>NC_045711.1:27943992-28554523 GCF_009834535.1 Camelus ferus
ATGGGACGTAATATGGTTATGCAGAAAACAGATTGATTTTTCACAATTTTCCCACAGAGGTAATGGGGAACAGACTGGAGGAAATTCCAGGGTTTCACTGGGGAAACTATTTGCAACACAACTGAAGAAGGAAACAAACTCAAACCATCCTTTTGTGCAATTTTCCCTTCGGTATTTTTAAGTAGGAAATTTGCTAACCAATTTGTTTTTCATTCCTGTGAGTTTCAGGAATTTGGGAGTATTTTCAGTTTTGCAGAAAGATTTCAGAAGGTTTACCAATTGGGTGAATCACAGGTGATAACAGTTAAAATAATGGGGATAGTAATGGAGTTTACATAATATATTCTAATCATTTAAGGTTAGGTTTTTAGAATATGCTTCTTTTATTTCCCCCAACTCTTCTCTTCTCTGCCTCCCTATAGCTCAGTAGAGGCTAAAAATAATATCAATATATTACTGATATTGCAAAAGCCAGAGGTGTTGGGGCACGTGCCCAGTGTCACACAGTTGGTAGTGGCAGTGCTGGAATCTCTCTCATTCCAACTTGCACAAACTTTTATTAATGCTAAAGAAAGGAATGTACCCATGAATTTAATTTCCTATTTCTTCGCAGGAAGCCAGTCAACTCAGTTGGTTAAAACACCGTGCTAATGAGGCCAAGGTCACCGGCTTGACCCCTCCCTGGTATCTTTAGCTCAACGTTTACAAAGTTCCATTCTATTTCTAACCCAATAGACTTGAATAGAATAAAACTTCTGCTCAATTCCCTTTACAATCAGAGTGTGGATGGTACATAGAAAACCCACCCTTACCCCTAAGAAAACCATTCAAAAGCCTTTGTTCTAAAGTTTATAGTATGCAAAATAACGGTGTTGCCACATCAGCCAAAATTAATGAGTTAACTGCCTTTTTTGATTAATAACCCTTTATCTCTTTTTAACCCACTGAGTATATCTTCCTGCATCTCTTAATCCTAGTATGTAGGGAAAGAATTGTTCCTCTTTACTCAATAAAGAGGTAACAGTAAACATAAATATATTCAGGAGTAGTTTTGGGGCTCCACACAATTTCTAGCCTCAGCCCTGGCAGTTCTCACCACACGCTCTGTAAAAACTGAGGACTGAGGCGTCAGGAAAACATGAACAAGGTAGGGATCTGGTTCTCATGTACGCATCGCCCTGTTCCCTCTTTCGTGGCATGAGTCTCATCTTCGGTGCGCCCATCGCGGACTTGCCGTCCAGTCACTTCCTCTTTTGCAAAGGCATGAAGTCTTCACGTTGTTTGTGGCCCAAAGAGAATTCCAAACGTTTTCTGAATGCCCGGTACTTCCAAGCATGTTGTCTTGTGCTCTGGTCCAGAAATAACAGCTGGAAGAGGACAGAGTGGCAAATGGCACTTTTATAACAAGTCGATGATGAACTGCTATTAGAGGAAGTTACATAAATACAGTATTGAAACATCGCTGCTTCGGCCATAACACATCTAGAGAGGGTGGTCAGAAGAGGATGCTTTGAGTCATATATACAAGTTGAAAGGTGACCCTTTTTCTTTTTTTAATCTGCTCACTCTTTCACCAGCTAGTGATGCAGATTCTGACTCAGACCCTCTCCAGTTAGAACCTCCTGCTTCTGCTTTGGACGTGTCCTTCTCCTCTCTGTCCTGGCAGAATTTCTTAGATCATGTTTTCTTACGAGCACACATTCAGCCAGCTTTCATGTCAGAAGACGATCTTGTCAACCAATTGAAACTGTGTTTCCCTCTAGGCAATTCTAAGTTGAGTCTTCCAGAAAACAAAGGATTTCTCTTAAAGCAACAAGGCACCAATGGATAGAAAGTTAGACCCTGAAAGATCCCAGCTTAGAGGAAATACATTGAAGGTGGGCGATCTTTCTTTGGGGGGCCCTTAGAATCATACCATGTAGAATCGATGTCTGTCTCCTCCTCCTCCTCATGAAGCAAATTCTAGCCACAAATATGTTTGACCTCTTAATGTGGGCTTCAGCAAATTGTTTGAGGATGAGGGCTTTGAGGAAAAAGTCACTGTTGGCTCTGAGATCACTTGATTGGACCCTTTTACACCGTTAGAAGATGGTTTCTGAAGGGGCGCTAGACCCAGATTTCTTTTCTGCTTCAAAAATGTCCCCAGTATCTCATTCCCAGAGCAAACAGGATTTCTGTAATTTTTTTCTACTGCTCTGCTGGCAAGTCAGCCAAGTGGAGTACATTATTTCATAGTAAAATAAACCTTCCCCCTTTTTTTTTGTTCCACGGGAAATTACTGAGAGTGGAGTACAGACGTGTTACCCTCACATTTCCACAAGATTTGCTTCCCTTTATAATTGTGGATCCTGCTGAGTTTAAGAACGATCAAAAGTTACAGAAGCCTGGTTTTCATTTCTCTTCTTTTGTTACTTCCTAATCTCCGATTTCATTTACCTCCCTTCTCCCTTTCCCGTCTGACCAACGTCCACTAACAGTACTGACTTAAAGGTTTATCCATCCAGATGCACCATGAGTGGGTTCAGTGGATGAGAAGTTATTTTATTATGAATGACTTTTTCATGAAAAATAGGAGTGAGAATTAATTCATTCTGCTACAGAAATTCACATAGTTGTTTGTATCCTTCAGGGGAACTGTTTGCCTGTTTGGGTATTTTCTCAGTCTGAGGACCCTGCCAACATCACAAATGACCAGCATCATAGAGAATCAACTGTAACAAACCTCTGGCTTAGACTTCCCAGTCCCAGAGAGAGATGAGAAAGAGAAAATGAATTCCAGAAACACTCTCTTGGGGTTTCGTATAGGTGATCCATAAATATTAGTTTTCTGTTTTGGTGGTGATTGAGAGAATGGTGTTCTGCTTTAGATTTTTGATTAATTTCCTTTTTTTTTTTTAGCAGAACTTCTCTGTGGTTAAGAATGAAGATACATCATGTGATTGACTGTCTTATTTCTAAAGCATGTGCTAGTCATAAAAACAATAAGTTGACAACTCATTTTTAAAAATTTTAAAAAGTCCAAACAAACAAACAAAAAAATGAAAGCAATGGGTTACTAATACCCAGGTGCCCAGTTAGCTTAGGTAGTTAGAGCTCTACACTAATGGGAATGAGTCCCTAGGTCAACCGTCCCATGAAGCAATTAAATTTAATCTATCCCGTTGTCGCAGTAAATGAATGTTTACCCTGAAAACCCATCTTGCTAATGCCTGTTATTAATCACAAACAATAAGAAAGTTTAGCTAAACGCTACCAACCCCTCCCCACTACTCAAAATCAAAATGTAATTCCGAGTAATGAGCCAAATGAGGCTGAGTTCAGAGCATCACTTTGGTAAACAAAACATGACATATTCTCAAATGGGTTTCAGGATTTAAATATGTAGTATATGCAGTTTCAGAATTCCTTAATGTTTCACTGCAAACCTTTGAAAGAATGGTTCAAAAGTAATCTTCCAATTATGACTTAAGGATTTAATTGCACTGATTCATGGATATGAAATCTCCTCCCTGCATGCCGAGCACATGTGCTTAATTAACACTCCAGAGAGATAAGCCAACCTTCAGAGATACGCCAGCACTTACAAGGCAGGCTGCACTTCCTAATAACTTTACCAGGACATTCAGGAAAGGTTCACCATGTAAATTCTCTACCATGGTGGGTGAACCTATCAAAATAAACGTGTACGTGAATTTAGGAAGGATGGCTAGCTTGAGCTGCCCTCTGTGAAGATTTTGGGGTAATTGAGAAAGGTGAGAGAGCTACATCAGAATAGCAGGACATTTTCTTTGGAGGAAGAGGTCCTCAGAAGTGCTACTATATCATTCACAGCACCAAGAGTTTTAAAACTTCTTTTCTTTCTTACAAATACAGGGAACCCTTTCCCTTCCCTCTGGCCCCTCCTTGCAAAATGATAGCTTGTTTGGAATTGTAATACATAGATAAAAATAGACTCTCTCAGGTTGAAGTAAGAATGGTGGGTCTGGGGCAGCCTAAAACTACCTAACCTCCCATCCAATGGTGATTCTTTGATGGAACTAGGGGAGGAAGAAATCTGTGGATGTCAGTCAGCATTATCATGGAATCATGAAAAATACACTTCTTTGGGTGTGTCATGCTAGGTCTCTTTGTTACTGTACTTACCACTCCTAGTTCTAATGCTTAAGAAAAATAAAATATAAAATCTTGGACACACTGACCTAATATATGCATAGAAATACACTTGAGTGATGGAGTAGCTAAGTAAGGTAGATCTTCAGATCTGGACTAGAGCTAGGAAGTCAGACAGAGCCCAAGTTCCTATCCAGCCCTCTCATTTGCTAGATGTATCCTACTGGGTGATTAAATCTCCTTGGTTGCCATCTGTCAAATGCAGGGGATGATATATTAATGACCCCTAGCACAGAGGTTCTGTGGGGTCCAAAGAGATAACTTATATGACGTATACGTTGTCAAGCATAAATTAAGTCCTCAGTCAATATAAATGTCATTAATAAATAAAGAATTTGTATGGAATAGAAATAAACAATAATCATGAATTGAGAATATAGCAACAACTCTACAAGATTGAGCTAGAATTTATTCAGTGAGGGTATACTGTATCTCTTAACTCCAGGCAATATTATTCCCTTAAACAAAGAGTCAAGAATATTAAATGCCAAAATAAAAGATTATTTATGAAGCTTATCACTGCCTGGCAAGTTTCCATATAGTAGCTAATGAAGACATAAGTGGGTAATTTATTATCTTGCTTGTTAAGTGAGAAATATTTACCATTTTAATTTTGTTAGTTCTTCCATTGGCCTGGTGATTCTGCAAATTAATTAGCACTGCCACTGGTTGGAACTTGTGTCCACCAATGGAATGAAGATAAATCATTCATTAAGGTGTGAGAGAGAGAGAACAGATGAGGACTTGATATAATATCCCTTATTGGCTTCAGAAGCTGAGTGTTGGCAGTTAATAGGGGAAAGACAAAAGTATGTAAGATCAACTTTCAGAATGTTCAATTAATTAAAATAATATATTGGAAAGCTCAGCGTGGTTCTTGGCACAGACTAAACACTCAACAAATAGATGTCATCATCTTCACTATCAGTATCATCTCTACTACCGTCATCATTCAAATGCACTCCCCCTGACTTAAATAGTAATTTTGTCCCAGCAAGACATTTCAGGCTACATCTATTGAAAAAAAAGAAAAAAAGAAAAAAGGAACCTGCTTACATGGCACCCACGGAAACAGACAAACCATTCCTTGTCAACTAGTAATTGACAAGATCAGTGGGCAAATGGGATGAAACTATCTTAGCACACCAGACCTCCAGAAGTTCCTGCTACATCTTGCAATCTAGTTGACAACCAAAATAGCTCAGAGGCTGAGGATCCAGAGAAGAGCACGCCATTTTCTTGACTGTGACACCCTACCCTGAGCTCTTAGTTTGATGTGTTTTAAACCAAAAGAGTAGTGATGTTAATGGTTATCTGTAGTCACCGTGCACCGCACCGTGCTTTTTAAAAAAGCTGGGTGATGTTTCTTGGCTTGAGGTTTAGTGTCATTTCTCCAAGTCCAAGCTTTATTTCCTGAGGCTCGTGGTTTGGAATCCCAGTCCGGAGTTGGCATTCCAGTTCACCCTGGGCCTGCCACAGCTAGATTGAATTTGCTGTTTCTGGACTCGAGTGCTGAACAAGATCCTGGTGCCTCAGGTACGGGATGTTTGACCGTGGAGGAAGAACCCTCTGTCTGCAGTCTCCTTCACTCAGAGAATGGAATCACCCATGAATATGTTTGGGACTACAGTGCAGGCATTGAACTCCTGTAGGTAACATACTAATGCGCTAGTGTTTAATTTCTTCTGTGGAAAAATATAGTGTATTTCCTCCCGTAAGGTTGTCCAAATAGAGTAGATACAGAACGTACTAGCAGGAAGGTCGTAGATTTAACCCTCTGATGGCACTGGCATCTTGGGAGTTTAGTGTTCATGGTTTCCTATAGATTTCTGAAAAACTCTCCTAGTCTTTGTCAGTTTTATTTTAAAAAATGACAGCATGATTATAAATGTAAATTAAGAACAGCGTCATGATCTTTAAAAGGATAAACATTTAAAATGTGTCTGATAGAGGATAACCATTAAAAAAATAAACAAACCTTATCTGTTGGATTGTAAAATAAGCCAGGGGGGAGTGCAGACTAACATGTCATGCTACCTTCTGTGAATGGTGAGCCCTTCCCAAAATGATTTGCAAAATTAAAGTTTTGAAATCCCCAGTTTCTTCCTCTTCATACTCTCTGCCACAGCGGTGCCTTCTTCCTCCTCTGGCCTCAAGTAAAGCGATGAAAGTCTAAAAGGTTTTCTTGAACTTGCCCCTCACCCCCAAACCTCCTGCACAGGGGCAGTTGCTGGAAATGTCCCCGCCCGTGTTTTACAATGTTCCGTCTTTGGGGTTTGACTTACTACAAGGTAAAATTTAACTCTGCCTCTCCCCATGCCCTCTGCCCACCCAGGTAAGCTACGTAACGTTGTTTCATTTCTTCCGCCGTGTGGATTTCAGACACAGGAGCAGGTTTTTGATGGTGTGGAGCAGAAGAGAAAAGACAGGGATGGGATGAGGGAATGTCAGACAGAGAATGGAGACACGCACCCCGGGTGAGCTTATGCTCCATCTGGAAGCAAAAAAAGAGTTGAGGTTTTTCCTTCCGAGTAATAGTCACTTCCTACTTTTTTCTCCAGGTGACGCTAAAAATTGTTGCTTTGAAAAACAAATATGGCCCCTTTAAATCATTCAAGTTACACATTTTCACTGTCTAATAATTTAAATAGGGGTAGAGAAGACAGTTCAATTGGTCAATATTCTAAATCTTTGTTTTGCTAGACTCGTTTAGGAATAACGAGATAGTGGCCATTTAATTGGGCAGAATCACACAAGTCATTCTTTAATGTAAAAAGTAAAATAACCTTTATTTTCTCTTTAAAACGATTTGGCCGTTGGTTGAAAAGGGAGACAGGAAATCATGCATTTGGGGGAAAATGGTTAATAGTTGATCCAAATAAATACATTATAATTAGGTTCTTGTTTATTTTTTTTTAAGGAAGTAGGTAAGACCCTAACTCATACGGATTCTTGTAACATGAACACAGCGCTGGAAAAATTTCCTCTTAACTCATTCAGTGCAACTGCAGTGGAGTTGACCTCACACTTAGAAGTTCAAGCCATACACATTGTAGAAGAACAGTCTATCCCAAATTTTATTTACTTCTGGGGTCTCTGTGACTCTCCATTGGTCTTTTTGTAGTCTCTAGATCAGAGATTTTATGCATCGCTGAGTTTTCAACTATTATCTCTGCAGGCAAGACTCTTAAATTGCGCTCTCCAGCCCCTGCTTCCCTTGAGTTCCAGAACCACGTTTGCAACCGCTCTCTAGATATTTCTATTCTAATGTCCTTCTTTTAGCTCAAGCAAATCCCCCCAAAAGCAGTTTTTATCCATTCTCTAAAATCAATGCTCCAGCATTCTATCAACATGGACCCATTTGTAACTTTTAATTGAATCCCCACATTTATTCAATTGATAAATTCTGTTATTACCTCCTTCCAAATAAGAGCTGTACTAGAAGCTTTCTCTCCATTATACAATCAAAACCATGTCTACCTTTTATTAGTTCTTGCCGAAAATACCTCCTGATGTTCCCTGTTGTTTCTATGTTGGGGGTCATTCAGTTAGCAATTTGTTATGTACCGTCTTTTGTAATGCCATCTAAAGTTTAAAAAAAAAAATTAGAATTGTATTATCTTAAAGTGTGATTATATTTGACCGTCGGAGCCCTCAGGAACTCCCATCAAACCGAAGACCCAGCATAGCTCAAAATGCAACCTTTTCAGGCTGATCTTTGTTACTGATTTTCAGGGTTGATGGTTGAGCCAAATGAAGTGTTTTACTTACCCTGACTGATCGTTATGCTCATTAACATTATTAGCTGAAAGTTAAGAACAAATAGATTGCTGGGGGGAAAGTCCTATTGGATAATTTTACTAGGAAACAGAGAGGGGAGGAGGAGTCCGCAAAGTCTAATGAAATACTGTTAAAAAACAAACCAAAAAAGACGTGCCACAGGAGGCTTTTCCTTCTTCCAGCGACGATGAGGCAAGAAGAGGCACCTCGTATACAAAGATGTTTTAAAATGAATCTTTTTATTTGTTAAAGTTCTCAACTGAAGTATCACCGTAATAGCATTTTTAACAAAGGTCAGCACATTTCCTATCCCGGCAGAAGGCAC
The DNA here is from genome assembly GCF_009834535.1 of Camelus ferus. NCBI lineage: Eukaryota > Metazoa > Chordata > Mammalia > Artiodactyla > Camelidae > Camelus > Camelus ferus. The sequence continues at coordinate 27,952,268 of NC_045711.1, forward strand.
AGTTAAGTACTGCAAGATTTTCTCCCGAAAGAAAGCTGTGCAGGGCTGTGACTCACCGTGTGAGGCTTATCTACAGAAAAACAGAGCCGATGGTTTGGTTATTTTAATACACATGTTATCCCCACCTACAGGACTTGTTTAAGGCTCCTAATTCCCGCCTCACTCTACAATTATGTTGTGCAGACTGTTCGAAAGCCAGCAGTACTGTCATTAAAATGTGCGCTAGGCTCTGGTCCTGCTGAAAATACCAAATGCTTGTGGGCAGTCTTAGTGACCACACGCTGAGGCCAGTCGCAGAATTTCCCGTTCTCGGTGACTGTGCTGGCGAATGTGCTCTCATGAAACACAAGCATGGTCCTGAGTCCCATGTGCCCCAGGCGTGGGTACCGCTTTCCTATAGGCGCTTTCTTGACTAACCTAAGAGTGTGAGATGCCATCTGCTGGAAACTGATAATATGGGCCATTCTGCAGTGATACCTGGGCTGCGTCCATCAGTAGATCTAGAAAAACTGATGTTCTTTGTACTTCATGTTCCCTTTTCTACTTAACATGGATGGTATATGCACAGCGTTGCTGAATTAGGAAATTCCTGGATCACTCTGTTCTAAACAGCCTTCCATTTCAAGATGTAAATTTGATTGAATGATCAATTTGTAGGGTTGGGAAGACTCATGGGAGAGTCAATAAGCCCAAACCCAGGGCATACTCAGTTATAAGACACATCTTAACTTCAGAGATGTTAAAATAGAAGAAAAAAATTGCACCGTAGCATTTAAGAAAACTAGATCTCCCAGTAGCAACCTTCAGTTTAAATGGATCGTGAGCACAGCTGAGACGTTCAGAAATACACAACAGGTTAACTTAATGTTTACAGTTTGGTTGATTAAATAGGGATAAGGTATGATGGGGTTTGGGAACGTTTTGCTTTATACGGCGCTCGGCATTGTAACATAGATATTTGCAGAATTTAAATGTGGTCAGACATTCTAGTCAACATAGGTCTTGGACTGAGCTAGAAATTCTAAGAACGTTCTGTAGCATTAGGATATGGACTGACAAATTCCACATGTGCTTGACACATAGTAGGTGGTTAATAAGCACTGAGTGACATGTGGGCTCAAATTTAGTTTTGAGCTTCTGGGTCTCCGTGGGTTGTTGTCATTGACTCTTTGGGAGCCTTCTAGGCGTGTTGTTTCAGTTAGTTTTATCTTAACAAAGTTGTGCTTTCGAATGTGCTTTTGCATAGTGACATCTACTTCAACTCTTCAGTTAATTAAAGTTACGTGAAATTATTCTGATTCTTACAGGGTGCAACATGGCAGTCCGTCTAGTGTATGTGTTCATTCATCAGAGCACAGGTATGGCATGACAGTCCAGTTGACAGCTCAACTTACGTCAAGGTTTACCTGCAAATTGCAGTTGTTTAGAATCTGCTATAATAATTCCATGTGTATTAGTAACTCAATGCAGTAATTTAAATGAGTTTTTTCACCCAGGAAAATATCCATATTGATACTGGGGCCCCATCCAAGATTATAATTTTGTCTGTGCTGGGGCCCAGGTATCAAAATAATGTAAAAAAATTCTATTGACTCAATTTGATTCAATTTGAGAATCACTGTTCAAAACAGTGGGCTTTTAAAAAAAATTCCAAAAATAGATTGCTTTCCTATTTTTCCCCTTAAAGAATTTTTTTTTCAGTGCTTTTGACAGGACACTCTTTTTTTTTTTTTTTAGTAAGCTCATCTCTTGAAAAAACAGAAGACAAAAGTGGACGGTGACTTGTGTGCATCTTGAAGGTACTTTTGTTAAGACAGAATGAGATCTGTATTGCTTCAGGCTGATGAATTTCTTAGATGACTTAGGTAAAATATTTATATTAAGTCATTTAAATTCATCCCTTCTGTACTGTAAAACATCAGAGTCCCCCAAAGTTGTCTGAGTCTGGGTATGCAGTATATCTTATCTTATTTTATATCGTGTGTATATGTGTGTATATATCTCTCCATCCGAATTTACCTAGTTCACTTCCTAGTTCTACTTGATCTCAGTTCCCTGGATATCATGATAATAAACTTAGCACTTCTAGTCTGAGACACAAAACCCTGCCTACTCATGCCAGTGGGGCGTCTGTGGTCAAGTTACTTTTCTGTTGTCTCTTTCGTGGAGGCGTTAGAGCCTAGGATTTCGTTTCAACAACAGACGCACTAGAATTACACGAACATTTAACAAGAATTGTGATGAGTATTTACGTTTCTTATTTGCTCTTTATTCCTTTCCCTAAACTGATGGGCATGCCGGCCGCTTCAAAGAAATGTCCCTGTGATAAAGAGACTGTTTAACAGAAAGCAAGGGACAAGAAGCAGAGGAGTGCTTTGACTGTCCCTTCCAGTTGCTAGATAACTTAAAGGCAAGCCTTACTCCATTTTCCAGAATCTTATTTCATCATCTAAATGGCTTGGGTAAGGCCCGACTGTATCCACTGAGGAGGCCGCACTTACGTGCGGTCAAGTGACTCTCTCGCCTTTGTGATATAAAATTGCATTTCACAGTCCTTCATAACAGCCTCACGTTGCTTTTGGAATTTGATAGATGGTACCACTTCGAAATTTGTCTTTCTTGTCTTTCTGGTCTAGTAACCTTAACCGTCCTGGGTCTCCAAACTAATTCTTCTAGGATGTTTTTCTTCAGCTTTATGAAAGCTGTAAGAAGACGCCAGATTTTTATGTTCCTTTGCCTCCCTGGGTTGTTTCTGTTCCTCAAAAAGGCTTCAGTTTGCTACCATTACCGCGTGCGGATGCCCAGAGAGACAACTTGGCGTGTCTTCATTTTGTCCCCCGGATGCTGTCCCCCATCCCATCTCTTATTTCTCACACACCTGCGGGCTCGCCTGCACTGCCCTGTGGACACAGCACAGTGAGTGGCACCCACCCTGCTCTCCTCCCCGTGAGCGCGGCTGAAATCAAGGCTGGAGACTGACAGCTCTTTTCGCTGCTTGTGGTTCAACTTGAAACCACAGGGTCCAGAGGCACATGGTTTAGATTCACTCTTTCTCCGGCTAACACGAACCATTTGTTCAAGCAGCTTTGGTATCTGTTTGAGAATAAGAAATCTGCCTCGATACTTCCCAGACACTCAAATAAATTCTCCTGGCTTCCAGACAAATTCAGAAAATTCTGCCCAACGATGGTAGGGGGTTCGGTTTTTTCGTTTATTTTTGCAATTTGTGAAGGGACGACTGATAGACTCCTTGGGGAAAAAAAAATCGAAAATGCCAATCAAAGAGGTGGCAGATTAGAGGGCCGTTTATTATGGAAAGTTCCTAGGTTACATTTAGGGAAAATGGAAATAAAATGATATGTCAAACGGGAAATAGAATTAGAGGCCTTCCAGTAGCGGAATACCTGTACTGATATTTTTTTTTTCCCTTGCTTTTGACTCTCCCGTTCAGCTACGCTAGGAATAAATACTATTCGTGAATCTTGGGGAGTGAAGAGAAATCTGTCTGAGAAAACACGATGCTGCATTCATTTCTGGGGTGTGTTGCGTTAATTCTGCTGATGCTGGAGGAAACCTAGTCTACTTAATTCAAGCCGTAACTTCATACGCCTAATGTCTATGGTTGTTACAATTTTTCCTTGCAATTATGAAATCGTAGACAGATCATAGAAAAGTTGTAATGAGATGTACAAATTCACTTCCGAGGTGTTTCACATCCCTTTAACCTACTGTAGTTTTGAAAGTTAAATATATTAATTAACCAGCTTTGGGTTAAGCATTACGCTAGTCTGTCAACACTGTTTGAATCTCAGCATGAAATCAAGAAGAAGATAAAAGTAACAGGAGAATACCTGGGACAAGTCAATAGTTACGCCAAATGTGTGTGTCCAGATGTGGGAACTTGGCATCCTTACTGAAAGAGAAACATTTACTCCACAAACACATTAACCTAACAACCTAGTTTTCAATCTTGACCACCATGCCGTACAGTTATCGAAGCTACTTTCATATTTATTGTTGCACGTAATTCAACAAGTGTCTGCAGAAACTCTTCCCAGGGGTTCTGTGATGGGCTTTGGAGGGGGACACAAAGATAGACCCAACTCTAGGGTTGCTTATGGTCTAGAGGCTGCCAACAGCGTGTGTACGTAACAGTGAATCGTGTTGGTAGGATTCTGTTAAGCGCTTCAATTATAAGCACAATGGACAACCTGGAGTTCTTTGCCTTTATGCAAGAGGGGGTTGGATATAAAAGCTCAGTGAGATTAAAAGGCAGATTAAAGAAAACAAAAAACAAAAAAAAAACCTCATATTAAAAATGAAGGCTTGGGGGCAGGGTTTTGCGCAGTGGTAGAGTGCATGCCTAGCACGCACCGGGTCCTGGGTTTGATCCCCAGTGCCTCCATTTTAAAAATAATTAAATAAATAAACCTAATCACCTCCCCACCAAAAAAAAAAAAAAAAGGGAAAAATGAAGGTTTGTGACTTTTCTAAGAGCACATGGGCCATTTGAAGATCGGGGCCAAGATTGATAATAATTACTGCCTTTTACTTCTCCCCTCACTCCACATGCTGGTACTTAGGTTGACAACAGAGACTACATCACACTCTCACTCCAAAGGACGACTATGCCTTGGGCTCAGAAGGTGGGGTACCAGAGAAATCAACTTAAATTAGGATTGGTGTTAACATTGGAGATGCTTAAGGACAGTTATGTCTTCGTTGCTTTGACTCCATAAATATTCATCTATAAACATATCTGAATAACAATTTTATATCTGTATCATCCATCCATGTGTCTGTCTGTCTGTCTGTCTGTCTGTCTGTCTATCTGTCTTCCTACCTATCCACCTTTACTAGGCACCAGGAACGGCTGTAATTGCCTCATGTGTACTGAACCATTTAGTCTTCATCACAGCTCTTTTCCATTTTACAGAGAGGAATGTAAGGCCGTGAGTTGTTGAAGAATTAGTTCAAAGTCACGCATTAAATATCGGTAAAGCCAGGTGTTGCATCCCTGCCGACTGATGCCTTAATTTCTTCCCGACACTGCCTGCACGCTTTCATTATGTATACACTAACCAACACGTAGCACCATCACTGACAGCTGTTAAACCCAAAAAGAGGAGATGTGAAGAGAAAGAAAGAGACTTGAATCTCGGGAGAAGAGCTCTTTGCATCTGTCTTTTTGAGACAAGCCCCATTTTGTGAGGTATGATTGATGTTGGACCAACGTCCATCAGTTCTGTGGGGACAATAATGCATAGTTTCCATATTCTTTGGAGTTTATAATGTGGATTCATGGTGGCAGGTTAGAGTTTCCAAATTACTCAGCCAAATTAATTTAGTGGCTAGGTTTGTAAATCCATCCTTACTGATACAGTGGCTTTGCCATTAAAAAAAACACTCTTCTATTGGTTGATCTTTGAATAGTGCCATTTCTTAAATATATCCTTGTAACAAAGAGTATAATAGACTAAACTGGTTTACGTTTAAAGAGAAAACTTTTCTGCTATGTGTCTCTATCTCCTAGTTAGGAATAAGTGACCATAAAATCCGTCAAAGTGTGAAACCACAATATATTTCCCTGTTCTATCATTAAAAACTATTCACAAAATAAATGAGAATCAGAAGCAGAGGGCTGAGGGCAGGGAGAATAGCTTTCAGATTATATATAAGGAGTTATTTCCCAGCAAGGCTTGGTTCTGGGAATTTTGGTTCCTTGTTCTTTCTAACTGTTATGGGAATCTTGAGGAGACTTCTAACGTTACAACCTCTTAAATTTCCATATAGTGCCGTATCATTTATATTAGCAAAATTGAGTTCATAACATCAGAGGCTGATGTCACAAAGTTAATGAAGTGAGTCTGAGACTTTGGGAGATGGATATACTGTAGGTACAGTATCAGGAAAACCAACTTGGCAACCTCGTAACTGAATGGAAGTACAGATTTAGCTTTTATGTCTGTTGTTTGGGCCTCTTGGCCAGGCATCAAGCCCAGCACTGGGCTGAGCTGTTCACCAGAGTTTCCAGAGTGTGCTTACCGAGTCAGTCTGCTGTAAATGTGAAATCTTCAAGGGGGACAGGCTTGGCAGTCTGGAAGACTTTCAGACAGTGCAGTGAATGAAGATGGTTAAGCTCTGGGGACTGCTTTTAATGAGGGGGGAGAAAAAGGCAAATAGAGAAACACCTAACTGGGAATAATTTTCTGTGCGTGAAGTACATGGGGCCGTGGGGTGTGTTTATGTACACAGCAAAGTTGGGGAAAAGGGAGGACTGTAGAATTCAAAGCTCTGTTTATTTTTGACACAGCTGCTTTGCAATCAGTCATCAGTCTCCCGTTTCTCTTAATTGTAGTAGAATTGTTTTGAAAAAGACTGAGTATGTGGACAGAGTCATTAAAATGTTGGAACGGTCGTGGATTTGAATTCAAGGGAGCACTTTTCCTCCTTTCAGCAATAACATACATAATCTATGATATAGAGAGATACTAAAAATAAGAGAAGACGTGAAGACACTAACTTGCGCTGGCTTCTCCAGCCTGGCATTGTGTCATCATAAAGGCACTTTAAAATGTAAGCTGGACCTCACCGAAAACAAGAATTTGAAGACTCGTTAAGGAAGACTTAATTTAATATTGATTTCGTTGGTCACTGATTTTTACACTAGATTCGTCTTATTTATGTGAGGGCGTTTAGGTAATAAAATAAACTCGATATTTTAGCTCATGAAGCTTTATATATGTACATATAGCCTCACAAATGTCAAGAGACTTCGTGGGTTGGGATTTATGTTTTGAAGAGGATGGTGTGCATAGTCCAAATTGAAACAGGCCACTGGAAGAACAAGGGGAAAATGCTGCTGGGTAAGATGTTATACTGAGCTTTTCGGAAATTCACAGGCTAAGGATGCTCGCACAATGGGGAACATTTGAAGGAGACTTAAAGCCAAGAAAGAGCGCTGTGATCAAGTGAGAGAGTGGTCTCAGGCTTTGTTTGTAACAATGATGTTCATTTATAACAATTCCTATCATATTTACCTGTAACCATTAATAGAACGCCTCACCTTTATTATGTGCTCCTCCGGAAGGCATTGCCCTAAGCACGTCACCTATTAACTCATTTCATTCTCTCTAATACCGCGGGGTGTGGATTCCTTTGATCTGTTTTCGAGCTGAGCTGATGGAAGAACAGAGAGGTTAAGTACTCAGCTAAGTAACAGACGTCAGAAACTGAAATCGAGACACACTATGTTACAGATGGAGGATTTCAAGTGCCCGACATCTGGAAAGTGTCTAGTTTTGCTGAAACCAGAACATCTGATATAGCCTTGATTTTCCTTGTAGACTGTATTTTGCTTAAAAAGAAGGAATCATGGTGGGAGCTGTTGAACTTCATTTTTATCAGCAAGACAGGGGGAAAAAAAAAACTCATGGATGATGGAGAACCATGGGAACCTGAGAGAGAGAAAAAAGAATATATATATAATGTCACCCAGAACCCAGAAGATGAGGAAAGGTAATACTGGGCATAATCAGGGAAAAACCCTAGACCTTAAGAAAGAAAATGGATTAAATACAAACACTGAAATGCATGGCGGCGTCTCCATGATCATTTTTTATACACACTTCAGCTCAGAAATTGATATGATAGTTCTTACAAAAGACTCTATACCGTTCCCTTCAAAAGAAAAGCCAAAGATAAGAGTAAACAGAAGAAATTCGCTCCCAGAGCGGGTGTCTCTAGCCGTGGCAAGAAGGGAATACCATGTACAGGGAAGCAGGCGCCATTTGTATTACACTTAGACCAGAAACGAACCAACGTTCCTTAAGAGGAGGTGTTTATTGGTTTCATTTTTTTTAAGTAGCAGAATCTAAACTGTGTTAGTAAGGTACATTCCCACTAACCCAGATATATAAAGACACTTAAGAGGGATTTATTAACTTGGGAGGGGGCCAAAGAACGTTCTAGAATGCAATGGCAACCATGTACGTTTTTTACGATACAGTTACTTAGGTGGATGTCAAGAGTACCGTCTCATATTCCCCAGGGTCCTCCTATCAGTTCTCTCTACGAAGCTGGCCATGCTACGTAAGCTGCGTGGAAGGGTGAATAAATGTCTCTCTTTCGGTCTGAGTTCTTTTTCTGAATTCCTTTTCCTCATTTCATATCCGTCTCTTCTCCTTGACTGTTACTTCTGGAACATCCTCTTCTTGACTCTGTTAACAATTGTAAGAATGCTCTTAAATGTTCGCTTGTACTTTTCCTCAAATGCTGCTTTTCAAGTGCCATGCATTTATCAGCGGTTTCCCAAGGCTGCAGGGCAGACTCACTCACTGCCTGGGAACACTACACAAAGTTGTGGGTCCTCTTTTTCTCTCTCTGGAGTATTGTGTCTTGTGTCTTCTGTGTCCTCAGTGTTTCATTTACTATGGTGATACCCCAGAATTAAATTCCCTTTTGTTTAGAAGAACTCCTTGCTTGGAGAACAAACTGAAACCAAATCGCCCACAAAGTAGCTCCGTGACCCTTTCTGTGTCGCACTGCTGAGCACCTCCCTCGCTCTATGGATACATACATTTTTGGAACTAGACAACTTTTCGTTTTTACTATCAGCACATTTGTTTTCCTTAGAAGAATACTTGCTGTTACTTATTGCTCATGATGAAGGGGTGATGAAGGGGTGAAATTAACCCCTCATACTTTGCTGATGGGCTGTCAGTCTGGAAATAATTGTTTTGGAAAGCCATTTGGCAACATTTGTCTAAAAAGGACTATCTCCCTAGACCCTTTAATTTCACTTCTAGGAATTTATCCTAAGGAAATAATACTAAATACAGAAAGGCTTTATGTAAATAGTAATACTAGTTAAAATAGCATCCTCTCTGAGAAAGAAAACATGTTAAGTATTCAATATGAGAATGATTAAGAACAAAATAAAACACTATTCTGCCACTCATATTATCCTTAAGAAATAAATTATATTCATACAAAATAGAATTTTTCTATAAAGTTCGAGAGAAGATGATTGCAAATTATAAATTCACTATGGCCAGAAATGTGCAAAATACACACTGGAAGAATTACTAGAGTGAAAAACACCACTAATTTAGTGCTGTTGCCTTCAGGTGATGGAGTTAGAGGTGATCTCTTTTGCTGTTTTTCAAGTTTAGCCTCATGTCAATGGCAAGCACGTTCTAGTGAAACAGGGAAAAACAAAAAGCAAGTTCAACTTTTAGAAAAATTGTCCTAAGTCAGACTTTTAAGGTTAACTCTCAGAAAGATTTCTGGGGGGAGGATTGGGGAAGCAAATTGACTGAAGTAGTTTTGAACAGGGGTGATGGGAGAGGAACAGCTTTATAAAGACGGGGTTGACCCACAAGACGTTGGGGAGAGATGACCTTGAGCACCTCAGACAACATTAAACTCCAGGTTACAGCTGACTGGAATCCTGAGGTTTTATTGGCCATGAGCCAGTCTGCAGCCCGTTCTAACCACCCTGGTATTTTATAACATTGTAAAGACTGTATTGTTTCAAACATTTCAGAATTTTACACACAACCTGGCAGTCATCCAAAGCCATTTCCAATGGGCCAAAACTATCAGCAGCCACCCACCTCCTTGGCCATGGCTGCCTGATTAATGATGTTCCAGCAACAGGGTCCTTCACTGGATCATCTGTGCTGGGAGACCCCCAGACAAACATCATCGCTGAGACTTGTAAATTGTCTGTACATTTTGCAGTTGATTTTTTTTTTTTTTTAACAGAGACGGAACATTAGAAAGTAGAGGTCTGGTGTGGTATAGCTTGGGTTGACTGATTGCTGCAAGCTCTGATTCCATAAAAAAGCAAAGGATGCTCTTTGTCACAGACACTGTTCTTCAGGATGTCTGTTATGGCGTGCAACTTTTCTACGCTACTCAAGTTCCCCCTCCTCACCCCTTCCCCCCTTTTTTCATCTCTCCCTTATTTCACTTAGAGTTTATTTCCCCCATGGGCTCAGAACTGAAGTTTTTTAAAAAACATAATATTAAGTATTTTTCATTGATCCTTTTCCTTTTGAAATGAATAATTTACATGTTACTAGGTGTGTTCAAGTCCTGCACGTCATAACCTGACTATTGGGTACCAGTTCTATCCTAAATACTTGACATACAGTAACTCATGCACTTCTTTTCAAAAACCTTAAGAAGTAGTTGTTCTTTCTATGTTACACATTAGAAAATGAATGCAGAGAAAGGTGAAGAATCTTACCCAAAGTTATTCTTAAGGTTTATAGCTAGAGATAGACAATGACCCAGACAAAGTAGACAGAACATCTGTGGTTAACCATCCTACCATGATTTTGAGTCTCAAATTTTCTAACAATAGACAACAGTGTTGTTTATGTTGAATGTGTATCAAATACTTCTTTACCGCTTCATTAAAATAGAAGATTGAAGTTGTTAGTTTTCCAAACTTATAGTTCAGAAACAAGAATGTATCTAGAATCTGATGCTAGTTTTCCTTTCTCGAAAAAAAAAAAAAAACAAATAAAAAACAAGAATTTCGTTTCTTTGTTTGTTTTTCTGATTTAGAACGTATTGTATCCTTGTTTCTCAGATTATTTTTGGTCTACATGATACAGTAACTGTCACAAACGTGTTTATCCCTATTGTTAATTACATGTAACTTTTTTCACTTCTAAGCATGTTATTTGTTCAGGGGACCTTGTGAAAATGAAGGGACCTTGCAGTCAGAATAGAGAGCTGACTCATTTCCATCCTGTAATCCCGCGCTGTCTGTCCGGCAAGTGGGAAATGAAAATAAGTAAGATTTTACTAACGGCCAGTCAGACATTCCAATCATTTTAGTCAATAGCCTTTATTCAATTATATAAACCTTGGCTATGCATTTTTTAAAAAACTAAATTACAGTCTATGATGAAACAAGAGCCACAGGCATCACAAAGAAGCCCATCTAACACCATAAAAGGCCCCGCATGAGCCCTTTGCCCTACGTTGGTGCCCTAGCTTCCCAGGATTCACAGAAGTTCATCTCGTGGTTTGGCTTTGCATCTGTTTCCTTGACACAGAGTGTATTCAGAAGGATTGTTCATTTAGCACGATTCTGCTGCCTGACGTTCTCAGTAGGATTGAGTATCTCTGATCTTATTAAGATGGACCTGGAGGACATATTTCTAAGTGAAATAAGCCAGTCACAGAAGGAAGAGTCCATGTATAGGAGGTGCCTGTAACGGCCCAGCTCATAAAAGCAAAGAACAGAACGGGAGTTGTCGGGCTGGAGGGAAGAGGGAATGTGGAGCTGCTATTCGGCGGGTGCAAAGTCTCGGTTATGCAAGATGAATAGATTCTAGAGATCGGCTGCATAACATCATGCCTGTAGTTAACCATACTGTATTGTACACTTAAAAACGTGTCAAAGGGGTAGATATCACTTGAAATGATCCGATTTCAATAAAAAGAGAAGAAAGGCAAGAAGCTGACTTGCCTCTAAATAATACCGTGGAGGAAAAGAGCTTATCCCAAGGCCAACGTGAGCCCCCATGAATCCACAGCCTCTGCTCAGCCTGCCAGGGCAGTGGAACAGAATGCAGGTGAAGCGGCCTTCTGGTATGTCTTTACTCTGTCTACAGCTTACAGGCAGTTTGGGGATCAGTCAGGTTAAGTGACATGCAAAAACGTACCTTCCTCATTTGTAAAATGGTTAAAATAATACCTACATTACAAAATTTTGGTCAGGGTGACAAATAATATTTCAGAATATGCAACAGAATGTCTGGAATAGAGCAGGCCTTCAGTAAATGTCAGTGAGTAGTATTTTATGTGTGTTAATTTCCTGTACCATCACCCCTAAGAAGGTGAGGATACAGCAGGACCTCAGTAGGCATCAGGTGATGTGAATAAATTCATCAGAATCTGGCATTTTGTATTAGAGATGCCGTGTTAATAGGAATATTAACAGCAGTAGAGGGAGGAATATTGCACATTTTCTAGTCCCATTCCTATGAAAAGCTCAGGTTTCCTATGGATGAAGGAAACCATGATACAGTTTGTGGGGGAAAAAAAGCTCGCAAGGACTATTTCACTCTGTTTAGAAGACATTCTCTCTTCTATGTTTTCCCACTTTTCTCTTCTCCAAGTGAACCAGTGTTTCTGATTGAATCGAAATAACGATTAAAGCCAGAATATCATTACTGGAAAGTCAAAGGTTTATACTCACTGAAATGTAATATAGTCTTTAAGGTATTCTGAGTATAGAAGGGATTAATCCCAACATCCTTCAAATGTTGACGCGTCACATGCTCTGTAGCGACGGGCCAGGAGTGACGTTTAAGGTGCAGGCATGAGATAGTAACTCTAAACCTCTGTTAACAATCCCTCATATTGTTCCGGGGCTTCCATTACAAGCCAGTTAGAAAAACCAAGCTTCTATTTCGGTGGCTAGTGTGATTTGTGAGTTGCTTTTCCGTAGTGATTATTTTGTCGGATTAAAGCTTACTGCTCGCAGATTCCTGTGCTGTAAGCCTGACTGCATCTTGATGTGTTTGCTTGTGCTCAGTCAAGGATCGCCACTCACCAAATGAAAATCTTTTTGTTCTAGACGGAGCTGGAACAAGAAACTCACCCACTTGGTTGGATAAAGAACACTTTGAACATTTGCTTATTACAGCAGTCTCAAAACATTAGGGTGGGAGTTAAGCCCACAATTTTGTTTCAAATTAAGTGCTCCTAAAAAGCGTGAGACTAATAGCACCAACTAAAGCCAGTTATTTTTCTGGCAAGCAATATGTGAGTTTCCCCTCATTGCTAAGCCAGTAAAACTCAGCATTACTGTGGCAACTTCCCTACTGTTCCAGTCCCTGGACCGTGTCTACACAGCACCCGAACAGAGAGATGAAAACTGAAGACTTCAGCTGGCCGTTAGGATGCTGCCAAATATTAGAACACGGTGTGTTATAAGTCATCAAGACGTTTCATTATATTTTTTCCCTTTTTACCACATTCCATGTCAATGCCAATTTAAAATTTACCCATAAGGGTATTTCATGGATTTGTCATATTCGGGATGGATCAAAAGAAGGAACATCAGATATGTCGTCAAAGGGGATAATCTCAATCCAAATCTGTGGGGTTTTTTTCTGTTTCTTTTATTTTAAAGTAAAATAATCTCCTATTTTGCATCTGCCAAAATCATGCCTCTTGGGCATTTTAACTACCTCACACTTTCTCTAAGCAGACGACTAGATAACGATGTACCCCTTTGAGACAGTCAGCTTTCAAAAGACATAACTTACCCACCAGCAGTCACATTTGTTGAATGTTTGTTACATTTCGAGCACTGTGCTAGATAGACATACATAAAAAGGAGGTAGAATTCCTTCTTCCTAGGGACAAATTCCATTCGAGAGACAGAATGTGTATACGTGAATGACAGATACACTTTAAAACATAATAATACTTGCCAAAATAATAAACAAGAATTGCTCCAGAAAATAGCAGATAAGACGGTAAGACATCATGGAGTGTGGCTGAGACGGCAAACGCTTTGCTGAGGTTGTGAAGCTTGAGTTGGGTCTTACTGGAAACAGGGGACCTTGATAAGTAAAGGACAGAACAGAAGACTTTCCAGCCAAGGAGAAGCATGACATGTCTAGGTACCAGAGTGATCAAGTTTGCTTGGAACTTCCTCAGTTTTAAAACTCAAAGTCCCGTGTCCTAGGAAACACTGCATTCCGAGGCAAAGTAGGATGGTTGGTCACCCTGCTAGGTAGTGACAGACATGATGAGGTCGGGAAATAATGAGGCTGTTAAATTGGAGGATTTATTTAAGGTGGAAATGGAAGAAGAAACCAAAGGAAGTGGTTTGGGCCACATGTCAGGGACCTTGAGTTTCATATCGGGGCATTCGAAATGTATTCTTTGTTCAGTAGAGGAAATTATGAAATCCATTAAGAATTATTTTTGAGAGATCAGCCAGATCCTCATGTGTAGAGGTACTTCAGTGATTCATTTATTTAACAGATTTTTTTTGAGCGCCTACTGTGTGTTATACACTGTTCTAGACATTGGAGATGCCACAGTAAGGGGAACAAAGTTTTTGTTCTCATGATGCTTGCGTTTGGTGGCGGGAACAAAGCAAGCAATTATATAGTGACATGTCAGTGTTCTTGATTTTTAAAAAGGCAAGAAAAGCAGGATAAAGAGATATGGAGTGATGTGAGCCGGGTATGATTTTAGATAGAGTGCTTGGAAGAGATCTCCTTGATAAAAGAAGATTTGAGCAGGAGCCTAAGTGAAATGAAGGAGTAAGTCATGTAGATAACGAAAAGAAATGCATTCCAAGTAGAAGGAAAGTATGTGCAAAGGCCCTGAGGTGGGAAAATGCTGAATGTGCTTGAATAACATGAAGGAGACCCTGGTATCAGCAGCAGAAGAAGTGATGGGAAGAGTGTTAAGAGTTCAGGCCATTTGATACCCGTGGTGGCCGGATCCTGCAGGAACTCTCGGCTTTGAGGACTTAACTTGATTTTCAGTGAGCCTGGGGCATGGACAGCAGAGGCCTGTTTCAACATTACAGACATTATGTAGGAGAAGTTAAGAATAGAAGGTAAGGATGGTGAATGCATGAGAATATGTTAGTGCTACATGTTTCCAAGAAGGAATTAATTTATAAAAATGAAATGACCCCATACTTCAAATGAGAATATGTACGACCCACTCCTCTGGCCCATCCTATCCCACTATAAAAGGCCATTCATATAATTATTTGGGAGAAGAAAAATCACTTTTATTAAAGTAAAGAAGCCAAAAGTGTTACACATCTTACTTATAATGAACAAAAACCCTTCCAATCAGTTATGGTACAAAAACCCATAAACAAATTCTTATATGTTTAAAAGAATAAACTATAAATACTGAATTTACTTTAAATCATTAAGTGATTTTTATTTAGTATTTAAGAGTGATAGTCACTCTATAGGGCAAATTTTGTGTATTTGATTTTAACTGGGAGATTTTAAATTAGAACATAAAAAAAAAAAAAGAGTTAGGAAAGGAAAGCATGACTCTGAACTGTTGTCCAGTATTCCATGGGTATGTTAAAATTTAAAGACCATATAAACATTTACTACTCATTTTCATATAAATATGAATTTTCTAATTACTTTGAAAAAAGTATTTACAGACAAAAAATCGTATCGCTTCATCCTCCCAAATGTATTTATATGTATGACAATAATTCTCTTTGACTAGTGATTTTTCAGTATTATCCTTTTTTTCTTCCTTTTTGGAACAAGTTTATTTTCTTAAATTACAGAATCACATGCTAATGCAGGTTTAGGATTGCAAACTTAAATCTCCATAACTCAAGAAAGTGAAACACAGGGTTTTCATAACAGCATTGGTTTCCTTTTTTTTTTGGCCTTGTAGCAAAGGGTACATTTAAAACACTAACCAGCAGTCGAGGAATTATATTTTATCACTATTGGGCAAGTTAATGTTACTAAGACGATCTGAACCTCCATATTTTCTGATTTTTTTGTTTGCTTGCTTTTAATTAAATTTTCATTGTGTGATAATTATGGATTTATATACAGTTCTAAGAAATAATACAGAGAGATCCTTTTCTCAGCTTCCCACCGTGGTAACCATTTGCAAAACTATAGTGCAGCGTCACAATGAAAATATGGCCGTTGGTACAGTCAAGACGCAGAACATTTCCATAAACCCAAGGGCCCCTCAGGTTGCCCTTTTATGGCCACTGTCCCTTTCCCTCCTGCTCCCACGCCCTCCTTAGCTGGTGGCAACCACGAATCTGTTCTTCATTTCTATAATTTTGTTATTTCAACAATAGTCCATCACTTATTCTTTCCTCTGCCTCCTCCGTTCTGCTGTTGAGTCAATCCATTAAGTTTTTTAATTTCTTTTTGAATTTTTTTATTCTAAAATTCCTCGTTGGCTCTTTGTCATATCATCTGTCTCTTTGCCTAGACATTCATCTTTTCCCAATTGTTTCAGGCATCTTTGTAAGTGTTCAAGGAAGCACTCGTTGTCTGTGCGTGTGCGTGATAACGGCTTTAAAGTTTTTGTCCAGTGTTGTCATTGATTGATTTTTTTTTCCCATTTGGTTTGAAATCTTTCTGGTTTTTGCTATGATGAGTCGTTTTCTGCATTGAAACTTGAACTTTTGGGCTATGTTGTTACAAGAATCTGGATCTTACTTGTATCTTCAGTTTTAGGTGGCTGTTTGGACTCTGCTTTAACAGGGGATGTGGGGCTCAAGCCAGCTCATTACTGCCAGGTGAGGGTAGAACTTCCCAGTCAGACTGCTCTTACGGTCGGGGTGAGGCCATGATATTGGTGTGTGTATGTGTGGATTTTGGCTAGAGGAGAGTGATTATTATCTAAAAGCGTTCTTTCTTGCTAGGCTGCCCCTTTCCTGATCCTTTGGCTGGAGACAGTGGGCTTTTATTGGGGCTTCCTATGCCTGTTTTCACTGGTGTGTCTAAATTGGTGGCTTCTTCGGCTCTAAGCATGGAATCTATGAGGCACACAGAAAAACCAGAGAACTCACTCTTGGTTATTCCTGGGGTCCCAAGGTCCATAGCCAATTGGCTTTTTTTTTTTTTTTCATTCTACTTTTCAAAGTCATCTTATGTTTTTCTTATATATACTATCCAGGGGTTTCTTCTTTTTTTTTTTTTTTAAGTATATGCTTAGCAAGAAAAATAGGGGAAAAAGGTACATCTACTTCATCTCAGAAGTGGAAATATCTTTCACTCTTTTGATTCAAAGACAAATGAGCAAAAAAATGTCCAATTACGGCACTACACAGATACAGACTAATTTGAGCCCAGAGCAACATTTTCTGGCTCCACAGTTTCACACTGTACTTTGTAAAACTCTCAGATTTTGACACCTATCATTATTGTATGTCCCACAAATACAAATATCTGATGGACATCTTTCCCTGGATCATCCAATAGCACCCAGAAGTCATCACATTTAAATATAAAAATCTAAAAGTGAACTCATTTCCCTTGTATCTGCAGGCCACATACATTTCTTTTCCTGATACATTTATTTTTTTCTGTTCTTAGTTCTGTTCTCATACCGCACACCCAGGTTCAAAATCTCGGTAATGCCTTGGCCCTCACTGTTCCAGTCCACTCTGTCACCAAATCTCCTGTTGTACTGTCACTTGCATTCTTCCTCACAGTTATGTGTTGCTTTTCATTTTTAATGCCATCACATTAGCCAAGATCCTCAGTTTAACTATGGAACTATTTTTATTCACATTCTGTCGCCTTCAGATAACTGCTCAGACCACTTTTATAACGTATCAGCCTTCTTAGAGCCAAATAATTATTTAGTTCCCAGCTTACCAGTTCCCCAACCTCTGTGCCTTGGCTTCTGCAAATAAAAGCCCACCCTTCTTATCTGCAAAATATTCCATAATGATGCTCTTTTGAGGAACAGATCAGAGAAACTCTACTGAGAAGTCCTCCCTGGTCCCACCTGCCACAGGCAAGCTCTCTCCCTTTGACCACATATTCACTGTCAGTAGCTTCCTGTCATTCTGCTTTAGATATGGCATCTCTCCTATAGCACCTTATTTATCTTCATTTTCTTTCTATAATCTGCCCCCAGACATCATGTATGGTAGTTATTAAAGTTGTTGAAAGAAAAACAAAAATAACTCGAAGCAAAGCTTGTCTTGAGATTTTCTTTGTTTCTTCATTTTCCGTCTCTGTGGTCTCTCCAAAGTGATAATATTCAGTCCAAATGATTTCCAAATCCAGTGACCTTAAGGATACTATCAAGTCAATAAAGTGCTCTTGAGTTTGTCTCCTAATAGGGATGAGGAAGGCCATGTACAAAATGTCTCTTTTTTCATAGGTGAGAAAGGGCAGTTCTGTTTCTGTCTGTGAAAGGTGTGAGTGAAGCAGGATGCCCAAGATGATATAATCAGTGACAAAGAACATCCTCATCCCACTTGGTGGCTTCCAAGTTGTCTCTAGGCAACCGCAGTGCAGCCACATTAATATATCAATCCAAGTATGTAATTTTAGAAGCACCCATGACCTCTAAAGAGAGTTGCAGACAAGGTTTTTGCTCAGTAGTGACTCATCTGAGTACTTGACTTTTTTTTCCTGGATTCAACCAAGGAACTCTGAGTAAGTTTGCTTTGCCACGTCTCAAAGAAACCCAGGGTAACTCACTCAGCCTTTGCTGTGAACAGAGGCTATCAGGTCACCTAAGAAACAGCCATTTGTGGACTCCTACTTTATGCAATGATGACCTTGGCTTACACAACCCAAACAGAATGTGCCCCAACTCATGAAGTCAAGGCAATGTGGTAAACAGAGCCTGTGCCAACAGGACATCATTTCAACATCCTCTGGCGTATAAAACGTGTTTGGGCAGGGGCACACACATCATAGGCTGAATTTTAGTGCGGGCATACAGTGGCAACCGTGTCATAGATCCATTAGCTTCATGGAGACAGCCTCTGATGTTACTTTAAGTCGGCTACTTGTTCAAACTCCTGAAAAGTCACTGAAGTGAGTCATTTTGAAATGTAAACAGTGGTCAAAAAGGTCTAGAAATAAAGCAGATGCAAGTTGTTGGATGAAGGTGTTAAATAAAACTTTTTTTTATGATTTTGTTATTATGGTAATGATGGTTAGTTTCCAATACAGAGTTTCTTCTACTTCGATAAAGTTGCCAAACTGTCTAAAAATATCCAGAATTATCTTCTAGCTATAATGATAAACTCTTGCAATATTGGGTGATTATTTACATGTTTAGAATCTTGATTTATGCTTTGCCATGAATATTATTTTGTGCCAGCTGACATCAGTTGACCTTAAGGTCTAGCTGAAGTTATTGGAGTTTTAGGAGTAAAAGTCAGTTTCTTCCCTTGATCATGTCCTCAGAATTTATTTCTGTTGAACACACTCCAGCATGGCCTCCAATAATAAACTAAAGGGACATATTCTCCAATGTGGTTTATAGATATAGCCTGAACACTTCAATAAAATGAGCATTTAGCCTGTCATCTTACGAAGTTGTCATAGTAATAATTTAAATGTCTACATTTTGTAGAAAGCCTTTCAATTAATATTGGGTGCTTCAAGAACAGGCAGAATGAATGATCTTTGAATGCTTCATCCTTAGCACTGTTGCAGGCACATGAAGGAATGCTCAATAAATGCTTGTTTAGATGGGTTTGTTTTGCCTGTATCCTGGGCTCCCAGGAAAACCAGGAGGTTGCCAGTTGCTAAATAACTGTCTTAATTTGCAAAATTGAGTTCTACCTGGGTCTTTCTAATGTTGGAATAGATTAAATGGCTGACAACATTCAGCAATTTCACTGTCTCAAATTATTTTGCTGAAAAGTAGTAAATTTAGGGGACATTTACCATCCAAAAATCAACCGGGAAAATGATGCCGTCTTCCAGTATTGTTTTGAAAAAGGCTGAGAGATGTGAAATTAAGAGCAGATAAAGAGAGAGTAGCAGCTTCACGGAGTCATTTTTTTTTTCATTTTTTTCTCCTGGCTGTGGCCCAAGGTCATCGGGCAGACATCTCTATCCAGTCACCACTATGGTTTGCACATTCTCTTGACCCTCTAATAGCTATTTTTTTGACCAAAAGGGATAAAAAAAGGCAAATTGTGGGTCTCAGCTTTTCACATAGTGCTATGCAAGAAATATGAACTTGGAAACTCCGGCTATGCACCTTGGTTCCCATTCTGCTTTTGATTCTCAGCTTTCTGTCTTTGGGGCAGCTTTTTAAAGATGATATTACATCTCTAGGGCCTAATTCATACAAACATTAGCTTGTGATGGATAAAACAAATGTGAGATCTTGTAATAAATAAATAGCACCGTTTCATATGAACCAGAACATTAAGAGACCTGAATCTAAAATACAGTATGCTCAGAATTATGGGGACCCTCGCTGCGGAAAGAAAAGATGTGCCAAGGTGAGCTCAGAAATACAATTTAGCAAATGATGCAGACCAAAAAGCATTTTAAAAAAGAGAGCTCTACCCAGTGAAGGAGTTTCTAATAGGTGATTTGCATTTGTAAAGAGCTTGCCTGAATTGGTGGGGCCCTGCACTGGACCACACGAAGTTAAGTCTCCCGATTCAAGTAAGAATATTTTTATTATATTTTACAAACAAATCTGTTATCATTTCTATATACAGAGATCATAATTTGTGTTTATATAATATCACAGTCTTTAGTGGGATTCTGTTTCAGAATCAGTAGAAATGTTGAGGTTATGAAACATTTCAATTTTGAACCACTATCATAAATGTTTACTAAATGAAATTAAAATCCTTGTTTATTCACAGTATCATGGCAGAATGAAATGAAAATGATGCTCTGTCTAATAGCGTGTCCCTTTTGGTGAATTTTATTTTGAAATTGAAATCTTTGAATTGAAACCTTAAACTATATTACATCCTTCTCTGACTTTTTAAGGCGTATGCTCTGGGCCACATATCTGAGCCTTCGCCATGAGGTTAAACATGTTCATGACATTGAGGCCAGTGAGGAAGGGAACACCGCTGACCTGTGTTGTGTTACAACATAGGATGTGGATTTGTGTGGACTCACTCTTCTCTCCTTTTCCGTTGAAAAGATATCGCATTGCGTCTAACTGATTGTAATACCATAAAAAAAAATCTGCGTTGCTTACAGCTCTTACCTTACGGTTTATTGTGAGGATAATATAAAAATACATTCAAACATGCATTGAACCTGGTATGTGCTCAATCAGTATGCGCTGATATAACTTGATATTTGTTACGGACAACGTTCCCTCGGAAGCATCCTCAAAGATGGAGCTGAATGTGCCACGTGGTTTTGCAAAGTGCCCTTGAGGTCAACACCTGGCGAAAGGACGACTGAGCAGAGGAAGAAGTCCAGTTATAACTCAGTCCCCAGATCAGCTCTGGCTAAATTTAGGAAGCTCTGGAGCTGGAATGACCCTTCAGACTTGGCCCAACTGGGCCTGGATGGCCAGACCCTTTCCACATGGATCTGTGACTGGACGTGATCTTGGTGAAGCAGCTCTTCACCAACGAGGCAGTCTCTAAAGGGCCATTGTTGGGGCCAGGACTCAGATAAAGTGGGTAAGGCAGTCTTCTCAGGGCAAAAATTAAAGCAGCACCAAAAACTCAGTGATCAAGATAACTAATATTTTAAAGCAATTTTTAAAGATCCAGATTCATACAATAATCCATAATGAACAAAATATCAAAATTTAAATAGCTACAAGCTGTTGTTTGTCTGTTTGATGGTCCTGTGATGGAAACCGTCTTTTCCAATCAGGTGATGGTTCTCAGGCTCTCCAAGGTATGACATCTCCACTGGGCAAGTTTATAGCAGTTGACAGTGGCTTGCAAATAGGTTGGGCAATGCAAGGTTCTATTTATAGCCATGGGTATTTTTGATATGTGTATACAGTGGCACATATATTTTCTTTTGCTTCAGGCTCCATAGTGCAGCAACATTCCCAGCCTGTGGGCAACAAGTTCCTCAGTGAAACGGGATCTAGGAAGCCCTTCAAAGTTTTCTCCACAATTTCCTATGTTGTTCAACAATTGAAAACGTCACTCAAAAATGAAGTTTTGATTTATAGTAAATAATGAACATACTTGGCTCCAGATTTTAACCTTTACCCCGGGTTAAAAAAAAAAAAAAAAGTAACCAAACTTGTTTACCGATATATCAGAATCACATGCTAATATTTAATATATTAGGTATGGCTTGACATTAGCATTAATTCACAAATGAATGACCTGGGTTCTATTCTCTTTAACCAACCAAACAAAACTAATCAGCTCATGCTAACAGCTTAATGGCCTTTCAGAATTTCAGTTTTGAAATGAGAACGCTCTATTAGGTAATTTTTCAATTCTCACCCAACTTTCAGTTTTAAATATTTGATTATTTATACTTTTGAGGAGGCTCAAAGGTCATCCTTTAAGAAATTTTTTTGTGTTGTTGTGAACCTAGAAAATCCTTCTGAAGCGAGCTTCCTAAAATTGTTTGTTACTGCCCTGCAGGGCCTCACCCATCACGTACTATGAGTTGCTGCTATTTATTTTAGTACAGTTGACCCCTGAACTGCAGGGATTAGGGGTGCAGACCCTCCTTGCAGTCAGGAATCCACATGTAACTTTACAGTCAGCTTTCCATATCCATGGTTTCACATCCACAGATCCAACCAACAGTGGATCATGTCGTGTGTATTTAATCTAGTATGTACATTTATAAATTTAGTGCATTTATAAATCAGCCTAAAATGGACCTCTGCAGTTCAAACCCATGTTGTTCAGGGGTCAACTGTACTCTCGCTATGGGATCATCAGAATATCAGCTGTGATTCATTGGCGGTAGAATTATGTCTAATTCGAATGATCTTTCCCACCAATCTACCTTATTTTCTTCCGAATCTGTTGAGATTGCATAATCAACTTGATATAATTGCCTAAAGTTGTGTTTACCAAAGAGTCCAGAGGCTGAAGGGGCGGTTCACACGAATTCTGAAATATCTCCTTATGCTCTGAAAAATTCAGAGCGGAGCAACACATTAATTGTGGGGAGAGAAATTGGGTGGTAAACAAACCTATGAATATGGTGTTTAGTGTTTCATTTTGGGTGCCGATTTTTCCCAGAAGGATTTTTGTCAAGGAGCATTAATTAACATGCACTTTGAGAAAAAGCTGGTGTGGTGTGAAAATAAGTAACATTTGAAGGAAGGACTTGGTGGTTCTTACTTTGAGTAATATGCGTCAAATTTGTTGTGCTGAGTCATTTCTTCTCCCCATTTCTTGGATTTGCTTAGGATCACTGAGATGGCGAGAGGATCAGCCTCTGGTTTTGTGAAGGATACAGGATTGAGCTCGCAGTTTTACTGTGCAAAGCTAGAAAATGAAAACCAAGGAAGTAGCAATTGGTGACTAATGCCTCTTGTATTACTTTTGTTAATCTATGCTTGGAAGAACTGAATACCTATCAGCCAGAATCACTGCCTTTAATTTCACTCATCTCAGAATGTCAATATATAACCACGAGCATGTTGATTCCCCCGTTCCAATCCTGCAATCTGAAGAAGAGGGAAAATGGTTCATTTCACAAGTGGTTTCCAGGAAGACGTAAATTCTCAAAGTGCGGAGAGTGATTGATGAACAGTGTTGAGTTTGTTTGTGGGAGAACTTGTTTGACCTGTTACCCTGGCTGTCTGAGTAGAATGCTTTGCAGAGAAAGAGATGAGAAACACGCACACGCACACACACGCACACACGTATAAACGTGTCAACCAAGCAAATCACATCTGGGAGCCACTGCTGAGATGTCATAACCACATCATATTCTATGGTAGGACTGCTCAGAGCTTGACGTACAGAGGGTGCATCTTAATCTTTGGCCATTTCGTTTTTCTTTAAATCCTCATTTATGTTGTTGCCAGTGCTTCTCAGACCCTCTAGAAGAGGTAAGAAAATAATTCTAACAGATTAACATCTTTTTGTTTTATAAAATTTACTTATTGCGGGAAATCTTACCAGAATTAAATACATATTTATCTCTATGTCAGTTGAGTGCTCATCTCACAGGCTGAAGGACTTAGGTAGACATATACAGATGGGATTATGCCTGAATATAGTCATTTTTTTTTCTGCAAGGAGACATTTAAGCAGTGTGGTTTTTCAAAAAGCTAAAGCCTAAGCTAAAAATACCATAGTATATTAATAGGAGCCTATTGACTATACTTAGGAATGTCCTGATACCAAAATAGTTCACCAAAATGCCACAGTGTGTTGCAAGAGAAAATAATAATTCGTACTCAATGAACCACATAAATCCTACATTTAACTGAAAATATATACATTATTTAACATCATATCTATGTTATTTAACATCAGAGTATCTTTTAAGGCACTTATTTATTAATTTATTGGTTTTCTTATTAAAAGTATAAAATCAGAACTTGAGTGATGGACAGTGTTTGCATTTGTAAGTCGTACAGTGGAAACCATTAAATAAGTGGACGGTGGGATTTCTATACATGTCAAAAAAAATGTGTATACACAGACATTTCTGATCATGTAACTTAATTTATCCAAGATTGATCTTCAATAAAAATTAATATAATATCATATAACATAATTTATGCCATGATAATTAGTTCAATGTTGCGTTAAGTGAAAATAGTTTAATCTACCCAATTAATACAGAGTGACCACTAATCATTTTAGTATTTCCTTATTATTCTCTAGAGTACCTTATTAATTGAAGTGAATTTTACTAATTTGAAATCATCATTCATATCTTGTTTATATACATTTAATTTATATTTAATTCTAAATCAGTCTCCTTCCCCCCACCAAAAAAAAAAAAATCTCTATTGAACAAGATCACTTTGCTTGCTTGTTTCTTTATCATTTGGACAATGACACCAACACAGCAGTTGTACCTTGAATAACTAAAGTTGATCTTGGTAGACTGATTCCATCAACATCCCCGGACTCACAGTTTTGAGATCCGTCAAAAAGGTGGAAACCCTGTCTGAGTTATTTGCTCTTTCCTGTCAGAGCCCTGCCTTTATCTCATGCAATCTGGGTGATCTGAGGAAGGTTTTACAATATGACAGTGATGTGGGAGGAGTTTAGGGAAACCCTCGGGGGAGGCAGAGTTCCATAGGGCTGGAGGGGGTAAGAGGAAGGGGTCCTTCCTGGAACCAAGAGAGAGCAGTTCTCTGGAGAGATCCTTCAGATGAGAGTAATGACCAGCTGAGCATTGTCAGCAAGTAGGAAACAAGGGGCATAAAAAGTTCAAACTCACTCCCCTCATTCCAGTCTCTTGCCAGGACCTTCCACTGGTCGAACCCACATGGATCATGAACCCACATGGACCCACAAGGGATCACTGTTGTGTTATTTACGGGTCCGCCTCTCAGAGCACTAAGCAGAGTGGACCCAAATGGGGAGTGTATCCAGAGGGACATTTGTTTCTCTGTAAGAACCTATTCATCAGGTAAATTTTGCTAATTTGGAACCATCATTCAAATCTTGTTCATATACGTTTAATTTATACGTACTTCCAATTCCATTCCCCCTTCAAACAAAACAAAACAAAGCAAAACAAAACAAAACTGAAATGTGTTAGTTTCATCCAGAAATGTGCCAGAACCCTTAGGGGAGGGCAGAGATTAATCCTCATGAATCCAGTTTTCCCTGAATCACTTTGTGTGGCTGGTACAAAGGTTGGTGTAACAAACATGAGAGACAAAATTCTCTCCTGGGGGCTTAGTAGGACTTTGATCAAGACTCTTTTTTTTTTAATGTTTTCAGTAAATATCATTAATACAAAATCTGGTTCTATCAACGTAGAAACACATCCTCTTTATGGAGTGTTTCTGTATGATGGAGAATGGGCTTTGGGCGGCAGTGCAGGTAAATTTCCCCTGTAAACCTTCTCTTCCTCAGGTGTCCTTAAGTCACTTCACCTCTCAGAGTAAAAAGTTCCTTTATTTGAAAGAATTATCACAGAAGTTGCCTTCATTTCTTCAGGGACTTTGCAGGGAGCAAATAAGACCGTACATAAAATGGCAAGTTAGATGCTGTAAAATCTATAAAAGCTCATAGAGTTTGATTGACCAGTAGTTTTTAACTTGAAAAATGCAAAGAAAGAAATACCTTTCTTCTTCAAACCGTGGGAGGAAGGATGGCTCGCCTCACTCTTGTACTTTGATTTTTTTTTTTCCTCCCTTTGGTGAGAGACCAAGATATAAGTCAAAAACAAGTGAGGTGAAGACAGGGCCTCCTGCTGGGACATATTTTCCAAAGTCTCAATTGGAAAATATGATAATAAGTTATTAATCAATCTCTGCTTGCTTTAGGAAGGTAGCTATTCTCCGTGGAGTTTGCTCAGAGCACAGAGGGAAAAGCCTTCAGAATCTCCTCTGTGAAGGTTGCACATGCAAATAATAGCCGACATTTGTGGAGTTTCCTTCTTGGCCAGCTAAAAACTCCCCCTGGCTTGGGAGAGCATGAAGTCTTTAATGAGAATGTCAACAGTGATTTATTATAAGCTGAGTTAATTCTCTCTCCATTTAAAGGCCTTGCATACGACATAATCACTTGCTCCCCTCCTGCCCCGCCACCGAGGGAGCTGCTGATTCTGTGATTCTCAAGACAGCTTCATCCAGACACTGGCCACGCTGAGATTTCAGCTGTTTTCTTTGGAAATTTTTGTTGTGGGGGATGGGGCGTGGAGTCTAACTAGTCAAGTATGGTTCTCACCCAAGAAAACTTCAGCGTGAAAGAACCAAGATGTGCGTGTGTGTGTTCTGTGAAAGTATTCACGTAGCTCTCTGTATGTCTTTAGGAAGCTTGGGAGAACTTCTTGGCAGCAGAGCCAGGAGAAGTCATAAACTCAGCCCTCTGTGATGGACTGGGTAGACTTCTGCTATTGGGTTTGCTGTTCCTTTTGTTGTTTCTGGGCTCACAAACTAAATAGAGGTGATGGAAGTCTGGAGAAGGTTCAGAGAGGAGCCCAGATAACTTCAAAGTTTGGAAGTAAGGCCTAAAAGCAATATGTAGGTAGTAGTAAACGTGGAGAGAAGCGAGCTAACTGGAGATTGTGACATCTTTAATCACATAACCATCTTAGACACCAGTAATCTGGTCATTTCCAGGTTTTCTAGAGACATGAAATGAAAGTGGAGCATATACGCCGCGGTTGTCGTGGCTGGGCTGTCGGCACTGGGCGGGTTACCCCTGAACCGCTGTTTGGACTGTGATCTTCGTGCTGAGAAAGCTCTGGGCTACTTATTCTGTAATAAGGCAAAAGTGATGATTTCTCTCAATGCCCCTTCCGTACCACTTACAACACTCAGTATCATAGACCGGTTTTCCCCCAGATCTCTACAAGGAGGGGCACTAATCTGATTCTCTATTTGAAGACATTGCTATTTAGAAGGAAAAAAAACAACAACACATTCTCCTCTGCATATTTCAGTAACACTCATTCAGTTACAGAGTTATTTCTTTTTCCTTCTGAGAATGTTCTCATTTATAAGGACACTTTTGTTATTCAGCATCACCTGACTGCCTCATCTTAGAGGGAAAAGCTTTACATCCCTGATATTGATAAACATCTTTATAACCATTCCAGGTGCACTTAACAAATTTTTAAAAAGCTATTGAAGGCTTAAGAAAATTACAGAAGGCTAAAGACAGCCCGTCACTACCCTTAAGTCAGTAGTGTCACCATTTATATTGAGAGATTTAAGCAGGGGCATCGTAAGTATAATTTTCAAGTTAAGAGAACATCTAAATAAGTTCATCTGTGTCATTTTTTTTTTTTTTTTTTAGATTCCACATATAAGCAGTATCATATGAACTTATTTGCAAAACAGAACCAGACTCACAGACAAAGAAAACAAACCTATGGTTACTAGGGGGAAAAGGGGGGGAGAAGGGATAAACTGGGAGTTTGAGATTTGCAGACACTAACTACTATATATAAAATAGATAAACAATAAATTTCTACTGTATAGCATAGGGAACTTGTAGTAACCTGTAATGAAAAAGAATATGAAAATGAATATATGTGAAAATAAAGTAAATAAAATGATAAAATACTTTAAAAAAAAAAGAGATAGCATCTAAGGCAGCCTTTCTCAACCTTGGCATTACTGACCTCAGAGGCTGGATCGTTCTGTGTTGTGGGGGCGGTGGGGGGTGACCGTATGATGTTTAACAGCAACCATGGCCTCTGACCACTTGATGGCAATGCCTGCCCCCATTCCACTCCATCCCATCTCCGCCCTCACACCCCTGCCACCAAATGGTGACACTATAGTTTTTTCTGGATGTGGCCAAATGTCCCTTGTGGGGCCATGTTGCTCTCAGTTGAGAACAACTGATCTGAGGAGACAACACTAACCTCTCTGACAGGTCTGTGACTAAGATAAAATGAAAAATTGGGTGCCCAAGGTCATGAGAATATTTTTGCTTTGAAACCCTTACATCAGCGGTTGTGATTATTGTTAGTATTTGGAAAGTACAGTGAGGAACCCCAAAGAGTCTGGAAATAGAGGAAACAAGATTGTTGTCAAAGAGTCAAACTCTAATATGAGTGCACTGATGTGCAGTCATATAGTTGTTGAATTTCCATCTTTCCAAGCAGAAAGCTCATAACAATTCTCCATTAAACTAAGGCCTAATTTAGAGACTCAAAAATCTCTTGATTATGTTAACCACTTTTATAATCTTCTCAAAAAAATAGAGATATTTACAAGATATTGAAACCCACTAAATCTTGTTGCTATTTGTAGGCTGTTTTCCTGACATACCCTGACTCCTCCAGCCTTCACTTGGGGCAGACTCAAAGAAGCACCTACCTGATTGGATTTAGAATAAAACAGAAAGAATAAACCATTATCTGCCTTTTCCTTAAAAAGTGGAGATGTGATGAATGTCTCCAGCTTTCATGCTGTGCTTCATCCAGCGACTTCAGGGCTGATCATCTTTATCAGGTTCTACATGGAAGCGTGCAGACTAGTGCGACAGCTGTTTAACCATCGACCACTGATGCTTTCAGCTACATAGGACTGAAAAATGAGGACAAAATTAAAATTGTTTGCAGCATTTCATCATCTTGTTGCCAGCTTATACTTTTATACCCAGATATTCTATATAAGCCATGCTATACGATGTTCTTTTTGTTCCAGGTTTCTTAATTCTCATTCAGAGTATTTATTCTAATACCATCATGAAAAGCAGAATGTGACAAATAGGCTCTGGCCCCGCAAAGAGCGTAATTTGAAGAGATGTACAAGAGAGTATGTCCTAAGACTTTTTTTTATTTTTTTTAACATTTTTTATAAACATTTTACAATGTTGTGTCAAATTCCAGTGTAGAGCACAATTTTTCAATTATACATGAACATATATATATAGTCATTGTCACATTTTTTTCTCTGTGAGCTACCATAAGCTCTTGTATATATTTCCCTGTGCTATACAGTATAATCTTGTTTATCTATTCTACAATTTTGAAATCCCAGTCTATCTCTTCCCACCCCCCGCCCCCTTGACAACCCCAAGTTTGTATTCTATGTCTGTGAGTCTATTTCTGTTTTGTATTTGTGCTTTGTTTGTTTTGTTTTGTTTTATTTTGTTTAGATTCCACATATGAGCGATCTCATATGGTATTTTTCTTTCTCTTTCTGGCTTACTTCACTTAGAATGACATTCTCCAGGAGCATCCATGTTGCTGCAAATGGCGTTATGGTGTCGGTTTTTATGGCTGAATAGTATTCCATTGTGTAAATATACCACCTCTTCTTTATCCAGTCATCCGTTGATGGACATTTAGGCTGTTTCCAGGTCTTGGCTATTTTAAATAATGCTGCTATGAACATTGGGGTTCAGGTGTCATTTTGAAGTAGGGTTCCTTCTGGATATAAGCCCAGGAGTGGGATTCCTGGGTCATATGGTAAGTCTATTCCTAGTCTGTCCTAAGACTTTCTTTAAAATATGTATCTTTGTAGTTTTATATACTTTAAGATTAATTAAATGCATGGCTCTACTCCTGTAGAAAAGAAAAAGAAAATCATACTCTACAAGGATGGCATAATCTAACAGTTGTATTCCAAGAATGGCTTTAGGGAGCAGTGGAAGTTAAAAATCAGTGTAAGAAGGAAAACTCAAAACCATGTCTTTCTTTAACAAAACACATATGCATCAAAAATAAGTTCTCCATTTTTTTCTGAGCACTGTTTTCATAGGTCATCAACATGATACCATCGTTACACTTTTCCCCTGGGAGCCAGCACTGTGAGTTTTAGAAAATAGGTTTTATTTATCATTGTATCTTTTAGCACCTGCTGTGGTGCTTCACACATAATAGATGGTCAATGATATTTGTCAAATGAGTAAGTGAAGTGTAAATGTAAATTCAAATATAATATTATTTCTCATTTTTGCATATCTCTAATCATTGCAATAACTTAGTAATATTGGAGCTATTCTATGAAATACCATAGAATGTGAAGATATTTCACTAATTCCTGCATGTTGAACAAAATCTAAAGTTTCAGCAAAGATTGAGATCGTGTTCATTTGGGGATTTGGGGTACTGAAAATATAAAACTCTTGTCTGAATCAGACCTGGAAGGCATGGGTGATGCAGGATTACGCCATTATCAACAAGGTGAAATTCCCCAAAGATGATACAACTGTGTAAATTGACACCCTCAGCTCCTAAGAAAAGATGGTTATACCAATTTACAATGAGGTGAAAATGACACTTACTCCAGCAATATTTATTATAGTGAGGCTGATACTAATCTTTTAGCCACCAGTAATTAACTGAAGATAGAGGAAGACAGGAGGGAGGACACTAAAGAAGACATTCACGGTGATGGATCAGAAAATTGGCGGTCGGGAGGAGTTAACGCACCGCACAACATGTGGACCCTTTGTGTTCCTGGACGTTGGCCGGACCCGTGGCCCATGCCGAGTTCTTTAAGCAAAGAGGGCCACATGGTAGTTGAGTGAAATCTGATGTTTTGCTTACTTGTCTCAGACATGTTTACTTTAGCAGAGGGTTATGGAAAGGTTGAATCAATAAACACTTTCTTTTCAGTCAGCAGAATTGCCATGGACATCAATAGTCGTGCTTAAAATGAAACTGGTCTTTCTCTATGAATGGAAGCATTTCTTGTCTCCTTGGAGAAAATGGGATCCTGGCTAGAGACTTTTATATTGCTTTATTCTATTCTGAACAACGTTTTGTGTACCTGGTAAATGAGAACTCAAATAGTAAATTTGTTTTTTAATCTTTATAATCATTTTGAATAAGAAATGATAACTAAACTGTCTAATGATTTTATGACTTGCACCTTATAATCTATTTGGATTAAAGTAAATAGTGATGATTATTGTCATCCCATAACCCTAGGTCACAAGTGGATTTTAGGTGTCCCATCCGAGTTTTGCCTTAATCTTTCCATACAGGAATGTTTTATAAAAAAGAAAGCAAATTTAATTCTCCCAGATAGCACTGTCTTGCCATGTGTCCCTAGTTAAAAAAAACACAAAACACAAACATACAACAAATAAATGAGCTTGGAATTCAGAACTTGAAAAATAGGCCATGGAATGTTAAAAAAAAATATGAAAAGAATGGATTTTTTTTTTCTGAAAATGCAGCTATAATGACATAAAGATAAACAGCCAAATGAAGCATACTTTAAACCCCTTCACTTTTCTGTTCTCTCACGCTTACCAGATCTATTGTGCTGGGTGATTAAAAAAATTCATACGTGCCGCCTTAATTCCGGAAGTCAGTATAAACACATGACAAGCTTCGAGTTTCTCGTCTTCCGTTGACTTGGATGTCCACTGTAATGTACACGCATCACAAAGCCGCTAAATAGGGAAGTTGAAAACAATACGATTTAATGGTGTTTGCAGTTTGTTTTTAAAGAACTCTATTTCTCATTATACCTTTGACATCCAGTCACCGTTATCAGCCCTGAGAGTTTGGTTTTCTGCAGACAAAAGCTTTTAGACATCTTCCTGGACCTGGTCCAGCTGGAACTACAATACGGTGTTTATTTTATTTCTTCTCCTGTGTTGCTTGTTGGGTACCCACCACATACAGGTGCACATCAAGGGCTATCGTTTCCCCCTTGTTCTTGAAACGGAAGAAAGTGATGAGGAAGTGCTTAGTGAATCGGAGGAGGCCCCGAAGCAGGTGGGGACACTGACGCATGACACCAAGATTATCAGTGCCAGTGAAACGAGCCTGAGTGGCTTGATCTGTTCTGTGCTCTGGAGCCTAAGCAGGAAAGGCAGGGAAGGTAGGCAAGCTCCAGGTGAGAACTGGAGGCAGTTGCTTCAGGATGTGCAGAACATCCAACACCTCTGTTCCAGCAACATGAAGAAGAGGCCAACACAAAGCAAATGGCCCAGCCACCCGGGCAGATGCCATCCGGAGTAAGAAATGGCCCAGCCTTGCATGTTTGAAGCAGTATATTCAATGCAGTGGGCATGGATGAGTTGAGAATGTGAAATTGTAAACAAGTGGGATTCTGTGATGATTTTAGAGTTATCTTTATATTCATTTTTACTTTTTCATTTTAGTTTTCTCTTTTTTCAGTATTGGTGACAAGTTGTGATTAAAAAAAAAATTCAAGGTTTTAGCCTGGCCTTTATTTTTATCCTTTTCATTCTCTTTTCGCCATGTCGTCTAATGGATGGAGACTGCATTTTTGAAAGCCTTGGGAAGGTGAATAAAATAGGCTGGCTGAAGGTCAGTATAAGAGAATCATCGTGGGTAGCTGGAAAGATAAATGCATAAGGATGTTTATGCCAGCCTGATAGTGAAAACTGGAAATATTCTCAAGCTGAATTATAGGCGATAGGTCGAATAAATTACAGCGCAGCCAAACGGGCCACAGGTGCAACTATTTGAAACTGTGGTGGAGCAGTACGTATGGATATGGGGATACGCTGGTAACATTTTAATGTAGGGTGGGCTTGTGTGGTTTGAAAAAATACAAACCAAAATGTCAATAGTACCCAAACCCCTGGGTGTCAGGATTAGGAATGACTGCAGAAGTCACTGCACATTCTCCCAATGCAAATCCTCCTATCAGATAGTAGAGTCTGTTTCTCTATCCCTGGATTCTGGAATGGCCGTGTGAACCGTTTGCCAGCACCCCATTGGCACATATAATACTATTAGAGGCTTGGAAAGAGCTTGTGCATTGGGACTTGCTTTCTTTCTTCTCCTGGAAACCCTGCTACTCCCACCATTAGAACAAAGTTGGATAATGTGACACTGATGACCCAGTCACCTCTAGGCAACCCCCAGAAATGGAGCCACCTAACCTACTGGCTATAGGAAAACCTTGCAGATGAGTCCAGCCCAAATTGAGGACTCAGAGGAAGTAGGTGGCTATTACTTTAAGCCAGAAAGTTTTGGGATAGTTTGTTATGCAGCAAGAGCTAACGGATATGCTGTGTGTTTCCCTGTGTGTGCAAGCTTGTGTTTCTGAAGGGATAGAAGTCAAAACGTTATTAGTGCTTTTGTTCTATCTTGGGATGTGGGATTATGGGTGAATTTTACTCTTGTTTATCTATACTTCCTCTTTTTTTCTAAAACAATCATGTTTATCCATGTGATAAAAAGAAACAAGAAAAAAGGAAAAAGCCTCAAATTTGACATAAAACAATTAATTGCTTTATGAAAAGGAAGAACGAACTGCTAAGTGTGGTTATTTGCTTTGTCTATCTTTCCAAGTTGACTTTTCTTAATGGTTCTATTAACCAAGCAGATTTACATGCCATCAGAGGTTACTGTGAAAAGGATGGAGCACTGACAGCGCCAAACGCTGGGGAGGATGTGGAGCAGCAGGAACTCTCGTTCATTGCTGGTGGGAATGCAAAATGGCACAGCCAAATTGGAAGACAGTTTGGCAGTTTCGTACAAAACCAAACATAATCTTACAATATGATCAAGCAATTGCGCCTCTTGGGGTTTATCTAAAAAGAGCTGAAAACTTACATCTGCATTAAAAAAAAAACCTGCACAAGGATGTGTATAGCAGCTGCTTTAT
The DNA here is from genome assembly GCF_009834535.1 of Camelus ferus. NCBI lineage: Eukaryota > Metazoa > Chordata > Mammalia > Artiodactyla > Camelidae > Camelus > Camelus ferus. Next base: position 27,985,928 of record NC_045711.1, read on the forward strand.
CCCTAATAAACTGGGAAGCAACCAAGATGTCTTTCAGCAGGTAAATGGATAAATAAACTGTGGTCCAGACAATGGAATATTGTTCATTACTAAAAAAAAAAGAACTATCAAGCCACGAATAGACATGGAGGAACCTTATATGCATGTTACTGAGTGAAAGAGGCCAGTCCGAAAAGGCTAATTATGTATGATTCCAATTAATATGGCATTCTGGAAATGGCAAGAATACGGAGACAGCAAAAGGATCAGTGGATGTTAAGGCTTGGGGGGGGGGGTAAATAGGCAGAGCACAGAGGATTTATAAGGAAGTGTAAACTACTCTGTATGATACCGTATTGATGGGTACCAGTCATTAAACTTTGGTCCAGAATGATCGAACATACAAGACTAAGAGTGAACCATGATGTAAGCTACGGACTTTGAGTGACTATGGTGTGTCAGTGTAGATTCATCCATTGTAGCATGTGTACCACTCTGGTGGGAGATGTTGACAACAGGGGAGGCTGTGCCTAGGAGGGGCTAGGAAGCCTTTGGGAATCTCTGTACCTTTCTCTCAGTTTTGCCGTGAACCTTAAACAGCTCTGAAAAATAAATTCATAATAATTTAAAAAATGCAGAAACAAAGGTAGATGCAGAGCATAAAGAGATGCCATTTAAGTTTCTCGCTACCCTAGGTCTGTGCCTTCTTTGAACTGATGAAAAAAAAATCAAAAAATTAAAATGCCTAACACAAATGACATTTTAAAAGCATCTATGCTCATATTTCTTTGACTTTACTTTTATTAATCATCTATATAAACACAGAAGAAAAGTGAGAAGGTGTGAAAAGGAAAAACACTTTGAAGCTTAATAGACTTGATACCAGAATGATAACACAGGTGATTGAGAAAGATAATGGAACACGAGGCATGGAGCAGAGTGATGAAGGAAATTTTCAGAAGCAGGAGGGATGGTTGCCAGATAGGAGCCAGGTAGACTTCATATACACCGAGCCTCGAAAATGGACGGAAGGCTTATGACACTCATCGCATTTTTTAAGGATGAGTGAGAATAAAGAAGCCACAGTTGAAACTCCAAGAAGCCTTCCAGTGAACCACAGATACCTTCTCAGAGAATGAGTTCACTTTGATGTTTTGTATAATCAGACTGTGTTTTGAAAATTCCCGCAAGGTTTACCATCTCCTTCTTACCAACTTTTTTTTTTTTCATCTCAACTGTCCAATTGCTACTTTACAGGCTCAGTTATCAATGATTATCAGCTCACTGAAGGAATATTCCATTCACAAGGTCATTTGAAGGTCATTTTGAACAGATGTCTTTGCTTTGTCTGAGTCCTATCTTTGTAATATTCGTGAGGTTTAATCTTTTCATACATTAGGAAGTATTTAGAGAATTTTTTTTTCAGAGTTTTGAAATGCACACTTACCAGATGCAGGAGACTGAGGCACTTGAAAAAAAAAAGGCTGAGTTTAATGGAGAATATCCAATTATCATTGTGTGAATGGACGAGCAGGGAACAAATCCAGCCTAGGAGTTGGTTTTTCAACAACTTCAGTCTCAAAGGTTCCTTTTCTTTTTCTTTTTTGGTTATTGGGACAGTATTTGGGGGTTGGGGAATAGGTCCATGGTGCCAACTTCTGCGTGCCGTTCTGTTGGGAACATCTTGAAAACTTCACTGCATGTATCTGTTACGTCACAGTGTTTGTTTTTTCAAACAATTTGACATTTTGAGCTGTCAGCAGCCTGGAAAGTTTGCCTTCCAGATGCAATTTCTCTGAGCGCCAATTTCCATGTGGTCCATTTCTGCCCCCTTCTCAAACCGTGGGCCAAATTCAAATACCTGGCCAACCAAACCGGCTGTCTTGACAATGCAATTACCTATCAGGGTTTCTCCAGGAGAATGCCAAATCCCGCTTTCCGCCAACTCACCTCGCCAGGTTGCTAGTGGTTGAAAACTCAGCTGAGTAAAGCATTCTTTATTTTCTTCCTGGTACCAGGTTTCTTGTACGACCTTGCTTCTTATGCTGGAACACAAGTGTTTCGCTTACTAAACATGGAAAATCCTAACTTATTGCAAGAACTATCTGCCGTCGCCCATGCTGTAGATATTATGATTCTAACATCAGTGATTCCTTTTGTGGTGTTGTTTACTGATGATTTTCAAAGGCATCCTGCTTCTTATTTTGCATACCGATTGGGACAAGTTTATTTCGAACTGGGAAAGAAAGTAAAATTTTTCTCAGATGTAAAATGAGGCTGAAATGGTACCTGTAGAAAATATATAGAGAAAGAAGGTAGATTATTGGTTGCTTGGAGCTGAGGATGGGAACAGTCATTAACTGTAAATGAGCATGAGGGATTTTACTGGGAAATGTTCTGGAGCAGGTGACGGTGGTATAGCACAGTAAATTTGCTAAAAGTCATTGAATTGTACACTTAAAACGCGAAGGTATGTACCTTAAGCCTCAGTAAGATTATTTAATAAAGGGAAGGGTGGTATCTATGTCATAAGGCTCTTTTGATAATTAATTGGTATTGTCTATATAAAAGATTTCTTGGATTTAATAAGGGTTCATTAATATTAATCAAAATTATTACTATTAACTTCCATGAAAATCAACTCATTTCCGAGTTTCCTTTTGCTCTTTGGCAATTATTCACACACACACACACACACACACACACACACACCGCTTAACCTCTGCTTCTGATTTAGTTAGGAGGTAGGTACAATATGCATTAAGATATTTTTCCCTGAATCTCTTCAAGCTTCTGCAAAATAGTAGTCTGACAGATAGTATCTAAGAATGAGCCTCAGTAGGAGAGAAAAAAGATCAATTTGTCTTCTCTATTCCAAAGTGGAAGAATTTGGGTTCACCTCATTCTAACTTGCTCCTGTGCCTAAAAAGCTTAAATCCTTCACCCTTTTCAGGAGTTGCATTTTCCTTTCTTATCTCTTGTGTCCTTGAACCAGTCCGGGACTCTTCCCTCAGGAGGTGGCTTTGATGATGGAACTTACTGGGATTCAGTGCGCATCCAGTAAGTGTCTTTAAATTACATTGTTGGAAGCCAAGCTCGTGCTGACTGTGCCCGAGTGTGGCAATACAAACGTAGAGAACTTAATTCCTCATCAGAGATCCACTCTCTTTTTCCGGGTTGACCACAGACATTTGAATTTGCTTGGTGTCCGCTCTATACGCAGGGTACATTTTGAGGTTGACCTCTATTGTGCACATGTACGCAGCCAAGGACAGCCACGGGCCAGATCTCTGATGGAATCACATAGCGTCTGACACTAAAAGCGAGTCGTCCCTCCGACTTAATCTTTCTAGGAAAACAGTGTCACGCAAAAACATGCGGATCTATAATTGGCATCTCCAAAGACGCTTGCCATCTGGACCTCACTCAGTTTAATTAGTCATTGCAGGGTGGCGGTTCTCTTGTAAAAATCTTGCACTCCATTAACCTTGACTTTTCACACATTGACATTTCAAGCCCCTTCTTTGCTTTCATATGGTGGAGTGGACATGTTCCCATTTAATAGGAGTCCACCTCAGGGTTCATGAGCCAGACGCTTGTTATTTGGCAAGACCACTGAGCCCAAGTCTATAAACTGTGGCAGCCAGGAAAGGTTGCAGGCGGCTAAAAATGGCAAGAGAGCAGGAGTCATGGGGCTCACTCCACCCTTCCTTTAGAGACTTCCAGACAGCATGGTGATCGAGAACTGGGGAGGGTAGCTGAGGGACATGACACGTAGCCATGAACCTGAGCAGAACTGAAGAATGGGTTCATGCCCTAGGCAGCTTTACTCAGCTGTGGACAGCTGCTCAAAGACAGATTATTTAGTGATTTCTGTAGCTAAACATTTTAGACAGTTCATCATTTATTTCTTTACTATTTAAGTGAAGTATTTTCAAACTTGGGCAATGGGAAATAAGGCTTCTTGTATTTCAGGGTCGTCCGTGACATTCAATATTGTCTTTTCTTACCACTTTTTCCTTTCTTACCACCTTCAATTCCCTTCCATTACTGTTTATTTTCTGAGGGTAGGTTTGAAGAATGGGAGTGGCCATGGTTGGTCAATAAAATATCTGTTTTTACCTAATTTTTAAAAAGCTGTGCAGTGGAAATGGCCATAAGAGGTGGTAAGAATGAACTCAAAGTAGTTACAGTAACTTAGACAGCTTTGCTTCTTGTAGCCCAAAGGAGCATCCATCTTCTATAGATGAATCAGGTTTCTCTCTGGTCTCTTTTGAAATAGAAGATGTTTTATCTTCCTCCTGAATGACATTTCTAACATTATTTCTGTTTTTTACTATTATACTTCTTATTCTTCTCATTATTAAAATACAGTAAGTTATCTTTTCTCATGGAGCCTTTCATCATTTCTTTCAATCTTTCCATAATTATTGTATCCATTTAGTAGACATTGACTGTGTGCCAAATTTCAGATAATAACAAAGATCAGGAAATTTAAGTTTTAAATCTTTATTTACTGGATCCTTAGTAGCTGGATACAGTCAGAGAGAGCTGACAGTGAGCAGCAAGTTAGAAATGAAATCCCCTGAGGTATGGAAATGACTCCTTGGCGTAGCAGCTCTCCAGTGTTCATGCTGAAATGCGTCAGTATCTCCGGAAACAGACTTCGTGCTGGGCATGCATGGAGCTCTAGGAGTTATACAAGGATGAACCAACTGATCAATTATCCCTGACTGTGGCAGTCAGTTGCCATAGTCTAAAATTTCCAAAAATGAGCCAATTGCCTCTTGAAACTGTCTTCCTGCCTTCTTGAACTCTAGAGGTTAACTATTGCCTTATACTAACACAATATGAGCTATAAGTATATATTGTTGAAATGGAAATTTCCTGGAGGATGTTCAGTCTTTTTATTTTTGGTGGGGGTGGCTCTAATTTTTATATTTTTTTACCTTTTATTTTAAAATTGTATGTATGTATGTGAAAAAAATATATATACAATTATTTATTTAGTACAATGGCTTGGAGTATAGGATTCAGTAAGGTTGCAATCAAAACTAACATGGCTGTTAGAGAAAATATTGACACCAAAATCCTTTTGTAATTTTTTTTACAGAGTTGTGTATTTAGATGGTGGGGGGCGGGGGGGATGTGTTATGGAGAGCCTTTACTTTCTGTTTTTTTATTTACTAAATATCTATTGTCACAATAACACTACATGACAAACCACATCAAAGGTGGTGGATGGGTTAAGACAATAGGCATTTTAAAAACCATGAATCTGGGAGCTGGTTGCTGATGCAGGCTGGGCTCAGCTGCATGGTTCCTTGGTCTCAGGTGGGATCACTCGGCTCTCTGCAGTTTGATGGCTGTGTGCTGGGTCTATGATGGCACCTGGGCTTGTGTTTCTCAGTCCCCAGCAGGACAGTCCAGGTAAGTTTCTATGGCAAAGATAGAGAATCAAGACAGAGGAAGTAGAAATGCACCTGGCCTTTATGCCTGAGCTCGGAACCAGTGCGCCATCGCTCCCAGAGCCTTCTGTTGACTGACGCACATCACAGTTTCAAGGGATGAGGAAACAGACCCCACCTTTTAGAGGAGGGAACTTCAAAACCGTAACGCCAAAGAATGCGATGGGGAAGCAAGGGATGACGAACTGGGCCTGTTTGTGCAGTTCATCTGCATGCATTTATTCCTTAGCAGGAACATTTTGACCAGAAAATTTAGTTGTCTCAAGCCTTAACTTACTAGATGTCAAGCTGTGTGGAGACATACAATGCCAAAAATACAGAAGTAGAAACAGGAAGTTATTAAAGAGATATTTGTAGAGTTGCCTTACTAGTCTACCCGTAGAAAGCAAGAACTGTGCCTTTAATTCATTCAATGTAATAAATTCTGTGCCATTTATAATAAAATATCAACCAAACTTGGAGATGTCAAAGCATTATCATTTCTAAGAAGCCTTGGGAATTTACGATAAATTGTAACCAAGTTCCAGTAGGGCTTCATCTAACCTTATTGTCCGCTGCCTGTCTCTAGTTTTCCTCAACAGCTGCATTATTTTCCTTAAAACCAAGTCCTGGTAGTGCCAGTAAAGGAATGGTAGACCAGTTAATGGGAAACTGGGCTAGTTTCTCCCTCACTTTCAATGGTGACATTTTTCCCAGTGATACAGCTATAATTTAAAAACTGAAGCACGATGCATGAGCTAACTATATCCAGAGTGTCTCCTACTAACCCAGCTGTGGAAATAGGTTTCCAACGTGGGTTCCACTGATTAGAAATAAATGAGCCATTATCAAGAACTTATCTCACTTTTAGTATTTTTAGGTAAGGGCAGAACTTTCCTTGGAGTAATTTCCAAGCAAGTTTTTGTTACGTCTACTGCAAAACAACGAGAGGAAAATAAGTCACAAGCAAGTAACCAGGTGTACCTGTTTACCCAGAGCCAACAGGTTTTCTGAGACACGGTCTTTCAGCGCTCAACGGTGAAGCATCTCAGACAGCGACAACTTGGCCACCCTCGTCACAAATGTGCCTGCTGGAAGGACAGTTGACAATCTGGCCATGTTTTATATGGATCGAGCAAATTTGGTTAAATAGAGTACTAAAGTATTTTCTATATTTTTTTCACGTGTAGTAGTTCTGTTTCATTTTATATGGAAAATCCTAAATTTTTCTACTTTAACTTGTTGCTCAAAGCCTAAGTAAAAAATGGGAGGGGAAGTTTGGTGAAAGGAACAAAAATAGATATTTTGCAAAGTCTGAAGAGCAGAAATGAGATGCCGTTTTTTAAATAATTACGCAAAAACTCTAATCCATTTCTTTCTCTTTTTTTCTTCTCCGTCAAATAAAGGAGTTGTCTGATGATTTCTAAGATCCTATGAGCTGCGATGATAAGCTATAGTGTTCTAAAACTCTATGCATATAATTAAGCTTATTCTCCTTTAGGAGAGAAGGTACTTCAGAATTCAGACTGACTTGTAAAGAGTTAAAAAGCTCTGTAGAATGCTACCATTTTAACAGAACATTTTAAACCAACCAAGTATACTAGCTACTGTTATTGTTTATTTTCTTTCTAGTCTAGAGAAAATTTTTTTTTTTTCTTTTTCATCTGCCAGAAGGGACCTTCAGGATTTGAGCCTTAACATTGTTCTTAAGACTTGAATTTATTTTTTAATTAGAGTTAAAATAAAAATAAATGTTCACTTTCTAGAGTTAAGCAAGTTTTGGGGGTGGGGGGTGAAGAAACTTCCTCATCTGAAAAGATTTAATGGTGATCTATGCTGTAAAAGAACATTTTGAAAAATATAAAACAAAGAGCTTTCAAAGTGGTCAAAGACTAATGTAAAGTGATCTGTTTCAGACGGGAGACGTGGTGTAGCTTACTCCTGTCACTGCTGCCTGTTTATTGTGTTTGTCTGGTTGGCCTGGCAACCAGCTCATGCCATTTCACTCATTTTATAACGTTCCTGTAAATGTTAGGTAGGCCTGGATTTATTATACACTGTCAACACCTAAAATGGAACCCACTGCTTAACGTAGTTTATTTGGCTGGATGCCTCTCCCTCCTTAAAAAAAAAAAAAAAAAATAGTGTGTGTGTGCGTGCGTGCGTGTGTGTGGTGTTACAGAAAAAAAAAAATAATAATCCTGTAGTGCCTCCAAAAGAAACGTTGCCCAGGCCTAATTGAAGTTGGGTGGCATGGACTGTGTCAAAGGGGTGTCTGAGCTCAGGGCCCGTTGTGTTGCTGGGTGGGGACATCTGACTCACAATATTTGTGACTTGGAGTTAGAGGGACAGAGGACCAAGAGTCATGTTTATTGCTGCATTTATCATCCCCAGTGAAACCAGATGGCCAATCGCTGTTGTCCAGAAAGGCCTGTGAGCTGTCAGAGGATGAATCATAAGCCCCTTAGAGGTTGGACAGATTTCTTTCCTTCTTAGTAACATGCTGGTTTCATCCGTCTGCTTCGTGACAAGGCAGGTTTGATGGAGGCCCAAAAGACAGGATCCTGGGGAGGCCACATTTTCCGATAAGTCTTCATAGAGCTTAAATATTCTATGGAGATAGCGGGAGCGTTGAGGTGAAAGAGACTCGGAGCCGAAGTGGTTTAGAAATACGAAAGGGAAATGTGATGCTCTGGCCAAAGCCAGTGGCGGCAGACTCAGCCCCACGGTAATGAAAATCACAGGCAGGCACCTCTGCTTTGCTCTTGGTCGGCCGCACGTTGAATCGGCGTCCTGTTCACTGAATCGCTCTCAGGAAGGGGAGTTGGCTGTTGGTTAGAGTGGACTTTTACTGATAGCTCTGTTCAATATCAGTGAACAAATCGTTAAATCCTAGATTCTTCAGCTACTTGGGATCAGTGAGTTTCCTCTGTCCGCTCCGCCGTCAACGTGCATTTTAAACAGAATGACTGGGTATCTAGGCTGACTGCAAAGGTTAACAGAAACTGTGACATTCTCTTACTAGGCGTTGCTTGAAGTCACGTTTTCCCAACCCCCTTCCTAGTTGTGCATCTAATCTTTATTTAATTTGTCCAAAACATGGAAAAGGTTCTCGTGAGGAAAATCTATGATAAACACTCAGGCAATTTGAGAACCAAAGCTATTCTAGGTTTTTGTTTTGTTTGTGTTCTAGAAATTGTGTCTGTTTCCTAGTTGGATAATTACAACTATTGCTCAACGCTGTTTGAGTTTAAAAATCATCTTTGAGAAGAGTGTTTTAAAACAGATACAATCCATTGATGACACTGCATTTTACTCCACCCCCACATCCAGCTTGAATATTTTATATGAACTATGGAAGGGAAAGTTTTCCAACAGAAGGACATTTTTCCCTCAGTTCTTCAGCCTCCAAGCCTAATGAACACATGGCATGAACTTTCTGAAGGAAAACTGGAAAACTTGTTTTTAAAGCTCTGAATTATGTGAGCCTTTTGACCCAAGACAAATAGACTTCAGTGAATTATCTTAAAAGAAAAAAAAAATATATATATATATATAATGTGTGTCATGTATGTGTATGATACATATACACATATATTTGTAACATACGTACATACACACATACGATATATTATGTGATACATTGTATGCATATGTATGTATGTGTACATACGTTGACTAGAACTTCTAGAATAATTGATGTAATGATGGATATCCCTGTCTCTTTCCTGATTGTGATGGGAATTCTTCTATTTAAGTATTTGATCATCCATTGATTTTCAATTATACTTATTATTATGTAAGTTAAGTGGGTTTTTTAATTACTAATTATCTTAGACATATATGGAGAAATTTCTCTTTTGACATAGTCATACGATTGTTATACACATAAAATTCCTAACATTAGTGTCTGTTAAGTTTGGAATACACCCTGCTTGGTTATGGTCATTGGTAAATTACATGAAAATACAAATTGTTTTCACTAATGCATCTCATGCCCTAGAATGTGAGCTCATAGTGGGTACTCAATCAACACGTCAATTCTTAAGTGGATAAAATAGTGTCGCTTATAAAAAGACTTACAATTCTTATAAAGAAGTTCCGTATAGATTATATTTCAGTCGCATCAATTTCCATCAGCAAATTCAAGTGCTTTGTGCTTCTCTAGCCATTTTGGCTTCCTGGTCGTTTCCTGGTTGTTTCTCTTACCTGTTAGACCATCTCTCACCTGTGGTCCCCGCACCACTGTTCCGTCTGCCTGGAGTGCTCTGCTTCTCACCTCCTTCATAGCTGTATGCATGATATCATCTCAAGCACGTCTACCCTGACCACGCTGTTTAAAAGTCTCACTCACCCCACTGAGTCCTGCAGTCTTTTCCCATCCTTTTTTTTGTTTTTTCCCATAGTCTGTATCACTTTCTAGCCCCTTACTATAATCTGAGTACTAGTTTTTTGTTTGTCTGCTCTCTATTTGATTTTATGTCACTGACACATTCCCCATATCTAAACTAGTAGCTGGTATGGAATAGTTGCTTAATAAATATTTATTCAACAAATAAGTTTTTAAAATACATACTGTAAGTAGTGACGGGTACACTATACTATAATGAAAAACAAAAATATGTGAACAGAAAACTAGTTTGAATGCTGGTTTCCATCATTCACTAGCAGTGCTCCTTTGGGAAAATTAGTACAAATATTCTGTACCTCATTTTTCTGATGTGCACAATGTGAATAACAATTCTTACTGCATAGGACACCTGGAAGCATCAAAGAGATTAAATGGATGCCAGTCAACCAATAGATTGTCTTGTGCACAGGAGACACGAAACAAATATTAAATATTTATATTCAATGTATAATTAAATTGCATTTAATCCTTTAAGATGCATACTTAAAGGAAAACTATAACATATAAAGTTAAAATGTCATAAATGAGAATGAACGCAGTTAATGCATACACTGTCATGAAGCAAGGTCCGTGTATCTGGGAGACCCCCGGAGCAAAATCTAACCCACCACACATCATTCTTCAAGTGTTTGAAGCCAACTGGCTTGTTTCCTCAACCCTAAACAGTCCTTTTACTTTGAAAATGTTCTCCATATGATTTGCCCTTCTGACTACTCACCATTCTGGCTGTCATACTCTTGGAAGCACACGTTACTTGTTTTGCATCCTTCTAAAGACCAGGGACGGTGAGTTTCATTTACATGATCTTGAAAGTGCAAAAGTCTAAGATCAAACAAACCAGTTACAACCTCCTCCCCTTTCAAGATGGACGCAGGAATTTCTTGTAAGTTCTCCTAAGTACAGCATTACAAATTCTTTGTCCAAACCACGTCAGCTAGAAAAGCCTGATTTCTGTCTCCGCTGGGGACTCATGTCATGGCACCTCTAAAAATGCCGCTTTAACCACATTAAGAAAGAACCTTGTCACATCCTATCTGCTGGTCCATTCCATTTTGGTTCTTAGTAGCTTCTTCCATAAATATGACAAAGAAATTTCTGCAACTCTGCATTAATGACCACCTACATAATGAGATCAAATCTTAATTCTTGGTGACAAACAGGGTGAATATATGGGTAGTTTGTTTAGGCTCTATTTTGAAATGACTAAGTAGCCTGTGAAAATAAAGTTTAACAGGCTCATAAAAGTATGCTGTCTACATAACTGACGTGGACTTTGTTTTTATGTTACTTATTACAGACTATAAACAGTAACAATGGAGTCTATCTTTTATTCCATAGAGTTGTAAAATGTCCTGACTGTGACAACATATATATACCAAACACACTTTGTAAAGATGTTGCATTTATTTTATATTTAAGTTGAAAGCAATAAACTGTTTTAAAAAAAACAATGTAAAATGAAGATAAACACATTACACTTGAAATGTACTTACAATTAAATACAATGCAGAGGTGTTGCATTTTAATATATACACTGTTATGATAGAGGAGAACTATCCTGCAGCAAAATTTGCATGTTTCCAATTGCCCTTTAATCAGTCTTATCCAGAGTTTCTGGCAGCACGGTGACAGGACCATGTCAGTGGAGTCATGACTGCCCCTTTTAATTATCTCACAATTTGCTCACTGGTTTTCGGTAATTGGAACAATTTGCTTGCAGAAGTCTGCGAGGAATCAGATGTTAATTGACTTAATCAGTCCCTCAAGAAACAGGCTTCATTTTCCTGACTGTTTCTTAAGCTGTGTGCTGGCGTCCTGCGATACAGTGGAAAGAAAACATACAGACAGTTGCCTTGGTATCAGCTGGCCAAATCTGATTATGACTCCAACTCGGAATGGAGAGATTCCAGGAATTAGCAGAGGAGCCTAGAGAAAGCAGTCAGAAATGTGAAATGTCACTAGAAAGTGTTTCTGTGATTTATATATACCGCCGTAAAAAAGTAATGTGCTTTTAAAATCAGGGTCCAAAACTCACTTCTGATTTCACTGCTCTGATCTGGAATAATTCAGATGTAATACACAGCTCAATTTTTTGAGTGACCCACTTTTTTTTGGCTGTTTTGGGTCATTCCAGGTATCACAATTCAGCAGCCTTGATTCACCTTCTCACTTGGCAGTAACCTCCCGATTTCTGCTTTACCTGTCTGCCCTGAATCTCAAAGTCCAGAAGTAAAAATAGTTGGAGTATCTAAATTATCTAGAATCTAGAAGATCATTTTTTAAAAAACAATCCTATAGTTAATACTTTTATTTTTCCACATCCCTGATTCTATGAACCCAAGACAGAGTTAAGGATTGGGCAAAATACAAAGTCGTTAAAAGGATACTGTATTTTCCTCTCTGTAGATCATTTTCCATATGTCATTCACTGTTCTTTGTGTGCTTTATCTCATTTGATGTTCGTATCTTTCTCATGTGAGACAGTTATTATTTAATTTTTCTCCTGTAAGTTTCAGTTCACTGAATGGATGCAAGTTTCTGGGCGGCTGCCTTAGTCTGTGTCTTAGTCCTTTGAGTAAGTGTTGTGCAGTGTAGTTTAGTCTATAGATTTCAAATTGTTAAACAGCCCTTGCATTCCTGAGTTAAATCTTAGTTTGATCGTGGTGGAATCTCTTTTATACAGTGTAGAATTCAGTTGAGTTTCATGGTATATTCTTTGGAATTTTTGCATCCAAGTTCTTAATCAGTGGGCTTTTCCTTTTTTATTCCCCCTTCTGGTTTGGGGGTTTTGTTTTGTTTTGTCTTGTTTTACATGGCTTTAGTACCAAAATTATACTGGCTTCAAAGAATGAGCTAAGACATAAGCTCTCCCACTCTCTGAAAGATTTGAGTAAGTTTGGAACAACTTTGTACTTAAAATTTTGGAAAACCTGTCTTATAAAACCCTGTTGCCTAAGTATTTTGTTTGTGAGAGTATTTTAAGTAAATGCATTATTATTTTCTAAATTATAATTATAGGGCTTTTCAGGATATTATCTTTGTGTACTGAAATTATAAAATTATCCATTTTATCTAATTTTCAAATTGATTGATGAAAATTGTTTATATGTCCTTGTAAAAAAAAAATCTCTGATGTGTGTGTGTCTTTATGTGCCATTCCATTCCTAGTTATTATTTTTGATTTTGAGAGAAGTTACTTGCTAGTTTTTCCAAAACACCAACTTTTGGCTTTGCTGATTTTTTTATTGAACTTTTATTTTTTATTATTTAGGGCTCTTAACTTTCCTATGTCCTTTTCTATTACGTTTTAAGGATTACTCTATTATTCCTTTTCTAACTTGTAATGATAGATGCTTAGCTCATGTTTTCCAGCCTTTCTTTTTTCTCAAACTAAATCTTCTATGAAGCTCCTTTTTTATACCCCCTACAATTGCTGATATGTAAGGTTTTCCTTTTTGTTCAATAATTATATTTCCAATTTCCCTCGTATTTTCTTAGAAGTACATTTTTACTTGCCCAATATACAGATTTATGTTGTCTTACTTGACTTTTAACATAATTGTGTTATTTACCAAAAACATGATCTGAATGTTATTATATTTTCTGAAATTGATTGAGCATTCAATTATGGCCTAATAGCATACATTCAGGTTTCATAAAGCTTTACTGTAATCTCAAGAAAAAGTTGTGTTTGCCAGTGGTTAGATGCATAATTACATAGATGTCCATTAAATCAAGTTTGTTAGCTGTGTTGGTAAATATTCCATAGATTTAATTTCTTTCTCTTTGCAACTTATCATTGAGATAGATGTGTTGAAACCTCCCACTGTGATTATGAATTTGTTAATTCCTTCTTGAAGTTCTGTCCATTTTTTAAATTTATACATTCTGGGGCTGAATTAGTAGGTGACTACAAGTTCAATTTTTTATTCTGATTGATGAATTGAACTATTTATTATTATATAGTAACAATTTTTGATAATGCTGTTGCCTTAGTGTATCTGTTGTATGACATTTTCTTTGAGATGTCAGCTGCCTTTTGGTTAGTATGTCAAGTATGTCTTTTTCACAGTCCCTTAATTTATAAAAAAAATAATCTGTGTCTTCACACTATAGAAAAGTGTCTCATAAGACAGCATAGGAATCAGGGTTGGTATATTCCAAATACATATTTACAAACTGGGATTTTTTTTTTAAAGTACAGTTTGATCATGTTTGTCCTTTAAATGACAAGTTTAGTCCATTTATACTATTAGTGTTACTTGTCTCATTTATAGTATCTAACTTTATAATTTCTGCTTTTCTTTTTAAAATCACCTTTATTATATTCTTTAGGATTGATTAAGCTTTCTTGAGTTGTTGAGGTTTATTTTTCTTTGCAGTTTTCCAGATTTTAAAAGAATTCCACTGGGTTTTGAATGAATCTGTTTCTACCTTCATAGAGGTTAGTCTGGAATTAAATCATGAATATTTAACGGAGTCCAAAGTTCAACATTTTAAAAATTTAAAACTTGATTTAGAATTAAGCTCAGTATTACTACTCTTTCAGAGATCACTCCTGAAGTAGCATCATACTTAACTTGGTTATTCAAGTACAAAGCTGAACAATGTCTGAAACCTTATTCTCAACCCCTTCCTTCAGTGTGGATGCTATCAATTTCCTGTACTTAATTACTTTCCTTTAAAAATCTCTCATTATTTTATTTTACTTATTTGTTTTATTGAAGTATAGTTGATTTACAATATCGTGTTTCTGGTTTACAACATAGTGAGTCAATATTTTACAGGTTATACTCCATGTAAAGTTATTGCAAAACAATGGCTGTATTTCCCTGTGCTGAACAACATACCCTTGTTGCTTATTTATTTTATACATAGTAGTTTGTGTTTTTTAAACCTTTACCCATATCACAACCCTCTCCCCCTTCCCTTTCCCCATTGGTAACCACTGGTATGTTCTCTGTATCTGTGAGCCTGTTCCTGTTTTGTTATATACATTTGTTTTATTTTTTTACATTCCATATAGAAGAATTACTTATTATTATTAAGCCAGATAATATTTGCCTTAATTTAATATATAGGCACCATTTTTCTTACTATTTGTTTTTACATATTGAATTTCCTCCTAGACATATTTTTTCTTCCCCTTGAAATATATTTTTAACTTGAGTCTATTAGTGAAAATTGTTTTTTAATCTGAAAGTATTTCTATTTCATCCTTGTTCATGATAAATTAGCTTAGTACGCTATTCTAGACTGGCAGTTCCTCAAGCATTCGTCTCTGAGTGTCCCACTGATTTTTCACTTCTGTTGTTACTTTTAAGAAGTCTGTTACAACTCTAATTCTTATTCCTTTATCACCAAGATGTCTTTTCCCTCTGCCTATTGTTCCATCAACCTATACATTAATATTTGATTAATTGAGGGATGTTCACTCTGAAGGATGCATTCTGCTTTCCTTCCCTATTTTGTAGTAAGAAACATGCCACTGTAGAACACAAGAAGCCCAAACGTTAAACCATGTGAAAAAAAAAACTATTACATGCCTTATTTAATTTTATATAGCTGGTTAATATGTATTTAGTATAGTATAGATGTATTATACATACACAAACACACATATATACAAATATATACCTTAAATATTTTAATATATCGTATTTACTTAAACAAATAGTGGAAATCATAAATAACCCTTAACTATCTGGTGCTGTGTGGATGTACCTATTTGGGGGTTTCTCTGGTTTAATATTATGCCCAGAAGAATTTTTAAAAAGTCATCACCCTCATGCAATGCTGTACGAACAGGCCGTTAAAACACGTCTGATCCACAGCCACGTTTTGCACTACGGGGTTGGGATGTTCTGAGTAAGTATTTGTGAGTTGGGTTCTTAACCAAGCCTTACCACGTTGTATGGTTGTCCATGACATTGCCCCACTGTTTACACAGCATAGTAACCAGCTGTGGGATCGACAAGTCAAGAACGGCATGAGGCTTTGGAGGGAGTTCAGAGGAACAGAATGATGATTAAAGACTTAGAAAACCACGCCTTTGAGAAAAGATAAAAAGAACTAGGTTGCCATAGTCTGAAGAATAAGTAACTGAAGAGTAATTTAATAGTAGTTTTCAACTTGATGAGAAACTCTTAACAAGTGACAGTGACCGAGAGTCCTCCGACACTTGAAGCACAGACAGATAGATGATAATATGGCTTTTGAGTTCAATACAGGAATACAAGGTAAGCATGAGTCATTGTCTAGTGATGGTCACTGTTTAAGGTTCTGATTGAATTGAGACAGCTCAGAGACCATCTTTCTCTTTCCCTAGCTTTACGTGAGCCACCATCCCAACTCCCATCTAGAATCAGCTAGACTTTTACAGTACTTTGCACGTCACCATGGCAGCAATATCTCCAGTTCTCCAGATCCCTCGGTGAGCACCTTAGTGTAAGGCATCACATTCTTCATTTCCTATCGTCAATGCCTGGCAACTAGATGGCACTTAACAGACTCTTGCAAAGTTGAGTTGAATGGATTGGGAATTGCTCTATGACTATAACATCACTGTGTCCTAGATATCATGGGAAACTGACCTAGAGTTTGGAGCTAGAGCATTACAAAGTCTTTGTCAAAGAGGTGGCATTGAATTGGCTCTTAAAGAATACAAATGATTTAAAAATCTAAAATACCAGTAAAAGTTGATGGAGAGAGAATTAGTCTGATCAGAGAGGGTAGACTGGTTTGTGGTGGCGTCTCCTTGGTGGTGTTCACGTGCACTTGGGAGTAGTTCAATATTAAGAACAGAGTGGGGTGAGATTATGAAGAAATATGTCAAGCTAAGGAGTTGGAATATTATGACACAAATGTTTCCCAAAATATTTTATTTAACATATTCAATCTGAGAGATGTTAGCAATTTTTATTTGAAAAAAAAGTTTCCATGTTCAACTAAATTTGAGAAATATGAAATGTTACAATGAAATAAACCAGGTTTTCCATGGAGAGATTTCCTTCAAGGCACTGATATGCGAAGAAACACTGTGCATTTACCATAAGTGGTCTTTCTTCGATGTGTTTGATCACATGGCCACTTGGTGCTCCACAGATCCGCAGCTCGTGCAACACAGATAAACGCACAGCAGAGACACTGAAGCTGAATAACGTGATCAAAGTGATGTTTAAAGGGGACTAATCTAGCAGTGGCACACGGGCCAGTTGGATGGACAAGGGGTCCAATAACACAGATACTACAATTGAACAGGCGTGAAATAATAGGCATCTGGATTAAAGCCTTGCAATGGGACAAGCAAGATAGACTTGGATGGGAAGGAGACATAAAAGAATTGAATACGTTTGGTAAGTGACTGGGTTAAGGGGTAGGAAGCCAAAAGAATGAAAACTAATTCCAAAATTTCAAGCCTGGGTGGCGGGAAGAATGGTGGCGCCATTGACAGAAAAAGGGAAGGCAGCCAGCAAATACATTTAGTCCTGTGTGTGAGGTGATAGCAGGGGATTAACTGCAACATTTCACAGGCTCCCACGGCCATAAAAGATCTCACAGGGCTTCAAGTTCATATTCCTGTAGGCTGGTGAGCCTAGGGTTTACCTATCTCAAACCACCACCGACTGTTTCACAGAATTCCGTAAGGAAGGCGATTATAAAATCTTGCCCTGGGTCAGATTTTGTTATATCCTCTGAACGAACATCATTCTCTTCAAATAGTCAGTATCTTCTGTGTGCTACGTACAGTCATCTCCATCTTATTCCGTTTTTGCTTTTCCCACACAAACTTTTGATTGCAATTGAAGGTCATTATAGAGTAATTTTTCAGTCTTTTCCCTCTGTATGGAATTGTGGAATTTTTTCAGTCAACTCAAAAAATCGGTCCTTTCTAGAAGTTGCTGTGATAAAACCTACCACATCCACTCAGATGGGGCATGCTCTTTTATTCAATTAACCTATATTATCGAGGACTCACCGTGAGCCCACTACACAGGAAAGTCAGCTGAATTCAGAATTAAGTTAACTGGATCTGGTTGTGTATATCTTAGCTCTCTCCCCACCAAAGGAAAAGGCAACACTCGAAGGCTGAGTTAAATTGTAATCCTCTGAAGTGGCACTTCTGTTTTTAAAAATGATGTACGTTGATGGCAAAGAAAATATTGGAGGGGAAAAAAAAAAGTCCTCAAACTCTGGTTCTCTGCAGTGTTCAGATTTAAGACTTTGGTCCCGAGATTTTGATTTTCCAATCTGACTTTTCCTTACAGTCCAAATATCATGCAGAGGCCTTCTGGAGAATGACAGGGAAGTGAGCAAAGCCAGAATAAGGCACTTCAAAAGGTCTGCAGAGGTAAATGATAGAGAAAACTGAAGGCTGCCGAGAGCACGTGATTACTGAGAGGGTTTGGCATTTTGCCATCCTGGAGGCAGAGGGAGAAACAGACCCCGGCAGGTCTGCCCTGCAAAGTCGAGGTGGGCCACCTGAGCTCTGCGTCCAGATGACACGGCAGCTCCTTTGAAAGTTGGCTAGAAAAAAACCATGCCCTCTCTTTTCATTGCAGAGTGATTTTTAACTCGGCAGTTCTCTACAGTATAAAAGTCATCCTGGTTATGGTCACATGCACACACGCACACACACACACACACAGTCTGTGAGTCTAGCATAATGTAGCACCTAACTTCTCTCTGATTAAGCCAGTCCAGTGTTGCAGAAAATACTACTAAATCAAGCTCAAATGAAGAGTAAAACCTTTAAGAACTCTGTTGTATTTTTTTCATCAGCTTGTTCCATGTCACTGCCCTCTCTCCTCATTTTTCTCCCAATGCCTGTAGTTTAAATGAGAAGTTTTCTTTCTTGATCCAAAAAGAGGGGGAAATGTTTAGGAAAAAGGCAGTTTGTTGGCAGGAATCATCGAGATTTCTATAATCCCAAGGCCAGCCTTTGCATAACCTCATTACTGCGCCCAGAAACATGTAAAAGAATAGAAATTTCTGGGAAAGTCCAGTCTGGGATGAATAAATGAAGCCCCACTCCCCAGGGTTTAGCAGAGGGAGTGAAAGGAAGGGAAGGGGATGGATTTGCTACTGAGAGTGTCAGGAGAGGATGGGCGAGGTTTTAAGACTTGGGGAAGCGTGAAGAGAGACTCTGTTCTCCTATTTCCTCTTCCTCTGTTATCTCTCCTTTGCGCTGGATTTGGGGGAGCAGTCTAACCATTTAATGATGTGGTTGTTGTTGTCTTGAAAGTTATTGCTCAGAAAATATTATATTCGTGTAAGGTTTATCCAGGGAAGAAGACAACGATCACTTCACAGCCAAAGCTGAACCCGAAAGAGGTGGTTCACTTTTTAACTGAAGATTCAGATTCATTCATCTTGTAAAAGCATGTTTGTGTTTTCAAACGTCATGATGGTCTTCAGTTTTGACTCTGACTGACAGGTAGATTGTAGATGGTAATGTATTACTGGAAAATGGTATAGAAAACTAACTTAAAGAAAATTAAATCCTGTTCCTCCATTAGCTCACATTTGATTTATGAGATGGTTTATCTTTAATGGGCTGTATCATTATTTATCTCTGTTTAGCAACGGTCACTAACAATCTCACAGTAAATCGTCTGTCTCCTTCTTCTCACTCCATCCCAACTCAGTCTACAAGCCAGCCATTACATATACTTGAAAGAGAAAAAAAAACTAGGAATTCAGCAAAATTTTTAGCAAAAAAAAAAAAAAAAAAGTTTTGAAGTAAAAAAATTTGTAGTTAACATCCTTGCAGTTTAGATTTTAACATGTTCCTGATTAAATATATGAACATTTCCTCTGCAGTATCTCCCTGAAGGTTGCATAATGAAACCTGATGAGACTGTCCCGAGTTCAGTTATCCACTCTCTAACCCCAGGATTGAAGTAACAGGAAGGAAAAGGGCTTCTAAAGCACAAAAAGGAATTTTCTTATAACACTGAAAAATCAGTTTTCTTTTCATTTTATCTGTTCCTCCAACTTGGACTTCTTTGTAAAATGTGGTTTGTTTCATCATGATTTATATTTGTATTTATATATTTTTAAAATTATTATTGTCATGGTTGATGCTGAGGAACTGTTTGGTAGATCTGTAACTGAGACTTGCTTTTTAGCAGATATATGCCCTGGTGGTCTTGTTTTGGTATTCATAAATGTTACAGCCAGACTTTTAATGGACGTTCTAAACGAAAATAGAACCCAACTGCTAAAATTTAATTTTCTGTGTAAAATAAAAGAAGTAGCAAGAGAATAAAACATTGGCTGGGGCTTGGGGTTCACTTGGGGAACTCCCATAGGTTGTATATCACCCTGTGTGGCTTTCATTTTCTTCGTGCAAATTGATTTAATGAGCAACATTATTAGATTAATCAAGTCCCTTGAGAAGAAGTGATCTTGCCAAAGAGATTTCTGTTTAACTCTGCTCCTCTGCTCCACTCTGACCTTTGTAGTAGTTTTTGATCATTAAGAGGAAAATGGGGAAAAAGTTAGGGTCTTGCCAGCAACAACCCCTATTCTTAGTAAGGAAACATATCTTTATCCGCCTTTGCCCACAGAATGATGAAAACTTTGAAAAGCCATGCCTCGTGAGCTCAAGTAAGGATTCATTGCTTCCTTTTGTTCTCTAGATTGGATTTTACTTCTAGATATTCTGTAATAATACAATTGAAAATCTTGTCCACTTTTACACTCAATAACTTTAACAATCAATCTCTCTTAAAATTTTGGCCTAGGAAGCCATCCATTTGTCCAGAGAGGTGTTTTGTGTGTGGGTGTGTGTTTATAACAGAAAGATATATCTATATGACCTATTTTTCCCTGTTTGCTTTGCGAGAGCGTAACCGGAGCAAACTCCATTTTTGTTTCTTGCAAACATCCTACAGTGTGGTGCCTAAATGTGCAGCTTCCGGAGCCAGACTGCCTTGCGTTCAAATCTCAGCTCCTCAACTACCCAGCTGAGTTGTCTTAGGCAAATTAGGCATCCTCTCTGTGCTTCAGTTTCTTTGTAAAAAGGAAGTAATGTAATTACCTACTTTGTTGAATTTTATGCGAATGTCACTAAATAAACGAATATATACACAATACTTAAAAGAGCACCCAACACATTGTAAGATTATCATTGTTATAGAATTTTATTTCATTGATTTTTCATGATCCCTCCTTTTTCTGGATGTGCTGTTTAAATATATTTTAATATTATAGGCTGCCTTGAAATTCTTTTGAGTGCAGATTGTCTGAATGATTTTAATAAAGAGCAGGTATTAATGTATTCTAAGAATAAAATGACAATGTATATTTAGTAGATAAAGTTTGGAATTATAGAAAATTCTAAAAAAGAGATTAAGTGAATATCACCTATTGAATAAAATAGCTTTTAATTTTTTGTATGTTTATTTCAGCCTCTTCTCAAATACTTTATTATTGGATAAATTATATTATATATCCTGATTTTTTTCACTTACAATTATGTCAAAACTTTCTAAAGTCATTAAATATTCTTAGAAACATGATTTTTAAGGTCTGTATAAAATTCCATTATATGACTACACCATTAATATAACGAACAAGTGGGTTTTCAGTATAAGTGAATTTTTAAAAGAAAGCTGAAGTTGCAGCTTTTAGTTGAGAATGACTGACATTATCTACTCCTGAGCAGATTCAAATTAATACTTTTTAATATTGGGTTTCATTTCTTATAGTGCCCTAGGTGGTCATGAAAACAGAAGGAAGTGTTCTCAACTTCCCCTGACTCTCCAAATCATTAGGTTCTCAGGCTTCTGGTCACATAAATTTTTCGCCACTCCTGGTAGAATTTTATATTGGGCAAGTCTTGTTCAATAACAGATATGTGAATGTCAAAATGCAGCACAATGCCAAAAAGCTTAAGTCCCTGAGCTTTCTCTCTGCCACTGAGGTGGTATTTCTCAGCCCTGTGACTGACCACTCCTCTATTCTTGAAAATAGAAGGCTAAGGATTTTGAATTTTCCCTGAAAGGTCCAGGTTTCCCACTGATCTTTTTAAAGAGCTTCCAGAAGACCTTTTGGCAGGGGAGACCAGCATGTACTTTTTGGACATGTGTAGCTTTTTTATCCTCATCGTTACTGGGTAGGCACACGCTAAGGAATACATTTCCTGGATTCCAAATGTCAACGTGCCTTTTTAGTATTGTGCTGTACCTGAAAAATATTGATTAAAAAAAGTATAGTCCTGCTGTGCTTACTAAAGTAAGAGTTATATGACAATCATATGTGATTAGGGCTCTTGTAGAGCTGGGTACAGTTAGCAAAGATGTAGGTAGAAGATGTCTTAACCTCCCTAGAGACGTCAAAGCCTGTTTCACAGACCTTCATCATGCTTAGGCTGTTCTTTGAGGAGTGTTGTGTTAGATAGGGCTTGCAGTGTGGTACCCAACGCTGCAAAGCTGAGTGGCTCAACGTATTAAAAGCTTATTTGTCATTCCTGCCAAATGTAGCATGGATGTTCTTGATTGGGTGGTCCCCCAGGTGGTAGGTCACGGAGCCAGAATCCCTCCATTATGAGATCTACTGTCTTCTAGGAATGTGAGAGCTTCCATTGGACCTTATGTATCTAACTGGCATGTGAGCATCTATAGAGATTATGGAGGATAATAAAAGAGGTTTAGCAGGGCCAGTCTTGAAAGTAGTTTTCATCAGTTCTGCCTACATTGCACTGACCAAAACTCAATCACAAGGAGACAGTGGCTTCTCTGTGGGTCCACGAGACAAAGGAAGTGATGTGAGATATATATATATGTATATATGTTCGATCTCTGCCACAGAGGTAGAGTTTTCTCCACAACCAATAGACAGTGTTGCTTATTGTAAATGGAATTACACGTTTTCAATTTAAGTCTCAATTTGAGGAGTAAAAACATAGGGTTGGAAACAAAGATGAGGCTATTTCTATAGTGAATTGATACATACTTAACATCTCTATGACTTGGGTTTGGTTTTTTTCTTTACATACTTATCTGGAATTCATTTTTTAAAATTTTTTTTCTTCCTGGAAAAGTGTTTGAGGTCACTTTCTCAGGACAAAGTATGCTGGGGCATTTTCTATATGGTCCAAATTTGTAGATTCTCTGAAATTTATATTGAAAGTCCTCTGGGACAGTGCTAAATAGAACACAAGGTTGGTCTTACCTAAGTGAACAATTAATCAACCTATTGTTAGAGTGTCTAGAAGAGCATGTAGTCTCCAAAGGAACTGAAAGAAAGACAGAAATTAATGTTGCATCTGTAAATTAATTTCGGGGAGTATAAAGATGCATTAAAGTTGTCCACTCATTAAAGGGCTTTTGTTTTAGATGATCCACCTTTATTCCAAATTTAAATAAATTTTAAAAAAGATCTCAGAATACATTAAGGTTTGTAATTATTAAGAGTTCACCTGTGAAGCCTGCTTCTTACTTTCGAATGTAATTGTTCCTTGCAGATATCGCAAAAGGAAAATAGAAGTCTGTATATATGATCTCTTTTTCTTTCTCCTGGATGATGTAGCATGTAATTCGTGATCTAAAGAACATGTGAAAAGTCTGGGTGTCTGTTTTCTGGCCTCTTAGGTTAAAATCAAGGTCTCTAACATCAGTTTCATGAAGGGTGGTGTTATGTCTTCTGAGGTGAGGCATGGGAAGAGGTGGCAGATGGTTAATATTTCAAAAAGGTAGCAATTGCCTGATAACAGAGAGCAGCGTGGACTGTGTCTTGTTCCCGCTCATTTCAGAGGTGCCAGACCTGCCGTGGACATCCCCGCCACTACGGCTTCAGTTGGCTGGGGTCACCTTGGTTCGTGTGTTTTATACATTGGTAGCCTTCTCCTTATTACTTGCCAAACAAACCTTTTTATTTTTGCACACGTTTATGTTGATTTTGTGGTTTCTGAAATTGGATTCTGGCTCCTGGAGGCCCGAGTTTCCACAGCAACTGGAGGCCTTATCTGCTACTGGTTCTTGGCAGGCAGACAACCAAGTCTTTCAGTTTACTTTGGATTTTTTCTTTTTTTTGCCTTTTTTTTTTTTTTAAACTTTTTCTTCTCCCCTATTTTTCCTACACCCTGTCATTTAGGCATCACATAATTAATTGCGCACATCCTGTGCCACATGCAATTGCCACAGCTTTGAAGTCCCAATGGATCATTTTATAGAGCGGTGGGTGCCATTTTAAAAGAGAAAAATTAATGAAGACTTGGCGCCAGGGCAGGGCCGTGGAGATTTTAGCATATCCTTCTCCAGGTATGATAAAGAAACCTGGGCACCTTCGGTTTCTTTTTTCTGCATTTCCTTTCCAAACTGGCCTTTTCAATATATAGGAAAGACCTCAGGACTGGATTTGTTATTTTTCTCTCTGGAGCTAATTCCTTTTCCAAAACCAGCATGAACTGCCTCATTTGCTGCTGAGTTGAGGTTTGCTTTTTTTTCTTTCAAATTGGGGGGAAAAAAAAAAGGTCTGATTTAGCCTCATGTCATTTGGAGGCAGCTACTGGTCCAGCAGGAGCGGAAAAAGCAACACAAATAAGAAAAAAAAATACTGACCCCTTTATTTAGACGTTGTTAAAGTTTAGCAACAATAAATGATCTCACCACCTTCTTAATGTTTGAAAAATAATACATGTAACCCTTTGCTTCAGTGAAAAGAACAAGTTTGTTGGAATTAGCTCTCAGAATCTTTATGAAAAGGATACACTCCCTTTGGAAAGCAGAAATGTGTGTAGAAAATCGACAAGGTTTTGAGAGTTCAATTAGTTTTCACTTTGGTTTGTAGACAGAAAATATATGAAAATATATATATATATATTAGGCAGTTTTGATCTATTCTTAGGAGAAACACACCCAAACAATGATTCTCTCTAGAAAAAAAGTGAGCTCCATTTTCTTCACAAAGTAAATGTTGCTTGATTTTTTTCTGTTATTGATAAACGCTCAGTGTTGGTGGAGTTTAATCTTCAGTAGTTCTGTGTCTCTGTCTTCATCTTCCTTTTTCTGTCAGCATCTTTGAGCTCCTTTGCTCTTTCTGTTTTGTGACATGGCCCCTACGCTCCCCTCCTCTCACTAGGGCGATTCTATAGGTAGAATCACTTCATTACCTGAATTTTTTCCAAACGTGTTCCTCTTTCAGACTTATTTGCGTAATGTCCCATTGCCTAAGGGAATTTATTCTTCCTGCCAGAGCAAATATGAGAAACAAATTCTTACTTTATTAGTGTTTGGCCTTGGATCCTATGATTTAGACTCCAGTTCAAGCCTTTTTAGAAAAGACCTTTATGGCCAATTTATCTAAAGAACCAGACCCACAGTCCACCCCTCCGGTAATCTCTTTTATTATGTTTGTATCATTTTCTATATTTACTTATGTACTTATGTAATGATTATTGTTTTAGTTGTGTAGCTGATTTATTCTTTATTACCCCTATAAAATAGAGAGTAATTCATTGATTAACTTACTCAAGAAATGTTCAGAATCCCAACTGTATATCCAGCAATGCAGAAGGTCCTTGGAGATGTGATGATGAATGAAATGACCATCACCTTTTGCCATCAAATTGTCTATTTTCTAAGACAGAAAACTCTGGAAGAGTAAAGAGAGTTGGAGGATTATAGAGGCAATGGTAATGTGGTTTAATCAATGCTGGGGCATAATTCTGTGCAGTGTTATGGGCTGCTGGAGTCTTGGAGGAAAAGCTTCATGGAGAATAGGATATCTAAGTAGAAACAGGGAATGCAAATGGTTACTCAGATAGGGTTTGGGGAAGGAATTTCAGACATGGAGAACAGCATTTCTAAAGCTTCCAAACCTAAGAGTAAGGGAGAACAGGCTATCCTGAGGATACTTCCATTAGTTCTGAATGGCTCCACCAAAGTAGGGGAAAGGATGGCCATACATGTGGCAATGAGCTAGTGAAGGTCTTCTGATGACATGCTAAGGGGACCAGACCCATTGAATCTGTTAAGCAAGGGAAAGATGTGATCAGATTTTTATTTTGTAGCTTAATCAACAAAGGCTGGCTTGAGAAAAGAAAATTCTAGCACCTTGGAAAACAGCGAGGGGGTATAGGAAAATCTTCCAGGTGATTCAAGATGATTGTAAGAACTAACAGTGGATGTGGGGAAGGAAAGAAATGTGTAAATATAGGAACGATTTAGGAGGTCCCTCATTAGACATGATTTACTGGTCCTCAATACATATGAGAGAACAGGGCATCTTATGGCTTAGACTCCTGGTTAGATAGTGTCTGCTCTTTTTCCACGAAGAGATTCTTTCAAGAGTCCTATCAGATAACGCATACTAACATTGTTTTTTAATCAAACACAATAGTAAAACATAAGGAACAAAAGTTATAGGACTTTTTATACAGTGAGACTACCACCTTGTTAATGAGAGAAAATATCCCGATGGTTAAGAGCTGGGAAGCAAAAGTGATATTTGAAAAGGCCATTTTCTTATGAGGACATGCATACATGACCTTTCTCAATTAAATACAGATAGTTGATTCCTAAGTCATGTGCAGAGCAGTTCACTGCATTTTAATCCTCAGCCTTATTCCATCACTTAGCAGAGGGAGGATCAGGGATGCTGTAAGATTTTAATATCAGATTATACCATTATTGATAACAGGCTCATGGAGAAGAAGACATGAATTTGAATTTGGGTGGCTAAATAATTTGCTATTCAAATTGAACTCTTTGAAAGTGAGAGGATACAGCAGAAGTATCACCAGGACAATAGGTACAGGCACATGGTGACATACGGTCGCCCCAGTGGGAGCTTTCATAGCGTATACGACGGAATGTCGTTGTTACATGGCTTAACACGTGCGATGGTTCATTTTACACACCCAGATATTTAAACATTAAATATTACTTACTTACATTAAACATTACTTCTGGGTGTATGTATAAGGGTATTTCAAGATGAGATTAGTATTTGAATCGGTAGACTGAGTGGAGCAGACTGCTCTCGCCAGTGTGGGTGGACCTCACCCAGTCCATTAAGGTCTGGATAGAATAAAAGGCTGCATAAGAAAGAAATCTCTCTCTCTCTGCCTGACTGACTTTGAACTGAGATGCTGAACTTCATCTGCCTTTGGACTTGGGGTTGGACTGGAACTTACACCATCGGCTCACCTGTTTCTCAGGCCTTTGGACTCAAGTAAGACCCATACCACTGGCTTTCTGGGTCTGGAGTTCTCAGCCTTCATAGGCACAAGAACTAAGTCCTGATAATAAGTCTCTTTCTATACATCTTACTGTTCTATTTCTCTGAAGAATCCTAGTACCTACTGAATACTCATTAAGTGTTATGTGAATCAAAATGGCTGCCACAAACTGTCTGCATCTCTGTTGGATATAATCCTAAGAGTGGAATTACTGGGTCACAGTAGGGGTATACTTGACTTTTTTAGAAACTGGTAAGATGTTTTCTGAAATAATTGCACCATTTAAAATTCCCAGCAGCACCACATGAGAATTTCAGTTTCTCCATATTCGTATGACACTTGGTTTTGTCAATCTCTTACATGTAGCAGTTCTGATGGATGTACACCTTAATGCTGTTTTAATTTGCATTTCCTATTTTTGATCACTTTTATATTCTCATTGGTTATCCCAGTAACGTCTGTGTTAAAAAGCATTGGCTTTAGAATTAACAGTATGGCTTTGATTTTCTCATAGATAAAACAGAAATATACTTGTATCTATCTCATTGATTTTGAGTGACAGTTAAATTAATCCAGTAAGTGTACGTATCTAGTAGAGTGCCTGACACGTGGGAATGATCCAACAAATACTAACTCTTATTATGAAACCAGGAACCAAGGATAAAACATATTTGAGAGTAGGAATACCACTAAACAGGAACCCCATGTAGATAATTACTGGGAAAGGGGCTAATGACTTGCATTTACTCTTTATTTCCAGAAATAGCAAATAAGAGCAGGAGCTCTGGAAAGGTCAAACTATCCTTGGTTTGCTTCCAAGCATCCCTACCTCCTGGATTGTTTAACCTTGAGGAACTTACTTAACCAAACTATTTAGCTTTTGATTTTTTTTTTTCTATATAAAGTGCAGAAAATGATAGCATTTAGCCCATGAGGAACTGAGAGTTAAATGAAGTAATCCATACAAAGCACTTAGAAAAGGACTTACCTTTCGGTAATTGCTTCAATCATTTATTCTGTGCTTACCAGTATGTGCCAAGTGCTGTGTTAAGAGGCAGGGACTCACTGCTGAATGAGGTGGTATCAACTTCATACGGCTGAGTACTTCCTTTGTTATTGAAGTATCGTTGATTTACACTGTTGTGTTAGTTTCTAGAGTACACAGCAAAGTAACTCAGTTATACAGATATATATTCTTTTTTGTATTCTTTTTGACAATAGGTGATTACAAGATATTGAATATAGTTCCCTAGGCTATGCAGTGGAACCTTTATGTTTATCTTTTTATATCTAGTAGTTTGTATTGGCTAATCCCAAACTCCTAACTTATCCCTCCCCTCCTTTCCCCTTTGGTCACCATAAATTTGTTTTCTGTCTATGAGTCAGTTTCTGTTCTGTAAATAAGTTAATTTGTATCGCTTTTTTAGATTCCACATGTAAGTGATATCATATGACATTTGTCTGTCTCTGTCTGACTTATGTCATTTAGTATGATAATCTCTAGGTCCATCCATGTTGCTGCAAATGGCAGCATTTTATTCTTTTTTATGGCTGAGTAGTATTCCATTGTGTATATATACCACATCTCCTTTATCCAGTCACCCATCCATAGACATTTAGTTTGCTTCCAAGTCCTGGCTGTTATACCAGCTGAGTAATTCTTGATTCCTCCTCTCTGCCTCTTGCTCCCCACATCCAAACCCAGGAACTCCCCTCCATCCCACTGCTTCTTCCTTGATCCCAACCACCATTTTATCTCACTGGACCACTAGAACAGCCTGAAAAATGTGTCTGACTTCTTCCACTCTTGGACCCTAACAGTTCATGCCCCTACTTAGATCTCTCTAGTGACTTTCTGTTGCAGTTGACCCCAAACCCAAATCCCTTACCTTGGTCCAAAAGGACCTCCAGGGACCCTGACCCATTTCTCAATTCCATCTTGTTCTATTATCTCTTTTTAAACTATGTTCTACCCACACTGGCCTTCTTTTTGTTTCTTAAATACCCTGAACTCATTTCAGACTCAAGACCCCACACTCTTTCTTCAGACTAGAACTCCCTTGTCTGAAATTGGCTGACCCTTCTTCATTAACCATATCTAAGAAGAAATGTCACCTCCTCTGAAAGACGTTCCCCAAATACCTGATCTAAAGTATTAGTTCTTCTCAGTCCCTTGCCACTCCCTCACCCATCATCCTCAATCACTAAATCCCACGACCTATTTTGTGTTTCTCAACATTGCTCATTATCTAGAATGATCATGTTTATTCGTTTGTTTACTAGTTTACTGCCTCTCTCCCTTCCTTAGAATAAAAATCCCTTAGGAAATGATGTTTTCTTACATATTCAGTGCTGTAACTTCTGCAGTTAACAGAGTGTCTAACCCAGAAAGACACTAAATGTATTTACCTGTCTATTTATTTATCTATTTATTTATTTAATGTATATTATATTATATATCAATCATATATATAATAAAAGACTTAAATACATTTGGCACAGAACTGTCTAAAAGCCTTATCTGCTTAACAGCACAAAATAAATAATTTTAACTGCTAATGGAAATCAAGAGCTTGAGAACTATGGTTGCCATTTTGAAGTATTTTGTATATAGATTCCCTAATAATTATGAAAATCAGTTAATCTTGTACTTCTGATGAAGCAGAGTCAGTTCAGCACGTCTCTGTTTTATATAAAGGATGTCCTTGTTAAGTGCTTCTCAAATTTAAATTTTGTTTTGTTTATTCATCCTAAACTGAAGAAGGAAGAGTAATAAAAGAGAGTGTGATTCAGTCAGTGGCACATTTCTTACCTGGGAAATAGTTTCAGTGTGTGGTTTTATTACAGACTGGCTATTGGTAGAAAGACAAGCCAAGGTTTGAGCATGGATATGGGTGCAGAGCCATGGCTAGCTTCTGGGTATTGGAACCGTGCATTTTTTTGTTCTGTTCAATGGCAGCTAATATGTATTGAGAGAGAGAAAAAAATCCTGTACTATTTATTAAGCATGTAGTATGTACCTAAGATCATTACTTACTTAAATATAACTTAAGTTAAATTACTTACCCAGGTTGACAACACTAAACCATGGAGGAGCTAATATTAAAATTAACATCTATATGGTGTTAAATCTTCTGCAGAAACAAGAGACTAGATCATGCCCCAGGGTGGGTTAGCTACACTTCTTTCTGTAACGTTGACGAAAGCCATCCATATCAAGCACTAAGTACGTGTGAATTACTTGAATCCACCAGATGCATCAGGATGTGTGTGTGTATGTGTATGCACACGTACTTGTACATTTATGAACTTTCCAACCACTAAGTAAGATCAGTAGTACAAGACCTATCAATGGAATTCAATTTTATTAGCTATGGCACATGGATGTTTAGCACGTGGCCATATGTTTCTCGCAAAACGTTAACTTATAATCAGAGCATTATAACTAAACAACACACATCATTGCAATAATTTCTTCCTAGCAACAGTTCATATCCCGTTTCTTTCTCAGAGGGTCTGCTTTTATTTCTGTTTCCACCCAAGGATCGCTTGTCTCTAGCAACACCTCTTTTTTTTTTTCAAACAAAACCTGGAAATATGGGGTGTTATCCTGAGGCTGAAATATTCCATATTTTTCTTCCATGAAACCCTGATTGGCAACAGTCAGTGATTGTCTCTCTTTTTCAACTCTAGTCTTGAGCCAGGATCAAAATATTCATGAATAATTCGCAAATAATTAAATTCTTAAGGTTTTGTTCTTATTCACAGGAGCAAAGTCATTTTGGTCTCCTTATGGAGTAGATTATCCATAAAGGTTATGATTTAAGCAGTCTCTTTTTCAGATGTGATCCCTTTGAATGTGTGGGCTGATAGGACTCCGAGCAGCACAGGGTCTGTGTTTTCTCTGTAAATAAAAGCCTACAAAATTTCAACAAGTCAGCCCTTGTTTGCCACACGGAGAGATTGATGACAAACCACATTATTTTTCCCCTTAATGTAACAGTTCACAATCACAAATACGCTTTTTCAAAACATTGATTTACTATTCACCGAAAGCTTATGACATGTTCGATGAATCATTTATCTCTCTAAAGAGTGCAACTTCCACGGAGGAAAACTATCAGTGTAAAAATATTACTATTTTTTACATCTTCCAATAGGGAGAAAATTTTCAAAATGAAGACTCACTATTTTACTGTTTCACTTCAGGAAAAGCAAAGATGACACGGATGGTCAGCTCTCTACTGAATCTACACCATTACACCCCCAAATCTCTGTATTGTGCCTCTTCAGAATCACACATCGAGAAAAGCAGAAGCAAGGACAGAGAGTTTAAAAGATAAGTGTAAGT
The DNA here is from genome assembly GCF_009834535.1 of Camelus ferus. Lineage (NCBI taxonomy): Eukaryota > Metazoa > Chordata > Mammalia > Artiodactyla > Camelidae > Camelus > Camelus ferus. Next base: position 28,017,304 of record NC_045711.1, read on the forward strand.
ATGTAGGTAATTGCATTCAGACGAATATATAATCAGAACATTTAGAATATCAGGTTTGAAAGGGATCTATGTCTCCTTTCAAATAATAAGGTTTTAATTTGCATTGTCAGATATAAACAACTGCCAATAACGTGCTCTGCCTTGGTAACCACTCCTGTGTTTATAAAAATGACATGCATCTTTATCAGGTCATTAGACCTTTACCCAACCTGCATATTCACAGACTCAACCAATACTTTTACTGATTGACAAACTATAAACAAAGTAAAATTTTAAAACTGCTGCCTGGGGTCCCTTTATCTTGTATTTTCTTGTGTTTCTGAAATTAAATCATTAGTCTTAGAAAGTTAGAGAATCAGAGGTCTGGTGATGTAGCTCTGTTAAGAGTTACCTTTGGAGCAAATGTAGGCTTCCGGGTACATCCTACCCCAAGTATGTCCCTCGCTGCCACGATTCCCATGGTTCTGCCAAGGGTTCCCCAAGTTTCTGCTCTTTTGCACTGTCCTTTTGAGTTAAGGCATTGTCACTAAAAGCTGAGGAGGTAACAGAATTGTTCTACTGATAGCCTAGCTTGGTTTGCTTTATCCGATTAGTTAAGTCTAAGCCAGGAAGAACATTTCTTTAATATAAAAACATAATACAGGAGAAAGATACTCTGATTAGGGAACAGATGGTTCTGCAATCAGAAAAAGCCTAAAGAGCCCAGCAGTTAATAGGGCCAGGGTACAGATAGACAGTCAGCCTTCTGTATCCACAGATGTGGAAACTAAGAATGCGGAGGGCCAACTGTACTCCACCATTTTATTGAAGGGACTTGAGCATCCTTGGATTTGGTGTCCATGGAGGTCCTGGAACCAATTCCCTGTGGATACAGAGGGACAGTTGTAGATTATGTGAATGCAGATGCAGAGGTAGACATAAACATAGATATATAGATAAGGATGTTGATAAGGATGTGTGTTGGAGGGGATGGTGATGGGCAAGTAGTGAGTGGTGATGAAAAAGTGGCAGAAATCAGGAGGACGGTAGAACTCAAGTGGCAGAGCACATGCTTAGCCTGCAGGAGGCCCTGAGTTCAATCCCCAGCACCTCCTCCAAAAAATGAATAAACCTAACTACCTCCCCCCTCAAAAATATTTTAAATGGCAGAAATGAACAATTTTAGCAATTTCTTCCTGTTAAGGACTCTGAAAGGGATCTAGAAATTTTAAAACCACATTTACATATGTTATTCACCTGCCCAATCTATTAGGTAGATAGAGGTTAGACCTTTATTATAAAAACAGATCACATTATCATTGTTATTCTGGATTGTAACTATCAATATTGGGTTGGAAATAGTTCCCTGTGGTCTGTTAACTTTTTGTTGTTTTAATTCAACATGAATATTTCACAGCATGCCTTTTTCTCCATATTAAAAAAATAAATAAATAACTCCAAGAATTACCAAACCTCTTGCTTCATAATTTCTTAAAATGTACCAAAATGAATTTGTTGAGGAAAATGCTAAATGTGCCACAGAAAACTAAAGACAAAATATGATGTCCAAGAAAATGTATCATATTTTCCACAAAGCTTCTCTTTTCTTGCACACTCATGGGTTATTAACAGTAAGGTCATGCGTGTTAGAAACTCACTGCCTGGATCTGAATTCTGAATTCACCATTCACCAGTAGTGTTACATTGAGCAAGTGAGGTTATCACCACTTGCCTCAGGTTCCTTGTGTGTAAAGGGGGATAATGATAATTTTTATTTCATAGGAACCACTATTATGATTAACTGAATTAATATTTATAAGTTGCTTGCCATAGTCCTTGCCACATAGTGAGGGCTATTTAAATGTTTGTTAACTAAATTGAATCATCTTCTAGGTCCCCAGAGATAGAAACTAAAAACTTGATAATTCTTTATAGACTCTCCTTTTTCAGTTATCTTCCGCATCTAATCACCTTCATAATTACCTTTTCTTCTCCATTTCAGTTATACTGCATTAGTTCAGACTCTATCATTTCTCACCTGTTGCATTTAAATCACTTTCTAACAGATCTCTCCTTCTCCAACCTCACCCATACCAATCTTTGATAATTCTGCCACGAGTATCCTCTTTCTACAAGAAATATCTAAGTAAATCTCATCCAATCATGAACAATTTTGCATTAGTTGACTTCCCCTTGCCTTTCCCATTTAAATAGTGACTTTGGGGCTGTTCCTTCAAATGAGAATTTTGGACTGAAGGAGATCCCCCCCTCTCGCTATGCTCATGACCCACACAACAAAAACTTCCACCCTTTCAGATGTACTGGATCATAACCCATTTCTCACTCTTGGGATGAGTGGGGACTGCATTGATTGGTGAGCTGATGACAATCACCACTGAATGTGTAGAGTCACTCCCTCTCAGCCTTCAGGCCGAAGTTAGTCTCTGTTACTCTATGATTGAACATCCCAGTGTCCTATATTAGTGTGGGCTCTTCAGAGAAACCGACAGATGTATCAAAAGAGATTTATTTATAAGTATTTGGTTCTTGTGATTATGCAGGCTGAGAAATCCCATGATCTGTTGTGTACAAATTGGAAACTGCGGAAAACCAATGGTATAAATCCCAGTCCAAGGAAGAGCAGCATCCCAGCCTCGGCAGGCAAGCAGGTCGGAAATGAATCCTCCCTTCCCCTACACTGGGGAGGGCCATTCACTTTCCTGAGTCCACCAATCCAAGTGCTAATCTCAACCGGAAGCACTCTCATTGACACACCAGAAATCATGTTTAATCTGGGCACCCCATGGGGCAGTCAGATTGACACATACAAATAACCAGCCTGGGTCCCTCTGGGGAGAGATTCACTCTTCTGTAATTGCTTCACATGTGCGTAGGTGTGTCTACTTCATGGGAAACCTGTGTTGGCTTCCAGTTTAGGCTGATCTGCAGTCCAACCTTAATGAGAATAGGACTGATATTAGACATCTATCTGATCTCTGAATCTACTTTCCAATCTGTTTAGAGTCCAAGAGGAAGTGGTGCGTGGCATGATTAATTGGCCATCCCCAGAAAGTCAATATTAGTGATACATCCCAACTAATTTATAAGAACCCATTGTTTCCCAAAGAAGTCACAGCAGGGACGCTTGCTTACTATTTCAGGCTGGTTGCATTTCTTTAGTCCAAGATTTCTCACTCAACCTTAGCACTGTTGACATTTTGGGTGGCATGACTTTTTGCTGTGTGAGGTTCTCCTGTGTCCTGTAAGATGTTCAGTAGCACCCTTGGCCTCTACCCAGTAGATGCCAGTAGCATTATTCTAGATGTGATTATCAAGAATGTCTCCAGACATTGTCAACTGTGCCCTTTTAAGATATAATTGTAAAAGTACCCCAGCTTTAGTCTAAGCACCTGGAAAATGAAAAGAGGTAGGGAAGATAGGGCAATGGCAGCAATGTGGAGACACACAGGATCCCTTAGGTAGTAGAATTATTTTGATGTGTTTAGATTAATCAATCATGTTGGCTCTTTATGACCTTCAAAAACAGTTTGTCTTTTGAATACTTTTTCAAGTTATCTTGTCCAGTTTATTGACAACGTAGGGAATGGATTAATATTGTGTAGACCTAGGGTATATTTCAGTCTAAAAACTCATGTTGTGTTTTTTTTTCCCTGAAATTATTTTATGACTCATGTTCTCAGCTGTTTGAGCCCAATGTTGTAAACTAAGCCTGCAGACTTTTAAAAGAAGTGTGCATATAACTGAACATTTTTCAAAACCTGAGACCGTCTACTGCCCACTGTGGTTTAATCTGAGATCCCACCTGCAGACTGTCTTGTTATTGTGGGAGAGGCTTATAGGAATGGTGGAGGGGCAGGGCTCCCACTAAAACTCCCTGGGGAGTACTGTTGGGAATTGAAGGAAGGGAAGGTCTGTGTTGTGCTTCATCTTTTTTTTTTTTTTTTCATTTTTTTCCCCTGAATTGAAGGAAGACTAAAAAGCAATAAAGCAAAAGGCATTTCCTACAGGTAGCCTTAAATCATTCAACACGGAGGTCTTCAGGGAGCTCCCTGGTTCCTCTTTCCTTTCCAGAATGAGCTTTCTGGCTAAATGCTCTTCATCCAGCCCTGAGTGTCTTCACCTGGCTCTCCACGGGCTTTTATCCAGACTTGCCCCAGCACAACAGTGTCCTCACTTCTTCAGAAATGGGTCTTGACCCATGCATCACACTCAAAGACTTTTTCAATTGCTCCCTGGTGGCGGAGGCTGAGGGCTCTGTTTTGCTTGTGATAATGTGCTAATCTCCAAGACCCAACATAAATTCTCTTCTTGCATTGTCATTTGTCAAAGTCGCAATATGGGGCTGGGGGGAAAGAAAGAAGAAGAGGGAGGGGGTTGGGGGGAGTAGAGTAATGACAGAAAGAAAACTTGGCCTTCAGTTTGTTTTCCCTCGTGCAGAACCTTCCTCCCCTCCCTTCTTCTTAATCTGTAAAACATCTGACCGAGCGGGCACTGCAAACACAAATAAATAAATAACTCTCCGCAACTCTCCCCTTCTGGTTTTTCTGTGTTGGGTCAACATTTTAGACAGACGGTTAAATCTAAGAAGTAATGGAGATAATTTATGCACGGGTCCCCAAATTGATGCTTGCAGCTTTGTGAACCTGTCTTCTACACATTCTCACCCCTTGTCCCGATAATATCAATCTGAGAGTTATGTGCTTATGTGTGGACACTCCGTCAGCAGCAAGTCAACCAATCTGATGTCACAAATGAGGCTCTAACCACCGGCGCTTTCCTTAGGATTGCCTTTTAAAGTTTCCCTGGGTTTGCTGCAGCAGAAATGTTTAAGACAATAGTACGAGGCAAGGCACTATTTTCTCCCGTCAGTATTAACTTGGAGAAAGCATAGATGTGAAATTGTCGTTGCTGTTGTTTTAAGAGCTTTCTTGGAGGCATAATTTACATACCATAAAATTCACTCACAGCATACGATTCAATGATTTTTTAGTAAATTGGCCAAATTTTAGTAAATTTACCACTACAATTCAATTTTAGAACATTTCCATTATTTGCACAAGATGCGTGGTGCCTGTTTGCAGTACCTGTCGCCCTTCCCAAGACCCGTCCCAGGCAACCACTAATCTACTATTTCTATAGAGTTGCATTTTCTGGATATTTCATAGAAACGGAATCATCCACTGTCTAATCTTTTGTGCCGGGCTTCTTTCGCTTAACGTGATGATTTTGAGGCCAGCCGACGTCGTGTGTGTCAGTACCCCGTTCCTTTTTTTGATTAACAGGGAGGATTGCGTTGTAATGCCACATTTGGCTTATCTCTTCATCAGTGGATGGGCATCTGGGATAAAATTGTTTTGGAAAATCGGCAATGGCAGCGTGTCAACCTGATATTAAATTAGAGAACTTGTTTAGAGAAGAACATGTTAAGCTACTGAAGCAAAAATTGTTTACCACAGTGGCCAGCACACCCTTACCCCAGTTCTTTGTCTCTGGGTGGAGGCTTCTCAGAATACACACTTCCAAGAAACCAAAAAAACTTACAGTCCAGGGTAGAGTGAAAACTAAGGAAGTTACTGGACTGAACTCATGGCAGAATTTCATCGATAGGATCAACGTCTGTCTGGCGAATTTCACATGACACATTTTCTCTTACAGCCTGTTCAGCATTTTTTTCTGCGAGTCCTAGGGGTTCTAAATAAATAGAACAAGATTTGAAACTCCAAATCGAGTTGGAAGCCAACCTAATGGAATTTAGGAGGCTCTGTGTTTAAGACATCATCTTCATATGTGATGAGTTAGTTCAGTACATGAGTGATAAAACCAGACAGAAAGTTTGTAGGTTATTCTGACAACAAACATTACAGTGATAAAAACAGTTTACCTGGATTCCCAAGACAGAATTTCCAATCGGATAAAAGTCATTATTATAGATATTAACACTTTTTGTTAGGAACATTATTTGTATTATTGGGGCCAATATAGGCCAAGAACTCTGTTTGGTGATTTACCTGCATTTTTATACTTCTCATCAAGTTATCTTGATTTATTGATGAGAAAACGAAATAAAGTTCAGATGGGAGGTATTAAGTCAGTTCCCTGATGTGATATGATTAGTAAGGGAAGGAACTGGGATTTAAATATATACATTGGGCTCCAGAGATAAATTCCTTTCCTTATGCTCCGAGAAAGACTGAAAAAAGGCTAAAGACTAAAAAAAAACAAAGGAAGATATTTATAACATTGAGAAACATGCAACACGGAAAGACAGTATGCCTTCTAAACTTTGCAAACTAAAGAGTTAATTTAATGGACTGTCCTGGGGTAAAAATATCTTGTAATAGAGATGATGAGGAATTTCTGACTACAGGGAGCTGCTTCTGGAAAGGTGATTGCATGTTTCTCTTCCTTAAATGTATAGAACCAATGGGTTAGAAATTGCATCCTTTTCCATTCTCACTCAGTGGGAAGGCCTTTAATGTCACAGTGACATCAGACGTTTGAGTCCAAAGAAGAAGAGTCAAACCCAGTTGGACTGTATGCCAAAAAGACAAGAATATAAATTACCCAGCTATCCTGACCCTTGGAATCGGTCCTGATTCAAATCCCCGACGTCCTTACTAGCACATCCATTAATTATTGATTGAAGAAACATTGAGAACGTGAGCCTTAATACCTGGAAGTTGCCACCACAAAGAGAGATTTGCCAGGATTATCTCTGTTATTGTCAGATGTGGAGTTTTGTAAATGGTGGAAAAGTAAAAAAAAAACAAAAAAACAAAAACAAATCTTCTATCTAATTTGGTCTCGATAAGCTTTTTTCATCCTCACCAGGGTTGAATAAAGTTGGATTTTTTTTAAAATAAGAAACAGGTTTTTTTCTTTTCTTTTTTTTTCCAGTATAGAAATCTACTCCAGTCTATTTAAAAACAATTTTTATCACTGGTCAGATTCAGTTATAATGAACCACTGAGCATAAAGTGTCATTTTGTTTTGCTAAAGAAACGTGACATTGCCCTTTAAATCTTTCCCTGAGTCTTCTCCTTAAGTCTTGTTGAATGCATCGTGTTACCACATTGAAAACCCAGTTTGTAAAACATAATTTCGTTTAAAGCATTAAATGGATGGGTTTGTAACTTATGTTGGCAATCCTGGAGCTTCCAGTAATGAACAAAAGGCAGCCTAAAACTTCGAACTCAGCTGAAGTAGGCACTAAACATCTCTCTAGCCGGAACCTTTGTAACATTTTGTCATTCGATATGTGGCTGTTATGCACGTAAATGTGATACTTGATGTCGGTTAGTTCCTGTCTGTTGAGGAAACATAGTTCTATTTTCAAATGCTTAACAACCACAGACGCTTTATCACCAGAGCCGAGCGTGTGGCATCTTAAATCATGGCGTGAAATCAAGCCCCTGCTCTGAGGCATCAGCTTGGCTGGTACCGCTCCTGCCTTTGGCATCATTTTTCGGTGGCCAGTGTACCAATTAGATTTTACCTCAGGTAACTCTTCAAAAGAAAAAAAACCCTAATCATTTTAATGAGATGGGTGACATCTTAGAGGGAAAAATAACAAAATTAAAGTTGATTTTAACCTGCAATGAAAAACAAGCCATGGGGTGTTTCCATGTGAAATTTTGGATGTCGTACAATGGATGGAGGGAAAACAACCAAAAGCGGGAGGGAAAGGGGAGGCGGGTGGAAGGAAAGTTTGCTTGAGTCATTTTCGGCCAAAGTCTGCTTCTAAGTAAAGGTTCATGGAATGGGTTTAGAATTTCATAATGCTGCTGACAATTAGCTACACTTGGTGTCAGGCACTGGAGAAGAAAAACCTCCGAAAGAATTCCTCCTTCTTCTTCCTTAGCCTGACTCAAAGGTCAAGTAATCATGTTAACAATGTCTGGGGGAAAAAAAAGTCACTTCCCATTTTTTTTTCTGTCCTGATAAATAAATAAATCATTTACTCTGGCAAGGAGCCTAAAGAGAGAGAGACAGAACTCCAGTGTGAAGGTCTGTGATTTGATTTTAGAGGTGATTTTTTAAAAATAACTTTTCTTTTAAAAGAAAGAAAGAGGAAACTAGAGAGAGAGAGAGGGAGAGAAGGAGGAGAGAGTAAGAAAGAAAGAGGGGAGGAGAGAAAGAAGAAAAAATAAAAAGGAGGAGGAGAGAACCAAATGAATAAAAAATGGAAAATGAGACGCCAGTACTGTTTCTGAATGCGTGGTTTTTGTTTGTTTGTTGGGTTTTTTCCTCTTCCACTCTGATTGCTCTGTGGATTAGGAGGAAAAGGCTGAGAAACTCTTCCCCTTTCCTTCATCTAGGACACAGAATAAGGTCTCTTCTGTCAAATGGCTAACTTGTAAAATGCGGCAGAAAAGAACGCAGTCCAAATAGAGCATTTGTTGAACTAGTTTTATCATCCATAGTAAAGATTTTAGGTCCTTTGGGATCCAACAAATTCAACTTTGGAAGACGAAAGATTGTAGGTTTTAATCTACTTCTACCACAAGGGGCGTTACTCTTTTCCGATTTTTCCTTACATTTCGTCTGTACTTTTATGCTAGAACTTTCTGCTGATGAATTAGCATGTCTCACAATGCTTGCCCTGAAAAATACTTGGTTGGAATGAAGAGATTTGTCTGTTCTCATTAGGTGTCCCATAAACTACTCACGAGGGAGAGCTTCTCTGGCATTTGCTTCCCGACCCATAAACTCAGCAACAGACCTGGGAGCCTCTGTGTGCACCTGGGTTTTAGCTGTTTACCACCTGGGACCTTACACATGCACTTTGTGGGTATCATTCCTCTGGTTCTCATTTTGACTCTTCTCTGAAGTGAGTTTGAACTTTAATTTCCTTATATGGTATAAAAACTGCATTCAGGATAAGAATTCTCCAAACTGACCCTTGGCTTGTGTCGTCGGAGAGCATGCTTTGCTCCCTTCCTGGGAACAGGGTTCACTTCATGCGCAGAGGTATGGAATAATTCTGACTACGTCTTTAAAAATCAGCTGGCACCCACAACAAACCACAGAGCAGCCTTCTGATTTGGAGGGCTGCAGGAATCATGAATCTCCTAGTATCTCCTTTCTTTGCTTTTGGTCTTTCTTGATACGATTAGCATGGAGACCTTTTGCCTTAGTGGCCCGTCTGTTCTTGCTGCTTATTCCGCGCTGAAGTCAAGCCTAATGAAGGATGGCTCTCCAAAGGTTCATAAGTTTGATTTGCATAGCCATTCAAAGTTTGAATATCCATCAGATTTCCTCTGGCCTGGAAATCAGGTTAGAAATGCCATGAGACCATGTTCTCATGGGAAATTTCTTTGAATCTCTGTCTGGCTCTCTCTCTCTCTCTTTTTTAAGACCAGCTGGAAATAAATTACAGGAAAGCTTTCTCATTTTTCCTTTCTTCATTTGATTGGAGTTATCATTCTACAGTGACCATTGTTTACAATTTCAACTTGATTAGAAACGTGTTAGAGGTCACTAAATACTGTCAGATACTGACCGTTTGGTATCATTTCAGGTCAGTTTGATTTTAAGCATGTATGTATTACGTAAGTCAGGGAAGAAGAGACAATGAAAACAGGGGCAAATCATCTCTCAACTGAGCATGTGTGGGTTCTGACTTCTGTATACCAGAAACTCAAGACAACCAGCCAATGTTTACACATTTACATTTACAGAAAAAGATGAATTATCATGTTTCCAAAATAAATTATGTCCATAAGCTTCACCAATGCTGAATTGCACTTACTAGCATGTTGATATGGGTTATGTACCATGATGGCTCCAGCTCTGTTTAGTGGCTAAATCTAAATAATCTGCAAATTTCTTTACCAAAATGGATCTCTCCTTTGGGCCTTCCATTTTATTATTGCAGTTTCAAGAAATATATTGTAATATTTATACATGTACAAATTTGCATGTTCCACATGATAAATATACTCTGTGTGCCTTTTAGGCGGTTCTGTTAGATGCAGAAGTTGATATTATAAATAAAATTAAAATTAATCATTTTTAAAGATATGCTTATATTATAAACTGTGACGAATATGGAGAAGGTAGATTTGAAATCAAATATTTTATCACAGAGCTTTATTTAGCTACTGATTTTAATTTTCCTTAGATCTAGGAGAAGTAGAAATCCAAACTTCTTTACTATTTACCATAGCTGCAAAATGCCATGACATTGGGGAAAATTAGACATTATATACACTTTTAAATTATATTGATAGAAATAAAATTAGAATTGATTAAAATGTGATAGAGAAGTATTGGCTTTACTTCATTTCAGAAATATAAATACATACATTTAGGTTATCAACAAAGATAACTTTACGCCTAAATAATCAATTCGCTTAGGAAATACCATCAGAAGGGCAGGGCATGAGTTTGCTAGGTTTTCAAGACCTTGATTAAGTGTCTGTTCTGCGTGAGCCCTCATCCTGAGAAGTCAGACCAAAATTATTGCAAGAAATGCGATGACTGATTCCCTAGTTTATAAACATGGGGGCTAATATGATTTTCCATGGAAGTCCCAGCCACCTGTTATTCGGAACTAAGGTAGGTTATTTGGACTCATCTTTTGCTTTTGTTTTCTTATGTCTTAACTGAAAACAAGCAACTGATGGTTTTTAAGAAAAAGTAATCCATATTTAGTTTGGTGGGTTTTTTTTTTTTTACAAACTGGTGAGCAGTTTTTTTCCACATGTTATTATGATTAGACTTAAGGAGCAAATAGGAAGTTCACTGTGGTTCAGCAGAAGAGAAATGTAAGCGTTATCATGCTAGACATTTACAATTTCAAAGAGCAATCTTTACTCCAGTGTATGCTTTTTGATTAAAAATAGCGCTAGACCGCCAGTTCTGATATTCTGATTACGGTGAAAATTAAGGTAGATCTATAAGATGGTGAAAGTAAATTTTGTCAGAGAAACACTCTTTTAAATATATAGAAATGATTCAGTTTTCCTAAATGGATGCAGCAAAAAAAAGTCTTGCATTCAAAAATCCCTTCTGGTCTTGAGTTTTTTACTTGCTGCTCACACCAAATATGACCACAGCAGGATGATTTTCAAATCAACTTATCTTCACGGATTAAAACAGGGACCTGTCCTCTTGCCCTTGATTTATACTTAGTTTTGAAGGATGAGTGCTCTCAGTCTTAGGAGGCCCTAAGCCTCCTTCTTAGGGCCTGAGATGAAAGAAAGGATGTAAGTACAGGGGAAACTGCCCTGAGGATGTCCTTGTCTGGTTCCAGACAAAAGCACATACTCTATTTATTTTCTTAAGAGTAATTTTCTTTAACAAATTATATAAATGTACTGAATTACATGTTTACATAGTAAATTAAATAATAATAATACTCAAATTCCAAGTTAAGATGCTAATTGCAGCTTCCAAAATATACTTTAAAATAATTATTTTTCCTCTATCTAATAATTATTATCAAATTATCTGGTGCAGACCCTACCGCATATGACAGGAGAAGTAAACCTTCAGTATGGTCCAAGCAAAGGAAAAAAAAAGGCCATATTCAAATAGCCCTTTTAAGTCTATGACCCAGGAGCATTTTCATTCTGATGGTAGTACCTTAAACCAATGCAAACTCAGATGTTGTTTTCTGAATTATGGTTTTCTTTTTGAATCATCTCCAAGGAAATTATGAACTCTTTCGAGTCCTTTATGTAACAGTTTGCATTTGTAGTCATTGCAATTTGGTAAAACCCAACAGTAAAAAATAAGTAAACCATAAGGATTTGTATTTCAGATAAAAACACGGAAGTAAAATAAGAAGATATTTGTATAAAAGCTCGATTCAAGGACGTGATGTTTATATTTAGGTTCTGAAATAATATGTTATATCTTAAACAACCTACTGCTTCAAGACCACCAGTATTCCTTTGAATACAGTGGTATCCTTTCTTCTTGCTCTAAAAGACACAGGTCAGATTTTCCAGTGTGGTAATAGCTTCTCAATTAAATGGCTTAATTTAATGAAAAGTTTCTTTAGAAGTAAATTGATAAGATGTATTAGTCTGTGCGCTATTTACTTAGAACATTTAGTTATAGCTCAAATCTAAGAGAGCAGGGGTTTTTTTTTAATTCACTGTTATATCAACAGATTTCATTCTACGTGGTAAATAAAAGATAGATTTTGTTGACTATGAAAAAAATTCTCCTCTATACCCATGCTGCATACTTTTTTCAGTTTTATAGACACGTGTTTTATATTTAGTACTTCCAGCATTTGAATGGCCAGCATTCCATAAACAAAATGACTAAATATCAAATTGTCTTTCATCCTGAGTAAAACCCGTGAGCTCATTTGGGGTGAGAGATAACTGAGCAACTCCACCACATTGGAGGAAGAAGAAGCCTAGACATTCTTTCAGCGTCCTGACAGCATCCTGATGAACTGGGAACGGGCTCTAGGAAAAGAGTGAAGGCAGAAAAATAGTTCCCCACAGAAGAAGTTAAGAATTTCTCTAATAACAGAAGGAGTGAGCAACTCAAGAGAACCACAGCTCGGCTACTGTTTAAAAGACTCGCGATAACAATGTAAACATTTCAGGGAAAGAACCATTTATTTCCTCTATTATCCTAGTGGGTGTAAGTTGTAGTTCGGTGCAGTGAACAAGAGTCCTTTCAAACATCTTGATTTTTTCCTTGTATTTAACGTCTCCCAATCTATTAAAGGCATGGACTATACTTTTTCAGAGAATAAAGTGAATGAAGAAATATATGGTTAAATGCTTTCTGATGACTCAAAATTCCAACTCAAAAAAATGGAGTATCTTCTTTCCTGGGAGTAATTTTGTTACATGATTCTCACAAGAAGATGATAAGAAAGAAGGGAGAGATCTGCATGTTACATGTCTGCAAGAAGAAGGGAGAGGTCTTTTGAGTTCTGGATACCAGATTCAATTTATAATTTTTTTTTTAAACCAAGAACCCATGGGATGCCGAAAGCAAAGGTGTTGTTTTGGTTAATGGATGGTCCCTAAATCTGGTAATTAGTAAGCATTAATTAGAGTCCAATTCAACTACTTAACAAGTTGAAAGGCTTAAAAAATTATTTATTCTGTTTAAGCATCATTGTTAACAACAAAATAAAGATGATCTTTTTCAGAGATGGAATGAAAATAATATAAAATAGCAAAGAGATATTTTGAAAAATTGAAACTTTAATTGAACTCTGTGTTTAGTAATCCATCCTTTACATGAGTTGATATGGTTTTCAAATAAAGAATGTTTGCATGAGTGAGAAAAAAAATCCATAAAATTGTTTACTTCTGTCATTTTTGCAAGGATAGAGACAAAGCTTTTCCCAAATTGGATTAATTTCACTACCATTTGCTGCAAGACATCTAAGTCCATACTCCAAATATTTCACAATAAAATTTTAAGTTGCAGGGTATTAAGATAAAAATCCATACATTTAATCAAACATGTTCATAAACCAAATGACTTCAATGTATTTATTGGTATAATGATCAAAATAAGAAAAAACAAAGTTGTAATCCATTTATCCCACTGGCCCCTTCTATTCCACCCAATCAATGATTCTAGCAGATGTGAATTAAATGTAGATACACTTGCAATTAGACTGAAAGACAACATTGACCATATCTGAACAAGGACCTGCCAGCTTCGTAAATGTTAATGCCATAATAGTCTGGATTATGCAGTCACCGTTGCTATAATAACATTCGTTTGCTGTCAGCGCCCCTCTGTTAAAACAAATTAGCTAGATGATTAATGCATATCACAAACAGCATGTGGATTCTCTGCGCTGAAGTCTCACCCAGTGTGAAATCCACAGGCCTCCAAGTTAGTGAGATAATTTCTGGATCAAATACTGCTCCTATGGACTTCAGAAGCATGTGGCAGAAGGTTTCCAACCGCTGAATTGCGTTTGATGGCAGGGTAGCGTATGCTCCCCACTTCATAACAGATGGAAGACAGAGGTGAGGGTGTTTGTTTTTGTTCCTGCTGTTGGTTTTTAGGACAAAACAGAAAGAGGTTATTTCATTAAAAAAAAATAAGCCGATTTGATCCAGAGTAAAAAGCCTGAAGAGCAAAGAACTGTAATCTTATAGACTGATTTTCAAACAAATTATGCTGTGGGCATTGGTGAGAGCTAAAGATCACAGATGCCCTCCTACCCCACTTCCATTTGCTAAAAAGCAAAATTGCTCAAAATTTTTTCCTTGCAACCAATAAATATCCAGAGATATAATATAAAAATGCAAATAAAATTAAACTTCATAGGACTCCAAGGTCACATTTCATTCGTAACTACATATAGTTTTGTTTTATATTTATAAAACTTTATATATACACATCTATATATGCATAATTACATTTACATAGGTTTTTTTATATATACACATATAAAAACACGATTTTATATATATGTGTATACACAATTTGGAAGGCATTATCCATTATCACAGGAAATAGCAAAAGCTTATAAATGTATTCACCCTCCATAATTCTACTACTTCTAAGTGATTCTCAAGAAGTATTTAACAGAATAAAATGTCACATGAAGATGTTCCTACCAAAGGCTAATTCTAAGAGCAAAGGTGAGAAACAATCCCACATTCAACCTTAAGGGGAATGTTTACTAAACTTTATTGGATCAATATAATTAAATGTACAAATTTTATGATGAAATCTTAAAATGATGAATTATAATATAATACAATATAATACAAATGAAAAAAGAGGAATGCAGAGAAAATTACTTGAATTTCAACCATCTAAAACATAAACATACATTTACATTTAAATTATATGTAAATTTAAATTAATTATAAAAATAAAAGTAGTTGAAAATTTTATTTCCTTTTATGATTTATTTTAAATATGTTACTTATTGTAATTTTAATTTACCCCACGGTACAATGTGAGGGAGTATCTAATTTTGTTACCAAAGAGTTTTTTTTATCAACTGACCAAGTATTTATTGAACAGTTGCTACTTTCATTGAATATGAACATTTAGCTAGAGAAGTTAGATTTTTTAAATATTATAAGTTTTTAACAATTTCCACATTATTATGCTTCTTTCCCAAGTGTTGAAAATAGTCATTTAATTTTATATTAACTCTGGCAACTTAAAAAATCATAATCATTGAAATAGGAAATTTGCTTAATTTATAAATGAATTTGAAAAAATGTCATCTTTTGTATATTGAGTTTTTCTATCCAGGAAAATAGTACCTTCTCCTAATTCAGTATCTTTTTTTTCTAGTCTTTCAATAATGCTTTATTGTTGTTTTTTTTTTTTACGTAACTTTCTATAATTTTCTTAAGTTTACTCTTAGGATAGTATGAATTTTGCTCATGCAAATATATATTTTTATATTTGCTGACTATTGCTGATATATTAGAAACCTATTGATTTTTGAGTTATTAAATTCTGTCCTATCTGTTTTGAGCTCTAACTAAATGAATTCTACATCCTCCGAGCAGATAGTCACAAAAGCTTCAAATAATTAGAATATCACCATATTTTGGTTTTAGGTGTTATTGTATTGCTTAAAATTTCCACATTTTAAAAATGTCAGTTATCCTGATTTGTGTCTTCTATTTTTCTATTTTAACTTCTAAAAGTTTTAGAATCATTAAACTTACAAGAAGTTGTAAAAGTAATTCCCCACAATGTCCCATGTGCCCTTCACTTAGCTTCCCCAGATATTATCTTCCCTAACCACAGTACAGTGATCAAAACCAGGAAATTAAATACAATTCTAGCAAGTGATCTATAAGCCTTATTCAAATAGGTCATTTTCCCCACCGTTGTCATTTTTTAAGGCCAGGATGCAATTCGAGATCGCACACTGCATTTAATTGTTAAGTTTCCTTCGTCTTTCCATCTGGGGCAATTCCTCAGCTTTCTTTGCTTTTCATGACCTTGACACTTTGGAAGAGAAGTGGCTAGAACTATAGTAGAATGTTTCTCTTTAGGTTGTGTAATACTTTCTTGTGATTAAGAGAAAATGAACTTAGGCGATTTTTTTGGCCAGAATATCTCAGAAGTGATGTTATGTCCTCTTTATTGTAACATAGGAGGACGTACATGGTGTCTACTTATAACTGGCAGTGTTCGCTTTGATCATGTGGTTAAGACTGCCTGTCAGCTTTCTCCACTGAAATTACTATTTCCACTTATAACTAATAAGTGTGCTGTGGATAAATAATTTGAGACTATGCAAATATCCTATTGCTCATCATGCCTTTTGCCTACTAATTTTAGCATCTACTGGTGATTTTTTGCTTGCAACAGTTATTAATGTGTGTTCTTGCCAAATGCTGCTTTTATATTTCCACCACTCCTTCTTATGCTTATTAATTGAAATTCTATGTGATTCAAAAGCTTTTCCTTTTCCCTCATTTGTTTATGCATTTGGTTACTGTCAACATTGATTTCATGGGTTATAATCCATCATTATTATTTATTTTGTTCAACTTGTCTCAGATTTGACTCATGGGAGCTTCTTCCAGTCAGCCTTGTGTCCTTTGACATGCTCCCAAAAATTTTTTTTAACACTTCTTTACTCTTTGGTACAATGATCTTGTTATCCCAGACTCAGATTGTCTTTTCCCTGTCCCAGCTCCTTCCGTGAGGAATCTTAGTTCATTCTATTTGAAAATGATACTTTACGTAAAAACCAAGATCTGGAACCTTGATGTGATCATTGCTACTGGGATGCAGTGGTTTCAAGATCCTCTTAATGGACGGAGCTAGGAAATATGTGCATGCGTATAGCTAGCTAGCTGTCTGTATTTATTAAACAATGAGCTCCTGCACCTCCGATTCCAGTCTAACACTGCAAGGCTCATTCTAGCCATCCCACTTTCCTGACTTATAACTCCTTTCTCCAGCAAAATGAAACCTGGCTCCCATTTTCCACAGCATATTTGCTTATTCTCTCAATCTCAGAATACATGTAAGACAGCTCTAGTGTTTACGGACCTGTCTCCTAACTAGAGTACAGTATTTGTGTGGACTTCTTTTGGCTTTAGCCTTATAGTACAGTCAAATAATTTTTATCAACTCAAGTTTATGGCTTCTTCCCCACCCCATTCATTTTGGTTATGTTGTTCATCAGCAATACAGTTAGGTTCATTGATTACTGTTTGCATTCCATTTGGACTTTTTCCTTAAAAACCTGGTTGATTTTGTTGATTTGGTGTGTAGGTATATACAAAAAAAAAGCACACTCAGAAGCATCACTTCTCCATTATCTCTAATGCTGTCCTCCCAGTTCCACCCTGTTTGTACCCATCCTCTTTAGATAATCAGTACTGTTGGTTTCTGGCTCATTCTTCCTGGATCTCTCTTTGTCAAATGAGACAATACGTATGTATTCTTATATCCCCCTTCTTTAGTTTATGAAGCATACTATAGAAAAGTTTATTCCTTATTTTTTACTTAACATTATATTCCAGAAATCACTTCATCTTAGTCCATATAGCAATCTTCCTTACTATTTTTCACAGTTGCGTAGTATTCCATGATGTGAATGTACCATCGTTGATTTAAGCACTTTCTTAAATACAGTTGTTTGGTTTGTTTCCAGTAGTTTGCAGTTACAAATAATAATGCATGAATAACTTTGTACTTGTGTATTTTCATACTGTTGAAGAGTTATCTTCAAGGCAAATTTCTGTAAGTGGGATTTCTAGGTCAAAAAGGAAGTATATTTGGAGTTTTGGCCGGTATTGCTGAATTTCCTCTGGAAAGTTTGTGGGAGATCAATGGATAAGAAAATCTGTTTTCCCTCATACTCACTAAACAGAATTTTTTCACTTTTCACAAATCTGATGGTAAGAAACGATAAGTCAGTTTTTTTTAATATGTGTTTTACACATTATGAAGGAGATTAAATGTCTTTTCGTATGCCGTATGCCATTTTAAAATCTGTGTGTGTGTGCACTGCAAATTTTAATAGTGGTGGTATTTGTCTCCAAATTTACTGCGCTGATTTTAGTGTTAATACTTCTATTGTTTTGGATCTCTTAGTTTTGAGAAAGGTGTTCTTTACCGTGTTAAAGAAATATCATGTGTTTCTAGCTTTATATATTTTTTAAAAGATGAATTTAGATTTTTATCAACTGAGATCTTATCTGATAACTATACTTCTGGACATCATAAAATGTATTAGATCCATGATTTCCTTTTAAATTACTGTTTCATCTTATTATTTATTCTGTTTCAACTATTTCATTCTATTATTTATCAATTCAAATTGTCAACTTACTGGCCTTAGGTTTGCTTTGTTTTGTTTTGTTTTGACTACACTTTTCTTGGGAGAACTTGGCCATGAGTTTACTATGAGCAAAATGGCTGTAGCAGACCACAGAATGAACATTCAATTCTGTTTTTTTAAAAAATTCCTTTTCCTAAGTGATAAGAAACAAAATGACTGTATGAATACACTGGTGTTTGTATGTATATGCGTGAAGATACATGCATTCACACTCACTCACAAACAACGCGTGCCATATTGAATCCATACTTTAGCTAGGTCAGCCTTGTCCAGCGTTATTATTAAACGTATCATATAGCTTGTTCTAACAAGTTATTTTGTACCCAGTTTTCCACTCAAATTAACCAAATAAGAAGAGGCGAGGAATAATTTCACTTTTTACTTAGGCTTCTGTTGATCTATTATAGAAACCTGGGAACTTAATATAACAGAGAAAGACGTAGCTATATGCATTTTTCATTCCGAGATTGACTTTTCTTTCAATTTTGATTTGTTCTTTTAAAATCAGTGCATGCTCACAGCAGGAAAGGAGACCATCCAACTGCCATTGTAACATTGCCTTCCTAGCTAACAACACCCTAGTGCACATTACATGGCAGTGAAGTTTGGGCTGAAATCTCAGTGGTGTCACAAGCGAAAGCAAATAAAAGGATATGTGTATTTTCTCTGCTAATGAGATACCCTAAATACTTAGACCCTTTTCATCACAATATGTCACCATTAATACACCGAAAATATGCATATGCCCGGCTGTTCCTTTGCATTTTTTTCTTTATTGTATTTTACTTTTTAAACATCTACATTTTACTGCTTCCTAGATCACATACCTGAACAGAATCAGAGCAAAATCCGACCACGAGTAACTGGCATCTGTAATCAAAATACACCTCTAGAGGTTTCATGTTTGTTTTTCTGTCTGTACACATGTGCTCTATAGACTTGTGGTATTTAAACACATATCAAGGCAAAAAAACGCACCTCAATTTCTTTCACAAAAATATCCCTTTAGTCTACAGAATGCATTGAGTTGTATCCATGAGTCAATGTTAGCGTAAATTTTTTTGTCTCATTCATGTGCATGTATTGCAAATAAAGTGAAACATATTTAAACCGTAAAAAAGTCATCAACAATAGGCAACTTCTTAGATTAGACTAGGAGTAAGTTCTCCTTATTCACTGAATCGTGGGAGGTGAGTAAATTCCTCACTCCCAGGTCTCTAACTGTCAGGTCCTTGTAGTGTTCAGGAACAGGAAGTCTGAGTTTTTAGTAAAGACAACTGGTGCTTCCCCTGTCACAGCATGCTAGGATGGTTTCAATAATGCCAACATGTCTACATCTTAGGGAGAAAATAAGATGGAGGCCACCTGTTTAAATAGTTAATGCAATGTAATCAATATCAATGTATCTCTTTTGCTGAGGGGAAAAAAAATGTTCCTGTAAGTATGAAGAATGAAGAGAAAAAGTCTCCCTAAGATGATTAAATAAAAAATTGTATTTAGTAGGTTGTACTGTCCTTGACATGCCCCGTTCTCCCCTCCCGCATTTCACTTGAAGTTAGGAAATAGATTTGTAATGTTTAGGTTATATTCATCTAAGACTGGTCAGAGTTAAACACAACCTTTGTAAAATACAAGCCCCTGGTTCCTTCTAAGTGATTACGTAAGGCAAAGAACTCTTCGGCCTTTTTCAAACATTAGCTTCCATTGTAGCAAAGCTTTGAGTCTCAAGGCTACCAAAATGTCCACTGACATCTTTGGTGGATCTTAAGCCAAATTGTTTTTAACTTCTATTTTATCTTGAAGACTTCCCATCCAGAATTATGTATAGGAGCATCCCTGAAAACACACATGCACACACGCACACACGCACACAAACACACACACCCCAAAACTACTACACCTCTGAGATGCAGCCATTATTTGATTTCCTTTCTCCTGGAAGGCATTGGGTACTCAGCTGGCCCCTGAGACTTTCCCCATTCTCATTTCCCACCCCTCACTCAAGCTTACTTATGATTGGAAGATCCCCCACCCCCATCTTGGGAGAGTCATGTGTGTGTTCAAGACTTGATATTATTTTGTTGGCATTCTTTTTTTTTTTTTATCCCCGTGTCCTGTCCAACTTTATTTATTTATTTATTTATTTATTTATTTATTTATTTATTTATTTATTTATTGAAGTCTAGTCAGTTTACAATGTTGTGTCAATTTCTGGTGTACAGCATAATGTTTCAATCATACATATACATACATATGTTCCTTTTCATATTCTTTTTCATTATAGGTTACTGCAAGATATTGAATATAGTTCCCTGTGCTCTACAATATAAACTTGTTGTGTATCTGTTTTATGTATAGCAGGTTAGTATCTGCAAATCTCGAACTCCCAATTTATCCTTTCCCACTCCCTTCCACTCTGGTGACCATAAGTTTATTTTCTATGTCTGTGAGTCTGTTTCTATTTTGTAAGTAAGTTTGTTTGTGTCTTTTTTCTTTTTTCTTTTTAGATTCCACATAGAGTGATATCATATGGTAGTTTTCTTTCTCTTGCTGGCTTACTTCACTTAGAATGACAATCTCCAGGTCCATCCATGTTGCTGTAAATGGCATTATTTGATTCTTTTTTATGGCTGAGTAGTATTCCATTTTATAAATATACCACATTTGTTGCACTCTTATTCCATCAACCAAGAAACATTCATTCTGACAAATATTTATGACCACTCTCCAATTTTAAGTCTGCAAAATTTTCCTATCATTTCAATTTGTATCTTTTAAAACATTGCTTGCTTTTATTTTAATTTAGGCAAGCAAATAGAATGTATCCTACCAAGAATAACATATCAAGGTTATATAAAGAAAAAGGTAATGATATTTTCCTCTTATTCCCCTCTTTTTATGCTACCTGTAACTTTATTTACACCTATTTCTTTAGAAATTGGTGATTTAGAGAGACTTTTCAATTTTTAAAAAAAATTAATTAATTACTTGTTTAAGTTGCCAAAGAAAAGAAGGATTTGAGAGGGTTTTTGTTTTAACTAAACTTAAACTTCAAGAAAGATTCAAAATGAAACTTAAAGAAAAATTCAAAATACTGCTGAATTTCAATAAAGTATTTTATTGAAACATTTGATAATATAAATAGGAATTTGAAGGAATTTGGAATTTAGCTGTAGCTAAATGAGCAATTAGACAAAAGCCTGAGAATAGGGTTTATCACTGTTACCTGAGTTTGTTACTTTACATACAACTCTTTACCTCCATGTTTACTATTTCTCTTTTGCCAAAATAGAGAATAAGACAAGATGAAATGCACGCACTTTTCGAATGCTAAAACACTATGATAACAGTAATACACTTGCAGCCCAGACGTATATAATACTATAACTGCTGCTTATCCAAGTGACTAATGAATGCCCTAGTAAATGCTGATATGAATTGGTTTATTGCTTGGTTTTAGAAACACAATCAGTCCATCATGACATATTAAATAACTAGATTTTTATAATTGATGGGATTGTATCAGTATAACCTGACTCTATTTTATAGTGAATATTAGTCAGATCTCTATACCACCTGGAGGGGACATTTCCTACCGTAAGAGAAAAGCTGAATTAAAAGGCAAGCAGCTTTTTGGGGGGAGTATTGATTTATTATTTTTATCTGTACTATTCCACGTGGCACCCATGAAACTCACTTCTTTTCCATTCTGTTTCCTTGCACCTGACTATTCTCTGCTAAATTCAGAAATGTCTACAACTGCGGGCTTGTTCTCGAGTAGTCATTTCTTTTCGAGTGGAGGCTATTTCCTATTTATTATATCCCCCTCAGTGATTTACACATAGACTACACTCATTGAATGCATTTTAAATGGAAATTTTTATTATAATAGCTACTGTGTTCTTAAATCTCATTAGTTTAGTATTATTAGCCTAATGTTGAGATGAAGAACCTGTGTCTTGGAAAGAGTGGGACACTTAATCAAGGTCATGCAGCCTTTAAGTGGTAGAGCCAGCATTTGACCCTTGAACTTGGGTCCTCTACACATCACTAGATAACCTTTAGAGATGCCGAGTCTGACAGTTGTCTTTTCTCATTATGCACAGACTAAACGTTAACATTCTCTAGTTGAAATTACCGTGAAGAACTCCAGTCTAGGGCTCACGCAACACACTTATAGAACAGAAGCAAATTTGTTTGAATTCTAGTCTTTCAATCCATCCATCCAGAAACACCATGTTATAGGTAAAAGAGAGTTTTACCAAAATTCACTTACGATATTTCTAGTAATAGCTTCTTTTTTAATCAACGATGTTTTTATGGAATTGTTTTTTGTGTGCATCGAATCGCGTTGGAGCAGTTTTTGAACGTAGTTACCTTTTTGGCGTCAGAGCAATGTTTGAATGAAGGACATGTGGAAACTTTTATTAAAGCAGAGTGGTACAAGACTGGAGATTGAGGAGAAGCAGGTTGCAATGCTGAGGTTGAAAGGGATCCCCATGCTCCGTCATTTATTTTCATTTGTTTTAATCTTTGTTTATCATCACAAAACCCAGAATAATAGTGCTCTGAGGGCCGGTGCTAAGGAAATAGGAAGAAATTGAAGTTCATTGTGTCAGTGGCACACGTCGCCACCCTCACCAGGAAAGGGAAGGGAACCTGAGAAACCTCGGGACAATTAAAATTTGATTTCCATATCCTTACTGACAATGTGTTACTTACCTTCTGTGGGATTTGAGCCTCTCACCATATCACAATTCCTTCAGAAAGGGACCGGACCAGATGTAAGCAATTTAATCATAAGTTTACACGGGTAACTACTTGGCTATCGATGGTCAGTGCTGTGTCATTTTGAATGCTGGAAAAGCTTGCGTTATAAAGAAAGGAAAATAGAAGAAGTTGGATGTTCTCGGTAGAAAAGAGAGGCTGGGCTTTTTTTTTTTTTTTTTTGGCATTTATTGGGTTAATTGTTTTTATTCCCCTTAACATACACTGCGTACTTATATAATATAAAAAGCTCTTTTTCATATCCCTTCAGTGTGTACTGGGACTCCACATATAGATTACCCCCTCCCCTGCAAAAAAAAATTCAGACGGTGCCAAAATCTACATTTTCATTTGGCAAACTAGTTAAATCTATTCATAATCTGGTGCCTGAATCAAATTTCAGAGCCGACTAGACTGCCTTGGCTCCTGGTTTTTGTTGCTCGACCTGTCTCCGACTGAATTTAGCTATGATGTTCCATCTTTAGCTGTAGAGAATTTCTAATAAGGGTGGCCTGTTTTCCTTTGCCATTGAAGGCTTCATACACAAGGTTCAGCATTTCCGAGCGGGGGCCCTTTCGAAGCCACCGTGGAGCATTTTTTTTGGAAAGAAACTCCTTGTTGCTTTAACTTTTTCCCCCCCCTTCTTTCTCGAAATGTTCACTTTAATGGCTCTAGCACTACATAAAACTCATGGAGTCTCTAGTGAACAGCTTGTGCAGAGAAGGCTGTCAGGAATCAGGAGAGAAGGCATGGAGATCTGAGAGATTAGTTGTAAAAACGCGTGGACCTTTTCTCTTTGCAGCCCGCGGAGAGCCGTGGGAGACAGGAGCAGGTCCGGGTGCCCAGGTACCTAGAATAAGCGTGACTTTCTTCTTGAGGAATAGTCAGAGAAGAAAAGAGAAGTTAGTAGAGAGAAAAGAGACGATTGGGAGGCAATTGCCAGCTTACAATATGGTTGGAGACATAGCTGACCTGAGAAAATAATGATTGGGTGGTTAAACGTCAGGAAGTGACCACGGTTCTCAGTCTGCTGTGGACAGTCCAGGTGTGTCACTGCTGGTACCCTGTCTGGCTTGTAAATTCGATGAGAGATCACACGCTCATCTGTACACTGTTTTCTTAGGACTCCCATGATCAGTAACTGTTTTAATGCAGTTTTATTGAGTTATAGGAAATATTGGTCCAATGTTTTTTTTTCTCCCTCTCTCAAACAACAGGAAGTTTTGTTATTTCATGAAAACATCAAAAGGATGCCACACCACTATTTACTCAAATACTAATGTGGAATTTTTTTACAACCTTATTAGGGTGGTTATTAGAGATGAAGAGATAGATCAGGAGTTGGCAAGCCGGTAAATATTTTGGTATCTGTGGGTCTGAGAGTCTTTGTTAGATCATGAACTCTACCAGTGTGGCAGCCTTGGACAATACGTAAACAAACAGGCATGGCTGTGTTGTAATAAAACCTCACATACGGAAAAGATGACAGGCCACGTTTGGCCTGTGGACTATAGACTGCTGATCCCTGATTCAGAGTAATGTTTGCAGTCCTGAGTCTGTGTTGAGAATATGTTGATAAATAAAAAGGCAGGCTGCAATACAGTGATAGTATCATTAATACATTGAATAATAATAATATAATATAGTATATTAATTAATATATTATATTTATATTTATATTAATTTATTATATATTAATATATTATAATTTAATATAAAATACATTTTATTACAATATTATATTATTATGTATTATATATATAATATATTATACTACAATATAATAATATATATATGGAAACTAAATGACATACAGCAGTCTAATGTGTTAAGAATATGTCTGGGTTGTAAAATCACTGGAGATCGAGGTAGTGCCCATGTGCACTCCTGTGACTTTTCTTAATTTTTCTGAGTGTTTCACCCTGAGCATATTTGACTCTTGTATTAAGGGAAAGGGAAAAGAAAAGAAAAAAAGAGCCAAGTATCTTAGGTCATGATGTCACTGCTAAGTGTGTGTTGACCTGTTTCTATGGCATGTGGCGATGCTTCAATGCACAAGAATCAGACTGCCTGGGTTGGGATTTGGACTCCAGCCTTAACCAGCTGAGCACTTGGACCGGATTATTTAATTGCTTCTTTAGTTTCTTCTTCTGTCTGTAGAGATAATCAGGAACGATTACCCCATGAGGTGTCCATGAAGATAGGCTACTCTGCGGAAAGATCTTAGAACAGTATCTTGCACATATTCAATGAACACAATTCTTTGTATGACCTGTAGGAGATAAGAATAACTGATATTCCTCTCACTGAAGGTTTTAAAGGTTTCCTGAGAAAATTTGGTAAAGATTTTGATTTTTCTCAATGGATAATCAGTAAAGAAATACAAAATAAGTATTGTTATCTGTTGTTGTTGTTATTATGACCTCTAATACCGTAAGTCTGCCTGGCGATAACACTAAAGAAAAAATAACCAACTGAGGAAGTGACTCTGTTCCTTATTTGTTACAAAATGACATTAATCATAAATGGCTAAACCTTAAAGGAAGATGTCTATGGAGTCTAAATATTATACCTTTAGCTTTAACATTAGTACACTTTTAAAAATGCTTCCTAAATTCTGTTTTATAGCAAACCTCTGACCTTCGTAGGGATCAGAGCCTACGTGAGACTTTTCAAGCATATGTGCAATGCCTGGTACCTCACCCTGTGAGTGTGGAAGCTGGAAAAGGGCACAGTTTGTCCCTTAAATAGCCACAGCTTACAACTAGATGGGCTACTAAGAATTAATTCCAGAAGTAGCTTTCATATTTTGATTAACAGATATTTCTCCTTGCATTTTCTCTGTAAGTATTATCAGAAAAAAAAATGCACTAACACCTCCAAAGGTGGACGTAGTCACCATTTTTTGCTGAATCAGGAGAAGGAGAGTCCAGTGCAGAACTCAAGGGGCAGAAGATGTGAGGGAAGGTGAACAAAGGGTGAGGAAAACAGGCTCCTATTACCTGAGGCTGACATTTCTACAGTAGGGAAAAAGCTTCCATAAAGGATTTTTTTAACTTTTTAATTTTTAGAAAACAAATACCGTTTTATCCTTTTTCTTCTTCCTTTTTTATGATTTAGATTGTTTTTTGTTTTTTTTTTTAGCTTCCTCTCGCCATTTCCCGTATTTACTCTTTTTGTTATATACATTTTTCGTCTTCAAATACGAGTACATTGGTGTGAATCCTTTGGCTAAGCCAAAGCCTGAGGGCTAGAGTAAAAGGTCATGAAAAATCCTGCCAATAGAATTTAAGCCAATTCTCTATTAATTAGGTATCCTCTCTGCTCTTTCCATTCTCAGCCACATTCCCACTTTCCATGCAATTAGAAATTTCTTCCCCTTTCTCATCCTACTTGGAAATCTTTTGGCTTTTTTTTTCTTTTCAATCCTCACTCTGATGATAAAACATCTGCTTCTTGCTTCAGATGCAGAAGGAAATGTTTTGTGTCTGTGTTGCTCATAATTGTTCCTCCTGTGGCCGTATGTCTGGTACATTATGGGTGCTCGATAAATGTTTAATAAATGAATTACCTAAAATATAGCTTTTAACAACTCATTTATTCTGGCCTAGTAATGGTTGGGAAATACTATTTAGATGAACTGTGTTGTGTAACACAAATGACCATCAGGCACTATAGATACCTCCATTAATTTGAACCTAAAGATTTTATGATAAAAAACAAAGAAGCAAACTATAAAACACACATTAAAACACGAAGTCCAGTGATGCCTTTTTTCTAACCAAGTGGAGTGGTCCCTTCCCGATCCTTGTTTCTTTTAATAAAAGGGCTGCCCATTCTGCTGGTACCTCAATATAACTATAGAGATGACCGACCTGGCATCAGAGGATTTCCATCGTGTTTCCACTTGTCCATTTATGTCTAACAGACAGGAATTCCAAAGAAGTCATCCGCAGGTAGTGAAAACATCGGTACGCCATTTTCCTTAAATGTCCTTTCCTGGAAGTCCACTAGTTTCATCTGGATTTTTAAGGAAATCCAACAGGACGAGTACAGTATGCTGCTAAGAACGAGAGAGAATGGGTGTCTGTAGCGATCATCATTTCTGAAGGAGCTCTTCAGTTCTCTTCTTGGAAAATACAAAGGAAGGCAGAGGGCCAGCGGGGTGACACTGCATTTCAGTGTCCCACATCCCCCGCGATCCAGGTCCAACGTCGCGCTTTGTAACCACCTGAACTCCTTTCTCTGTTTACCTACCACCCTGCCCTTATCTTGCAGTTACCATTATTCAGATGGCATTGTAACTCTTCGTATTGAAGCCTGTCTCTCATACCTGCACCTAAGTTCTATGAGGTCAAGGTGGTCACTTCTCATTTTCTACCCAGGGCACTTGGAAAAGCACGCAGTGAAACGCGGTGAAGAAATGCATCTGTGTACATCGTGTGCCGAACAGGCTGCAGACGTGCTGATTTCAGGAAGTGTCTGCTGAAACAGGTTCAGCCTCCCTTTCTACTCCTAGGAAAGCCTCTGCTCCTCAAAGGAAGGGGCAAGCATGCTGTTTGACGTGCCACCATACGCTCACTCAAATGTCACTTTGTTTTTAAGGTCTGGGCGTCCAAGTGTGGTCCCCTATCTCCTCCCACCCCCTCCTCACTGGCTCTGTGCCGTGGCCAACGTGGTACTGTGGCCCCACGCGCAGTCTCATGTGGCCTCCAGGTCTTTTTCTCTAGGGACCTGCTTTCTGTTTTATCGACAGACAGGGATCTAAGTGCAGTCTGAACAGAAACTCTCCCGGTGGTGGATGTGATACCCAAAGAGCCTGGGACTTCAGAGAAAATTATTCTCCCCTCAAGATGTCAACCACCCCACCCCACGAGCCGAGTCTTCTTGGCTTTTGGTCCTTACGGGGTTGATACAACACAGCCCCGTTCGAGAAGACAAGAATGGCCCACAGTCCAAACCCAACTTTTACTAATTTAAGCACATTTAAGCTAGAGAGAGCGCGCGCCAAGGGGCTGGGTTGGTTGGGGTCACTTGCTCTGCCAAGTCTGGGTGGGTTTGCAGTAGGTGAGCCGTTCCTGCCAGCCCTGATCATTACGTGCTGGCACCGTAAATTGCGCTACCACACCTTTAATGAACTTAATTCCCTTGTTTTGACAGCGTTCCCATTTCCAGTGATTCACAGTTTACATTTAGACGTTTCTCCTATAGGTGTTTGCCAAAGGCCTTAACTGGCAGCTAAGCACTGGATTAGTGAGAAATGAGACTGGGAACCATCCTGACCATCTTTGCAAGTTCTGTAAGTGAGGTTTGGACCTTCGCTACCCAGTGGCAGAAGCGCTCAGGGTAACCTCTGGACACACACCCCATATACCCTCTCAACTTTTCGTTACTATCGCATTTTTCAAGATTCAGGACACAGGCCTTTGGTCAAGGGCTGTGGAGGGTATCGACCAGGACATCCACAACACACTAGGCATTTACTAATTTCTTATTACTGTCATCACGAGTTTGTGTTGGAAGAGAAAGAAACAGAGAGCAGTTAACGTGGGGAAAACAGCCTCACGAGACTAAGAGGAGATACACTTGTTTTCGGCCATCATCCTATAAATGACAAAGGATTTTGGTTTTGGTGTTTAAGGGCTGGTGGCGGGTGGAGGAAGTTATCTCAGCTTCTCATTTAGTTGATGAGAGAAAGACAGTGATGGGTAACATGAGTTCTGGGTACTGTTAGGGTGCTGAGGGTTTAAAAGCAGAACTTGCTTTAATCCTTAAAATTTGTTCAGGGGAAAACAGTTATTAAGTCCTAGAACGGGGACTGAGATTTGTTTCTGGTTCCAAAACTCATGCCTTTGAGCACTCCTCCAGGGATCGGAGAACTTTACTGTAAAGGGCCAAAAAGTGAGGATTGTGGGACCTGCGGGTCAGATGGTCGCCGCCGCCAACACGTGACCCTGCCGTTACATCGCATGGAAGCAGCCGTAGACAACACGCAAGTGCAAAAGTGTGGCCGTTCCCACAAAACTGGATTTGCAAAAACAAATAGGAGGTCAGGTCTGGGCTGTGGACCGTAGTTTGCTGACGCTTGTCCTGCTCTGTTCTCTAAACTTTGATTTTAAAAAAAAAAAAGTTTCTTTCATGCTTTCAACAACTTCTGGAGGACTGGATCCTAACAGCATCTTATAAAGTGTCTCTTTTTTTCCTCTCCTTTCATCCATTCATCAAATATGTATTGATGGCTCATTTAGGAAAAGTCCCTGAATTTTTCCTTCACTCCTTCATTTTGTAGTCTTTCTTAATCAATTATTTCACCCATCCTTTCTTTCTCAAGAGTAGCTCAGAAATCCTATTATTTTGCCCAATGCTCCCCAAATTCCAGATTATGAAAAAAATCTCTTTTTTTCCTTCTTTCTAGAAAAACTCACTCTTTAGCTCAAGACATGAGATGAGCTTCTTTCCCTATAAAGCAACCTGTCACCTTCCTTTAGGCTTCAGCTCAGGTTGTGTATCATCAGCAGTGTGGGAATCTGTAATGGGTTGTCCAAGAGGCAACTCTGATGGAAATGTCAACTTTCTAAACAAAGACAGTTGTCAGAACGTTCTTTTCGGAAATCCAGTTTAGTCACTGTTTTCATCGAGCTGAGTTTTCAGTTCTTCAATAGTAAGGGGGCATTGCCACCTGGTGGAAAAAATATTGAGGGGGTTAGATGGTCACCTGGGGAAAACACAGACAAACACATTTACATAGACTGCAAGTGTTTACCTCGGTGGCGTCATTTCGATGCCTAGTGGTCTGAAACCTGACCTCCTTGCCCATCCAGAACCAAGTAAATGCAAGTAAAAACTGTTAACAACTCGGTTTAAATAGATCTAGGTGACCTAGTTTTAGAATCAAATGACTTGAGGTGCCATGTTACTCCTGTTATAGCTCCACTGGCCCCATGTCTTCCCCATTTGTAGAATTTTCCACGCCTTTTGTGTAATCTGTTACTTCCTCTGCACGGACATTTTTTGTTTCCATTTTCAGTAATGCTCAGGTCCTCGATAGCCTCTTGACTTGAACCTAATATGTCTTGGAGCACCTTTTAATTTTGACTTCGTTGGCCAGCCTATATCCGCTGCTCCTGAATTTTCCCTACCAATCACTCTGACATCATCGCCTTTCCACTTCCCATCAC
This sequence comes from Camelus ferus, assembly GCF_009834535.1. Classification (NCBI taxonomy): domain Eukaryota; kingdom Metazoa; phylum Chordata; class Mammalia; order Artiodactyla; family Camelidae; genus Camelus; species Camelus ferus. Next base: position 28,047,529 of record NC_045711.1, read on the forward strand.
ATTCCTGAATGTGCTCTCTGACACGTTGAGTGTGACTTACTCAAATGGCTCTCCCCAGCCCTTCTGCTTGTTGACCTCTCTTGTGGCCTCAGCTTCCGCCTTGAAATCCTCCCTTCATGGTTTCCAGCCATGCAGTTTGCTAATTCTGTCCTTTCTGCTATACCATCCTTGCTTCTGCCTTTGCTTAATCTTCCCACTTTTTTTTTTTTTTTTTTTTTTTGCTTGCTTCTTATCTGTGAGGATGAAAGCCAAAAACGTGACCATCAGTCTTCTCCTCTTTACAGCCTCACTTTCTGGATCCATTCATTCACTCCTCCTGCTTCAACTGTTCTTTGGAGAACATGCACACCCGCCTTCCCATGCCTGCACCTAACCTGTGCCATTTTCTGATTTTCCTGTCTTTTAGGAGATTATCCTAAATCCAACATCACCTTATATCAGCTGAAACCCACTCTGGACAAAATTAAAAGGGATATATTCCTTCCCATAATAATCACATTTCTCGATTCCTCCATTTAGACGAAAGCAAACTTTCCCAAATATTCAGTAGTATAAATTCTAGAGCAATTCACAAACGATTCCTCTGTTCTACTGTTCTTATCTGGGCTCTGTCTCATCTGCCATCATGGGCGCTCCTTGTTTCTTTGGAAACGTTTATCTCGAGTGTAAAACTCCATGAGCTTTGCCTCCCTTGTTCACCATCACCTCCCAGCGCCTAGCCCACGGCTTGGCGTGTCATACATGTTTAATACATATTTGTTCATAAATAAAGGAAATAATGTTCACAAACCTTTCTTTTTTCCATTGCAAGTGCCAGGATCTGTGTCATAGCCTTTTAATTTTATCCCAGGGCACCCGAAGACTCTCAGATTATAGCCCTCTGATGTGATAATTGATCAAAACCCCCAAGGTGGCTCATAAAATGGCCAGTTTCTTGGGTCCCATTCCCAGATATTAGGGTTCACCAAGACTGGACATCAGAACTCAAACAAGCACAAAGCTTCATTCATAGTCCTGGCTTTTCTCCTTCTCTTCCGCTTTGTTTTATTGTTGTAAACGTCTGTCCAGGTTGTAACAAATTCTGTTGTAGCCAGATCTAAATTTATACTCAGTTCCCCTCTTAGGCTTTTATTCTTGTTCGTCTAAATTTTTCAAACAAATTAGATGCCCTTCAGGGGCAGAATTAAGAGATCAGATTTCAGATTCTCAGCTTTATTTCTTATCTCCTTAATCTATTAGATCGTATCTATATCATTGATTTCCGGAAGGATCAAGTTACGTACTTTTTATGAAATTGACTTGTAGATGAAAACACTTGGTTCATGTCAGTTAGGCGGTTGTTTAGGTATTCTGTTTCTGCTGTAATTATAACAATATTAGCCACCGGCTAGTCAGTCAATGGTCAAATCCTTACCAAACGATAAATTCAGCGGACTGGTTCCCTGAATCAGTAAATAGGGTAAATATTTAATAGTTTGTACGTTCTTTATGGGAAATCACATGTGGACCATTATCTGTGTTTGCCATCTTATTTTTTGCCTTTAAAAAAAATAAATGTGCAGCTGAGACTTACGAGAAAGAAACCTGGTGGAGCAAATATGCTTGTCTGTTTCTTATAAAGTCAGTTTCTTACTCAAGAGGAATTTTGTTAGAAAAGGAACAGCAAGTGTCCTCCCCTGCGTGAAGTCAGAGTCTTCGGAAGAACACGGATCACACGCTAACCACTCAGACTGTTAACTAGGTCAGTGTATTTCAAAATCCATAGAGACCACATGGCTTTTTCACCACTCTATTCCCAAACCTAGTCTATAGCAGAGATTTGATAAACATTTATTATTCAAGAAACCCAGTCTTTGATGATGGAATTCTTAATCATATGAACATCTAATATTTAACGCCTTGCTTCTCCTTCTGGTTCTTCTCCAGGACTGGCTATTACTTTTCTTCATCACATGACCTCATTGCCAGGTAAACAACACTTTATAGTTGCAAACAGTACAGTTAATATTAATGAAATAAGTTGGCCATGTAGCCTCACCTGGAGGTGAGGTATTTTTTCAGAACCTTCTAGTGGTTGGAGGTTGCCATGTGACCTAATTTTCACCTGCGAGATGTATTTCCAGTAGCTCAAGCTGTGGCTGGCACAAACTGGTGTTCAAATATTTGTTGAATGAATAAAAAAAAAATGAATGGAGTAGGGGAAAAAAAGTGTTGTGTGCAACTTCTGCCTCTTCTAAAAAGACTGCTGCCTGGTGCCCCTGGCACGTGGGTGTGCCTGCGGTCCAGCTTTGAGCAGGCAGATGACCGCAGCTCTCTAGGGCAGGGGCTTGCCAGCTCTTGCCCTAAAGGGTCAGATAATAAATATTTCAGACTTTGCAGCCATGAGGTCACTGAAATACTCAACTCTGTTCTCGCAGCCTGAAAACAACCATAGATAGCACACACACAGATGGGAAGGGCTGTGTTCCAGTGAAACTTTCTATACAGAAGCGGACAGCAGGCCGGGTGTGAACTTGGAGTTGCCGCTGGCCTGTGCCTGCCCTCGGGGACAGTCGGGGAAGAGCAAGAGGGAGAAACGGGGAGTCCTCGGCGGGCTTCGTGCATCATGGGCTCCGCCGTCAGCCTGAATCGCTCAACTCCGGGCAGTAACGTGGGAGACAGAGAAATGCCTTTCTTCTTTACGCCGTTTACATTTTGAGGTTTCTTTGTGACAGCAGAGCGAACTAGCTGGTGTGGACGAGACGTAACGAAACGAATTGCTAACTGAATTCGTTGTCATTGCCGTCCTGTTGTTATTATAACTTATTTCTCATTACTGTTATTATATTAAGTCTATGATGACCCTGGGACAAACTGCCTATGATGAAGATGCCCAAAGGAGGAAAAAAATCCTAATCATAATAAAAAATCATAATCATGATCATAATGTTTGGTAAACTTACTTCTTAACCCTCAGATGAATGGGGCATTTTGATTTCACTTTGGTAGATGAGGAAACAAAACATGACATGGATTCAGTGTCTCGCCCAAGGTCACAGAACAAAAAGCGTTGACACTAGGGTGTCAGGTCAGTTGCATCGGGTCCCATACCTTTTGCCCACCATGCCCTCTGCTGGGGTAGGTCTGAGACCATTTTGTTTGGATACATACAGTTATTAATATACCCAGGCCTACCGTGGCCTGGAACGGAACTCCATCTCCCAGATGTTCTTTGTGTTAGCCAGATGCTTACGAAGACTCCACAGTGTTGTATAAAACAACCCTTTATTCAGGATTCATGTCTTGACATCACCTTGCTAAAGGGTTCACAGGAAGAGTGGGGGACCTGGGGCTGGTTGTTCTGTCCTTGCCCAGCACGGCGGTCACTAGCCATCTGTGGCTGGCTATTCAGATTACATGAAGTTAATTAAATAGAAAACTCAGTGCCACTCCAAAACTGCACTGCCACCATCTGTCCAGCTACACTGAACGTGCCCACCAGCCCCTCGTGGCTAACGGCCGCTACACTGGACAGAGCGGGTTAGAGGATATTGCCCCATTGCGGGAAGTTCTCTCCCCTTTTTCCACTGTATTTGACTTTTTCAGTTTCCACGTAAATTCAAGCTCTCGGTATTTGACCTTTGGCGTCCCTGTACAGCTGCGCCATTAGCATCGTCTAGAGGAAGCTGTTCCACCTCCAGATTCCTTTACTTTAGTTCCCCCAGGGCCCCTGCCTTCTTTTTTTCTTTTTCCCTCCTTTTTGCTCCCCACCCTCACGGCCCTGCCACTTGTGTGCCGGCTGTCATTCCTTCAGCTCTAATTGCCTCCCAGCAGGATGGAGCCAGAGTCTCCAGTAGCACAAAAGTTGAAAGAGGAGAAAGGAAAGGAGCCACAACAGTGTGTGGAATCTGCCCTCAAAGTGTGGAATCTGCAGACACACTGCGTTTTCACACTGTCCACATGAGCAGTCCCCTAAGTGACTGTGCCCAAGGAATGTTTGCATCTCTTTCCTGTCCCCTGCAGGAACCCAGAAGGCAGGCGGCGTGTGGGAAGCCTCCAGGCACCTCCGTTTTTAATAGTAGATGTTAGTGCGTGTGCGGGTCCATGTGTGTGTATTTTCCTGCCCCACGGAGAGTGTGAAAGGCCCACTTCACAGCAAACACTCATCTCCCACACCTGGCCACCTTCTGACCATTTGAAAAGCTACGGTACGAGGAACCAAAAAGTATGTCTTTATACAACGCTTTGGTTGAGGCTGGGCTCACTTTTATGAAGAGAACACAGTCGTTGATGAAAGCGGAAGCTTATGGGAAACTAAATACCTGTTCAAACAGAGGGGACAGCTCTCACGGCGCTGGTGGAATTCATAACCGTGGGCTGAACTTGAGTGCATATGTCTGTCTGCATCCCAGCCTCAAGGACCAAAGGGCAAGGCTAACTGTGCGACTCAGGTGGAAGATGCGGATTGCTGAGCTGCCCTTCCCAGTGGCGTTTTCTTAGGGCAGCAGACGCCCGGGCCAACCTGGGATCGATACCTAGGTCCCTCCTCCCTTCATCAGGATTAGCTGTTCCAAACATAGAGACATGCACAGAGATCTTACAGTTATTTGTCATTGAGTTTGTTAGCAGAACAGTAAAAAAAATTTTTTTGGAAAATTAGCCCCGTATTCAAATACTTGGGACTTTTTAAATGTTCATCCCAAAGGGAGGTATTTGGGGGAAATTACACCCTCTTGTTTATATCAAGATCTGGTCCAAGAGGTGCTTTGTGATTTTGGATGTTTAATGAAATGATTGCTGTTTGCCTTCCGGAGTAAGAATTTACTTTCTTTGACCCTCCTTTGGAGTTCTTCGTTTTAAGATAAGCTCAAATATTGACAGAACTGGAACTGAGATTAAAGGACATATAAAATGCATTAGTGTTATACCAGAGGAAGAAGAAAGAGAAACCAAGGGGCCTCTCCCACGGTAAATAAAAGCGACAGAGATTCTTAAGAAAACACTGCTGAATTTCACTCGCGTGTATGATGAGGTGGATGGAGTTTACAGTGGTCTGAAGAACAGGATGGATTCTTCACCTTGACACCCCCGGGAACAAACCACTGTATTACCAGAACTCCCTTTGGACCATTCACTTGGCCCATTTTCTTTTTTGGAGTGTGTCATAATCTGACGCGTAATGAAAACCAGCTGTTGCCCCGCAGAGGCAAAGAGGAAAGGCCCCGCCAAGTATGACAAAGCTGGGTAGCAGGGAATCCGCAGCCCAGGGTCTCAGTTGTTAAGTCACTTTAAAAAAGATGGAGTTTGATGAGAAGGAGGGGAGGAAAAAAGATTCCTCTGTTGATACCCTTATTATCAGAGAATGACTTATCCATGTGCCCTATGTATTATCTAAGGCTTCCAATTTTTCTCAGTCAAGTGTTGCATGCCCCATTAGCTGATTTGTAGATTTATCCCAATCTGGCCAAAAAAAAAAAAAAAAAAAGTGCCTCCTCTTTGTGATATAAACAGAATTTAGGATTCAAAATGATGACTAATTATTGATGTGGTAAACAGAGAACTATCTGCTTCCCAGTTAATACAAATTAATATGTTTAATGTAAGGGAAGGACAGAGCAAAGGGTAGTTCCCATTTCCCCTCGTAAAATATTTACTATCCAGGTCCTCACCAGCTCCACCAGTCAAATATTTGCTGTCAAAGTTCAGGAGCAAGGCGGGACGTGTGGCCATTCACAATGCGATGGTTTGAGCTGGCCGGCTTCAAGTCAGATCCTCCAAATTTTCCTCTTTCTTTAACACCCCGGCCCTCTGTGTTCATGGAGGGAAAAAAAATCACGGCAGAATTTTCTGCCAACCAATGAATTATTAAACAAAAATTCTGTGCTTTGTAAAGGCTCTTGACAAACCTAGGCATGCGTTTTTGAGGCCTTCGAGATTCTGTGAGCTTGTTCATTTGGAAAGCTGCTTTGGTTTACTCAGTTGAATCACACTGACTTTCCAAAAAGTGTACATCCATTATCTTTCACATCAGCTTGAAGTTCAGCAAAGACAGGCGGTCTGTCTGTAAACGTCGTTCATTTCTAAGAATATTTTAACGATTTACAAAGGTAGCGTTCATCCTAGGGTTTAGGGCACACCTTTCTCCAAAGAATGCATCGTGTCATTTACGCTTTGGGTCAGGACATGGTCGTGATGTTCCCTGTTGACTCCCTCTGATGGATGAGAAGGTAACCTGTTCCGTAGAGCGGACACCGAAAAGTGCAGGAGGAGATTTTTTCCCCTGTCCCACACCGTGTTTTTCTTTCATTTCATTCAGCCTCCATTTTGATATTCAGTTCACACCTAATTTTTTCTCTCTCTATCTGTCCAAAAGAAGCAAACGTGTGCTGTTTGTTGCAACAGGATTTACACGTCTGAAATGAGTCAGCTTTCAACACTTCCTAAAGATTTGCGAGTAGGCCTCCTGCCCTCTGTCTGGCTTCTACAAGCCATACAGACCTGAGTCAACTTCCTAATAAAACTGACCAAAACACCTCACCAGAATCCATCTGTTCCTCTGAGGAGGATAAACAAAGGCTCGGGGAGAGAATACGTGAGTCGTGCTACCGACGTTAGGTCAGTGGGAGCTTTTCTCCTGGACATTTCTCTTCGATTTTAATGTTTTCAACTGCAGCAATGTGCTAAACAGAGAAAATCCATTCTCAGGACTTTCTGGGATTTGGGTCAAATGTCCCTTGGTTGTCATTCTAATCTTAAGGTCCTTTAAACAAAAGAGCTTTGTCTCAATACACGAATCAGTCATTTCCTAAATTAGGTGACTAGCTTACCTAAGCTGAGACAGGAAGCCGCTTTATTAATGGTGTTCAGGACAAATCCACAACATTAAAACATTTGATATTGCACATAAATACAAAAGGGAAATACATCTGGCCGAGAATAAGAAAAATGCCTAAGTCCACAACCTCTCTTAGATTCCGTAGAGTTAAGAAAAAAGAATCTTTCCTGATGCCTCGAATTTTCATAATGTTCTGCAACTTGTCTTTATCCCTTACTGATTTTTATTAAGAAACCGACATCCTAAACCCTCCGTGCTCTCCTTACTTTCATTTCATAATAGTTGTTTGGAGGAATTGTTTAAAAATATCACTAGAAGACATGAATAAAATAATGGAACTCTATCTTCACGGGAATTTTTTTTTTTTAATTTCCTACATTTTTTGTTACAACATGGATTTATCTCCACTGGGGGTATTAGCCTGGTGAGGCTTCAAAAATCTCCTTACTCCAGGGACATTGGGAAGGACTGAAAAAAGAGAGTAGTTTCTTACCTTTATAAAAGGGATTCTGCACATTTATCTCTACGCACTTCCCTAGACTCACAGCTGCTTCAGATAAGAATGTCCAAAAGAATGAAAAATGGAAAATCATTCAGTGGAGGGCCGTCTTTGGTCTTCAGACCAAGGGCAGTTTCTGTATGGGGCACTGTAGTATTTCCCAAATTGTGTTTGCCAATCCCTTTGCATGAGAAATTTTTTTTTTTAAAGAATTAGTTTGCTCATGTCCTTCCTTATAACTCCTGAATCTTCAAGAGATGAGGCCAGGAAATCCTTACTTTTAAGTAGCTCCCCAAATGATTGCTATGCATGCTAAATTTTGACAACCATTGGAATTGCATAAAACTATGCTGAACACAGTCTCAATCAAAGGCTTAACGCATAAAATAGGAGCTTGGTAAATGTGATTGTTTCAAAACCAACCAGGGATTATATAATCACAGACACCGCCACCAAAGTTAAACCAGAATCTAAAGCCAGTAATAGATTAGTTCTCAGTATAAAGACCAACAAGTCAATTTAACAAGGCATGTAACTCTGGAGAAAAATTAGGCAAAATATTTTAAAATGCATTTCAAAGCAATCGACTCAATATATTCAAAGAAGAGGAAAAGGTGTTCAGATTAACCTGCAGTCAGAGAGCTGTAAATCAAAACGAATCAAAACCTGCAACAGTTAAGAAGTTTGCTCTATGACTGCTCACGACCAGAAAGGCAGGTGGAGACGAACTTGCACGAACTACTGAAGTATAAAGCAGCACAACCACCTTGGAAGAAGCGTTAAAATGTTCATGCCAATAACCGAGAGGCCGTTTATAGGCATAAAATTTATTTTTAAAAAACTCTGAGCCATAAGCAAAGGATATATACATGGGAACATTCATGATAACTCTGCGCATTATAATTGGTCCAAATCAGAAAGTTCGTCAAAAGACGCAAGGCAGATGAAATACGGGGTTTTTATCTAACCGAATAACGTACAACACTTCAATGAACAAGAGCCATATTAGGTACCAGAATGGATAATTTTCAAAAACTAAATTGAGTGAAAAAAAACAAAGCCAATTTAAGGGGGGAAAAAAAGCTTTCTAAATCTGAGTAGTGAGATTTAAGTGCAAGTTAGAGTGTCATATTACTCCTGTTCATTTCTCTATTTTTGTAGTTTTTCTTTAAAAAATATAAATAAGATTATATTACAATGCTGATGTACTTCTTCTATTTAAAAAAGTTGTTTTTCTTTTCTGCTTCACCTCATCTGCACAGTTTCTTAGCTACCTACTATCCCCGCTACACACACACACTCCATGCACATTTTATGTATAGGTACATACATATGTATGTGTGTATATGTATGTATGTATATGAATGTGTATGTATTATATTACTGTAATCCTCTCAAATCTATACAAAAATCTGCACAAAGATATTTATTGCAGCTTTATTCATAATTGCCAAAACTTGGATGCAACCAAGAAGTCCTTCAGTAGGTGAAATGCAGAAATAAACCACAGGACACCCAGACAATGGAATGTCATTCAGCACTGAAAAGAAATGAGGTATCCAGCTGTTAAAAGACAGGGAGGAACCTTAAATGCATACTACTTAGTGAATGAAGCCAACCCGAAAAGCTTACATACTATATGTTTCCAACTGTATGACATTCTGGGGAAAGGCAAAATTGTGCAGACAATAAAGAGATTGGTGGTTACCAGGAGCTGGGGAAGGGGAGGTGAATGGATGGCACACAGGGGACTTTGAGGTCAGTGAAACTATTCTGTACGATTATAAAGATGGATATACTCATATACCTTCGTCTGTACCCATAGGATGTACAACAGCAAGAGTGAATTGTAATGTAAGCTGTGGGCGTTGAGTGACTATGATGTGTCAATGTAGTTTCATCCTTAGTAAAAAAAAAAAAAAAGTACCGTTCTGATGAAGTGATATTGATAATGGGGGAAGCTAAGCATGTGGGGCAGGGGTATATGGAAAATCTCTGTACCTCCTTCTTAATGTTGTTATAAACCTAAAAGCAATCTAAAACAATTGTCTTTTAAAAAAAAAAAAACAAACCCATGCTCAAAGGTTTAAGTGACTTAACAGAGATCAGCAGGTCAAGAATTGAAACTGGGTTTGTTTGACGCCATAGCATGCTTTTAACCTCCACACGAGAAGTATTAGTGTTATTACATCACTACCCAAAACAGAAAAATGCATCCAGGAATATAGTTGAGAAGGGTAAGCAGTAAGTCTGAGATGGATTCAGATATATATTAGGAAGGAAGGAGGAGAGACAGACAGACAGAGACAGACTTCCAGCCCAACCCCTTTATTGAGTATTTCTTCCGTGAAAGAAGTAAGCTAATACTTTTTTCAGAAAATATTGTCCACATGGCCCTGCACATCACTGATTCCTTTAAAGTGAACCTCAGCAACGAACCTGGCCTCAGGTGCTTGCTGTCTATTCTCAGAGCTCCATTTGTTCTTCCCCAAACTTTCTCCAACAGTTGAATGCTAAATTTTTTTTTCCACTTCCACTTTTCTCGCTTTCAGAATGACTTTCTTGTCCTTTAATCTTGTAGCCCATTATGGGCGTAGAAAGTACTCCTTTAAGACGTTAAGTCACCGACACGTCCTCACCTTTAAATAACATGCAGTGTTCGTGGGCGTCCAGAGGGCTAACGTAACGCTCTCTGCGGAAGCCTGTCGGAGCTCACGGAGCCTGCCCCCAACACTCATTCATCCTCCTCATCCTTCCCTTTTAGCTGTTCTTTGCTTTTGAATCTGATCACTGAATCCTATTATGGAAATTACTGGCCACTTTGAATGTCTTAATCCCTGGGGGCCGGTCGACCCCTCCCAACATCCAACAGGAAGGAGAAGGGAACAAAGAAGAAAGAAATCTGAGAACTTCTATCTGGATTTCTTCCCCTCTCTTTGGAATTCTACGGATGTATCACTTTGCAGGCAAAACCCAAAGGCCTCGGGTCCCCATGAGCTTCGCCAGGGACGTCGAGTCAGTGGGATCATGTACCCTCACACCAGAGTTCGGCTGACAGCAGCCCGCATCTGGGTCATGCCATGGGAATGTTGGGCTTTCGGTGGTGCTGTATTCCAGATACTTCCTTTATTTTCAACGTAAAAGACAATGATTCAGATGAATGCTCAGTAGCTTGGCTGATGACTCTTCCAAGACTGGAAATGATTATTTTAAGGAGACACCGCCTTACTGTTGCTGTATTCTCAGAACTCAGCTCAGGTGCGTTAGGCTTAACATCGTGGCAGGTCGCCGCAAAGGTGACGAAAGATGGTGCGCGGTCCCGAAGGAGGCGAACACACGTGGAGAGTTAGGTTGACAGTGCAGCTTAAGTAGCCTGCGTTCACAGGCACAGGACTCGTCAGACTTGTGTGGTCCCTGCTCTCCGTGTATTTATTTTTAACCCTGTTATGCAAGGTTGGCTTCTGAATTAGGCTCCCCAAAAGGTAGGATTTACTTTAAAGATACACATGAACCAGAAGTACAGAGGCAGCTGGCCATCTCTTCTCACAGCTTAGATGGTCTCTCTTTATGAGAGCTCAGATCCTCTTGGTGGGCTGGCTCCAGCTTTATCTTAAGGGCAACAGGCTCATGATTTCCAGTTCTTTTAACCAAATCACAGTAAAAGCTAACCTTTCTGTTTTCCCTACTTAATGACCCATTTGGTCAGCCCTCCTTTGCTCTGGGTCTCACTCCTGGACTTTCCTGAGACCAGGTGACCATTCTTCTGGTATAGCCAGTAGCCAGTCCCATGCAATAAAAAAAAAAAAAATGAAAAGAAAAGGTCTGATATCATTTCTATAAAACAAAAATATGTTTTGAAAAATCAGATGCTGATCTAAATGTTTTATGTGCCTGATTATATTTTTCTCTTTACCTCTCTCACTTTTTCCCACTCCCACTGACTCTATTCATAAGCATGGTGGAAACTTCTAGTTATTTAACTTACTCTCCTTCCCCCCGTCCTCCTAACCGCCCCCCAGCTTCATTTGGCTCTGTTCCCAGCTGTGAACCAGTGACATGCTTTCAAACACGTTATCACCAGAAGCCTCCATTTATTTCCTCCCCCACTTCCTTGATTCTCCAGTTTCGATTTGCTGACAAGACAAAATCCATCCATTATAAAATCTTTCTGTCTTTCACTCTGCATCTCAGAATGTCTTTCTTAAACTAACCAGCCTTTTCTAGTTCTTTTTTCTTATTTTTATTGTTGTTCTTATTTCCAAGATCCATACCCTTACTATTTTTCAAAACTGACTTTTCACCTGCGCTCATTTCTTCTTGTCCTGTTAACTCCAAATCACACTGCATTCTGTAACCTCCTACTGGTTCCCACGTACTCATCTCTTCTGTTTTATAATTGGTCTTCAGACTTCTGCTCAGCAAACACATGTGATCTCATCTCATCAAATCCTGAAGAGTAAACAAAATAATCCTCCTCTACCATTGCTTCCTTCTCAAACTACCATCTCATCCTCTGCCCTCCTTCCGTTGCTAAAAATCTAAATGTAGCGTACACTCACTGTTTCTGATTTCTCACTTGTTATCCTTGCCCTTAACCTACTCCAAGCTGTTTTGACCACTTTGAGAAAGTGTTCTCCAGGCAGACACGAGGACTTCCAGTGTGCCGGGATCCCAGTGCTCTGTGGTCAGTTCTCAACCAGCCCAAATATTCTGTGATAATAACACGTAATGCATTTCATGAAGTTCTACATTCACATCAAAGACTGCATTTAATTCTCACATGAGCATCACTCCCATTTCATAAGTGAAGAAACTGTGGCTCCAAGATGTCAAATGACTTGCACAAATACCAAAAGATAGTAAGTTTCACAAAGCTTGTCTTAAGCCCAGTTCTTTTAACCCCACTGACATCTGAAGTAACTGGAAATCCTCCTGCATTTTCTAAGACACAAAATTTTTGGTTCGTCTTCAGTAGTTCACTATCTATAACCATTTCATTAATTGACTCCTCCCTCAATTTACCTTTCTATGTAGGTTTCTAGTAAGGTTTCAATACCTGGTTCTCTCTTTTCTTCCCTTCACACTGTCTTCCTGAGAAACATACCTATCTATATTGCTAAAACTTTCCCGTGGCTTTCTCCCAAATTACATCTTGAGCCCCGCCATTTCTACCAAGGTCCAGATTTTATATTTCAACTTCCACCTAAACATCACTGATGGTTTACTGGTACTGTATTTTCAATATATCTGTAATCAAATGCATGATTGCTGCTGCAAACAAACAATAACATGTAACAAAATGTACTTTTTCCTAGGTTCCTTTTCCTTGGTTAACTGTGTTATTATTATTTAGTTTATTATTCAAACTGTCCAACTGGAAGTCCAAGTAATTTTGAACTTTCCTTTTCTCCCAATGCCTTATGATCAAAACCTAAGATTTCCAATTCTGAAGCTTTTCTAGGATGTCTTATTTCCACTCATATGACTCAGTCAACCCACAGGATCAAAGCACTGACCTCTAGCTTAGATCAGAACACATTTTCTGCACCTTTGCTGGGGTTCCTTTACTTTTAAATGATTTCTGCCACATCCCAGAAAGCCATACCCATGCCTTTTTTGTCGCAAACTTTTGAAGGTTTTCCTGAGAGTCTGCTTTCCCACCCTGCCCACCCCCTACCACCATCTTCCCACAGGAATCGTCCCTCCTCTGTCAGCATGACCTTAAACTATTCCAGGAAAATGTGTATCTGAAGCTTTTGTGAGAGTCAGTTGGGACATCAAAAGCCAAGTCTTTATCATCTAATCTGTCTGGTCAAAACAAATTTTTCTGCCCGTTGTACCTTCAGAGTGTTACTGAACTCAGGTTCGTCTGACCATCGCTCAAAAGCCAATCATTGAGAGGCAAGTGTCTATAGTAAGGAAAGGTGCTTTAGCCAGAAAGCTGGCAATCTGGAGAGAAGGTGGACTCATGTCCAGAGACCAACTCTGAAGATTCTGCTCAGGTGTGAGAGTTTTTAAAGGGGAAAAAGGGAGGGTGGGGAATCTCAGTGAATCATCGAGGCAAGAGGTTGGGTTCTGCATCCTTCTCCATTGTGTGAAGACTGGCTGACTCTGCCTTCAGATATTATCTTTCAAGATATTATCTTGCCCACATGATCTGCCTGCAGGATTGCTTAAGGGGCTTTTGGGTGTAGAGAGCTAGGCATTCTTTAACTACTTAGTTCTTCATTCTTACTTCTCATCTAGGAAAAGAATCAACAGGTTAGGCAAGGCATGGTGTGCATTCAGGACAGTGTAAGTCAAGAGTTGATTTCAGTTGCTTAATGATCTCATTCCTATCATTAGATTCTTTTGAGTTTAGAGGGGGACAGAAATGGGCAAACAGAAAAGGGGCAAGAGAGCTGCTTTCAACAGCACCTTCTGCCTCCATTATACTTGTCACATTCTGCTTTCGTTTGGAGCCAGCTGCACAAAAAAATCTGCCATTCTCTCTCAACTGATTAAAACTCTAAAAGGCAAGGACCAGCTTTCATTCACATTTGTATGTGACACAATGCCTTCTGTAATAACTTCATTCAATACCCGTCCGTTTCCAGCCCACAATATAGCAAGTGCATTTCAAAGTACTTAGTAGGTGTTTGGTCAACACGCCTTCGATCAAAATGAATGATATCTGAAGCTTTCCTTTTCTTCATTTTAGCCTATTGAAAAATAAGCCTCGGCCTCTCTTTGCTTTAGCTTACCTACCCTTCTGCTTAAATTATTTGATATCAGACACCACTGGCATCCCTTCTTTTTCTTTGAAACAGGAAACAACTCCCAGAATACATTAATCTAAACCCACGGCACTTCTAAATCTCAAAGAACAGAAGGCGGAGGAAGCTGGAGAGGGGCCAGGAGTGACCAACTTTATTCCCTCATCCTGTATGGTACCCCCCATGTCTAATCTTCCCACCCTGCCAGGTGATTTAAGAATTTTATCCTCTCTTCAGACTGGAAAGGGAAGTGGGGACTGGAATTAGGTGTACACAAATTGTTGAAAAGGCTTTCTGTGGACTTTGGGGGCTGAGCTAGAGTATCAGTTCTACAGAGCAGCGCAAGCCTCTAATTTGAGAACGAAGGTCCACGCTCATTCCCTGGCATGGTTCCTATCAGCAGAATCACTAAAGCCAAGGCTGAGAAATAAATAACTAATCTCCACACACAGGGAAGCCGGTAAACAATGCAAATACTGAATTCTGCCAAGAGGAAGAAGCATATAAACCAAGCAACTGCTGAATACATTGCCCCAAAGGGGAGGCTTCGGCATTCATCCCTAAGGCTTTCAAAAAACTAAGTCAGATCCAAGAACAGTCAAGCTCCGGCAGAAGGGCAGTGGCAGAGAAACTGGCCTCCAGGGACCCCGGTATGAGATCAGCTGCTCTGATGGTCTCATTTACATCAGATTCCTTCGGGGCCCTTCTGAGTTTATCAGATCACCCGACCCCATCCCAGACACTATTATCAGAGCCTCTGATGCTTGATCACAGATTTGTGACCTCATGAGCAGCCCCAGTTATTCTGACACATGCCCAAGGTGGAAAAAAAAAAAAAAAACACTTTATACTTCTTTCTGGCTCATACACCTTCCCCAGTTACTGAATGTTGACCTTAGGCGAATTTCTAAAACCTTGAATCCAATTCTCTCGTCTCTAAAAAGGAAACAATAGGACTACTTGATCATCGATCTGTTATGAGGGTTGAATACAATAGTGCATCTACAAGAGCCAAGCAGCATGACTCTCACACCCTAAGTGCTTAACCAATGCTTGGGGTTATTATTACGCCTGCAAGAGAGGCTGATTGCCTAATAGATAGCTGGCGGGTACCACTGCCCCCCAACACTTTAATCAGAGATTCTGCATTATTAATTCTCATTGTAAAGCTTGATTGCCGTATCAGCCTGGGTTTCCTGAGATAAATCTGACTCTATTATTAATATTGCTTTTATTTGTTGAAATACTCTCAGAGTGTTTGATCCTCAGGAAGTCATCATCATCAATGATTTTATGAGTGTACTGAGAGTCATTTTTAGGTGCCGAGCAAGAGAAAAGTAAATATGAATGCTTCTCTGCTCAGAGATGAAGGTTCTGAGATCAAAGAGCCCGAGTGACGTGACCACATCCCTACAGATAGTGCCAAACACCACCTCGCTGATAAGGCTGTTGCAGGTGCCCTACACCTGAGTTCCTCTCTGAATGCCTGCTCCGGCTCTCCGCTGACAAGGAACGTTTTGAAGTGTCCAAGAAGCATTTTATGACTCTAGTAGTCATTTAGGGACTGAAGTCTACACCTGTAACACTCTGGTTTTGTTTTTTTTTTCTTCTTCTTCTTCTTCTTCTTCTTCTTTCTTTCTTCTCTAATCAGGAAACCGGATTTTCCTCAGAGGCTCCTAACTCAGAAATTAGAATAATAAGAAAGGAGAAACTTCCCCAAAAGGCTGCTACCTGCCCTGTTGAACTTCAAGCCACCTCAGCTATTAAAACAGATACCCTGTTGGGCTCCCTGTAGTGGGAAATCCCAAACTATCACGGGGCACTTATTTCAGGGCCCAAAGTTGGGGGGGGTTCTATAGCTTTTGCACACACACACGTGCGCACACACACGCACAAAACCTATCCCCACCCCTCTTCCTCTCCTGTGGTCTGTTATCAGTCTGTTGGCTAGAATCTGGAAATGGAACTACAGCAACCTATAACATTTAGAAATAACTAATACATTTGCTTATAATTTCTAAAGGTTCACACCAGCTACAAGGCAGTGCAGCATTTTGCTTCCTGTAGGAGCTTTGACAAAGCAACTTACTTTGATAAGACCATGTTTTGCAGCCTTTACATCTTTGTTGAGTCTGAATATCACATATTCCAGATCTAAAAACAGTTGAATTGTACAATATTCTCCCCCCAAAAGTGTTTTGCATTTTCCTAGTAACTTTTTGGTTCTGTTTCGTTTTTCATCTGTTGGTTAAAGTTAAGTTCCATGGTAAACGTAGAGCCACTTAAAATAAGAAGGGACTTGCTAGAAGCATTTCTTTGAATATCATAATTTGTACCCGCAAAACAATACTGAAATTTCACTGTCACACCTATGTTCATGGGACCTACATAACTTTCCTTTTACCATGAATTATTTTATCAAGAAAAATAATCATTGTCTGACCGTGGGTAGGGACATATGTTGGCATTTATCAATGTAAATACCTGACATTTAATCCTTAAATATATAGTTTTATTGGGGAAAATTCTGTAAGACTATATTAAAACATGGGATCATCTCAAAGGAAAATGAATAAAATATGTTGGTCCCCTGATGCCTCTGGAAAGTATCTAAAGCAGTGCTATCCAGTAGATATCCAATGTCAGCCACATATGTAATTTTCAATGTTCTGGTAGCCACATTTTTAAAGAAGTAAAGAGAAACCAGCAAAATTAAGTTTAATAATGTTTTATTTAACCCAATATATTCAAAGTGTTATCACTGTAGCATAGAATCAATATAAAAAATCATTAAGGGGCTACGTTACATTCTAATTTTTTAATTTTACTTTTTTATTTTTCATTTTTTATTACGTCTTCAAAATCTGGGGTGCATTTTACACTTACAGAATGGCTGCCTTTGGACGAGCCACATTTCAGGGGCTCAACAGTCACACTTGGCTAGTGGCTACTGTATTGGATAATCGAGACCTAAAGAATTTTTTAAAAAGGAAAAATAAGAAAGCCAGAGGAAAAGTCAAATGATGGCAACACTTCAGTAATATACGTTAGATAGATAGACAGACAGACAGACAGAAATATGGTTATAGGACATTTAGGATTCTCTGTGTCTAAAAGAACAAGACACAGAGAATGAATACATTTATGTTATTAGAACACTCATCTATGAAATACAGCTTGACTTACATTGGATAAAAGATACATTTTCTATGATTTACTGTTCTTTAAAAAAAAAATTACCTTCCTTGCCGTCATTAGCACGGGTTTGTGGATCTAAATGGAAGAGCCGTGTAAACACAATGGCAAGTACTTCTTGAGAATGGGCTTCAGGCTCTGCGCTTTGTTAAGAGCTGTGAGAAATTCAAAACCATTAGACATGTTTGCTGTATGGTAAGGATGGTGTGTCAGGAGGAGCCAGCTAGGTCCGGATTTCAGTCCGCATGATCAAACGACTACCTTGTCTGAACTTCATTGATTTCTATGAAATAGATTTAACGGTACCAGCCTGACAGGTGTAGTGCTGTAAATGAGACCATGGACCTAGGGCAACACCTAACTCACAGCTGGGCTCCACAGAGACAAGCTCCTTTTTTTATATCCTTGACTCTATTTGATAGTGAGTTAGAGGCTACTTTGTAAAAGGACGAGGGTGTATCCAAAATATTTCTCCATGCCTTGGCTATTGTAAATAGTGCTGCTATGAACATTGGGATGCAGGTGTCATCCTGAAGTAGGGTTCCTTCTGGATATATGCCCAGAAGTGGGACTCCTGGGTCATACGGTAAGTCTATTCCTAGTCTTTTGAGGAATCTCCATACTATTTTCCACAGTGGCTGCAACAAAAAGCCTAAATGTCCATCAGCAGATGACTGGATAAAGAAGAGGTGGTATATGTATACAATGGAATACTACTCAGCCATAAAAATCAACAACATAACACCATTTGCAGCAACATGGATGCTCCTGAAGAATGTCATTCTAAGTGAAGTAAGCCAGAAAGAGAAAGAAAAATACCATATGAGATCGCTTATATGTGGAATCTAAAAACAACCAAAACAAAAACAAACAAACAAAGCATAAATGCAAAAAACAGAAACAGACTCATAGACATAGAATACAAACTTGTGGTTGCCAGGGGGGTGGAGGGTGGGAAGGGATAGATGGGATTTCAAAAATATAGAACAGATAAACAAGATTATACTGTGTAGCACAGGGAAATATACACAAGATCTTATGGTAGCTCACAGAGAAAGGAATGTGACAATGAATATATGTATGTTCATGTATAACTGAAAAATTGTGCTCCACACTGGAATTTGACACAACATTGTAAAATGATTATAAATCAATTAAAAAAATGTTAAAAAATATTTCTCAAGCAAGGCAAAGACAGCCTTTAATTAAAAGCTTCATTGTGTGAAGCACAAATTAAGAACCATAGAAAGTTAAGAGAATGAGGATTGAAGGCTCCCTGGAGGAAATGAGATTTGACCTTGCTTTAATCATCATGAAGATGTAGATACAGGGGAAGAAAACTGCAGATGAGAAGACTGAAGGCAGTGGTACCCACGCAGTGTGTACGGTGGAGGCACCGACTAAGTGTATTTGTTTGGAACCGAGGAGGTTCCTGGGATGCAGGACTTTAAGTGCTAAAACCAGGACACGCTGGGATGGTCGGTCATTCCAGCTCAGGATAAGGAGAAGTAAGAAGTTCTGAAGACACACCTTTATGAGTTACTGCCTCACTAACAGAAGCTTCAATAATGGAGTTTTCAGCGTTTCAACCCTTTCTATCTTGTCAGCTTCAAGCTGGAGTTTGCAGCATTTCTTTCAAAGAGTAGTTTTCACACTAGAAACTGGAAAGAGAGAAAGAACAGGGGTGAAAGCTATGGACACCCTCCCGAGAGCCAAGTAACTTAGCCTTTATCTTGCCTGAATTCATTTCCTTTCTGTTTGTGGATTAACTGTGAGACTTCTAGCCAATATCGCCAAAGTAAGGAGCTTATCTGTTCACTCCCTAGCTCTCTTTGGTTAGAAACCCTACTCTAGATGAATAACCAATAACCAAAAGTGCTACATTTCACAGAATAAAAGTATCATTATACATCTTCATGGAAGGAAAAAAAAAAAAAAACAGTGCTTTGAAAACTCAATCAGTGAGCGTTCTCCATGCAAAAGAACATGGATCATGTCTACCTGTTTAAGGGAAAAGGAAGAAACACCTTCATTACACTAATGGCTTACATTTTTTTCCATGTAATTACAAGTCTGAAGTTTTTCTTTGCTGCTAATTTTGTATGAAACATATTCGTGCTAAATATTCCCTTACCATACACCTAGGAATGTTTATTTACACAGATGCAGGGTATTTGAATTTAGGGGGAGGGGGTCATTGAAGCCAGAACCCAAGGCCAGCCCCTCTCCAACAGTAATTTGTGGTTTTTCCTACATTTAGTGGTTACAAAGAAGCCTTAGACTCTGTTGGTCAAAACCAATACTGCACCGTTATTTTATATGAAATTTTAGGGAAAAAGAAAAAAAAAGGAATCCTTACTCCCATAACCCAATAAATATTTTAACTCATGTTAGGTGAGTATAGTGGGGTGGTAAGGAAGGGTCTTGGTGGTGTCACATAAATGAGACCAAATTCCCACAGAAGGAAACTGCTTGTCCAGTTTCTTTATCTTAGCCATGAAAACAAACTTGCGTCCGGGTGTAAAATAAGGTAATAGTCGAATAAATCAGGCAGCGAGCCAAGTTTAGAATCGATTTCCTTTTTGTTTTATTCCGTGAAAACCCCTAGGTGAAAACTATTTAAACCAAAAAAAAAAAAAAAAAAATAATGACTCCTGTACACAAGGTATCATTTGCAGAATGAAATATACGTGATTCCAAACAGACACATTCATGCAGATTCTGTTGATACTGAGAATCAGGAGAAAGAAGAGGAAAACAGTCGTTAGGGACAAGGGGACAAGGGAACGAGCTGGGAAATGTAGAATTTCAGGATGTTTGAAAGTATGCTTTAAAAGATAGTCCAGTGATTAGAGCTTTCATACTTTATTTTCACTCTCCTCCAGCTGAATATCATAAGAAAATAAAGAAAGAATTTTAAAGCAATGTTAGTTTGTATTCTGAAAAGGATCAAGGGGAAAATGACAAAGAAAATAAATCCAGCTAGGGGGAAAAAAAAAAAAAAAAAACCATCCTGGACATAATGTGGGGAAAGAAAAATGTCATTTCATTGGGATGGTAACTGGATCAAGGACTTGACTTGATCATCCAGTTTGGTGTTTCCCTCCTAAAGTTTTAGCTCTAGAGCAGTTTTCAGTGAATTGTTTGGGTAGAAAAGCAATAGCGAGTTTAATTTCAGATACAAACCAAAATGTCTATGATTTTTAAAGTGCTTCCTATGGAATATCCCAGTGGTGAAAACAGCCACTTTGGGAGTTTAACAGGATGAACATGGTGATGATTTATCAAAACTTTGTTTGTTTTGAGGTTGATATGGATCAGGGCAGTATTTTAGCCTCTTTCAAGAAATCGTGTGTTTTGTTCCATGGCTCAAGTGTTCAGGAGCCTTGTGGCTAATTTTATGGCTGAAATAATCATATTCAGTTTCACTTATTGGCTTCCAATGTACAGAAAAAAAATATTTCCAAGGTTCTGTCACTAACTCTTCCCCTTAGCTAAGAAGTGGAAATAATATATTGTTATAATTGGCATTCAGTTGTAGCTTTTCTAGAGCTTATAATATTAATTTGACTTGATTAAAACACAAGATTTCCTGAACTGAAGAGTCTGTTGGAGAAGGAGTAACAAAGAGATCGAAGAGGTACAAACATGCAGATCTGTGATGTACCACGATGGAATTTTTCTAAAATGTTTTAAAATACGTAAAACTAGAGATAATAAAACTCTGTAACCTTTACCCTCAACTTCATCTTTTACACGTAACTGCAGAATGAAAAGAAATCATACAGGGAAGAAAAAAAGGAAATAAGATTATATATATATATATATATATATATATATATATATATATATATATATATATACACACACACACACACACACACATTTGTGTGTGTACATATATATACAATTGCTTGGTGGAAAACAGGGTATACTTTTTGATAAAAATGTCATAGATGAAATATTTAATGTTAATAGTATAAAAGTCTTTATGAAACAGAAAAAGTGTATCCTGACTGTGCATTGATAATATTTAGCAACATGCAAATGAACCTGCCATTATGTATCTGTTTCTACATCTTCTTCCTACTTCATACCAATATTCCTGTTTTAAAGCCTTTTGTCGTCCTACATTGATGTGGAAACTTCTATTTTACTTTCTCCCTGGGAAGGCTTTAGGACTTGACTTCTGACCCAATCAGTACCCTCCCCTGCCCCCTTGTGGTTGCCAGAGTTAGAGACCAGGTTCACCGTACAGGTGAAGGCCATCGACACTGCAATTGTGGTGCTTTCCCGTAAATTTTCACTCCACACTATCTAGTGAGGGTTGCTATACGCTGACATCTGTTTCAGCAGGGAAACATACCCCATGCCCACAAGATGGCCTGATCAATTAGTGGGGAAAGGAGGAATTAGCAATAAGTAGCACTAAGCAATCCGTTTGCCATTAGAAAATAATGCAACTGTATCCACCTATTTTACACCATATAGAAAAAGTAATCGCAAAAGGATTAAAGATATAAATGTAGACTTCCCCTTCTGGTAGCAATAGGCTAAGCAGTTGAGACCAAAGCTGTTGCTGAAAGCAGACGTAGGAAAAATAGACTTTCTATTAGTAATATGTTTTGTGCTAGAGTCACTGTATTGTGATAAAGGTTTCAGTTCACCAGAAGAAAAGTAACAACTCTAAGTGTACATGGACTAAATGACATGGCTTCACGAGACATTAGCCGAAATAAGAATGGCTAGAAGAGAAATGGATAAATTCGTAATTACGGTAGGAGGTTGTTGCATTTCTCTCTTGGTAATTGCTAGCTCATGAAGACAATAAGCAGAAGGAACAGTTTACAACTACGCATAACAATACGATGAATTTCACAAACATATTGAAAGAAGTGAAGACTCAAAAGAATCCATTCTGTATGATTTATTTATAGAAAGCTCAACAGCAAGCAGAACAAAAATACTCAGAATTGTGATTCTCTTTGCGGGGTGGGGACTGGCAGAAGGAGGAATGATTCTAGGGAACTGCTAAAGTTCTTGTTTTTTATTTGAGTGCTGGTCTCGTGTGTGTATTTAGTGCATGCAAATGCCCCGTGCTGTACACGTATGTGTATTTTTCTGAATATATATTTTAATATACACATTTAATGTATACACTATTAATCACATCAAAAATTGGAAGTGCTAAGGAGTAAATCTAAAAAATGGGGACAATATCTCTGAGGAAAAAATATAAAACATTATGGAGAAATTTTAAGAAAACCTAAATAAACAAATGAGGTGATAGATAATGTTCATGGGTTGAAATCTTAATATTATGAAGGCTTCAAGCCCTCAAACTGATCTCTATATTTAATGCAATCCCAATATAAGTTCTAATTTTTTTTGCCCTTTGATAGATCCTGACAAGTAGATTTTAGAATTCACATGAAAGTGTACCAGTGATAAATCGACAAGAATTCTAATAAGGGGCAAGTAGAAGAATTCTCTCTTCCTGAGATACTTCTATAGTAATTAATCAAAATAATCAATGTGAAATTTGCACAGAGGTAAATATATAGATAAATGAAGCAATATTCAATAGCTAACAATATACAGCTTAAAATGTGACAGAGGTAATATGGCACGATTAAGATAGAAAGTGCATATGGAAAATACCTTGTATTTTAACTTATTAATTATATTATTCTTATTTTTTATTTTAACTTTAACCCAGAATTTCAGAAATTTTGCAATATTAGTATTTTCCCAAATAGCCTTCCCCCAGATTCTGTAAATGTTAATTTTTTTAACACACACACACACACACAGAATAAAATACGTACAGAGGGAAATGTACAGTATGTCTCTATTCATATAAAGTTCAAAGACAGGTAAAACTGAACTCTATTGCTTAAAGATACATAGATAAGTGATAAAATAATGAAGAAAAAAGGGAAATGATTATTACCCAAGTCAGGATAGCAGTTTCCTGGGAGGCTGTGATGTTCAGTTACGAGAACCCAAGGTTCCTGAGGTGAAGACGATGTTCGTTTTCTTGATCTGAGTGTAGAAGACATTACATTTATTGAATTAGATGTGATTTACATTACTGCGTATACCTTTTATTCATTTTTCCATGTATGATACATTTCACAATAAGATAAAAAAATTGGAACCAACAAGAGTAGAAATTTTAAAAAATACAACTTTTAATCAAATTTTTATCAATCACTTTGCAGCCTACTTATAAAAACTATTTTATTAAGGATATCTTTTTTCAGTGAATATCACACTTCAGATTTTAGAGAAACCCTTCTGGCCTCAAGTTTTTTAGAGATAATTGTTCACTGATAGTGGTAGAATGCCCATTTGCCATAATATTTATCAAAGTTAAATAAACAATTACTCATAGCTTGGCGGGACAGGTGTTAAAAAAAACTACATAAGACAGTTTTTGGCCTGGAGAAATTTACAGTCTTAACAGATGAACATAATATCAATGACTTCATGAAAAACTAATTAAAGGTAACACATAAAGAACACCTACTAAATCTTTGCCAGGCCACTCACCAACCCACCAATTCTGTACTCAAATACTCGGTCCCTGCTTTCTTGTCCCTGTAGGTGAACTGTTTATGCTCCTATCTAAAGGTTCTCCCTCCAACTGCTGCTACAACATGATGCTCCAGCAACCATTCCTCTTGCTTTTATGTCATCAGTTTTCTCTTTTAATTAGGTCATTCTGATCCTAATTCAAACATGCTATTTTTTTTGTTGTTGTTGCATCTTGGAAAAGCAAATATCTGTTCTGCTCTATAGCAAAATTTCAGGAAAACATTCATTGTGTTCAATGCTTATTTTCCATATTACTTTAAACTCACGCCAGCCAGGCTTTTGTCCCCAGGCCTCCACTAAAACGTGTCTTGTTAAGATCCTCAAAGATTCAGTGTTGCTAATATCCATGGTCAATAGTTCGTCCTCATCTTACTCAATCTGTAATCCTGCACTGGACACAGTCGGTCATCCCCTCATCCCGAAACACGTTCTTTGCTTGGTTGCCAAATATCGCTCCACATTAATTCATTTACTTCATTGGCTGCTCATTCTTGGTCTCCTTTGCTCCTTCTGTTTTATTCTTAACCTCTAAGCATTGACTATGCCCCCAGAAACTCTACCTGCACTCAACCTCCTGGGGACCTCAGCCAAGTAGTATGGTTTTAAATGCCATACATATGCTGTGGATGCTCACATGTACATTTCCAGCCCGGGGTGTTCCAGTGAATCCCAGGCAACTACTCGACACCTCCGTTTAGATGTCTAATAGACTGAACTAGTGACATTTCTCCAGTAGCTTACCATTTTACCACCTCAGCCAAATCACAGGTACCTTCTTCCAGTATCTTCACATCACTCTTGAGTCCTCCCTTTGTTCCCCATTCCATGTCCAATCTGTCAGTATACCCTGTCTTGGCACGATCTACTCTCTCTCTATAATGTCTGTATAATATTTTCTTAACTTACTGCAGTGGTTTCCTAGTTGCTCTCCTGGCTTCTCCTTATTCTCCTCTCAAGCCTGATCCCAATACTGCAGCCTGTAGGATGTTTTTAAAACTTATAACAGACCTTGCTCCTCCTTCTGCTCAAAACCTTCCCATGGCTTTGCATTTCACTCCAAGTAAAAGACAGAATCTTAAACAGCCTACTAAGCATCCTGTAATCTAGTCTGTGACTTCATCTCCCACTTGCTCACTCAAATAGAGCCATACGGATATAGAACTTATTGCTACTCACAGGAGGGGCATGATCCCACCTCAGGACCTTTGCACGGCTTCCTCCCTGGCCTGAAATACTCATTTCTCAGATTTCTGGGTGGTCGATTTCCACGCCTCCTTTGTTTAAATGAAATATCAACTTCTCAATGAGGCACCTTATTTTAAAATTGCAAGTCCCCACTCCCAGCACTCCCAGTCTCCCATACCTTACTCTATTTTGTCCCCCAATGATTAGTATGACACATACTATCATTTACTTATTTAAATTTAGTTTGTTCTATACTGGAAACAATATACATCTGTTTTGTTTCCTGATGTTTCACTAACTCCAGAGTAGAATGTTCTACAAATAGCAGATGCCCCATATATATTGGTTCAATGAGTTAATTGTATTGCTTCATATAAACTATAAGTGTTTTAAGAGTTTGGGGAAGAGACAGACAAGTATTAGCCAGAGGAGTCAGAGGCTTGAACATACACAATCCCTGCTTGTGTTTCATGTGCCATATGTGGTTGAGATCAAGCAGAAAGAAAAACACCCACATTGGACGGAGGTATGGAAAATAGGATTGAGAAGAGAGCCCTTCTCCTTTCAGAATAAAAGTCATGGTTTCTAGATGGTTCCTCATCCTCAGTTTGGGGTATAAACTAAGAGTCTTTTCTTCCCCTCTTTGGCGGAGGGAGTGGTCTGTGGTTCCAATCTCCCATCAAACTTTTCTTGAAGAATTGTCTTCCTTCCTAAGCTCCTTTCCCCCTGATAATTCAAAGGCTATGAAATGATTAGCTGTGGTTGAGATTTCTAGTTATCTCTTCATACCTGGGATTTTTGTTTCCTTCTACAATAACAGCATCTTACTATTTATCTAGGCATATGGGTCCCTGAAATAATAACTACAATTACATTCTCCCTTGGAACTACATGCAGTGATTAAGTCCCAACCAATGGGATACAAGAGAAATAGTGTCTACGATGTCTAGGAGACACGATGGTGTCTAAGAGGCATCATTTAGTGGGGGAGGAGGGGAGGAGTGCCCTCTGCTGCTTTTTCTAATCTTCATACTGTATGGAATGCAAAAATAACATTTGGGGCTCGAGAAAGATCCTGGGTCACACGCTAATAGTATGGTATGAAAAACGGCAGAACTGCACAACAGAAAAAGCTGGAGTCTTCAGTATTTCAGAAGCTGCCAAGCCAGCCCCAGGTTGTTCAACCTCTACTTTTATGTGAATAAGAAAGAAGCCTCTATTTTGTTTAATCCATTGACAATTGGGTTTTCTGACATTTGCTATCAAATTTAGTCCTAAAACACTATCCCTAAAAGTTCCATTTTTCCTAAAGATGATGTCAGAGGTCTTGTAAAAATATAAAACAACCAGTAAGGCACAGCTACCAATCAAGCTGAATGAACACTGACCCTGGAGTGGGAGCAGAGTCTTAGGGACCCTCTGGTGTGCTAGTCACTAGCCCTTTAACTGATAGACCCTGGGGAGGCCGAGGTGACCCCATGGGAGTGGCCAGTCTGGCTAGAATGGGCATGAGGATTTCAGAACTTAGAGAAAGGACTCTCAGTCAGCAAGTAAGCAGTGTTTCCATATATAGCAACCTACGTGGTTATGAAACAGGATCATCTCAATGTCAAATTGCTTCTTCTTGTGACAAAAGTACTGTTAAGAGTGAAGTGGGTCCCCCCGACCCCTGTGATTCTTATCTACGTGATTCAGGTAGAAGTAATGACACTCCAGTGTTCAGGAGGGAGGACGTGACTATAGACAAAATCAATTGAAAAATCCCATTGCTTAATCAGTCTCAGGTTGGTAAATATCATAAAACCTAGGCATTTATTAGCACTATTTTGAAAAAAGCAGGATCTGTGGCCACTGGAATCTGGTTGCATAGTGATACGAGCTTGGGCCTACTGGAGTCACAAGTAGCTTGAAAATGAACCAACACAGCATAAGACATGCTCTTAAATGCTGAGATCATGGGTGACAGTACCCTTCTGTGTCCTGAATTCAGCTATACTTGAAACAAGGAGCTATCTATGGACTTTTCATTATTACAGACCAATAATCCCCTCCTTTCCTCTTCAACCAGCTTGGGTTGATTTTTTTGTTTCATCTGTAACTAGAAGATTCCTATTTGGCGCAGTGAGCAAGAATCGCAACCTGAAGATGCATCAGAGAAGAGCTAGAAAGATATCTAGAAAGACGAAGAACGGAATGGGCACAGACACAGACACGTGGGCATTTTTTCTGGAAAAGGGAATTAATCTTGTATATAAATGTAGCAGTTCAAAAAGCAAATTGAGTCAGGAGAAATCAAAGATAGCAAGATAAATTAAAAGACCGCTGAAAATTTTTAGTCAAGAGTTGACGATGAAGCCATGAATTAACAAATGGAAAGAAACAGATAGCAGAGCCATTATGAAGTCCAAATGGATTAACAAGGGAACATGCTGAGTGATTTATGGGAGGTCATAGATTTTTTTTTTTTAACAGAGCTGGTGCTTAAACCTGGTGATTCCAGTTCCACCGGTCCTTGCTGTGACCATTCAACCACAACTTCCTCTGATGCAAAGGAACATCTTTCCAGGGACAAGCTATCGAAGTTGTGTGGGGCCCACTGAAAAGTAAAAATGTGGGCCTCTTATGCAAAAATTACTATGAATTTCAAGATAGCAACATCAGAACATTAAAGCAAGCATGTGACCCTTCTAAGTGCAGGGCCCTGTGGATGGAACAAGTTGCCCAGCCATGAAGTTGGCCTTGTCCAGAAATAAAATGGATATTTGTAGCTTTTCCTCAACCTTCTCATCCGTGCATAAAGCTATGGTTTGTAAAATGCCCTAAAGCTATTTCAATGGCATGCCTTTGTCTCTTTTGCTAGTTTCGTATGAGAGGGAGAGTGAGTATTTTTAAAAACTAAAACAAACATTTAAAAAATGTACTCCTGAGATAAGACACAAGTGTTTTTCATCTTACCCTACCTGCATCTTGCATCCGCCCACCCTACATGCAGTAACAAAAGCCTTCACATTCAACTCCTTAAACTGCCTAAACCCAAGTCTTCCATTTGGGTTACGCACTAGCATGCTTAAGATTTGATGTTTGGGTATTTTTAAAGGTGGTTTTAAAATAGATTTGAAATATATATTCTTCTTATCCATTTGAAAAAGACATAACTAGTTTAATTTTTATCTTTTAACATAAAGGGAATGCTTTTACTTAGCTAAACTTTTGAAGTAGTCTGGGAAGTTCTTTTTTTGAGAGATTGAAAAGATTGACATTTGTGTAAGGTTTTTATGTCTAGAATGAATAATGATCTTAGAAAACATTTTACCGAAATGTACAGAAGTCAGATCATTTTCTATTCAATTCCATATCTATGAAAAGAATTTAAGAATTATTTGACCTTTCTGAAAGGCTGGATTAAGTGTTTCATTGCCTACACTCATTTATGTGTTTATTCTGAGGGGTTATAGGTGGAAGGTCTGGAAAACCAGAACATCTAAGTTCAGATCCGTAGCTTAATTCCCACTTAACCTCAATTTTCCTGTCTCTGAAAAAGGGATAACAGTGGGACCAAGCTCACTGGGGCTTTGTGGTGGTTGTATGAGTGAATGCATGTAGGGAAGTTAACATGATGCATGGAACATTGTGAGCAGTCAATACATATGTCAGTACATGAAAAAAAATTATGATCCCTTTATCCATTCAATGAATACCGAGTCCAGACTATAACCCACGAACTTGGTAAGTTGTGGTAACACAGTGTAAACGACACAGACATGATTCTTACCAAGTGCAGCACACAGTAGATCTCAGAGGGAAGATGATTAAACAATGATAATACAGTGGGATAAATGCTTTGAAGGGAGAGGTACGCTGTGCTAGGACGTCCTTAGCAGGAACACTGAAACCAGATGGGAAGGTCGTATTGCCGAAGGGCAGCGTCTTGGAAAACCCTTTGGAGAAGAATATGCATCCACAGCAGAATTAATGAGTAGTAATTCACCTGAAAAAGGATAGAGATAGCACTATCAGAGCAAAGACTAGCCAGCGAGGTGAAGGGGAACAGAGCGCATCCAAAGGCCTGGGCTGTGTGTTGACTCTTCTGGGCAGTGGTAACACAGTGAACTACGGTGGCAGGCAGGAGCCAGGCCATCAAGACATGCTAAGGGGTCTTATTTTTATCTTAAGGCGAACATGCAGATGTGTCTTAAACCAGGAGTGCGCCACCGGATCAATCTTTCGTAAACGCGTATTATACCTCTGTGTAGAGAAGAGAGGGAAATGGAAAGGGAGAAATGAAAAATTTAATAGAATCATTGAAAATTCACTGAATAACTAGAGGATAAAAAACAAAGGGAAGAAAACGAGGAGGAAAGAGGAAAACGAAAAGTTGACCAGGGAGTTAGAGAACTAGGGGAGAAGAAAAGAGAAAAAGTATCACACGTGTGTAGAACAGCTTCGCACAGAATTGAAAAGCATGTGTTTCTAGATTAAAAGACATCACCTTGTGTCCTGTATTCTAACTAAAAGAACAAAAATCCACATCAAGATGCCTCATAATAAAATTTTAGGATGCCAAAAACAAAGAAAACATCTTAAAAAACGTTTCAGGAAAAAAGCACGCATAAGGCACATGAATGAAAAACTATGAATGGGATTAGTGGGAGCTAGAATACAGAAGAAATGTGCCTTCAAAATTCTGGGAAAATAATTCTAAAACTATAGTTTTGACCCGAGCCAAACCATCAGGAGATGTAATAGTAGAATCGCATTATTTTCAGACCTGCCAACTCTCAAAAAAATTACCTGCCATACGTCTTTTTTCAGGAAGTTCCTGGCGTCATTCTCTGAGGTAGTAATCCATAAAAGAGGGGTTTGTAGGCGTTATGAAATAGGAAAGCAGTGAAGACAACCCCTAGGATATTAAGGAGGAGTTTTAGGAAGACAGCTGGTGCATCCAACCTAGGCAATACCACGTGCAGGCGGAGGCAGCAGGAAGAAGATACAACAAAACAAAAAACAAAACACCCACAAACATATACACCCCACCCCAAATGAACAAACTATCTAATGTTAGAATAATATACTGAGAGAAGTTTTACTGTTCTTCTTTGGAAATCTTTGAAGCCTAGGAAGTTATGGCTCCATCAGACAGCATGCAAAGAAAAACAAGACAGAGGCAACTATTAACTGTCTTGAGAACACAGAAATGCACACAACAGAATGAAATGCAAGTACCGCAAAGTACTGGGTGGCTCAGCTATAGACAAAATACACCTAGTCATAAAAAGATGTGCCCTGAATATTAATTTAACCAAAATTTAACCCAAAAATTGGGGGAGCAGAAGGGAGGGGGAAGAAGGGTCCACCCATGCCTGTGTCTGTAATGAGTACCCGAGTTATTTCTCCGTCAGCTATAAAGAAAAGCGAAAATATATGCAAGATTTTTTTTTACTATTAAAAATAGATATATAAGCATTTTCCTTGGCAATATGAAGGTCAATACCATTAGAAACAGCTCGAGTGGCTTCATCTGTTGAATAGAAATTAAAGACGAGGACAAGTGGAACAAGAAACAGCTGTTATTCATTATAGAATCCTCTAGTACCATTCAGCTTTTTATTGTGAATTATAACATACACACAGAAAACTGCATAAAACATAGTTGGACGGTTTAACAATATAATAAAGCAAACAGCTGGTTAACCACCACCTAGGTCAAAAAATGGAACATTGCCAGCCCCTAGAACGCGCCCTGCCCGTGTGCCCTCTCTAAACAAAAGTTACTCCCAACCCGACCCCTAAGGTAAGACTATCCTGACTTTTGTGATAATAGGTTTTGCATGTATTTATATTTTTATCACTTCTGCTACACCCCTCAACAATACAGTTTAGCTTTTCATGGTTTTGATTGAATTTTTGAGCACGTATATTCTCTAACTAAATGAAATTTAATTTTTAATGCAATATTTAGTCCGTGCAAGTATAAAAAGTGGCATACTACACCCTCCACTATAAAGAATTATTGAGTACACTGGCTTCCCCACATTGATATTTTCATAAGAAAAAGGTATTATTACTCATTTCTCCCAGACGCTTGTAAATATACCTTTACCTTGAAACTACATGGAATTCCTACACATCTGTACAAGGAGTACTTCTATTTCTATACAATTAAAGACCAGAAATATGTTTTTAATATCGTGCATTAAAAATTACATTAAAATTAAATTTTAACAATAATTTCAATGAACCACACATGACTAACAGGGAAAGAAGATTCTAAGACCTGAAGGAGGAATAAAGGCAAGGAAAAGTCACTTTTTAAAAAGAAATAAAATTGAATACTTAAGCCCATACCATAAATCTGTCATTTTAAAACAGTGGTTTCCATCCAGAGGAAGTATCAGAGTTGACTTTGGAGGTTTAAAACAATCCCAGTAAAAACCATCCTCTTACCAGAGAGGGTAAATTAGAATCTCAGGGATGGGGAGCTGGTAACAAGCATATATATTTTTTAACCAACAAACTATGAGCATCCATGACAACATCAACAAACTCTTCAGACCGTCTTGATCTTAATATATTCACTCCTCATCCTGATAGACTGTCCCAGAGGAGAAGTGTTTTATTCATAAAGAGAAGACACCCTCAACATCTCACTCAACCCAGGGGACCCCTGGTCTTCTTTTCTTGACTGTGTTAAGAATGGCCCCCATTTCAGACTTGTTGACATCTGCTGACTCCACTTCCAACTCTGGCCCTGCTACCTGCGCTGGGCGGCCGTGGTCCAGTATTATAAGGTGAACCACCTCATTGCCACCACTTCTCCACCCAGCCCAAAATTAATCCTTGGAACTTATTCTGGGCTGTGGAACGAAACATAACAGGACATAGTTCCTGCCATTAGCAGAGGCCAGAGATGCAGAGAGAGAGCCAATTTGGCTACGTCAAGGGTGAGTCCTCCTCTGTTGCTAGGGAGGAGCTCGTGGTCAGAACAGAAGCTGGGAGCCGTGACTCATGGAGCCTTTTCCTGACTCCCCTCTGACTCACTTTATGACCTTGGACAAGTCCCTCTACCACTCTGGGCCCCACTGCCCCCCATCTAGTCCTTCTGGTCTCCCTGAGATTTCAGACATTTGCACTTTTAAAGTATTTAAACCCTTCAGGAGAGCCATGTCAGCAGAAATATCAGTTCTCCAGAATTCAGGGGAATTATCTGAGTTAGTCTTTGCAAATGGGGGTACCAAGTCACTATCAACCTGTGTGCGTTTGTTAGTTTTTCTTTCCTTTTTCCACCTCAAGTTTTATCTACTTTACTTTCATCTGTCAGTGCTGCTCATGGCTGCTTGGCCTCTTTTGCTTAAGGCAGCTTGTTGATCAAGTTGTACCTGAAATCTGCTCAGGTACCTTCTCATTGTCTGTCAAATAACAAACAAGCTGGGATTCGAGCCCTTCCGTGATCAGATCCCAGCCCACCTTCCCTGTTCTATGTCCTCCATTCCTTTACACATATTTTGTGATACAGATGAACTGACCGCCTCGCTGTTTTTCAAATAAGTATTCCCTCCTGAGGGCAAAGGCCTTGCTTTATTTGATTTCATAGTCTGGAATCAAACACAATGCCTCCTCTATTGTCATTGCTTCATAGATGTTGGGTGCAAGAGTAAATAAATGAATGAGTGAGGAAGGGGAGGGGCTCCCTTTCCTTCTCACAAAATGTCTTTGAAATGTAAACACTACCCATGTTTTATGGCCCATCTCAAATAACATCCTCTACACAGCCTTCCTGGACTCTCCCTGTGGAAAATGGCTTTCCCTCCTTTGTACCATTCTATCTGCTCTAACGGCATAATTCCATGTATATATCATAGCCCCCCTATCGAAGTCCCTGGAAGGGGAAGGATAAAGTGTCTTTCAACTTTGTGCATTTCACTCAGTAGCATTTTAATAATTACTCTTTGAATTGGGTGCGCGTGTGGACACACATGCCTTGGAAGTAGTATAGCCACCCCAGTATTTTACAATTATTCTTTATCTCTCAGTATCTCCTGTAATTTGAGAGCTCTGTAATTTAGCCAACATCTTCCTCTTCTGTGAAATAGGGAAGTAGGGCCAAAGGATCCATTTGCAACTGGAGATTCTGTGATCTGGGCACTGGATTTCTTTAGGTAAAGAGTACTGGAATGAAGACATTTAATTAAAATGTAGTACTAAAAAGGGAATGAGCTTTTGGCATCTTATGTTGTCTGGTATTTTTGTTTTCTTGTTAAGTCATTAAGAAAATTATATTCTTCATAGGTTTTCATTTTTGACAATTTCTGTTGCTAATTTTCAGGGCTCAAATCTCCCCCAGACTAAATAATAAAAATTGCAGACCCCCCCACAAAGACCTTACAGTTTCACCAGCTTCCTTCTTTCTGATGACAGGCCCAAGATCTTATTTGTTTTCTTCCCTGCTCCTCACCTACCTTTTTAAAAATAATTTGGGGAATTAAAAATTAGTCTTTTGGTTTCAACAGTAATCCTAAGGGTGTCTAAAGCATGTAGTCCAAATGTTCCTCATATTAGGTACATATCCATTAAGGAAAGCATTGTCAGATGGCGTTGGGGAGCATATCCCAACGCCAGCTGAAAAACTGGGCAATAAATGAGAAAAGCAACAGTGTGAGTTTTGACATTCTTGGAAAGCTCGCCATATCTCAGGCCAGATTTGCATCCTTTGTAACTCCACAAGGGGATTCCCAGAAGGTGTATATTTTCTTTCTTTGACAAATGTCTCAAATTAAAGAGTAACAAAGGAAAATGGTCGAGGCACCAAGGGTGTGATATTTTAAGAGATTTAACTCAGTCTTTGGCTGTTTTGAGCTGAATCGGTCACAGTTCTCTACAGGGAGAAAATTCGTCGATCAATTTGTATCACATCAGGGCTCCAAGAGCGTTGCTAGCAGGGTCATCTATTTATTTGAGGTTTCGCGATGAAATAGATGGATTTTCTCCCCACCCTTACCCATTTTTTTTTTTAAAAAGTTCCAGCTATCTTTTATTGTTCCCCATGGTAGGTGATCCTCTTAAGGGAAGCTCAGTAGAGAAGGTCGAGGCTGTCGTGTTGATGTATGCTCACATTAATCTCGTCCAGGGAAGATAAAGAGCCTCGGAGGCAATTCATACAGCACACTGAAGACAATCAAATGGCAGGCTCGCTAACCCTCAAGCCTAGAGCATTGGCAAAGATATCTTTTTTCCCCCCCAAAGTAATGAGCATTGACATTTTTTGCTCACTGCTATAAACATCTCCTTATTTGAATTGAAGGCACTACATCTGTAACACTGAAGCTCTTAAGAAGCACATTCTGCAAAGGGTTCTTTTGTCTACATCAGCGAGAATGGTGACACCTTTCATTGAAGCTGTGTTCATTCTGGGCTCATGTCTCCTTTTCTGAGAGAGCTGAAAGGACGTTGAAGCTGAATGCAAAGATGTTTTCTGAATGTAAATTCCAACGGTTTTAGAAAGATGCCAAGTGGAATAGTGTAGATATTTCAAATATGACACGTGATAAATACTGAGCTGATATCAGGGTTTACACATGAAGTATTTAAATCCTAGGAGGTTCTTTGCATCAAGATTTTTCTTTTTTTTTTTTTTTACTTCCAAGAGACTTTACTCATTTGCCTTCATTTACTCAGCATGTATAATGAGGGAGGCCCACTACCTTCTTGATAGGCTTTTGATTCAGTATTTGTTTCTCATCCCTGATTCCACATTGACCTAGTTAAGATAATCTAATTAAAATGAGACAGATACTGACCTTTTCTTTTAAATACTTCTTAGAGTAATAAACACCACCATCTCAGCTTCCTGCCTCCCACACTCCTTTCTCCCCTCCCGCCTCCGAAAGTACCAACAGGGATGTGCATCAGCCAATATACAAAAAATAATGGTGGCAGACTTCCAGAACATTGTATGGCAGCCACAGATCAAAGAATTTACTATCGTGAATTCCAATAATCCTTACACTCTTACGATCTCACTCTGCTGTGAACAGTCGATAAAAATGACAGAGGTCAAAATAATTTGGTACAGATAATGGGACGTGAACCTACCGAGCAGCTTGGCCAAAGTCAAAGAGATAATTAGTCAGAGAGCTGGAATTCGAATCCAGACCCTTGGTCTACACCTTCCAGGCTCCTAACACTCCATTCTGTTTCCTTCCTGGTGATAACAGAGTTCAGATACTCTTTACCTTTTCTAGGTATATTAGAGATAATCACCACTGCATTTGTGTAAGAAATTGACTGATTATTTTAGGAATAACAGAATATTGGCCTGTGTAGGCTAGACCCAAAGGTATTTTCAAATTGAGTCTTGATAGCACGTTTCAGTACTTGATTGAAAGATGTTATATCAATTAAAAAATGCCTAATCATGGGGAAACTACAAGCTAGAAAAAGAAAAGTTCAATGTTAGTAACAAAATATGAAATAGTACACATAGATAGTATATAATGATAATATTCTCTAATATTTGCTTTAATAATTGCACATGTCTTATTATTATTATAGTTTTCCACAAATCTATCATTTCAATGATACATTCTTTAATAACTGCAAGTCAAATTATTATTGTTTCCTCAAAAAAAGTTATATCTATAACATATGCTTTCTAAGAATTTCGACCAAGCTGCTTTCAGCAAAAGAGAAATTAAAAAAAAAACAAAAAACAGTAGTTTGGACCAAATCCTATGATATCTTCTACATAGTGAAAGCTTCAAATAGTCTACTATTTTAAATGATAATAAATCAACTCAGATTGAGACGAATATTTATTATATTTGGAGTTAACAATAATAAAACCAAAAGTTGCCTTCTGCAATATTCAGAGTGGAATTTAATGGAAATAAAGTGACCCTGTGAAGTTTGATTTTCTGCTTAATACATTGTCATATTTTTGGAACCAAGGTCTCCCTGAGATTACATTACTTGAAAAGTTGAAATAACTGCATTCAAGTGTAAATCAGACTGTTTTTCCTGGAGCCAGTATCACCACCGTGGCCTAGCTTTACCTCTGTCGCCTTTTTCAAAATGCACTTAGGAACAGTCTGCTTAAATTAAAGAAAGAAGGGAGGAATTTCGTCTTTCTGCCTAAATCCGAAAGCAAACTCACTTGCAATAAGAAAGAAGGGACTTCTGCACGTTGGAAATTTCCTTCAAAACAGGGGAAATCGTTTTTACATCCACTGCATTCTTCATTTTTCTAGAGTAATAAGAAAAGAAAGAATAATGAAAACCAGTAGAATTTTTACCCAATGAACAGCTCTCTATATTCACAATATACCTTAAACATTAAGAAAAAAAATATTTATTTTCCCGTTGCAGTTTTTCATGGGAGCCTTTTAAAAACCAAACATGTGGCTCCCCCACCGCTGAGGGAAAGCCTTAACTCCCTCTGGTGTTCAACAGCTTCCACGAAACAGAGGACACTTAGATTTTCTAATTTACTGAGACACTGCTCTGCAAAATTGGACCAAAAGACAAACCTCAAACCGTAGTAGCTGCTCAACTCCTGAAACCACATACCTGGGCTATATTTGGAAATGTCTGTGTAGACAAAACAACGTGCACTGGTGGGGGGACCGGGTGGGGGAGGCGCGCAGCGGGCATTATCTGGTTTCACTGTCCCCAGCGATCACGGTAACTGAATAATTGCCCATCCCTTCCTTCACAGCGTAGAGCTCCAGGCCAGTGTATTTACTTTCAAAGTGGAATGAAGCATCGAGGATAAGTCAGTTCCCCTCTGCCTTTTTCCCTCTCCCATCTCCGCTCCAGCATTTTTGTTAACTTCCCAAATTGAGGTGACCTTAATGAGAGCTGTGCCTAGACCTTAAATTGAATCTTGCTACTTCATTGGTGATGTAATTATCAGCGGCCTGCACCCTTGAAGCAGAGCATTATAAAGAGCATGCAGCCAGGTGTGTGTGTGTGTGTGTGTGTGTGTGTGTGTGTGTGTGTGTGAATGAGTGTGTACATGTGTGAGCGTGCCTGGTGGGGCAGTGGTGGAGTCCAGCATCTTGGAACAGGTAAGTAAGAGCTTAAATGATAATAGCATTGGTTTGGTGTGCAACAAATTATGAGACTGTATTTCATGTCAGATAAATGTCATAGATTATAGATTTCATTTAAAACTATGTCTGGGCCTTAGGACTCAAATATTTCTCAAAGGAGTGCCTTTCTTCTCATGCCACTTCCAAAGTTCTAGAACAGGTCCCAGCATCAGTCGCTTTGAGTAGTGCCGCCGTCTCTAACTTGTTTTCCAGCTTCCTCCATCCAAGCCATCTTCCACGTCGCTGTTAGAGTGTTCTCCTCAAACGAAACTCCGGCCGTACTTTGCTCCTGCTTGAAAACCCTCCAAGGGCAGCCTATTACCATGAAGGAAAAGACCCAAGATGCTCTGGGACCAGCCTCTTCTCTCTTTGCCATCCTTACCCGGCTTCTCCCCAGCCGGCATTTCTCTTTGAGTAATTGCAGAGCACTTGTAGATTGCCCAGATATGTGTGCTGTTCTGCTCCACCCTTCACGCCATGCCACGCATGCCTTCTGCTTCCGATTCTCTGTAATATAGCAAACCTATCCACCTCCCGTTTCTTAACGTCTCCATTAAAGTTGTGATTGTCCACCAGCATCTTCAGAGAGTATTTTCTGACCTTGGAGCTTACTGTCACTCATCTGCGCTTCCACCAGACGCTGTCTGTAATTTATCAAACTTAGCATCACACACACACACGCATATACATACATAATAAATACACGTACACATATATGTGTATAATATATATTATACACATATATAAAATCTCACCATCATCTAGCAAGCTTTTTTAAAGGGGAGACATTTCCCAGGACCAAGCAACTGGGGCATCAAAGGCATTGCATAAATGTCTGTAAAGAAGTTTCTGTACCACGGAGAGCCCCACTAACCTTTTTACACTTGCGGAGATTCATCTTCAGTTTAAGGAACACTTCATGCCAGATATCCCTGCAGGGACCACTGAAAGTTTACTTTTGCTCTCAGCTAAAAACAGTATGTTTGAGGGAAAAACAATAACATCACTTCCACCCTTGAAATTTTCATCTGGCTACGTTTTATCGTTTCCAGACTGTTTCTGAATGACTGAAACAGTCACTAAATCAGGCTACGTTTGTATGTAACAATTCTGGTGATTTCCACAGATTCTGCAGTTGCAAAGGACTCTGTATGTTGGGTGCAAAGCAGAAGACAAGCTAACATTCACAGCAGGAAGAACAATTATCAAATTCATGAGTCAGTTCAACTGCAGTTGAAATACATGTCTCTTAAGACTGTCCCTTCCAGAAAGAAATTGTTATGATTCTGATTCTAATTGACTCTTGAAGGATGATCATTTATTATTTTAAGTAAGGCCTTGTGCCTTGAAGGTAGTTCAGGACAGGAAAGTGCTGACTTAGCACAGTTCCCTGCTGTGAAAGGCAAAATACGCGGAATCCAAACGGCAGGTCACCATTTTACCCTAAGCGCAGTAACTTGGATGTAAGCAAACATATAAAATTAACCCTGGCAGCATAATAATAAATAAGACCTTGTTAGTGAAATTGACTTATTTTCTCCAGCTGCTGACTTGAACCTCAATATAGTCTGTAATCGTAACACATGTGTGCATCTTATCTGGGATTAGAGTGGTCTGGTTTAGTCAATAAGTATGTACAGAACGTCTGCTTGACGTCAGACGCTCTGCTAAGTGTTCAAGATGCGGACGTGAAGGACGGAGGCTAGGCATGTGGAGGATTTCACATAGTTGTGGAAAAGGCAAATGACTGATTCGATAATTAAATGCCGTGTTACACGTGACAACGATGCAAAAAGTAGTACGAGAAAGCAGAAAAGGGAAACTGGATTCAGCATGGGAGTCCGAGGAAGGCATTCAGGAGAAGATGCTTCTGCATTTGAATCCAGTGAACTTGGAAACATGAAACCGGCAGAGAATGTAGCAGGCACCAGAGGCTGAGAGGCCCCTTAGAGTATGCTACATTCAAGAAACGTCAGTTAATTCAGCATGGCTAGAATATTGAATGTTTTATAGGCTAAGAGGAAGAGACGAGGTCATGGTGGTACACAGATATCAAATGATGGCCATACAGACGTGTGTTTCTGCCTACGGGTTTCAGCTCTACCAAGTCTCAGGAACAACCGAAAGATTGCAAGGGAGAAAAATAACAAAATCAAATTTACACCTTATAACAGTAGTACGGAGGGACACCTTCATCAGATTTAAATTAGAGACAGGAGACCACTGGATTATTCTGGGAAAGAAATAATGAAGACCTGAAATAAGACACTGGTGCAGAGAAGGAACTAGATACAAGAGCCATTTAGAAGCAGAAGCCACATCTTAGGGCCTGATGGTACGTGAAATGGTGATAATGAAGAGGAAATTGTCTCGGATTTCTGGCTTAAGAGGTCTGTTGGACAGTAAGGCCATTTCCTCAAGATCAGGAATTAAAGAATTGGATTTGAAGAGGCAAGGGAATCACAAGGGTTGAATTTTAGACATTTTGAATTTGGGTTCCTATGGGGGCTTTCAGTCAGCTGTGTTAGCAGAGAGGATAAAGCTTGGGACCAGAGCCAGGGCATCTAAGCGCTAGCTGAAGTCATACGTTTATTAATTGTGTCTTAACAGATGGTTAAACCAAGATTCAGTATCTATAGCCAATTCCCATTCTAATTTCATTTCTGGACTGATTTGTTTTATTTTGAAGATTTTCTCATGAACATACTACAATTCAGAGAGTACATTACATTTATTATAATAATAAAAATACATACATGTGTAC
The DNA here is from genome assembly GCF_009834535.1 of Camelus ferus. NCBI lineage: Eukaryota > Metazoa > Chordata > Mammalia > Artiodactyla > Camelidae > Camelus > Camelus ferus. The sequence continues at coordinate 28,087,427 of NC_045711.1, forward strand.
ATATATATTAAATGTATCATAATACATTGTATTTAAATATCACATTGTTTTTTGGGCTTTTTGGGGGGGAGTTGGGGGAATTGAGACAGACTGGAGACAAAATAGGGACTCTGACTTTATAAAGATTGTATGTAAATCATTTTATAAATTGAAATATATTTCACCTTAAAAGGGACCTGGTTGTATTAAAAGTACATTACTGGAATATCTTTTTAAGTAGGTTGTTCTGTTTATCTGTGATTTATCTTTCAAAATGTATGTATTGCTCAGAGTGGGTTGTAACTTCATGACAAACTAAAGGTTAACTGTGACCATTTATTCAATTATTTTTCAAGTGAAGGCAATTGATGTAGACGACTTAATTGTTACTCACATAGGAAACAAGGATAATATGACAACAAGGAACATTGTTAATACTGGATGTGCAGCAGGGTATAAAAACCAGGATGCAAGATTTTGGCCTCTGTCATCTTGAATCCTTTTGAGCTCCTGACGCAGAATTTATCAGAATCTGAAAATTGAACTCAAATCCCAAACCTTCTCTGTATTCTCCACAACTTCCCCAAAGAGTGAACTAATATACTAAGACTCCTTCTGGTGCCTCCTTTTCCAGCTCGACCAAACAAATGTTTTACCTTTAGTATCACATTGACTTCTTCTCCTCCAAAAATTAGCCTGAAAGTTCGCATAAGCTCTGTAGACCTCTCACATCCCAGAAACACCTCTTGTAGCAGAGCTGGTTTCGGCAAAGCTGCCAAACCAGGGAGACGGGGACATGAGTCAGTGGCTTTAGTGCCTCCTGCACCCTGCTTTCTCCATGCAAACCAGGGGAAGTACAGCCTTGAAGAGGCAGAGTAAAGAGATCCAGAATATCCAGGGGAGGGATGGGGTTAATAGACCATGGAGATGCACTCAAACTTCCAGGAACTAAAGGGATACACCAGTGCTTTCCAACATGAAAACGCTGAGAATTAATGGATAAGAAAATCGGAAATGTACCAAAGGAAATCTATTCTTTCTGTATTCCACTATTGACGTAAGAATTATGAAACCTGGCTTCAAGATACGCCTCTAAATATTAATGGGACACTGGGTACTCAGCTTCCTTGTGTCTCTTTTTCTCTATCAATAAAAGGAAGAAATTGTATGAATTGACCTCTGTTCATCTTCAGTCACTATCATTTAATTACAGGCATCTTTAAATATAAGTTCAAGCATGTTTTTAAACGTCAGTGAAAAATGTGTCTACTAATAAGTATAAAAGTTACACACTAAACATTTTTTGAATAGTTATCTGTGATTTTTCTTTTGTAATCCTTCTAGCTTAAGCAGGGGTGAAGAAACCCATTTTGTCTATTGATGATCAATGAGACAGCCAAAGACAATAAAAAACAATAATTTAGATAGCGCTTCTGATTTTTAAGTTAAACATAAAAAAGGTAAGACTTGATTCAATAAATAGAGAAGTTTTTCTTATTGTTTGTTCAGTATTCTTTTCATTTTATTATTTCCATTACTTTAGTAATATGCGTTGTGTTAGAATTTTTGTTGAAAACAACCCAGTTCCAAGTCATACAGTTCTTTAGTTATTAAATCAATAGATTGGAATGTTGATCTCAGGCTAATACGGTAAGTAAGCTACCTTACGTAAAAACTTCTCCAATTCTTCTTAATAAATTAATTATTGATGATTAATTAATTACTTTTTGACTATCCTAAGAGCTGGATACAAACCTCTCCAAACAGAATATATTACTTTATATTGCAACTATTTAATGTCTGTCTTTTCCATCAGTCCTCTATGATCCTTGAAGATAAATGCCAGCCACATACCTAAACATATAAATATCTTAAAACATAAATATATGCATATCTTAAACTTTCCTCCTTTGGGATTTTCTGTAATACATGGTCATTGTCATCACCATCATATTTATTAATATAACCTGCTTGATGTTACAATAATTTTAGGTAATGCTGTTAAGCTTTTACTATTTTCTAGAAACTATCTGTAGTGTCATTCTGATCCAGCTCCCTTCTGTTCTCCTCTGTGTCCTGCTCTGTGCCCTGGGACTTGGACCTTTGCAGAAGGTACCAGCATTCCCTTTGTGGATTGGAATCTGTTGCGTTCAGCCAATGGCAGGCATCCAAAAGGGACTCGGGGTGGAACGGAAGATCAGGAACTGCGTTTTCTCTTTCCGTCCTGCGTAGACGTCCAGTCTCTGGCAGGGACCACGTGCCTTCATGACTGGTGACCCCACTAGGGTGTCCCCTTTTCCATGGTCCCAGTAGTTCCGGCCTTACTTACCTACCTCTGATAAACACTGTTTCCTCTTTGTGGCCCTTGGGATGGTGACGGCTTCCCACAGGTGCTAAGCCCCTTCACGCTTCGCTGTCTCCTTATATGTCCTTACCCCGCCTTTATTTCCATAAGTAGCTCTCGCTTTAACGTATCTCTGTCTGAACCCTCTGTGAATTCTGTTTCCTGGCAGGATCCTGATGGAGTAAAACATGACAATAAATAAACATAGTATAAAAGTGTGTAATAATAAAAATAATATTAAATAGAAGATATAAGCTTAGGCAATCTATGTATATATGTATTTATTTAGCCCCACAAAGAATATGCTTTTAGGCCCAGCATTTTAGGGTTAGAAAAATTGTTATATATAAATGTTAAATAATTTTCCAAAAGTCACAAAGAGCTGTATTTGGCAAAGTCAGCAGCGGATATTATAACCTAGATTTTTTTCCCCCTCCCTTCAGGGACTCTCAGAACCACCTAGTTCCCTGTGAGAAAAGCCTCTGGTCACCACTGAGTACTGATAATTTTTGACTGTTCCATAACCTGGGTTCTATTCCAGTCCCACTATCATATTAATATGATATTATATGAATGTTATAATATCATTCATACTGTGTATCATAATACACCATATACATTCATGTGGTAATATCAATGTTATGGTTTCCTAAGAACTTTCTGGTCTTTCTGGACTTAGCGAAAGGGACTGTCACTAACTAGTTGTTAGGTTGCCTACTCTCAAACTAGTCATGGTTAAACAAATAATAGTAAAATTGGTAAACTTAAGCTTCGCCACTAACCCCGCCCAGTGGGACTGGCTGGAGAGATGGCTTTTTTTTTTTTTTTTTTTTTTTTTTTTCCAGCTGCTCCTCTTTGCTTGGTGCACGGGGGCTTGGCATTTATTTTCCCTCTCGGTGGGGGCGCTCCGAGCTGTGGGTGGCCGCCCTGGAAGCCGCCTGTTTCAGATGAAGCTGGGGAGGAAGCGTGGTGCTTTCGCGATGAAAAAGCGAACACCTGCTCTTCTCCGTAGGGAATGAAAATGCAGTGCGAACGGACCCAGGGCGAGTTCCTTTGTCCCCTGCACCTCTCCGGCTCACCAAGCCGATTTTTTCCCCCCAACTAATGGTCCCAAAGCAGATGGGGAGACAGATTCTCTGTCTTAAATCACAGGCTCTTCCTGCCAGATGGAGACACTGCAACATGGCGTCATCAATTATCGGTCAGTGAAACTGCTCCTTAAGTGGTCGGGATTTCCCAGGGAAATAAGGAACAGTTTCATTCAGTTACCTGTTTTTCCATCTCAACTCCTTCTCTAAGAAAGAGAAATTGTTCCTCTTCTGCCCAGATTTAATTCTTCTTGCCGTGCGTGGTGACGTTCCTCATCTCAGACGTCTCTCTGGCATTTCCTCTTAGTCTTGGAACAACAGCCCCCACTCACCTCCCCAGACCATTTCCTTCATCTAAACATAAAAACAATAGAAATATCCCACGAAAATCCTTTTTAAAAATGAGAGAAATTGTGTTCACAACTACCCGCCCCCGACTACCGTATTTCTCGCTCATCTTCCGCAGCAAAACTTTCTAAATGATGCTTACTCACGCTCTGCGTTGATTCTTCTGCGAGTCTGCTCCCCCTGCACCCAGCCATCCAGCCTGGTTGTGGAACCTCCACGGAGTGGCTCTCCCCCAGTTCCAGAGTGTGCTTTTTGTCAAAAAAAAAAAAAAAATCAAACAGACATTTTTCGGTTCTATTATACTGTGACTTACCTACATGAGTTGACACTCTGGACTCCTCCCTTCTTAAGAACGTCATCAACATGGATGCTCCTGGAGAATGTCATTCTAAGTGAAGTAAGCCAGAAAGACAAAGAAGATTACCACATGAGATCGCTCATGTGTGGAATCTAAAAAACAAAAACAAAAACAAACAAACAAAAACAAAGCGTAAATACAGGACACAAATAGACTCCTAGAGAATACAGACTTGTGCTTGCCAGGGGGGCGGAGGGTGGGAAGGGATAGACTGGAATTTCAAAATTGTAGCATAGATAAACAAGATTATACTGTATAGCACAGGGAAATATACATAAAATGTTATGGTAGCTCACAGAGAAAAAAATGTGACAATGAGTGTGTATATGTCCATGTATGACTGAAAAATTGTGCTGAACACTGGAATTTGACACAACATTGTAAAATGATTATAAATCAATAAAAAAAATCATCATTCCTTGAATTATCCGATGCTCGCTTACGGTCATTTCAAAACGTGTCTGATTATTCTTAATCTTTTCCATGAACAACTCTTCCCCACTCATCTGTTAAATGATAACCACTCTTCTCTGTTCTCTTGAGAGCAGCTGAGTACCCTGCCTTACAGAGTTCTGTGTTCAACAACCTTCTTCACATTTAATGGACACAACGAATTAACACATTCAAAGCGCATCTCTGCATGTTTCACATACCAAACAGGCACTGCTTCTTCAATCTAACATTCTCAATATACTATCCTGTTTTCAGCTGCACAAACTAGAAATCCAAGGGTCACCCTAAATCTTCCATTTACCCATCCCCTTATCCAAATTACCCCTAGGCTGATCATGTCTATGAAGTCTACCTGTCGCTGTACACTGTGCCTCAAGTGTTTCTGCTTCAGTTCAGGTTAAGCATCTCGAATCAGTCAACAGACTTGACCTTCTGCCTGGCTTTGCACTTATGTCCCTCTCCTCTACCTTCCATCACTGTAGCTGATTTCCAAATTAACAGATGCCTTTGACCTAAATGCACAACACCTTGGAATAAAATCCATCAGAGTCCTCAGTCTTCTGCTCCGGCTCACAGCAGCCCTGCCCACTACGTGCCCTAAAGATCTCACATGTCTGACCACCTGCAGATGCGTGTTCTCCCATCATCTGGTCTTTGCACCTTGTAATCTACTGTCAGGAATGCCCTTTCTCTGCCTTACTCCCCTCATCATCCTGCTCAGAGCCTAACTGTTCCTTAAGGTAAGGATTTAAAGGCTACTGGAAGCTTTCCCTGAGCATCACTGACTGGTTTATCCTCCTTTCTGTGCGGTCCTAGAACCCCTTACACCTCTCCTCTCACAGCACGTACACATCCCAGAGTAATTTTCAGTCTTGTCTCGTTGCCCTACCTCACTGTTCACTCATTTAGCTCTGTGTCAATCAAATATTTTATCTGTAGTCCCAAGGTCAGACAGTGACTCATAGTAGTTTCCAAATGTTGGTGGATGAAATAAACTGTTAAGTGAATTATGTTATGGCTGGTTTGTGTAGTCATATAGGAATAAGGTCTGGGAGGAATTTACAACCCAAGCTAAAAAGCACTTTTATCACTCACACTGGTAACTTCTATGAACCCTTCCCAGAGGCAGTAGGATTTTTGTGGGTTTCAAGAAAGAGATATATTTCTGTTTCATACCAGATGCTCAGAGAATGTTTAAAGATTGGTTAAGCATACTACAAAATACAAATATGAAATACATCTACAAAATACGAACTGCAGGCTTTAATTTTACCACCTAGGAAAATAGATTAACCCTAATTTTGTCTCTTCCATGAGTGAATATTTTTGCTATAAAAGAACTCTCTAGTGTAGCCACTGAGATTGTGGCAATAGAATTTAGCGTGTCTTTAATTCTGTTGCTCCTAGATGCATACAGTGAAATACTGTGCATTTAAACATCAGATTGTATATCTCCAGCATAGGTCAAACTGAAGATTATCTTTGCTTTTGTTTTAAAAATAAATGGAATCATACGATGTGTGGTCTTTTGCGACTGGCTTGTTTCATGTAGCATGAGGATGTTCGAGATTCGTCTACATTGTAGTACATAAGCATTCTTCATTCTTTTACTTTGCCAAATAATATTCCAAGGCATCAGTGTATTACTTTTATTTATCCACTTATCAGTTGACAGACATTTAAGTTGTTTCCCTTTCTGGCTGTTGTAAATAGAGCTGCTATAGAATTCTGTGTACAGGTTTTTATGTGGGCATACATATTCATTTCTCTGGGGTTTATACCAAGGAATGGAATTGCTGGGTCATATGGTAGCTCCGTGTTTAAATTTTTGAGGAGCTGTCAAACAGCTTTACAAAGTGGCTTTGCCGTTTTACGTTCTGTCTAGAAGTATGTAATAAGCATTCTGATTTCTCCACACTATCACAAACACTTGTTCTTCTGTTGTCTTCATTATAGCCATCCTGATGTGCATAAAATGTAATTTAATTGTGATATATAATTGTGGTTTTGATTTGCATTTTACTAAGAGTTAATGGTGTTGAGAATCTTTTCATGTGATTATTGTCCATTCATACGTCTTCTCTGGAGAAATGTCTGTCCAGATCTTTTACCTGTAATAATGTTGAGCATCTTTTTACATGCATAGTGGACTTTTTGTATGTTTTTGGAGACATGTCTATTCAGATACTTATTTTAAAATTGTACAATTTTTATTACTGGGTTGTAAGAATTCCTTACATATTCCAGATATAACTAACTACCTTATTTGAGATATGATTTGCAAATATTTTCCCCAATTCTGGGAATTGTCTTTTAACTCCTTGGATTCGTTAGTTAAAATGAGATCATAATTTTGTTTTTCAGAATATCAAAGAAATCTGCTATAAGATTGGGAGCCGAATTCTTCTTCCCTGGCCACAGCCAGTGCTTCGTGTGGAAACTGGGATGTGAATTTGCAGTGTTGTGTAGTTGCTCAGTCTTTGGGACTTGATATCAGAGTGACATATATTGAAATCTCAGCTCTATAGTTTATATTGGGAGGCAATGTAACTTCTATATACTATGAGATTCTTATCTATACATTAGGGATAAAGCAACCCTCCTTCAGTATGTTAATGTAAGTCTTCACCAGACAGTAAGTAGTATCTGCAACTCATAAATAGTTATTATTGGGGTTTTCGCTGTTCATGTACATATGATTTTTGATGTTTGACTCTTAAGATCATTTAAGCAATGGTGGAACTTGAGGGGAGGGTACAGCTCAAGTGGTAGCATGCTTAGCATGCTGGAGGGCCTGGGTTCAATCCCCTAATTACCTCCCCTCCTCCAAAAAAAAAAAAAAAAGAAAAAGAAATAGTGGAACTAGCTAGAGTTTATAATTGGACCTGAGGTGTGGGAAATCACAAACTCTATGATAACTGCATTTAAGATCAAATTATTGCTGGGGGGAGGGTATAGCTCACATGGGCAGAGTGCATGCTTAGCATGCCTGAGGTCCCAGGTTCAATCCCCAGTACCTCCTCTAAGAATAAATAAATAAACCTAATTACCTCCCCCACCAAAAAAAAAAAAAAGATTAAATTATTGCTAATCATCTTTGATCAGGCATAGGTACCACCACCTGATTAAAACTGAAAATTAACAATATAGTCTAAAATAGACTTATTAAATTATTTTCAGCTAGAAAAATATGGGTTGGCTGAAATAGTACAGCCTACCTGTTAAGAAATATATATATAAACATCTCAGGTTCCTTCTACATCTAGGAGAGAGATATGTCAATAAACTTACACCCAGGTCTACAGTCACCATCTATGTTACTTGTGCAGAAAAGCGTTAGTCTCTCTTTTGCACTGACTGTAACTGACCCCTGGGTAACCAGTTGCCCGGTATTTACTGAACACTTGAAAATGAAATACTCTCTAGTTACCTTGTTGAATAAATAAACTAGGTAATTAAAAGGAGCCCCCCCTCCAAAACAGGTATCTTTATTTGCCCACATAATGCAAATAACTCTTGCCGTCAGCCCTTTCTTTAATGTGATTTAGTCCTCAACTTGGCCTGTCAGCCTATGAACACACAAATGAAGGTGGGAAACAGAAGATTTAAAGAACGTTTGTTCTCAGAGGATGCCAGTGTCGTTAGAAAGAAGAGATAGGCAGGTTGTTTTGTGTCTTTGAAAATGAATGTTGGAAGAAGGTCTAGAAAAAAAAACCTGGAAGTTGAACTTTTGAGTCTAGAAAGCATTCACTTTCCATATAAAGGTGTTTTTAATTGCAACATAATTGACATATACACTGTGTTAGCTTCAGGTGCACAATCGGTTTATGTGACACATTCATAGATTGCAACGTGATTGCCACCGTAGCGTTACCTGACACCCCTATCACGGCTCATAATTATCATTTCTTTTTTACGGTGAGAGCAGCCAGTCTCTTAGCAAATTTGAAATATGTAGTACAGCATTGTTGACTATAATCACAGTGCCTTGCACTAGTTCTCCACAGTTTATTCATCTTCTAACTGCAAGTTTGTTCCCTTTGGCCAACACTCCCAAATTCCCCCACCCTAAGGCATTAGTAGTCACCTCCTCTCTGTTTTTATGAGTTCAGCTTATTCAGTTCTACTAAAAGTGACAGTAACACTTATATTTGTCTTTCTTTGTATGACTTATTTCACTCCACAATGCCCTCAAGGTCCACCCATATTGTTGCAAATGGCAGGGTTTCCTTTTTCTCAGGGCTGAATAATTTTTCATTGTGTATATGTATATGTGTGTGTGTATATATATATATATCTTGTTTATCTATTCATCCATTGATGGATGGCTGCTAAATTTTCTGGGGCCATGATGACAGACCTGGTCATGAATAGATGAACAATCATTTCCTATTACAAGCCATTCACTTTATGAATGCCAAATGCAATTTACTCAGAAGCACTGGAATGGGTGTTGCATGTAAATATTTATTCTCCTAACAATCTCATGAAGAGGGATAATGACCCCTGCTTTACATACGGTAGGACTGAATTTCACCCAAGTTAGTAAGTATAGCGTCTTAGGGTTCCTTACAATAAATCCATAGTTAGAACAAAGCGGGAAAAGTGGATTACCAAAACCAAACATTTGTCTCATCATCCAGGGTAAGGGCTTTGGAATACAACTTACAGAGAAGGACAAGTAAAATTAAATTGAAAAAAATTAAATTGAAAAAAAAAAGGTTTAGGTATCAATAAAAAACAGTGCAGGGAAACAGTCACTTCTTAGACATGCTTCAGCAGAACTTTTTAAGATTACTTAACCCATATATTTGCATGATAAATCCTTCACAAATTTCTACTTCTTATTACTGACAACAGTTTACTTTCAACACATCCTACAAGTGATTAAAACATATCAGGCACATGGCAATTGAGAAGCAATCAATCTTGATAATTCAAGCTCTGAAATCCTTCTCTGTCCCTCTTCTTTTTATCTCTCCTCCTTCCCGGTTTGACTGACTGGAGGGCTGAAAAATTAACTGCCTTAACTCATCACTTGAGATGTACAGATTAAGTCATTGTCCTTAGAAATAAAATGCAGTCTCAACTGTGCTCAGGCTTTTTCCACGCTTGTGGCAGGAATTAAATTCCACCCTGTACTCTAACGTTCCCAGACTCACCTTAGACCAAAAATTACTTCAGACTTTGACACTGGCTCCTCAGAATACGAAAAATTTCCACATTTATAAAACTGTTTTCATAGATATTTGCTTTGCAGATCTGATGAGTAGAGACACTCTCTGATTAACCAAAACCCAAATATTTATAACAATAACACAACATCAAAGGAATAGCCACATTTATTCAGTGCATCCAGTGTACTGTGTTCTGAGTGAAGATATCCTCATAATTGAATTCTTCTAGCATTTCTTACAAAGTGTTATTATCAGGGCTCTAGAGGAAAAAACAAAAACATACCCAAAACAAACAACAAAAACAAGACTCTGAGACCAGAGTTTCTATCAATTGCTCTGATTTACACAAGGACTAAGGGAAGTCTTAAATTTAAAATCAGCTGTCCTCAAATATAAAATCGATTATCTTCAAAATGCAGAATAGATAAACAAGATTGTACTGTGTAGCACAGGGAAATATATACAGGATCTTGTGGTGGCTCAGAGCGAAAGAGAATGTGACAATGAATGTATGTATGTTCACGTATAACTGAAAAATTGTGCTCTACATTGGAATTTGACACAACATTGTAAAATAACTATACCTCCAAAAAAATGTTTAAAAAAATTTAAAACTTTAAAAAAAATAAAACCAATTGTCATTCTTATCTGTTAAATTAAATAAATTGAAACGAAGAAAAGATAGTCATTCATTAATTCATTTGTTTACCCAAAAAAGCACTTGTTGGGTGCTTCCTCTGAGAGAGGGGTACTGTGTTAGGCGTCAGGACTTAAAAACTAAATAGACCCTTGCCTTCAAGCAGCATACGGTCAAGTAGGGGAGGTTGGTGGAAAGAATTAATGTGTTATAACAAAGGTGTGTATAAAAGTAAAGTGAGAAAATTGAGAAGGAGCTTTGAAATCTTTTCTTTAATAGAGTCATTTTCTTAAGCCAAGCTGAGGGGCTGTCAGACCTCCAAAGCAGGTCGCTCTTGGAAGAGTTAACTGTAGCTCGTACGGATGGATTACATTTGCAAAGCAACTCACTCCAGAACCAGTTGCCCTGATCTAAAACCAGTGTGCTGGGGGTGGCCAAGTCCTCTTGATAGTGCAAGATTAATCACTGTCCAGGAGACGAACATGGGTTTTCTCTCGGAAGAGACTTTTCTTTCTCATTTTTCCAGAGTAAGTTTCCATGAGGTGGGTGTGTTTTGGTTGAGCAGGGACGAGCTCCACGGCGGTGTGTTGTTTTAGTGGTTGGAGAATGACATAAAGTGAAAACCATAAGTTCAAAGTGTCTGGCTGTTTACGGGAATCCCACCTCCAGAGAACTGGCATTTGAGTGTGAGATTACTCATCCGTATTAACTCTTTGGATAAACACTTTCCTGTGAAGTGTAACGTGGGCTATACGTTTCCTGACAAAACTGTTCTCGAATTTAAACAGAGTATCTCAACCAGGGTCTATTTTTTAAGATATATTTGGAAAGAGACAAATCACTTCAGTACCTTCTTTTCAGACGCTGCCCAGAGTTTTGGGGCAAAGCCATGGACCAGAGACTTGATACCCCATCTTCAGTGAGAGGAGAGCTTACCAAGATCCCAGGTATTTTTCCATGTTGTTACATCATCTATGTCTTTGCAGCTCCAATCAGCCAGTTATCTCTGGGTCAGTTTCTAAACGGGGCAGTTAGTCTAAATACCAAGCCAGGCTTTCCTCTGATTCCAGTTTATTTGTGATGCGTGTGTCTGCACCGTGGTCAGGGGTAAATAACTGTCTAGGGAAGAAGTGACTATAAGAATAAATCTAGGGGGAAAAGTCATACTAAAAAACCCCACAAACTATCATACACTCAACCAATGATGGAAGGAAGAATTTGGAGGACTACTGCGTCCTGCTAACCATTCGCATCTTTCTGTTGCAATGGATTTAAGAGCATTTAGTTAATTGTTTCTCTGTTTCTCTAATCTAAGAGTTTAAGGCACGTTTGTGGTCTTCTTTTAGTAGAACCAACCATCCATTCATTTGTTAACAGAGAAATCTCTAAGTCAATGTAAGATGCTTTTGCCAGTGTAAACATTGTACTTTTTTAAGAATTATCTCCAGAGCAGAGATTTCTGATCCTAAACAAACAAAACATTCTTTCAAACTAAAGAAGTACTTACCTACCCTCTCGTCATAGTTCCTTAAAATGCCATAAAGTAAGTGGCTTATAGAAAATGGAAATTTATATCTCGTAGTCTGAAGGCTAGAAGTCCAAGATCAGGATGCCAGCAAGGTCAAGTTCTGGTGGGAGCCCTCTTTCTGATTTACAGTGGTCTCTACCCGGTGTCTTCACGTGGCCGAAGGAATGAACTCACTGTGTGGGGTTACTTTATAAGGACACTAATCCCAATCATAAAGGACACCTCTGTGTCCTAATCATTTACCAAAGGTTCAACCTCCTCATACTGTCACCTTGGGGTTAAGATTTCAACATATGAATTTTGTCGGGGAAACAAACATTCACACCATAGCATCTCCCGTCTTAAGATTGAACAAACCTAAGGTATGAAAGACCAGAGAAGGCAAAAAGACCTATTTTTCATCCCTTTTGATGTATTAATAATCTTGGGAAAATTATAGATTTAATAATATCATGTGTATAAGGGAGTAAACTTACTTAAGCAGCAACTCTCCTGTAAGAAGTGTGACCATTGCTAAGTGGCAGGACTTTTTCTACCGTAGGTATAAAGGAGGGCAAATGCTTAACTTAATAGCGACACTGTCTTCTCGCCAGGTTGACTATCGTTAGACGCATGAACGTTTGCTCTGTTGAGTAACTTGGATGAGTTTGGCTACGCCAAGGTGGGCCTAGAAAGGAAAATGAGATTATGAACTCAAAAGTGACAAAATAGTGGGGCAGGTCTTTGCTTTCCTTGGGCTGGAAATTGAGTTTGTGCCTAATCATAGGTAGATCTCAAGGAGCAGAGAGGACCCAGCTTTACATGTGAAGGTTTTTGGGGAAAACGTGGGCGTATATAGAACTCAAGACCAATTGTGGATTTGTGTTCCTAATGAAACCTTTTAACCCAAGACCTAGTATGGAACTCTCCATTGCAGGGTTCAACTTCATACTGCAAATATCTCATTAAAACAAAGTGAAATGAACAGATAAGAAACAAACAAACATAAAAATTTACCCTTGCCTCTGGATTATGCAGCAGAACTCTTAGCAAGAAAGCCCCCATTTAGTGGAGACAAGAATATGGACGGAGGTCAGGATACAAAGAAGACCCCTGTGTCTTTTGCTGACCCTCCTGAAGTCACCAGACCAGCCAAGAGGGTCTCTGGAGTGAGGATGGATTTCTGCGACTCCTGGGAGCCCAGAAGTGCTCCTGAGCCCTGGGCAGCAGCCTCAGCCCCAGGGTGGGATGCGGCAGAGGGAGGCGTGGTTGCTCATGAACCACGTTCAGGTGGGGCCACTGGGCTGCCAACATCGCACAGAAGACCGACCACAATTACCAGCTAGTCCTTCATAACATTTATGACTTTGTGTACTCTCTATGGGATTATTCACATTTGCCCAGAAACTTAAAAGCCAGAAATGACTAAAAGGTGGCACATGAATCCTCTATTTCAAGAGCTCTGAACCAGGATGTTCCAAACTCATTTCATCAACGTCACTTTTCATCTCGTGTATTTTCTGACCGAGCTAGCAACGGCACAATCCTGAATGAGGCAAAGCTCGCCTCCGATGTGCCCTACTTCCCAGTACTGGAAACTTAGAAACCGGCCCTTTAGCCCTGGGTACCTACATCTGGATTTCTAGTGGAGTCCACGCTTCCTAGCAAAACTCAATCTTCTAGACTTTTCCAAAAAGTCCTTGTGCCTCGCTCCAACATCTTAAATCTGAATATTCTATTTCTGTTTGTTCTTATAGCCTTTTCTCTGCTGATGGATTGCTCTCATGTACCTTTAATTTGTGAAAGGACTTTTGTCAGTTTTAGGTATTAATATCTGTTTTCTTACTACAATTTAGTGGGGGAAAACATCGTAAGCACACTGTTGGTTAGAAATTTAAAGATAAGGCTTGGTGATGTTTTGGAGCAGGAGTTTGGGGGTCAGGAGGAAATGTGAACTCTTTGATGATATTCGATAATACTGAATCTATGGATACGCGTTCCACTAAAAATTCATGCCCCTCCCTTCCCTCTCTCTCCCTCTTTCTGTCTCTCTTTTTCATGGTAGCTCTCTAAGGTCAGTAATGCATATACCCATACTTTTAAAACTAGAGAATACATTGCTTCCATATTAGAGATTTTTTTTTCCAATAAACTTTGTTGTTTGTGTAATGTAACATAAATAATAATTTTAAAAGAAGTACCTTAGATAATCATAAATGTATCTACATTAAACTCTTTTCTTCTAGTTTAGTTTAGCACATAATACCAATCATCAAGCAAGTTTCCTTTTTGGCAATGTACTTGTACACACACACACACAACCGTACAATTTTGTTTTGCTGGAGACCAAGAAAATGCCGAATTGTGGCTCCTAAAAATAAATAGATGATCAATCAATCGATCGATCGATCAACAAATAGATAGATGAATCCTGCGGACTACCCCGCTGCCATCCTAGAGACACGACATAAGCAAGAATAATGCAAATTGATGTTTCACTATAGATGCGACTGTCTCATTCACAGTCTCTTCCTGTGACATTGGTCATAGAGAGATCATAAATGAAATAATATGCAGACACATGAAAGAAGGACTTTTTATTAATTCAATCACCTCTAGGCTCCACAGGATTATTTTACATCTAAGAAGAACACTGTTACTCTAACCCTAAAGAACACCATGTAGGTAAAACATTAAAGTTACAATATTTCCTTTATCTAAACTTTGCTATCACTAGTAACGATCAGTGTTTACTGTTACCCAGAAGTCCAATTTGACTCTGAGCAGATCTCATTTGCATTCCTTTATACTGTTTCCCCTTTGCCACCAAAGGGAAAGATTGGATCATTTACCCTCTAAATTTCGATGTGGAAAATAATTTGGAAAAAAAAATATTTTTAAAGCTTCAGAGAAACCACTCTGTATCTATAATCATAGACATGTTCCCTGAGTTTGAAATGAAACAGTGTAGACCTAAGTGTGTACCTGAAAATTCAAAATTTATTACTAGAAAAACCTGTCATATCTCTCCCCTAGTGTAGCAGTTGGCTAAAAGAAAATATTTGTTTATTCAGTAATTTATTTTAAATCCACTGAAAAAAGAAACCTGGGGTTTAGAGCAAGTTTTTGGTTTGTAAACAAACTCTTATCTGACCACAAAGTTCCTTGTACCTACTTAAGTGCATTCCTCCAAAAAGATGAAAAATAAGTTTTGTTTTTCGCAAGTCCACCTATTTAAGGAAACCTTAATGCAATCTAAACTAAAACGTTAAATTTTAATTGTGAAAAGTATTTACGTTTTGAGAACAGATCCTATTGCTTTACATTTTAGGTAATTGAAACTTGAGGACGCTCTGCTGTGGTCCAGGTGAGGCTCAAAGACAGCAATTTATCAGTCATTCTTCCAGCAAATTCTCACATTTATGCCTGAGAATACAGGTTCTCAACCCCTGACCTCCACAGAGATTCTTAAACCAGTCAGAGAAAATGGTTTTGTCTTCACACTGAACTACGGAAGGTTTATGGACAGATAGATTTGATTCTCCACATCAGAGAGAGAGAGAGAGAAGGGAACGGGGGCTGAAATGGAAGGGAAAGGAAGAGAAAGGTTTGTAGGAGAAGGAAGGAGGGAAGAAGGGAGGGGCAGAGCGAGAAAAATAGCCTCAATTCATCCGAATCGTTTAAAAACACAATGAGTGTCTCACATATATGAAAACTGGTGTGCAAAATTTAAATTACAATATAATTTGTTTCTCTTCGAAAAGATGGACGTGACCACAGAACCTTGGGCTGCCACCAAATCTTAGGACCTTCGAGGAAGAAAAGTTTATCTTTATCTGGAGCTTTCTTTTAGAACAGTGCTTCTCAAGCTTTAAGCTGCAAATGGATCACTTGAAAATCTTGTTAAATTGCAGATTCTTCTTAAATAAGTTTGAGTTGAGACCTGAGGCTTCGTGTCTTTGAAAAGCTCCCAGGAGATGCCACCTGGCCAGGGATCACGCTTTAAGCAGCGAGGCTTTAGAAAACCAGAAATCTCTAATATAAAAGATGTATGGGAACACTGATGCTTGCTAAAATACGGTGGGTTTCTTGTCAGTCCCCTCATGGTGGGTTTCTTCTCAGTCAGGTAGTTCATCGTATCTGCTGTTTACTCTCAGACTTTCCCTGACAACCACTCAGATCCTCAGATGCAGGCTTGAGAAACCCACACCTTTGTCCCCAAGACTCACAGTCTTATCACAATGACCCTGCTTCTCAGCTCAGACAAACTTCATTTTCATGTGCTTCTAGAATCTTCCTTAGAAAGTGAGTTTTCAGCATCATAAAATATCCATGTACCTCTGCACAACATCAGAAAAGCCACAGTGGAACCAGTGGCTCCTTCATGAGTCTGGGTGCTTCCTCAGTTAAACACTGGACACCTTAGTTGCTATTTTTTTTTTCAGTTATTAAAATACTTATATAGACAGCAAAATTTTAATAAGGCCAACTACTGTACAGGGTCATCAGCCAGTGGTGACAGAGATTTCTCTATGTAACATCAACCCACACTTAAAACTATGTGCCAAAGCTTTGGTTTCCAAAAAGTGGAAACTTTTCTCATTTTTCCAGAAGAAGATGAGCCTTTGGGGGAAATTTCCATTATCAAATTCTGGGCAGGATAACTAAAGAGGACCCGCCTTCGCTCAAAAGCTACTCTCCTGTTTTGTTGCTTCTCAAATCTAAAACTAGGTCTATAGGAAGGGTAGAGCTCAGGGGTACAGCGCATGCCTAGCACGCACAAGGTCCTGGGTTCAGTCCCCAGCACCTCCACTAAACTAAATACATAAACCTAATTACCTCCCTCCAAGACAAAACACAAACAAAAAAACTCAAAAAAAAATTTTTAAATAAAAATTAAAAAAACACAGCTAAGTCTATACATTGCCCCTCCAATTTGCTGTGTGTTCTTTGCCTGGACATTTGATTCCCGTTGTAGGTTATAAAACTGGGTAAGTACACAACACGACCAAAGGCATCTTTCCAATAAATGAGCAGAGTTGTTAGCTGTCTCCTCCCCATCTTATCGTAATAGTCATATCTCCTCCCTAAACTGCAGCAGCCGCTAAGTCAGGGTTTCCCATCTAGCTCTGAAGAACACCAGTACCCTCGAAAGAGCTGAGTCGTTTCGCTGGCCCACCTTCTCTTCCCAGGCTACCCGGTGGCTACAGACGGCCTGTCAGGGCGTCTGTCTCTTGCTGACCTGGCTCAATAGGAGTCTGATGGAATTTGGTGGGAAGGCAGTGGAGGGAGGAGGAAGGCTGATTAAGCCATCGCTTACACTGATTTAGTAGCCAGCAGCTTAAACTGATGCTTTATCAACTCTGAAGTTCAAACCCTGGCTGGAAACTGAGTTAATTCATCAAGAAGGATTAGAAAATGCAAAAGGTCCATAAATTTCATAGACTGATTCTTGTTATCTCCAGAGATTTTCCTGTCACTTAAAAATGATGTCTGGGGTACAATTTGCATCTAAAATGGCCTTGGAAAGAGGCAAAAGGCCAGCTCTTCAAACTAATGAATCCTCAGGTTACAGAGAAACGCTCCCAGCCAAACAAAGCAAACCACATTCCACCGTATTCCAATCGGACCCAACCCAAATCAGTAGCGACCTCGCTAGTGGACTTCAGCTCCTTTCTTCCAAGAGAAATGCTATTTCCCCCTCCTCCCCACAAAATTCACATGAAATAGAAGGAAGGGTAGCAAAAGGAAAAGACACAAACAAAAAACAGGGTTGGGTATCGGGAGAACTCGGGTTCCAATTTCAGGGAGGCCACCAAGTAGCTCTGTGGTTGCAGGCAAGTCACATCTTCTCTTTGGGCGTTCCCTTTGCCACTTATAAAATTAAATATCCAGGGTTCTTTCCGTGCATTTCCTGCACAAAGTCTCTCCTTACTGTTACGAGGCGTTGCATCGTCTATGATTTTACAAGAGAGTAATGGCTAGTGATTTTTTTTCTTTCTAACGAACTAAAGCATTCAATCTTCCTAGATACGGGGTCAAAAAGATAGACATTCAGTGTTTTTAATCTCTTAAATGTCTGTTCTTTAGAGTATTTCTGATCCGCCTCATTCCAACCACGGATTACTTGAAGACTATCTCTAGATCGCCCATCCAAGGGGTGGAGGAGGGTGGTGCACACGCGCGCGCAGTTTTCAGAGAAACTTCTCTAAGCCATACTTCTTAAAATGAAAAAACATGTTCTACTCTTTTGAGACTATTATTCGGATGAGATGGCAATAGTTTGATGCTAGTGTGTGAGTCCCAAGGTGGTGCAGGCTAAAAAGTGCTTCTTTTGCTTGAGGAGTCTGACAAGGGTTCATTTACAAATGAGAAATGCTGCCATCTACACAGATTTTTGGTATCTGAATAAACAAAATAATTAGATCAAATCTGGCGAGTGCAATAGCCTAATATCCGATTGAATGATACAGTATTTACATGCAAAACTTTGAGAGATAGAAGGCTGCATCTTAAAGGTAACATTTTATAAGTTACAATATTTTTGTTGCCTCCAGTGACTGAATTTTCTTTCTGATTTATTCTCTTTAGGGAACCTATACGGATATTAAATATTATCATATAAAAACCCAAAGAATTACAGGACACTTATATGTAATAGAGTTTCTCTTGTAAGGTCATTTGTGTGGCAGGATGTCTTACTAGGCATTTTCAAGTGACATTAAGCATTGTCAAGCATTTGCTTATTAAGCATTTTCAAGAGACACACCCAGGATAGACGTAAAAAAGTTTTTTTTTTAAAGAGTCAAGGAAAAGCAAAGAAGCTCAGGAATATTTTCTGCAACAAAGCAGCTTCTTGGAGCACATCATTTTCTTCGTCTCCCCTTACCGAGTACCTCTTACTTTGCAAAAACCAACAGGCAGTGCGCTGCTCCTTTTTAGAGCACTTATGAGACCTTAAGTGAAAGTAATGTATGATCTTTTTGCATTTTTCCAAAGTCATCAATTTTGACTTTTTTGCCTCACCTGACCCAAATGATCTGCCCTTACCAACTTTCCCTAACACTACAAGGGTGCTATTTTTCTGTTAACAGTTAGACCTTATAGACTCACTGAATCACTGCCATCACCCATTTTCATAACCAGCGCATGCCCTTGCTTGGAGAGTGCCACATCATTCTCTGTTAAAACGGAGTTAGAGTTTTGACGTGTGGTGTCAGCAAATAACACTTCATGTAAGTGACCAGCCAGTGATCCGAGCTTCGCTGTGTTTTCACAGGGTGAATTCTCCAGCGGTCCAGTTAGTCCAGGCAAGTGTTAAGAGAGACTCATTCTCTAGCAAGATGGTTGCAATAACTATTCTTGTAGAGAAGCAGTGTTTTTCTCCTTTCTTTAAAAATTTCTACACAACGTGAAATGCTTTTCAATTGTTTCAAGTAAATATCTGATAATGTTCAGTTCAGTGAACTCAGCCAGTCTGACATCCAGTCATTTTTTGGACTGCTGTAGGAACACGCTTGACAACATTTTCACTTTTACTGGAAGGAAGAAGAATTCTAGCGATGAAAGCGTAGGCCAGATAAGAAAGCAGAGTCAAAATTCCACAGTGCTTCCTTCCGTTTCGGAGTGCACACAGTCCCTTGGCTCACCTGCCTTCCTGTTATTCTAATATGTTATTCTAAGACAATACAAAGCTTGAGAGCTGAGGGCTAACTGTGGTGCGAGGATGGAAATTGGACGATTCTGAAACTCTTCTTAAGCCTTTGTAGCTGTGTTAGTTCCTTTTGGAAATAAAGGCCTTCCATACCTCTAACACGGAAGCATCACACATTTTTAGAACCTGTATTTTAAAAGAGCAGATGCCCAAAGCACACCCCAGATTCGGATTTTTCTTCTCTCGGATGATGCCCTGAACTCAACACGGTCCATTGAAACTTCACATCCTCTGTTTTCTTATTCACTTCAGTGAGGCAGAGTGGGTGAGCCTCTCTTCCATGGTTCCCCAACCCTGTGTACACATTCCTCTTATATTTTTTTTTTATCATGTTGCACCAGGACGATTTGTTTTATGTCTGTGCTTCCAATGAGAACCACGTGAGGAATCTTTCAGTGAATATTCATTTATTTGATCATTTGCCACAGGTTTTTTTTTTTTTTTAAGACCTTTTGCATCTTAGGTCTGGGAAAGAAAGGTAACAAAAATATTATCAACAGGTCACAAGAATATCTATCAGATTATGACAATTTATCAACAGTTTCTTGAATGAATAAAGGAAGGAAGAATTGAGGGACTTCGTCACTTGCATAAAGGAGCTGGTTGGATAACTGTTTCCCCAGCATAGGCCTTGAAGACCTGGGTCATGGTAGACAATTACAGGGATAGTTTTAAATAATGGTGATAAATGAGGAATAAATTATTAAGAAACGTTGAAGTCAAAGTCATATTCTTATCCTTAAATACGTTTTCTTTCTTTTTTCTTTCTTTCTTTCTTTCTTTCTTTCTTTCTTTCTTTCTTTCTTTCTTTCTTTCTTTCTTTCTTTCTTTCTTTCTTTCTTTCTTTCTTTCTTTCTTTCTCTTTCTTCCTTCCTTCCTTCTTCTTTTTTCCTTCTCATTGTCTTCTTCATCTGCATTGTCTGTGTTAGCATCAAGCTAATACCAGCGTCATACTAGCAACAAACGTTCACGAGGACTACCAGTTTGTTCAATTAGGGTTTTTCGAATCCCGTGTATTGATGTCATTGTCCCTGTTCCACTTTGATATGAAAAGGAAGTGTCTGGTTACCATTGTAAATTCCAGTGGGTATTTGATCGCTAACACATAACACTGAACATTCTCTCTCTGACCATTTCTCTGCTCTAAAGCAGATCATTAAATTGCTCCCAGGCAGAAAGAACACGGACCAGAACAGCAGGGCACTTTTGTAATAAGACCTTGTAAATTGAAAGCCCTGGATACCTTTCCCACTGTGAGAACCCACTGAGACTGGTTCCTTTTAACATTGCATTAATAGGCTCTTCAGACCCAGTTAATTAAAGACAGTATATCTAGGCAGACGCTCATTGCTCAGGAGATTCATGTGCATGCCAGCCCTTAAAAACCAGTTCTTATTTTTAAGGTATTCTCACTGTCTTGAAGTTTACTTTGGTCATTATACAGTTTGGTTAGTTTGCCCAAAATCTTCTGAAACTCAGCTTGCATGTTATGCACAGAACCATGGACCTGAAATGGCCTGTATTCATAATTCTATCATGTGCTTGAATTTATACATGTTTTTCACAACAAAGTCAGATGTGAAGGCCATCTCGCTGTGATTAACCAAGTCCATTTGTTAAGTCCCTGCTGGTGAGAGGAAAGGCTTATAATTGCAATATCATGGCCATACAGTTACAAACTGGGGGCCTGCTGGGAAACGCAGACCTTAATGTAGAGGTGTCATTAAAACCTCCGAGTCAGCCGAGGTAGTTAATCACTCAATTAGACTCTCATTATCATCTGCCCTGCATCAAAAAGGCTCCCCACCGTCAAGGAGGGGTTGTAGCCAGTCACTTTGACAGGTGATCGCCTCCTCAAATACAATGGCTACAGTAGGCCTTGGAGGAGACACCAGCATGACTTGGCCCGTGTCTAAGCCGAAGCAGACGCCCTGGGAGTTTAGACGGCCCTCACTGAGGAGATCAAAGGCGGAGAAACAGCTGATCCCAGACTGGCTGGTGTCAGCCTGGTGTTTCCTCTGTCACAGGCAGATGGAGAGCTAACTTATTGATTGCCGGCCTCAATATTCGGCCTGGAATAAAAGGCCTGGCCTGGAGGAGAATCTTCAGGAGGAATGTCCAGCTTGGCAGCACACGTATTAAGAATCTGCCAGCCCTTCCATCTGAAAAGGACCGCTTGAGGAAATTGAGGGTGAATCTGTCATTTTTCCACCACATGCTAACATGCAAAGGAGATAAAACCAGCCATTGGTCCAGCTTAAGGCATAGCTCTGATCTGTTAAATACTTTTCAGATGCAGAGCTGGTCTTCCTGGAGTGAGGCAGTTCACTGGGGAAACCAGTAACCAACTGAGGATTCCATGGGCCAAACAACATAGCAAACAGAATGATGCTGAGCGTGTAACCCGCAACACTGTCCAGAATATTTGAGGCTTATTAAGATAGGAGTGCTTATATGCCCTTACCTAACATTCTGAACTTTTCCCTAAAGGGTCAAAGGCGTTAAAACTGTATAATTTAATGCATGGGGAGCAGAAAATCCCCAAGGGAGAAGTTATAGATGGATTTCTGGATGTTCGGAATAGAATTTGTCAACTTGGTCTTTATTCACTATTAATTCTAGTAAGTCAAGAAAAAAACAACATCTGCTGTGCTGTCTTTAAATTTATTTCTCTGAACAACTTGAGGTACTTTCTTATCCATTCAGAACTGGGTTCTCTACGTGCGCCAAATAGCAAACCCCTCTAGTAATTAAATCACATTCAATTATCAGTGAATTTCATAATTTAACCTTTTAACAGGAGGCTCAGTTGATTTTATTCTATGTATTCTGCTGTTTTTTTTAAAAAAAAAAGTTGTCTTTTTTCTCCCCCAAGTGTTCCTTTAACACTTGTGAATATTTCAAGCCAAGAAGTTCTTTAAAATATTTATCTGTCAACACAAACTCTCAAGGGCGCCTTTGGTGTATGTTTTGCGTTTTGCAAAATAACTTGTTAACGGTTTTACTGGCAATACATTTGAGAAATGCTAAACTCAAAAGTTTTTTAAAATACACTTTTAATTTAGAATATCTTTTTATTTACAGAAAAATTGTGAAGATAGCACAAGAGTCCCTTATATCTCACACACTATTTGTCCTCTTACTAATGTCTCACATTAGAATACTGTATTTGTCACGATTAATTAACCAAAATTGATAGATTATTATTAATGAAAGTCCATACTTTATTCAGATTCCCTCACTTTTTTTCTAACGTCTTTTCTGTTTTAGGATTCCATCTAATATATCATGTTGTCATGATTCCTTTGGCCCCTCTAGGTTGTGACCATTTCTTAGACCCTTTTTTTATTTTGATGATCTTGAAAACTTTGAGTGGTACAGGTCAGTCTTTTGTCAAATCCCCTTCCACTGCTATTTGTCTAAAGTTTTTTTTTTTTTTCAATCATCAGACTCTGGTTATGATTTTTGAGGAGGATGTCCACAGAGGAAAAGTGTCATTTACCTTCCATCACATCAAAGTCACATTCTCTCAACATAATGGATCGCTTTTGATATTAATCTTGATCACCTGGCTGAGGTAGTGTTTGTCAGGTTTCCCCACAGTAAATTTACCTTTTTTTCCCCTTTCCATACTGTACTCTTTGGAAGTAAGTCAGGATGGCTAACCCACACTTACGGGGTGGGAGTTATATACCTCATTTCCTTGATGGTGGCATAGCTACATAAATTATTTAGAATTCTGCATGGACAGTTTGGCTATTCTGCATTTATTTATGTATTTATGTGTGTATGTATTTATTTATATCAGTGTGCACTCACAAGCATTTCTTTCATACTTTGTGATATTATCCAATATTAACAACTAGTGTACAGTGCTTAAATACAGTCCTTTTTGCCTTTAGTGTTACAGATTTATCTCATTTCCAAAGTTACTTAGATCAGTACTTTTTCTTTCTATCTCCTTGAGTAAAGTTATTTCATACATGTGGTATAGAGTTTGCTTTCATCCCAAGATCACCTAGACTTCTAAATTATTTTGTTAACGATCATTCCTTCTGCTAGAAAGTTCTATGGGCTTAGATAAATGCTTAGCATCGTGTATCCATTATTATAATACTATACAGGATGGTTTCACTGCCCTAAAAAATCCTCTGTGCTTTAACATGAACACTTACCCCTTTAGCAACTATTGATTTTTTCATTGTCTTTAGAGTTTTGTCATTTCTACAACATCATATAAATGGAAACATAACGTATATATAGCCTTTCTAGATTGGGTTTCTTCACTGAGCAATTTGCATTTAAAAGTCATGCCTGTCTTTATGTGGTTTGATAGTGCCTTCCTTGTTCATTACTGAATAGTATTCCCTTACGTGAATGTTTATCCATAAATGCATTGAAGGGTAAACTCCCGCTTTTTGTTTTGACAGTTATGAAGAAATCTGCTCTATGCATGCATGTGCTTGTTTTGTGTAAATAAAAGCATTAAATCAATTGGGCAATTACATAAGAGCATGGTTGCAGGACCAAAGGTTAAGACTATATTTAGCTTTATAAGAAATTGCCAAGTTATTTTCCAAAGTGGCTGGTACCATTTTGTATCTCTACCAGCAATAGATGAGTTTCTGTTGTTCTTTATCTTTGCCAGCACTGTATCATCGGGTTTTTCTGTTTTTAGCCACTCTTACGTGAGTGTTGTATATCTTGTTGTATTTTAATTTGCAGTTTCCTAGTGACTAGTTTCCTAGTGATGCTGAGTATATTTTCATAGTTATTTTCCATGTGTATATTTCTTTGGTAAGGAGTCTTTTCAGATCTTTGGCCCATTTTTTAAAAATTGGATTGTTTGTTTTCTTATGTTGAAGTTAAGAGTTCTTGTATATTTTGGATACACATTCTTAATCAAATATTTATTTTATAAATATAAGCCTGTATTTAACTTTATTCTCTTAACAGTGTAATTCACGAAGCAGAAAATTTTAATTTTAATGAAGTCCAATATGCCATTTTTTTCTTTCTTGATCCAGTCTGTTCCAATCGGATACAAAGGATTGTAAAGAATCTGAATCTGTAAAGGGACTCTTCTCTCCCATCAAACTTTAATTTTCATTTGGAACCAAAAAAGCAGACACACACTATAGATTCTGCTTTCGTGACGTTTCAATTGATTGTAACCTGGCTGATTTATTTAAAATGTGTACAAATGGCATGTCAACTATTCTACAGAAATTATTTCGTCATCCATTTTCTTTTTCAGTTTATAACCGTCCCCGAGCTGGTCTCCCCTCTGCATTCCCCTTTCACATGCCTTCTTTGAAAACATCTTTAAACATTTTAATGTACTTCTCTACCCATGTATTCAAAGCCAAAATGAAGTAGAGCAATATATTGCAAGGTGGGGAGACCTAAATGGTGTTATCGCTGATAGTAGTTCTTAGTAACAAGCAAATAATAAAAATTGAATAAAATTCCTGACTGTGTCTATGTGTTTACTTCGTCCTGGAAGGCAAGGGTCAATATAAGCCTCTGTGAAGAACCACTAGGTCCATATATGAAAATTTATACACTGTGACATAGTGGTTGAGAGCAAAAGTTTCAGATCTAGCCTGCCTTGGTCTATGCCCCGTTTCTTCTACCTACCTGGGTGACAGTGCGCAAGTTAACCTTGCTGTGCCACATTTTCCTTCTCTACAAAACAGGTGATCATAGGACTAGCTCCCTTACAGGACTGTTCAGGGATTAAATTAGTTAAAGCATGTAAAACCCTCAGAAGGATGGCTCTCGGAGAATGAATGGTGCATAATCCTCTACCGTGGTTTTTATACCAGTGTGGCATTCTAAAAGCAGAAAGCACCCTCCCACAATCATCTTTTGCTAGTAGTTTAGGGCATCAGCATATAGGGACCCTTTATCTTTCAAAGTCTTCAGATGCTCCAATAGGGTTTGCTACTAAGAGCGATGTTTCTTCTCTCCCACTAAGAGCAAGAAATACCTGGTCAGCGTGGTGGCCGTGGGGGTGCAGCAGGGGCCCGGGGCTTGGGCCGAGCCAGGACTCCCTGCTGGGGTGCACGGGAGGGGCCTGGGTCGGGGCAGCTGCTGAGGCAGTGATGTATGACAAATGACTTGCTGCTGCAATGGATCATCAGAGCCCGGCTACTCTGGTGACATGTCGCAGTCATACATCATCAGAGCAGTGCCCGGCAGGAGCAGCAGCCTGGAAACCACCCTGCCCCATAAATTTTACTACAGCCAAATGAGAGAGCTGTAATTTTCTTTTCTTCTAAATTAAAGATTGACACTCAGGAAAGGAGGGACAGAGAAGTCTTTCATATGACCCAGTTGCTTTGCAAAGACCCCCAAAGGCACTGAGGTGCTCTGTTAACGGGCATGGTCACCACTGCTGCACAGGGAGGGCAATCCTGGTGCCCAGGGTGGACTTGACCACCCTGTCCCAGTGTCTGACCTGGCACTGCCTGCCTTCTGATGTCCTGTATGAATCTCTGGAAAATTGTCTGAAGCAGTGGGTTGCTTTGTTATTCATCAGGTGTCTGTTATCAACAGAGAGTGCACTGAAGTTCGCTGGAATTTCTTAAGCATGCTTAGCAGTTTGTATCTCAGTGGAGGTGGGTGTCGCTAGTCCGGTGAACAAATGGAATGAATGTAAAAACAAAAAGCCAAAATAATAATTTCCTCACTAGGTTTTGCAATACAACGGTGAACGAAGCATTTTAAGAGCTTGCCTTCTAGTGGGGTTCAAGAAGAAATACTAAAAATGAATGCAAACTGAGTAAGATAACTCCCGTTTTGACAAGCACCATTAAAGAAGAAGGGGGAAGCATAGGGTAACATGATAGAGATAAGGTGTCCATTCCAGCTGAGGTGATCAGAAAGGCATCACCAAGCCGGTTACTTATGATTTGAGACCTCAGTGAGAAGTCAAGGAAATTTGAGAGAATAAAGTGCTCTGAGCAGAAAAAGAGCAAGTGGAAATCCTGAGACAGTAGTAAGTGTATCACAATCGAGACAGAAGGGAAGCTCTGTAACTACATATGCTACGGTGGGAACGTGGGAAGAGTTAAGATAGCGGAAATCAGATAGGTAGGTGGGTTTCAGATCACGTAGACACTTGTCATCCATGCCGAGGTGTTTGGATAATCTGGTTGCAAATATTGGAGGGTTTTAAGCAGGAGAAGAGTCAGCATTTGGGAAAAAAGATATCATTCTTGTTGCTATGTGGGGAGAATGGTGGGCTAGGCGTCACTGGTAGGGATGGTAAGACTAGATAACTGGAGAGACCAGCTAGACAGTTAACAGAACAATCCAGGCAAGAGAGCACTTTGACCTTGTGGTATTATTTTTAACAGAATCATGGTAGGAAGTGTTCGAATTTGTAAAATATTTTGAAGGCAGAGTTGACATGTCTTACTAAAGGAGTAGATGTTTCACACAAAGAAGAAAGCAGAACCAGGGTAAGGTTCTACTTCTAAATGACATAGTAGTGGTGACATTATTTATTGAAATGTCTAAAACCTTGGAATAAGTTCGTGGGGGAAAATCAATACTGTTGATTTTTGGCCATGTTTTGTTGAGATGATAGTTCAGTGTCCTAGAGGATTTCTCAAATAGGCAGTCTAATATATAATCAATTCTTGAGTTCAGGAGACAGGTCTGGAGATGAAAACTGGAGACTTCAGAGCACAGATAGAGAGTAATAAAATCTCCTAAGAATTAGGTAAAGCTGTACAATAGAGAAAGACGGGGATGGAGCACTAGGGCTTTCTAATTTTTTGAGGTCCAATAAGAGAGTAAGAAAGGGTGTTAAGATAAGAAAAGGTTGAAAATAAAACCAAATGAGTGTTTGTGTTGGGAAAGAAAATCTAGAGAACAAGAGTTTTAGGAAAGGGGGGTGGGTCTGCTGTGTCAACTCACGCTCAAGTGCGTTTTTAAACGAAGACCGAGAATTGAGGATCACCCTGTGAAAGATGAATGTTGTTAGTAGCATTAGTAGGAGAAATATCTATGGAGAGATGGGGATGAAAGTCCAATTGGAATGATCTAAGACAGAATAGTGGCTGAGAAAGTAGGAACACAGACTACAGACGATTCTTCTGATGACGGTTGCTAGCCAAGGGAATGGAGAAATGAAACAGTAACTGAAGGTGGATATGGATAAAAGGATTCTAGGGAACTCCTTTTAAAAATGGATGGTATTAAGGTACGTTTCAGTACTAATGGGAATGAACCATCAGAATGACAGAAGTAAGTGAAGCAGGAGAGAAAGAAAGAAATTCCAGGAGTCAAGGGAGAACAGATCCAGAGTATATAAGTCTTACATAAGAGGAGGGAAAGTTTGTATATTTTGAAGGGAGAGAAATCACCGCACGTGGTACAGAGGCAGGTGAATTGATAGATAAGGCTGTAGTAAGAAAGGGTTACCGGGTTGTATCTACTTTCTTTATGGGGTTTTGAATCAAGTCTTCAACTAAGAATGAGGAATGAAGCTTTTGACGATTTCAGGAGAGAGATGGTGGAGAAATGTCATCTTTGACAGGGAAAGATGATGGCATCAAAATGCTAAAATTGTCCACCAATGTTGGGGCTTATTCGTGATTGTGAATTTGTCACCTGTGTTACTTGAAGGAATGTTCAGATCCTTACACTCAGGCATTAAGTGGTTAATTGGGTCAACTAGGATTAGGTATTTCTAAGGGTGTCTGTGAGGGATTGGTTATAGTACTAGACCATAGGATATAGATTGGTGAAGAAGAGAAATAAACAGTTGGAGGTAAAGAGACCTTGATGAAAAATGAAAATGTAGTGCTATAGATGGATTGAAGATATTGCTGAATCAGTCACCTACTGGAGCCGGAGACCCAGAATAAGAGAACTGGAGGGTTAGTACTTGATGGATGGTTAAAGACGACAGTGTTTGCAATTGAGATTTTAGAACTGGTATAGCTGTTGGTGATGGCAAAGACTCGAGCGTGCCATGTACGCAAACAACCATGTGAGTCAGATAGTGAGGAAACACTGTAGGACCTGAAGAGGGGAAAGAACTGATAGGCTGTTGGATGACCCATGTATAAGGATATCAAAGCTGTCAAGAATGGTAATAGACACCGAAGTGGGTCGAAGGTAATAACCCAGGTGGAAAAGATTCACTCATCAGGCTATTCTTGATTCAGTGCTCCCCATTCCCGAGGCCCTGGGTAACTTCTTAGGGGTATCTGGTCAAGCCCACACCTGACTAGAGCGCCAAAAAATGCCTCAAAAGGGGAGAAAAGGTCCTGGGTCTCAGATGGCTCTCCATTCGGTGTATCATACCTGGATGACGCTTATAAACTATTCCAAAGTATGGCGCCCCGAAGCTCAGAATCTAGGGTGGGACTGACAGTTTATAAAATGACATCATAATATAGTCTTACCAGCAGTATTTCTTGCATGATTCGTTTTACAAAAATGGTCATGTCCATGATTTATAACTTTTAAAATACAATTACTTGAATGCTTTTGATTTTTGTTGTTTTGCTTTTTTCCCCTGATCCACTGAACCAAGTATACCTGAGAAACAATTCTTTCCTGCTAAGGAACATCTGCTTATTTTTCATTCAGGTGGAGGAAAACAACTATCTTTCTAAAATATGTTTTATATACCCTTTCCCTGCATGTTTGCTTCTACTGAATGACATGTTTTCGATTCACATCTATGTAAAAAAAAATTAGTAATAACAAGAGATACGGTGTTGTTAAATAATTCATTTAAGGGACATATAAAGTACCAAGATACATCCTCTGAGGTCCTGAAATGTGAGTGAGTCTGTTGCCTAATTTAAAGGAATATCTCCCTTCCAAGTTGTATACGAGATGGTGATTTAAAAGGAGAGACAGACAGACAGAGTGAGAGACAAAGAGAAATATATAGATAGAGAAAAAGAGACAAAGACAGACAAGAATCAGGATGCAGGCTCAGAAAAATGTGTCCAAAATACAAGAAGAAATCACTATGCTATGGATACTGTTGCAAACATTTCTTGGCTAATGTGAAAAATGCAAATACCTCCAGCTAACTGGCTGGAAAATGCTCTCTGGGGCCATAGCTTTTTTTTTTTTTTTCCTGAGGCAGTACCTGTGTGGTTTCATTGAAGAGTTTCGTTAGCAGACGTTGTCGGAAATTCAGGGAAAAGATGCCAACGGTTTCTTAGAAATGTATTTCATGGTACAGTATCAAGGGACAGCATTTATTTTGGATGTGCTTCCACAGGAGAATTGAGATGCTGTGGGGTACTCTTGGTTTCTTCTCCCCACATATAATGTTAGTGGTCCTAAATTAATTGTAAACCAAAAATTAACATGCTACCGAAAGTTAAACGAAAAAATGCCTTAGTTTCTGGTCTCCTTTTCAACATTCTAGGGGAATTTGCTCTGAACAAATCCTGCTCCCAATTATCAAAGGATCCAGTGTGTGTTAATTCTGTTACTCACCCAAATGTGAACTTTTTTTTTCTTTTTCTTTCCTTTCTCTGATGTCTCCTAAAACAACACTGCCAAAGGAAAACGAACTGGATTCAAAAAATCTACAAAATAAATTAATCTGCAAATAATGCTCTAGTATTCATAGAATTAAGCAAGTGTTTGAGGGGAAAGGAAAGATGTCTACCCACCTTGATCCTGCTCACAAGAGGACAATTAAAATGTCTTCTCCGTTACGTGAGGCATCTTCCATCACAGAATGGGAAGTTGGAATGCCTTGTCTTCTTTGTCAGCATCCATCACCATCCATCACATTGGGTATACGCTCATTTATGTTCCAAGGTGAGGGATAGTCTTAAACCAGTCCCCACAGTCAACGAACAGTTCTTTGCACTAATGGGTCAAAAAAAAAAAAAAAAAAAGAGGGGCAAAAAAGATGCCACAGTTAATCTAGACAGAGAATGATCCTTGAACTGTTTCCATTCAGTCTTTGGAGGGTCTTCTTTTAACATAATGGCAATGATGCGATACGTAGAATTTTTTAGTTCTTAATCTAATGATTCATATAATGAAGTTTAAGGAGAAAAAGCCGTCTTTCTCATTTCGCCTTCATGCTTAGCTCATCTCTCCGCATTTCCATAGAAAGAATTATTTATATCACTTCCGAGATGGACTGTTCCAAAACACCAAGCTGAAGAAAAGCAGTCTTTTACAAATCTCGCTCCTTCACATCTTCCCTACGGCAAGAGATACTTATTTTGGCTTTTGACAAATTTTCTACGTGCTAGTCTAACTTTAAGTAAATATCCCATTTGTTTCCACCAAGTGCGTAATTAGCTGAACGAAGGAAAATGTTAATAGGAATTTAAAAGTGAAGTGTTCATGAATAATCTTCCATTCCAGTAATTCAGTTCCAGATAATTCATAACTCCTTCATAATTCTTAATTAGGGAGTCGGTCATGTACCTTGTACATACTGGTCTTCCAAACAAAAGTCCTAGCAGGGCTGGCAAAGTCTAGAAAAAGCCCAGAAAAATAAGGAAAGAAATTGAGTAGTTATCATGTGAGGAAAGAGAGATGATTAGCTGTGTTTAGTCTAGAAAGCAGGAAGCTGAGAAACAGTAATTGAGTTTTAGCTCAAGATTGGTACATGAATGAGTGGAGATGAAAATTCCTATCTTTAGACAGTAATTAGGTGTAGCCTTACTATAGGTTCCCTTAGTGAAGGCTGCCTGACAAAGTAAAACTGTGTGCTCAGGTAAGAACCAGCCACACACAAAAACTGCTGATGGACAGACCTTTTTTCTTTCCACATATTGATGCTTTGTAAGATTGATAACTTAAATTGTCCATGCTGCTAAAAGCAAAAACAAAAACAAACACCAGTCTTTAAAAGAAAAGGACTCACTTGTGGAGTTAAAGTGAGCAAAATGTTTCTAGAGGGGAATTTTGCAGTATTCATCAAAGACCTTACAAATATTCATTTGATTCTGTAGTCCACATTCTGAATCCTATTTTTCCAGAAAATAACAGTAATGCACACAGGCATGTTCAGAAAAGCTACAAATCATGCTAACCAAAAACTATAGCTGGTAAATTAAATTAAGTAACGTTAGTAAAATCCATGCTACAGAAAAATAGTTTCATGATATGGGGACTCATAACATAAAATTAATTTGAAAGATACTTTGAAGCAGATTGTAGAGTTTAATCTGGTTTTTTGTTGTTGAGGGGGGAGGTAATTAGGTTTATTGATTGATTTGAATGGAGGTACTGGGGATTAAACTAAGACCTCGTGCATGCTAAGCACGTGCCCTACCACTTGAGCTATGCCTTCCCCCCGAGTTTAATCTATTTTTAAGGACTAGCAACCTCGTGAAGGTCGCCAAGAGACTCATGTACACAGGTGTGTAAGTGTGTTTCCAACCACTGTTAGCATGGATCTTTGAAAATACGATTTTAAGCAATTTTCCCACAAATTATATTTAAATTATGTGATTACTCTTTAATCAGAAAAAAATCAACAGATGCTCTGTCGGGAGTGCTTCTAGCATTTGCTGATTCCCTTTGTAGAAACGAGAATCAGGTTGGGCAGCAGAAAATCTTCAAGAGAGACTGGAAGGACTTATCCTCGATTTGGGAGCTTGCACTTATGTCATCAGAGATATCAGACAATGTTCCAAAGCTTGATGACCATCAGAATTCGAAACTAGACCTCTGCTGCTTTGGTGCCTTGGCAGCCTCTGTGATTGACTTTCTTTCTTCCCCAATAAATTCCCAACATTCAGGACTGTGCTCTTAGGCACCCTCCTAGGGAACTCCCTTTCAAACTCGACAGGCATCCTGATGTAGTTCGGATTACCCACTGGGTTGCCTGACCCACTAAGACTGAATCCACGGCTGGCTACTGCCCTGCGTGAGCCTTTCCTTCATTACAGGGTCCAGGGAATATAATAAATCCTGCCTGTGAAATTATCTAACCACAGAGAAAGCTCTTCTGCACCTGAGTAGCGCCGGGTCCCTCTCGTATGAGCGCGCGCAGTGCCTGGTCACTGCCGTACTATCCCGATGTGTTACAATTCCCTGTTCTCTATTCTACATCTGTAAAGTACAAAAATTACACAGCATCTTCATACTGTCGGCAGTGATCAAAATATATGGGTGGAAAACAGAGAATGGAGTCAGGAAAACAGCTTATTACTTTTTTCTTTTTGTTTTTTTACACATGTTCATGTTTTACTTTTTAAGTGCTTCTCTTATTTCATCCAGAAGGCACAGCTCTTAGAGTGACAATAAAAGCCCCGTAACACCCTAGTCCGATACATATTATGTCCATGGAGGTTAGTCCCTGGTGTTTTTAGTCCCATATGTACACAACAGGCTTAAGCAACAGAACTACTGTGACTGGTAGCTTTGCCCTTATTTTGGGGCCTTG
Source organism: Camelus ferus (assembly GCF_009834535.1). Lineage (NCBI taxonomy): Eukaryota > Metazoa > Chordata > Mammalia > Artiodactyla > Camelidae > Camelus > Camelus ferus. The sequence continues at coordinate 28,120,437 of NC_045711.1, forward strand.
TAAGATGGAGAAAGGAAAGTAAGTAAATAGATAGATTAAAAAGGTAGCTCTCGTGCCACCGCATTTAGCCATTCCTAACTGTGCCTTCAGGCTTTTCCTGCAATGGGAGGGTCCAGTAAATATAATAAATAAATCACCGAGGGAAATGTCTTCCCAAGCCACGACAGCGACTCAGCTTACACCCTGCAGCAGGCGACTCAGTTTCACTTTTATCATTATTGTAGCTGGCAATCATTTAGACAATTATCCAGTTCTTATTAAGAAGCTTAATTCAATTGTTTATGATGGTGACCTCCCTCAACAGTTAATTCCTTAAAATTCTCTTCCATAAGAATGGAACGCTATTTTATTTTGTGAAGGAGAGAAGGGCAAGGTGAGCAGAATATATTTCTAGTAAGGTTATAAATGAAACATAGAATCCTGTGCTCCTGGTTCTGCCTTGGCTTCGACTATGTTTGGGACACAAAGAAATTCAAATGCATGATGTTGTTGTCAAAGTTGATTTCTCTTGCGTTCCGGTGAAGGTGTCCGCAGGAATTCATCTTTACCGTTGGATTTGGCTGTCATCATCAAAGGGGGAATGAACGAGGGTTCTTCTCATTCCAAGCAGGTGACATTCACCCATTTTTCTAAGGTTTAAAAAAAAAATCTTCTTGGAAAATCAGGCCCTCCCTAAAATCATATCATGGTGGCAAATGATGCAGGGAAACCATGTTGAAATGTTGTTTTGTTGTTTTGTAGCAGTAATAGTGACAGTAATTGAAAACATTTTTAAAAAGTGCTTCTCTCTTACTCTGCTCTATAACAGTTAGCAGAATGAGGGCCTGGAGTTATTTGGCTTGTGCTATCTGCATAAATATGCCTAAGACTGGAATTACCCACGTGCTCCTGTCCTGTCCATCCTGATCTTTCCTACCCTGAGTAGCTGAAAGCTTATACTCTGGATAAAAATTTGTCCTCATTGCCTTGTCCAGCCAAGATTGAATTTTTGCCCCTGACCTAACAAAATGCAGAATACTTTCAGACGTATGCTGTGCCAGAGTCTATTCGATGGCTGACTTATTCTTCCTTCTGACATATTCTGGCCACCAAAATTTGCTGGCAAATTCTGTGAACATCCAAAGCTATAGAAACCTAACACATCTGCAAATGATATTGGGGAAAAAATTGCACTCATTTAAAGTATTAGCTTTTGTAGTAATAGGAACTAATCTACTAAAGCTATTTAACTACCTCAAGGCAACATTGAAATGCTGCTTATTTCTTACCTTGTCTTCATTCTCCTTGGTCCCAGCCCCGTAATTTTTATGATCAACAAGACTCCATTGTAAGATCTGTAGGCACTTTGCTTTTAGAACTCAAAGTTTCATTAAATGATAAGAAAAGGTAGATCAGTGATTGTAAATATGTTCCATGGCTGTTTCTGTTTGTTTGCTGGTTTGTTTGTTTGGTTTTGCACAGGTGGTTTTATAAGTAGTAATTCTGGGTAGAATCAAGGGGTAAGAGTGTTAAATGCGGAAAGGCATTTTTAAAGGTAATACTCATCAAATGTTTACAAAACTATTATTTCACTCTTTCTTTTTTCCTTCCTTATCCTTCCCTTATCTTCCTGAGAGACTTGTTTTAGGGCCACAGCTGCAGATTAGGAAGAGTCCAGTAACCTAATGAGATATTTATAAGACTCAGTTTTTCAATATGCTGATTTTCAGACTTGAAGAGCTAGAGAGAATAGTGCTGCAAGGTATAAATTTATAACATACATTCTGTAGAGCATCCACAACGCGTCATGAAAGAAGACTGCTGTAAATGATTAAATGTGAAAATAGAAGTCCGCCTGTGTGCTTGCAGTAGCTTCCTCCTTCGCTGGTCTCCCTGACTCCAGCCTCTTCCTGTTTCCAGCCTGGCCCACATTCTCTTGCCAGAATAAACTTCCTGGTGGCGTGGAGAACCCAATTGGAGCCTAAACTCTGTCTGGACTTGGCGTTTAAACTGATGGACAGTTACGACAAGATGTTTATCTGTAGGAGGGCTCAGGGTGCCTTTGGGAGAAAGTCATCTTGAGGGGAAAGGAGAATTAAAAAGGAAAGCTTGATCAAGTAATAAAACCTGAGCTGTCAGAGGCAGGGGATGATTCTGAGTTCATCCAGGAACCTATGATTATTCGACTGAATGTCGAGTTTTCATCCAGAGGAAAGCCGTGGGGCTAAAACGAGGAGGAATATTATATTAAAATTCCCATGTACCTTAAAAGTGAAATAATTATTTATCGGGATGTTGCAAACTGTGCGGAACACAAAAGGATAAAAGTTACTTGCCCTCATTTCTCTGCAATCCACGGGAACCAAAATGTGTTTCAGCATGTGGGTGGAAATACTGTAGGACTCAGATCACTCTGCAGGATAGCTTGTCACTAAATAAGGGGTCAGAAGACGTCGGTGCCCTGTGCTGACAGTCAGTGAGGTGCAAGGGGACTGGGGAAGCAGCCCAGTCCGGGTCACTTCTGTTGGGCTGGCACCCCACAAGGGAAGCCCCCTGGAGACTAGCCACATTCATTTGTGACCATGTGTGAAATGCTCCCCAAGACTCTGTCGACGTACTGAGTGTGTGCAGGGAAAGAGATAGGGGAGTTGGTCCTTTAAAAATGACAAAATCTTTAAATCCTATGGAAAACTGAGAAAAAGCTAACTAATATCCAAGTACCTATGAACCAGATAAAAGACATGTTCGTATTTTGCCCTATTTGCTCGAGATTCCAATTGTATGCATTTTCTATTTAAAAAGTAAAACACGATCAATATACCTCTTTTCCCTTCTGCTTCCCCATAGGTAATTATCATCAGGGAGCTGATATGTATGAATCCGTTCAGGCTTTTGTTTTTGTTTTTGAATTGTAATAATAGTATATTATACACAGCTTTTGAAATTCTCAAAACATTCACTTTTTTAAAATGCTGAATCTAGATCTTTAGCTGAAAAGCGTATAGTTTGCCATCATTTGAGACACTGAGAGGTATGCTATGATTGTTGATTTGAGCCAGTTTTACACACAAGTGCATGGTACACTTCCCCTGTTCAAAATATTCTAGAAACTTCTATTGTTATATGTGGAAGAGGCTCAAACCATTCCGCCTGACATTTGGACGTGGCCATTTACAGACTTCTAGTGATTGTTCCTCAGTTCCCCTAAGATCCTGCCCACGCCACTCACACGGCCATTTCCTAAACTTTTCTGCTTCAGTTTTTTTCTAAAAACCCTCTCTTCCTCCTGGGCTACCTACCTCTACTCTTCACCCCAGACCACTATCCTTTTGGTGAATTACAATGTGATTTTTGACGCTTCGTTTTTACTTTTTTTTGTTTTCCCAATCCCCAGTTGGGTTTACTTTTCCCTCCTCTGTATTTTCATATTTCATCTCAACAATGATAGCATTTGTTATACCTGGCCGTCCACTTCCATTCTGACACGTGTGCCTTCCCAGATTTTGATCTCTGGATCATCCTTGGCTCCTTTCACAATGTAAAATAAATGAATTAAAAGAAGTAAATGCTCCATTCAACGGAGAGAAGATAGCGATTAATCTGAAAGTGGTCTTTGTGCTCCTAAAACCGGGAAGCCAATGACTGCATTAGGCACTAGCCACGACAGAAGCTGCCCTCTCTGGAACTGTGAAAGGATGCCAAGGGGGCCAGACGAAAAACGTATCCGGCTAAAAACATCACAGGACGCTGTTGACAGTTAGGGGCAAGGTGTAGGAGAAAACTCACTTTCCAGAACTGAGCTCAGAACGGCCTGTGTCCACGCATGCGCACATTCCTTGGTCAAATCATCGTGATGGAGAGCAATTCACATGGAAATATCCTAGGCTGTTTTAGATAGAGCTGCTTGCTTGCGTCAGAGCAAAACCTTTTTGCCAGGAGGGAAATCCTGGATCGAGAGAGAGAGGAACAGACTCAGGCACTCATCCCCTCCGCTGTTCCAGATTACAGGATTCTCTGGTGGGAGCCAAAGCCTGCTACACCATTAGAAAGAAAATCACTCGGCTCCCCCAGTCTTTTGCGTCCAATTTATGTCCAATTTGCAGACTTTCAACATTGCAACCTCACAGTTCATAAAATCAAACTCAGCCTGGGCTAAGTTTCCAGGTAATGGATTTAGGATCACGGGAGGTGTTACCTGCAGTTCATGATGGGTAACTTTCTTGTTAACTAAAGTCCCTTTAGCTAAATGAGTTCCAGGTTTAAGTCTCCCTCCTTTCTTTTTTTTGGCAGGGATTTGGCGGGTGGGGGCGGGGTGGGCGGAGAACTTTATTAGGCTGCGCGTGGAGAGCTTTTCATTGCAAAGGCAACAGAAAAAAAAAAATCGGGATAAGCCAGTCTTTGTATAAACGGAAGGTGGTGAAAGGAAGGCTGTGTATGGGGCTAGGGGATCAGCCCTCCGGCTCCACTCGGCTACGTGGGGACGCGGGGAGACGGCCCGGTGCTCGCAGCGGAGCCTGGCTATTTCCGCAGGTAACTGGGCTCTGCAGGGAAGGCCCAGGGAGACAGAAACCGCAGATGGAGGGGGGCTGGACGGCCGCGGTGTGGACACTCGGCATCTCTTACCCACTCCTGTGCCCTTGTTCTTAACAACGAGTGCGCTTTCATCCGCTTGCCTTAGGGGAATTCCAATCAGTACTCCATTGTTGCAGGCAGGTCGGTTTACTGTTCTGGGAGTGTGTCTGCGCGTGCGTGTGAGTACACATGACGCCCCGAGCCACACGTATGTGCCCGCGCTAAGGACCAAGGATCGAGACCAGACGCCTGAAGGGAAACAGCCCCTCCCAGATGACTGGTCCTTCAACTGTCAGCCTCAGTCTTCGGGTTAATTGGATGTCTGTGTTTTTAAAACAAGTCATTTATGGAGTCACTCCACTTAACAAGCCAATGAAATGCTCTCGAACTGGGGCCTTCTGATAGTCCTTAAACCAAGACGAGCCACTTCTAGATTTAATTTCTTAGAAAAATTATTTCCGTCGTAAAAATCGCATGGCTGCGTGTATTTCCTCGCTCCCGCATAGGATCGCATCTCGTGCGCTCTTCCTGTATGCAGCCTTCCTGCTCCCTGGGCTGGCGCTTCTCCCCGCTGTCTTCCTGGATGTTTGTTCTGAAGCTATCCTTCTGTCTTTTCTGATCTCTCAAAGTACTGTTACCTTTTCTCCGAAGAGATCTCAGACCACTATATTTGAGAGAAAGAATGAGTAATTTACTTACTGTAGGGGTCAGATAACCTACTTTTAGATAAACAAGTAGTGTTCCTAGTCTTGGAACATTCAGTAAAAGAACTGAATAGTTCCGCGATTGCCCTTTGTTATTGTGATGGAAGTGTTCTGTTGTTGCTTACTTTTGTTTATAAATCATAGTTTCTCCTATCATAGGGAGACTGTAGGCACGGTGGGCCAGTATTCACATTGTACACATTGTTTATTTCAAGACTAATAAATGATAGACAGCCTGTTATAATATTATGGTACATCCCTTCACCTGAAAACTATATATATATACACATATATATATTTATAGATATATTTATACTTACATATTTATAGATACAGTTACATAGTTATATACATAGTTATATATGAAACCTACTGTGCCTCCATTTTCTCCATTTCCACATCTATAAGATGGGTATATTTTTTATCAGGTTAGTGAATGGCTGTAAATATTAGTAATAATATATATATACACCTCCTGTCATTAAATAGGTGTTCAGTACACAATGGGCACTGTTGTTTTTTTTTTTAATAGGGAGAGGTTTACATGATACTATTCTTGTCCTGTGTCTCTCAACAAAGTTTAATGAGAAAAAAAACACAATCATTTCTTCTTTCAGGAACTCTACATAAACTCATTTAACCTCCTTGCTGTTGTAGAAAACGCTGTATCACCCACGTTGGAGAAATGTCTTCAGGGAAATACGCCAGAGTACTTTGGAAATGGGTAACAAAAATTCTGGCATCTCAGTCTAATTAATCAGCACAAATGTACATAATCATCCGGGGAAAGCAGTCAATAAAACAGCCGCGGAGTGCCCTTAATGGTTTGTTGGCATCGCGTCTGGCTGACGTTGTTTCTCTCTTTCGTCTGGTTTGCCTTTGAGGGCAGAGCTGCCCCTTCTTTACATGTGGGTGCTCTTCTGGGCTCTCCTGGCTCGTAGGGGGTAAAGTGATGACTGTCTGAGGAGAGGCCCCTTCGCTCAACGCCTTGGGTCTTGTGAATAATGAAGTTTCATTTGAAGGAACTGCCACCATGCAGGGGTTCGATTCCAGTGTCCCAGTCTATGTATTTGAAGGGTGAAGAAGCCGAAGGACTGATTGGAAAGTGTAAGCCACTTTTCAGTCCTGTGCCTTTTGAGACTGAAATTGCTCACTCAGAACTTGGCTTCCAGACTTTTGGTCTTTTGGTTTGTGTGAGGCATCGGGAGGGGAGCTGCCAGCCAAATGTGGTGTCCTGGGTGGGAAAGGTGGTTAACCTGAATCCCAAACACCTCTCCCTGCCATATGCTCCCAAGTATCTCAGAGTTTGCCTTTGCAAGCCAAGCATCAGAAAATGTCTGCAAAATGAGGTTGGGACAATTTTACAGTGGTAGTGGTATCCTATTTTTAAAAAAAGATGGGGGATTCCGAGGTGTTCAGGGTTTGGCAAACAAATTTAGCAAAATATTTTAGATTTGGAAATGGAGAGGACACCCTGTCCCCAGGACACTTGTCTTTTATTTCTGTTAACAACTTAAAGTGAGTTTAAAAACAAATCACTGTGTTTAATTCATCAAAGCTCTGTTTGTCCAAAAGGACGTGAGCAAGCTTTAAGGAAGGAAGAAGTGAGTTTATCAGTAGTTGGAATTAATGTGATTGTCTGTAAAAGAAAGCAAGAGAATCAACAAAAATAATTATAAGTAACAGAGATAAGTTGATGGTGGGCTAGCTTCAGAAAAATATAGAGGGATTGATTACTTGCCCAAAAAATCAATGTTAGCCTTGAATTAAATATGAAATTAGTCATTTATTAGCTGGGCAAATATACTCAACTCTTCTATGTGTTTTTATTTATCTTTAATATGAAGCCAACAATAGTTTCCATCTCACATAATTGTATGAATCACTGACCTAACATCTATAAAGTGTTCAGCACTGAGCCTCCCATAGATGTGTCTAATGAGCATAACCTATTAGTTTTAATAGATTAAGAATGAAATTAAAGTGATCGCATCCAAAACTACCATTAAAATGTGAAAAAAAAATCTTGGAAAAAATTTAAGAAAAAGAAATATAGGACTGAGAAGAAGAAAACTACTAAATTTGACTGTATGGTATTTGATATACTTTGACTAATAAAATAATATGCTATTTTTATAGATTAAGAGCTTAATGTTATAGTGATATTAGCATATATGCAATCCATTGATTGAATATTTAGGGTTTACTGTGTATCAGCCATTATGAATCATAATGACTAATGATAACATGTGTATATAATGACTGTATAATGATTAGTATGTGTGTGTATGTGTGTATGTCTCAATTATTAAGTTACTATTTATAGCAACTCAGTGAAGAAGGAATTATTTTGCTGAATTTATTAAAGAGCATATTGGGGCTTAAGGTAGGAAAAAACATGAGTTCATATAACTGATAATTGGAGGAATATGAAATTGAATAAAAAGTGTATGATTTATTTCTAATTTGAAAAATTAATAGGACTTTGAAATCGCCTAAATGAGTCAAAGTCAATCTGGAGAATATAAATCCACGAGAGAAAGGGTAGTTTTCACAGAATAGCCTATGTGTAATTGTCTCACCAGATATTAAATATATATTATAAAGCCATGAAAGGACAGATTCATGATACAGCATAGAGTCAAGAAACAGAATCAAGAGTAAACAATGATTATCTTAGCTTGGGTTTGCTTTAAAATCAGTGTCTGAGATAAACTTTTTCATCCAGATAGCTTGTTGCACGCAGGGAATCATCTCAAGGGATAGGAGCAGGCAGTGGGGGAGACTGGAACCAGGAAAGGCAGAGCCCGTCTAGGGATGTGTTATCTTGTTAATAGCTCAAGTGGAAGACAGGCTTGGTTCCACCGGGGACGCTCGGAGGAGCCGTGAAGAGCACATCTTCTTCATCAAGGGACAGAAGAGCTGTGTGTTCATCCAGGCTCCCATCCCACACACTGGTCAGGGGTTATCCTTGGTCAAGGGTGCTATTCACCTGAACTTCCAGATCTGTGCATGTGTCTCAGTGGCTGAGTGGTGTCACCAAACATCCTCTGCAACTGTGGCAGAAAAAGTCCCGGGGCTGAAAGGGAGAGATTTCTGTTTTCAGCAGAGGCAAGTTGCAGTCAGATGTCAGTCCACTGATTCCTGCAGCAGTGACGAGAGGATCAAATGGGCCAAAAAGATGTGGTGAAGCGGGAGAGCTATTAGATACAGGGAAGTAGTTTATAGTAAAAAGCGGCACTTCAAAAACACTGAGGAAATAATTTTCTATTTGATTAGAGACTTAGGAAAAACTGGTTATAACATGAATCAAACTGAAGTTTCATGAGGTTAAGTTCCAGGTGAAATAATAATTTAAATGGTAGAAAATAAAAATACTAAAGAATTAGAAGAAAATACAGGTGAGTCTTTTTTTGATTGTTTGCTTTAGTTTTAGTTTGGGGTTTTGGTTTTTGTTTTAACCTCCGAGGATGAAACTGACCTTGTAGCCATAATATTTAAGATTAAAAACCAGGTATGAAAATATTGCAACAAAATTTTTGAAGTTTTTTTAATGTTAATCCAAGGTAGTTTTTGCTCTTCAGAAGTTGCTTTCCTTCTCCAGCCAAACGGTTTTATTCAATTAAATAAATATATCTGAATTTTGACTATTTATTTGCCAAGTACTCATACCTACTCTCTGTACTAACATACTACATGTAATAGTGTGTGTTCAGTCCTTTGTAACTGAAGAACCCCTGGTCAATGAGAGATCTAACCAACCTTTAAATATATATCTAAAACATAGACACATTTTTTAAGATCAAAGTCAGATTTACACTCATAACCTATTAGGATCGTAGGTGCATAAGTGGAACTTGGAAGCAATTTTAAAAGTGAAAGTTTTCCTGTCTTAATTTCACAACTATTTGTACTTTTTAATATGGTAATTTGAGACTTGCCTTTTTTTTTTTCTGTCAGAGTTGGAGAAACTGTGGTTTCATGGTGATACCCACATACACAAAAATTATTTTATTTTTGGAGAATTATAAAGGGGAAGAATTTAGGCAATTAGCCTCACTAGCTCTAGCTTACTAGCCTCTAGCCCTCGTGCCTAAGATTGTGCCATCAAAAACCTTTCGGTCTAGGTTAGAAGCATATTTGATTATATCTCCACTGAGCTTTTATACTTGATGCAATTTATACATTCAGAAAGTGGATAGTATAAATATATTTTTAGTAAGCACTGTCATAACTGGAACGGTTTTCAAAATACTCTCAGATGAGCAATGAATTTGACGTTTTTGTCCTAATTCAGATTCAAATAATCTTTCAACTTCTTCCCGATAACAATCTCATTTTTACTATAAAGTAAATCGGGAAAAAAAAAATAGATTCTAGCCTTTAGACCGTCGTCTCTGAGACACTCTTAAGTTGCAGGCCAAGATCTAAACAAACCAAAACACCCAGAAACACAAGAAGAAGAAAAATAACCGTTCAGCTGTCTAATTGTTAGAAAAATGCTATATAGAAGAGAAATGGTCATGGCCACAGAAGCCTAAAAGTGGATTAAAGAATTCCCCCCAAAAATATGTGTGTGGCAGCCTTTTAAGTTCCTTAGAATCTTTTTTATGCATCTGGGTTTTTTTCTGACCATGTTTTTCTGAAATGGATTTCATATTCAACGAGACCAAATGTTTTCATTTGTGTTTTGTAACTGATTTCTCATCTACCCTGAGGACTTAGCAAACACAAGCAATGAATACTCAAACAGCTGGAAAATTAGGTGAGGGAAAAACTGGCCACAAATTGATTATCTAGTGCAGCATAAACCCAGAGAAACTCATTTTTTGAATTTTCCAGGTTTGGGACCTTAGGGAAATATGATGTTGGTCAGGATCTATGATGCTTTTCTCGATGAGCCTTGAAGGGGGGGGGGGAGGATCTTAGGGAAATAATCAACAGCTAGAATTTGTTCTGGCTTATATTTCTTTTTCCTTTCAGCTTGTCATGTTCTTTATAATTTTTTTTTTTTTTTAGTTTAATGATATGCAAAGACTTGAATGTGTGAGGCTGTCATACTTTCCACTGGGCTTCAAAGAAAGAAAGCAGAATGAAGCTTGTTGTAAACTTTTATTTCCATTTTCTGCTTAATGTAACCTTAAAATGTAACCGCATTAACCGACACTTAATTTGGACTAAATGACGAAAGAAAGCCAAAAATAGCTGAGAAACAAACAAATCTGGAAGTGTGTGTGCCTGCCACCACATCAGGAGTTGTCCAGTCTCATCTGTTGCTGAAAAAAAAAAGAGAGAAAAAGGGAGAGGATTGAAACTCACTGCTTTAAGTATTTGGTCAGTCAAGCTTAATCATTCTTTTCACCTATTTGGTGTTGTAGTTGTTAGTAAGTAAAATTATAAAAGGAAATGAAATAAAATGAAATGTGATTCTTTGCAAAATTCAAATCGGCTGTATTATTACTAGTCAGTGGCATTTTCATATAAAGTTTATTCTATGTTCAACTTATTAAAAATCATGGATTTCTACACAAACTAATGAAATTATATTAATATACTCTGTCATAGGTGAACAGACTGTAAGAGTTTGATAATGAAGGTGGCGAATGGGATAAATTCAATGTTCCTTAAAGTATAATTAACTTCCATGTTTTCTTTGTACCTATTTATCAACCAACAATTAAGCTGCGTATGAGCCACTACAAAAATACCTTGTATTTGTTTAATGTTTCATGGCATACAGAATAATTTTATAGCCATTGTTTAGTTTGATCGCAAGAGTTGCCCTGATGTGTGATGTTTCACAGCATGTTAGGGAAAGAGCTATAAGTTGGTCTTAGATGTTATGAACTCCAGTTCAGAGCATTTCTAGAATATTTGAACGTGATATATGTTCATGCTATATAAAAACACACTGTTGTACTTTACCTCCTTAAATGCATATAGTTGATAGCCGTATTTATTTAAAATAATCTGGAATTTTAGCAAATTCATAATGATTCATTTAAAAAAAAAAAAACTGACATGGATCCAGGACCTACTTATACTAGGATGTGTATTTCTGTTCCAATTATGTAGTGCAGAGTTTTGGAAGGACACAGTTACTAAAATCTTAGTGGCCTAAAATGATAATCATTTCATTTATGTGCTCATGATTCTGCTGTCTGGTCAGTGTTTTGCAAGCATAGCTCATCCGCTCCAGTGGTATCAGCGGAGGTGGTTGATGCTCGCATTCCCAAGCCAGGTACTTCGCACGGCTTGCAGGTGGATGATGATTGTTTGTTGTCAGCCAGTAGCCTTGGTTTCCACTCCTGAATGGACTTCTTGGTTCTTCTCTGCTAAGCCTCTCTCTGTGGCTAGCTTGGGTTTCCTTACAGCATTGGGTTCTCAAACTCTTTCAAGAGAACCAGAGCCGAAGCTTCTTAAGGCTTAGGCTCAGAACTAACAGCGTCACTTCCGCCAACTTCTACTGGTTATGATGATTCACAGGTCCCACCCATATTTAAGGGGAAGGGAACCTCACAAGGGTGGGAATATCTGATGTGTTTCACTAGGAGCTATCAGTGTAGCCCACGGAAACTGATCCACAAACGTTCATCGTTTTATTCATAATGACTCTACCCTGGAAATCACCCAGATGTTTTTCAATGGATGAACGTCTGCACAAACTTATAGCACATCCATACTATTGAATACTACTCAGCGAGAAAAGGGAGTAAGTGTGAGAATGTAACCTCAAGGAAATAATACTGAGTGAAAAAAAAAGCTAGTCTTAAAAGGACGCATGCGCCATGATTCCATCTATGTAACATCTGTGAAATAACATTTCGTAGAGATGAAAATGGATTAGTTGTTGCCTGGCGGGAGGGAAGGGGTAGGTGTGGCTAGAAATGAGTTGTTAGAGGGAGCCTTGTGGTGATGCTGTGGTTGAGTCTCCTGATTGTGGTGGTGCTCCAAGGAGCTGCAGATGTGATAAACTCGCACAGAGCTACATACACACACACACGCAGGAGTACATATATAGCTGGTAAAGACTAAACAAGTTCTGTGGGTTGTACCAACGTCTTATTTCCTAGTTGTGATCCCGAATTCTAGCTTTACGAAGTGTGGACATTGGAGGAGGCTGAAAGGTGCTTAAGACCTCTCTGTACATGTCTTTGTGACTTCTCATGAAGGTTTTATTATTTTAAAATTAAAGGCAAAGAGAAAGAAGGAGAAGACAGCCTTTGGGTTTGAGAGGGGAGGTTTGTGCAAGGACTTGACTCAACCCTGGGTACATGTTTTATAACGTACCTAGGATTTCCAACGCATCAGGAGACAGTTGCCGTTGAAAAGATGGCTTGTTACTCACGGTTCCCAGGAGGAGGGAGCAGGTGCTGTGGTGCTGAGGACCACGTGGGGGAGCACCAAGGTCAGTGGGGAGCCACGTGGAGTAGAGGGAAATTGTGGACCAGAGCCTTTCTTGTGTTTTCAGCGGGAAGAAAGGGGAGAGGTGGGGTAAGCAGCAGAGCAGGTTTAGGATTGGATAGTTAGAAAAATTAGGACGGGGGGACCAGCCCCTGCCCTCCTGCTTTTGGAAGGCCCAAGCATCATAAAATACAGAAAATTTAAAAAAAAAAAAAAAAAACCCACATGATTAATGGAGTACACCACTTCCTAGCAGTTGTAACAGCAGAGTGTTACTTGACTCTTAAAGCCTCGGTTTATCTTTCTTTATAATTTGGATGATAACAACTTCTAACTCAAAAGTGCCACAAAGACTAAGACGGAAATAATCCACACAGAGCACTTACACCAGGGCCTGGCATCTATTAAGCACTCAGTGAAAATTGCTGATATGATGCAGTCTTGGACTCCTGGCCAAATACTGTCTGATACAGGGGTAGGTGAGTTTGGAGGTTTCAATATATCTTTGCTCAAATAATAATTTATATAATTATTAAATTTTTTTTAGAACTCAGTTCTCCTGAAGAAAGAGTATTCTATTTTTTTTAATTTTTTTATTGAGTTATAGTCCATTTACAATGTTTTGTCAACTTAAGACTCTGCTACTCTGTTTCATTTCCCTTTTATTGTTACTTCTACTAAATTCCCAAATGCACGCCGGTGAGGAATACATTTCGGTAGCAAAGGAAATCTTAGTACTATCGAAGGCGATAATGTGTATGGAAGACAGTTATTCCACAGATAGAAACAGATTTGGAAGTTACCCACACGAGATGCAATAAATATAGGTATTCTGACTTGGAACGTGAAAGTCCCACAGTTTCTTCCGAGGCACGCACGCACTCAGATCCACGCTGCAGTCTAGGAAATGGTGGGTTTTCAGGTGGCAGGTACTCAAGCTGCAGGCAAAAAGCCAGCTGCATTCAGAGGTGTAGCTCATTTTCTTTGCATGAAGATAAGTCATTCTTTATCAGCCAGAGGAGAGGAAAAGCCAGTTGGTGAATGGATGGCTTCCCCTCGGACCTGTGGAATTTCACAGGGGCATCCAGCTAACTGTGACGCCACCCCTCATCGCTTCATAAATTAAGAGCAATCCATAACTAACGACTTGCTCCAGATTAGATGGGAGAATGACATTTCGGGAGCTGTGGAGATGGGACAGATGGGCAGTTCCCAAAACAATGAAAGAGGCCCCTTGGGTGATCTCATAAATATTGCCCCATTTTAGTCCATGCGACAAGCTAAACAGGTCCGATGAACTCCCACACTCTATAAATTGTCTAAGAAAATTGAGATACAAGGGACCCACTTACGTAAGAGTCTGAAGTCAGATAAGTTTACGATTGTACTATTTTTTCTGCAATGTGATATGCAATTAATTCTTCCTTAAGTAAACAAATTGATTAAAATTTCATTATGTCGACATTTCACAGTAAACCTGGATCCAGTGGACCCCTTTCTTTTCGCTTACTTAAGTCTTAATAATTAATTCTGGATTTATGTCATTTGCTGGTCAATGTTACAGTCACCTGACTAACTAACTAAGCAATTTGAAAGCTGTCGGAGCTCACAGGAGCCACTGAAGCAGTGGGTGATAGCCCACACTTCTAATCTAATCCTTATTTTGTGAAGTTTAATTTTCCCGTGCTGTGGCATTTTCTTTTAGCCAGGTAATTAAAAGTTAATGTCTTCGTTTCATGCACAACGGTAATTCTGAGTTTAAATTTCAGCCGAACAGGTGTGGTGGTGGCATAATTCTGTTCAAGACACAGCCTGCTAACACTTTTTTTCTTTTAAATATATATTTTTTTCAGTTTCAGCTCCCGAAACTATTGAGTTTCGTAATTGGGAAATTAAGCTGTTTGGTTATACGGAGATCCTAAGCATTGTCCATGGAATTGGTTACCCATATTTGTGATGTCACTTCAGCCTCTCAACAGGCATCGGCTGAGCTCCCTGAAGTATTTCAGTGCCACGCCTGGGAAGGGCACAGGGGGTCTCCCAGAATGCAGGAAGTTCCTAAGGACCTGGTACGATTGCCCACCAGCCAGGTACCCTGAGACAGGCAGCCACATTCAAAGCCTTAATCGACACCTGTCTCTTGAAATGAGACGGGGTTCCCTTTCTCGCATTTGAACATGTAGAATTTTCACTGACTTACAAAAATATGTTCATATACATCAAATGGTTCAAGAGTAGCCTTTTCAGGGTAGACCTTAATTGCCCTCCCCACAGAAAGCAGTCCTTATGGGAGATGATGGGGGTGTCAGCTAACCATAATGGTGTCAGCATCTTGCAGTATATGTGTACCAGATCAGCACGTGTACACCTTCAATGTGTGTACGAGGTTCTGCATCAGCGATGTCTCAGGAAAGCTGGGGAGAATAAAAGAGTGACCTTTTAATAGAAGCCAAAGCAAACCAAATCAAATAAGCCATAAACAGACAATTCATACTTTTATCTCATGCAGGTAGAGCATTATTATGAGCCAGGTTTTTCTAGAACTGTGTTGAGTGTGCACTTACCCCTTAAAATAAGTGGTAGGAGCAAACTGTTTACATTTAAAGACTCTGTCATTTGTACAACATCGAGGTTCATAGAGTCTTGGAACTGGACGGGTTCTCTAAGAGCACTAAGAGAATGGAAGTGGCTACATTCATTTTAAGTTCCTCGGCTTAGACACCAAAGCCTTCCCTCATCTGCCCAGAACTAATCGGAACAAAATAAACATTTTTCTCCAGCCACATCCATAGTCCTCCCCTGTAATACTGCCTCTGTGACCTGTTTGTCTTCCTCTCTGGCCTGAATTACTTTCCCAGTGCTCCCTCATGAACCAGATTTTTCATATGTTGGAGACTTAAAATAATATTAGACTTTTCTTACTCTTTTTATTGTATTTTTAAAAAATTTTTCTTGCTACTTCTCTTCATAGAACGATCTCATTAAAATTCCTATTATTATTTAAAATGATAAATTATACTTGATTATAGGTGACTAAAATATGTCCCTGGCTTTCTTGTATAGATTGGCTTTCAGTTATCAAGCGATTAACACTTCTTTGGGGGCAAGAACCATGTGATTTTTCCCCCCTAAGAGGCTAGGCAGGTACCAGGCAATGGGTCGCAGACAAATATGAGCTACTGCCTTTTACACCTACCTCCTCTTCCCTCCCCAGGAGAGGATATTTCTTCTAGCAGAGGAAAAAGACATCTATTAAAATAATTGTAATTACACTATGATAGAATTGCACATGCATTTAGGCAATTAAAAAAAGCAGACAAGTAGATAGCCCATTCGGCAACATGTACATGTATTTCCTGGAGATTTGGAAAAAAGGAACTGTCAGAGCATCGTGGAATGGTACTGGATCTGTTGCAATATCAGCAGAAATCTGCATCCTCATTGGTTACCTAAACTTCCCATTGTTCTCCACGTCTCAGAATCATTCGGTATTTGAGGACAAATATTTGATGCAGAATAAAATAGTTCTGAAATTAGACTTGGGGTCCGATCCAGGGGTTTTTCCATTTACTAGAAGCATCACCTCGAGCTCCACCCTCTGGAACCATCATGGCTCTCTGTATCTGTTAAGTGGAGATAAACACGGCTCCCCCATGGGATGGTGGGGGGCAGTCAATGGAATGGGAGGTCCCTCTTCTCCATGCATGGGTCTGACATAAAAATATTTCCTGAAGCAGAGCACTGAGAGAGACGGACGCCAACCCAAATGGTAGCCTTACAAGGTTTTCCCTCCATTCTTAGTACAGAACTCCCATCTCTTTGTCCCAGAACTGTAGTACTTGAATCTTCCTTCCATCTCCTTCCTTCCTTCCACACTCCCACATGCATCCTCTTCCTTTTCTTCCAGAAGTCTTAGCTCAGAAAGATTTCTTTGCTGGACGTCTCCCCAGGTCCTCTCTGTCAGCACAAGTTCCACCCTGCCGTGGAGGCCCAGATCCGTCTCCTAGGATTCTTAGGTCCTGAGTAGAGAGATTTTCTTTCTCTGAGGAGCTTCGTTGCCCCTGAAGCTGACGTTGCATTTTCTAGTTAGAGATGCTCTTTTGGGGATTATCTACTCGTTTCCCAAGCCCACCCCTTAACCCTGAAACAAGTTAAAAGCACTTCCAGAGGAAGAGCCAGAAGTTTGTGTGTTTTTTTTTTTTTAATTTTTCCTTTGTTTTACATTAGTCTTTATTTTTTATTGGGGGGGGCTAGTAATTAGGTTTTATTCACTTATTTATTTTTAATGGGGGTGCTGGGGATTGAATCCAGGATCTTGTGCATGCTAGGCGTGTGCTCTGCCACTGAGCTACACCCTCCCCCTGACATTAGTCTTTTAATCTACATGAATTGTGTAGGCTAGGAATTCATGCTATAACCAGAAAGCACTGTTTTCTCTTCACTGTGTATTCTCACCTCACTTTTTTCTAAAACACTTTTAAGGTGGCTTCCAAGACAGCATATCGGAGCCTGAATAATAAATTATTCTGTACCAAGTGGCTTTGCACTGTGCACCTACGCGATGCTTTCTATCATTTCTGTTCCGTCTAACCTCCTGCCAGTTCTGTGCCTTAAGAAACTGTATGTCACTGCTGTACAGGTCAGAGAAAAAGAGATCCGGCTCTGAAGTAGTAAGTCTTCTTTCCTGTCCTGCCTCCCCAGCGTGCCTCTCATCACTTGGGAAGAATGCGTTTCTGTTTCCCTGAGCCAGTATTTTAATCACGCGTCTTTGAGATGCTGATTGCCGGTTTAATGGTTACACGGACTGTATTTGGGAAGGCAATTGGATCGCTACCGGAGAAGGGTAAATATCATGTCTTATCAAATGCTAATCCACAAAATTCCCAATGAATTCCATTTTGAATTATATATGGACTGAGGGGAGATGATATTTTCAATGGGGGACAACAAATAAAAAGGGAAATACTGCAAAGCATGGTCAGATGGTTTAACCAGGAACTAATGCTTCTCTGTTCTCACATTGTACTTGGAATTCAAGCGGGTTAATGGCAACCAGTAACTTCCGAACCCCCAGAAATAGCAATAATGCAAAACTGTCTCTAACCCAACTGGGACCATAGAAAGGATTTATGAAATAGCTTAACTTTATTTGCATTGATAAATGAGCCTTTCTAAAAAAAAAAAAAAAAAAAAAAAAACCTTTTTTTTTTTTTTTTTAAACTCAGTTCCTAAGTGAGCCAGCTGCAAATGCCTTTGGGGATTTTTGCAGTGTCATTATGAGAAACCGGCTGTCTAGCCTTCTCGCAAAAATCTCCCAAGCTCCATCCAGGTGTTGAGATTTAAGGATGTGCCATTCCTGACATCAGCTGCACAGGATGGGCTCTCACCCACACTGTCAGCACCTCGGGAACCAGAGAAGGCCCTCTTTGTATCCCTCGTCAAGGCACCTCAGTGTAGCTATCTCATTCTGTTTCAAATTAACATCAGTGGCAATTTCCGCTGGGTTATCCTGTGTAAAAGGAACTCTATATCCTTCAACTGTTCTCCGTTTGCAGGGCACTAAGGGAGGCTGTTAAGATATGCAAATTGTCTTGTCTCAGTGTACTCTCATGGGGAAATTGTTTTTCTTCCCCTTCCTCTTAGCCAATCTAAAAGAAAATGTTAGAGCTTGGCTCTTAAATACTGGAGGGAAAAAAGAACAGAGACGGCAGGTTCTCCCTCCGAACCATTTCTCAAAGACAGATCTTTCCAATGAGGTTAAATGTTATATTTGGGGAATATGGTGGAACGAATGAAAATACATGGTCAGATCACCACGGACAAATTTTTAAAGACACTGGGAACCCGTCACTTTTGTTTCTGTGTTTGCCAATTATTTTGCTAGAAATGAAATTTTCCAGAAAATGAGTTCTGCTAATATGATCGTTAAATCACTTTGGCAAATGTTCAAGTTTTATCTCTTTGACCCAACAGTTAAGAACACAGAAAGGGTAAGACTGGCCCAAGTTCAAATTTTCGCTTCCACTGACTATGTGATCTAAGTTACTTAAAATCTCTTAATTGTCACTTTCTTCATTTCTGAAGTCAAGATTACAACCTCTAGGTCACGGTACGGTTATAAATCTAGCATAAGGAAATGTTCCTGTCACATGGTCACCATTCATTCCAAGACTATTGTTGTTATTGTTACTTAAATGCTTTGGAAAAAGAAGTAGCTGATTGAATACTGCACATTCTAAGCAGTATTTGGGAATTTTTCAGTGACACATTTCTGCATTTTTGAGTCTGATCAGTTGCAGCTGAATTCACTCCATGAACCTGCCACCTATAATTAATAGATAACTTATTAGTAAACTTTCTATCATATTTAAGCCAGCACAATCATTCTGTTTTTACCACAATGGTAACAGGGAAAAAAAATGATACAGATTCTAGTAAATGGCTTATTGTAAAGGTATATTTCTAATTTAAACACCCCATAATACGTTACTAGTACATAGTGTGATGGTGAATTTTCTACAGCAGCCCTCTTGTGTGTCCTTCTTACCCCTTCTCACGGATGACTGTAGCCCTTAGCTTGTCCTCCTTGGTCTTTTTGATAAAATCCAAATTGCCCAGGCAGTGGCTGCTACTTCCTCCCTCTTCTAAAAACCATCCTTGACCAGCTGTTGCAGATGACACCTGCTGAAGGACTTGCAGCGGCCCGGTAGAAGATCCGGCCCTCCTGGCCCAAGTTCGAAATGCTCCTTCGGAGCCCTCTCAGACTTCGCCTCTTGGAATAAAGTCTTGTGCCCTTGGGCCCTTTGTTGATTTTCTTCCCCTGGAGTCAGCTTCCTTTTTCCTCGGTTTAAGAAATACCCTACACAAAGGGCAGAGTAGCTCACTCTTTACCATCTGTTATTGTTTTGCAAATGATGATTTGAGAGAACAATGACACATTACAATTACTAATTTAAAAAAGCAGACTACACCAGAAATGGACACAACGTTGTAAATCAACTGTACTTCAATGGGAAAAAAAAAAAAGAAGAAGAAGACTGTCTTAGACAAATGCCCATGAATCTGTGACGGGGTTCAGGACATGTTACCCCAAAAATATGGGACCTTGGCATATTGAATATTTTAAGCTAAAGAAGTTGGAGAAAATGGCAGAAAGGGGAGGGTCACTCTGACCACCTCCCCCCTTTGCCCTTCTTTCCTGAAACAGGTTATAAAACCCTCATGTGAGAGGTACCCTCCATACACCGGAGGCCAGGGGCATCTTTATCTCTGAGAACAAATGGATGCCAAGTGAGACCCTAACCAACTGGTCTTGCTAAGTTTCCCCTAGTTTCTACGATTACCTCATTCTCCTTAACCTGTTATTTCTCGACTGTCCACGCCTCATGGAATCACGCATAAAACTACACCAGTCTCAGTGGGTTTGGCCAGCGGGGGGGTCTTCATTTCCTTATGAAGGCTCCCATGTCGGGTGAAATTTATATTAAACAAATTTTTATGCTTTTCTCCTATGAATCTGTCTTTGCCAGTTTAATTTTCACACCCAGCCAGGAACCTTTAGAGGGTCAAGGAAAGCTTTTTCCTCCCCTGCCTCAGCTCAGTTTTAGATTCTGGGAAATGCCAAATTTAGAATTAGTGTCTAGAAATCCCTTTGAACAAAATCTTCCGGTTTTAAATACTTTCATTGGAAGTAAAGGGACCACCAACACTCTTGGCACTATGAGAAGGTCTGATGTAGACTCAGAATAGATGAACAAAGGTATAGCTGCCCTTGGAGCGCTCAGCCTAGGAGAGATTCAGAGACATTGCAAGTCAAAATTCAGACATACTGCAAAGTCAAAGGGATCATCAAACTGAGATTCGTATGTCAGATCTAGCTGGCCTCCTGCCTTTTGTACAGCCTGTAAGTTAAGATTGGTTTTTACTTTTTTTAAACGGTTGAAAAAAAAAATGTAAAGAGAAGAATGCTCTCTTGTGAATATTATATGAAATTCAACGTCCACAAATAAAGTTTTATTGGAACACAGCCATGTCCATTTGCTGGTGGGTCATCAGACAGTTGTTGCCCTATAAAAGCTGAGCTGAGTAGGTGGGAAAGAGACCGTAGGCTCCCCATGCAGAACATACTGACTCAGTGGTCCTTTATGGAAAGTCAGCTGACTCCTGCTACAGACCAGTGGAATTACATGTAGCCACTGGAGTCTGATTTACAAACTTAGTTTTCATTTGCTCGTATTATAGATTTAAGGAAAATGAAAGCACCATGAGAGTTATTTGCAATGTAATAATGATCATGTCAAATCAAAATGAGTAAGTTACTAATAAAGAAATACTCTTGGATGTTGACAGTACTTGACTTTAGACTGAAATTACACACATTCTGTCTTTCCCTTCACCACTTCTCCCCGCTCTGTGGGGATAACTATAAACTACAAAGTCAAAGGAAAGGTAATGAAAACACTTGTAAATGAAGCTGATTTGGATGACAGTCTGTTGAGTTCTTCCTACACTTTCATTCCAGTACCTTAGCTAAACCAGGAACTCATATTTTGTAATGTTTTCTGTTAACTAAGGCTCCGAAGACCACATCTGGTTAACTTTATCTCTGCAACTCTGTGTAACACATATTTTTTGCCAAAATAAGTCTTCAATTATTAAAATGAATATAATACAAATCAAATTATAGTCTAATTCCGGTGTCTCTATCTCTCATGAGTAAAGCGACTACTGATAGCTTACTGTTATTTTGCTAAGCTGAGCGAGGTAACGCTAATGAATTAGTTACAAGTTGTAAATTAAAAATGTGGGATGCATTTTAAGTTTCCAATGATTTATTTAACTGTTTAGTTATATATGGAGAAAATCCATTTATATAAATATTAATTTG
This sequence comes from Camelus ferus, assembly GCF_009834535.1. NCBI lineage: Eukaryota > Metazoa > Chordata > Mammalia > Artiodactyla > Camelidae > Camelus > Camelus ferus. The sequence continues at coordinate 28,141,983 of NC_045711.1, forward strand.
GGGGTAAGAATTTTCCATTTTAATGTTTTATTTAATAAAAAAGGATTTTTTTTTAAAAAACCCTAAAGTCAAACCCTTTGCTATAATTCAAGTAAACTCAGATGATAAAGTTCCAACAGATGTTTACCTATATGGAAATGAAATACGGAGATGTATGTGGAGATTGACAAAGATGTGCACATATGTGCATATCTTCAAGGCCAAGGAACTCTACAGATTTATGTATGATTAATTTAAGTTGAAAGAATTGTACCTTATAGATTTGTTTTTTCTGATCAAGATTTGCATTGTCAGTAATTTTGTAAATGGCTATCCAGAGAGCCCATTTGTTATTGGCTAGGCTGATGTATTAGGCCATTTTGGTCATTCTTCATTTAGAAGGCATTTGTTTGCCTTGAAGCAAACAGAAACAGGCTTTCAAATCATTCTGAAGCCCCAAGTACTTTTGCAGCAGAATGCCTGATGAACAGAACTTGAGAGAGCCAAGTAAGAAATAGATGGCTCTAACAAAAGACACTGCTTCTTCCAAGATGCACTCATCACTTCCCAATTATCGTGCTGTTATGTCTTCTTTACAATTTCTCAATTCCTTTTTTGTGAGGCTGAAGAACACAGTGTTTTGGATGGGAGAAAAATATGTCAAAAATGAAACAAATTGTAGTCTGATTGGTCCCTGCAAATAGGGCCAATAGATAAACCCTGTGAATGAAAGAGGATGAAGTTACACTTGGCCATGCACCTCTGTATTAAGGAAGATTGTTAGTTTATAAAATGAACTCATTAATATATTGATTTTATTTTTTTCTTTATCATGTTAGACCAGGGATGAAAATGCACGATGCAGAGGACAATGCTCCCTTTCTCCACTTAGGACACTCTTTTCCTCTGAACTTGAATAAGAACTAGAATTCTCAACAACCAGCCCAAGCAGCCACTACCATGAACTGAAGTCAGCATGTGTGACAGAAGGGCCACCTGCATTCCTTGGATGCTCCCCCAGGACAAGGCTTCCTTGCATTCATCCTTCCACCCCTAGATAGGTTCGTTTTGACAATAAGAGCTAACAGTAAGGCAACACTTACTATGTACCAAGCATTTTCTAAAATTGGTTGTCTGTTAACTAGGACACCTTGCTACAACAAAAAGGCACCAGGGACCATAATCCCCATTTCACAGATGAAAACACAGGTCACGTGAGTTTGGTTAATGTGCCCAAAGCACATGGCTGTGCAGTGAGAGAATCAGAATTCATACAAACCTGAATTCAAGCCTGGCTCCTGCACCGGGGCAGCTAACCCCGGCACTGCACAGCCTCCCCAAGAGAGAAGAGAGCTCTGAATGTGGTTTCCTAGTTGTGAAGAGACGCACATGCACATAGTAGGTTTACTCTTAACCACCTGCTCCAAATAGTTCCATACCCTTGACTGTCCCACCCCTACCTCCACCCAATGCCTTTCTCACCATCACTGTTTGTTCTCTGGAAGCAACTGCATAAATGATACATTAATTACCATTGATCATAATTAATTAATTTCCATCAGTTGTCTAACTTTTGAGATAATCGATAAATGATCAATTAAATTTTAGCCCAGAGCAATCGATTACTGACAACAGGAAAGATTTCTGGAGGGCCGAGGCACTTCTGTAGGGCAGCTCCTTAGACCTAACCACCAAAAGTTCATACTTCATGTGACCTATCACTCAAGGAAGCATAGGTGACAAGGTACGAGAGCCTGGAATAATTTTAGGGGCTCACAAAAGTGTTTTCAATTGTTTTAAAGTCAGAAAGAGCAAAATGTACTTCCAGGTCAAAGAAAATGCTTTCATATAGAATACCAATGTATTCATTTTCATACCAATGCAGTTGGAAAATATGATTTTACCTCCTGTCTCTCTCCCTCTCTCTCTTTCTCCCTCCCTCCCTTCCTTACTTCTTTTTTTAATTTCTTTTTTAATGGAAGAAGGGAGCCATGAAGGCAAAAATGACTAGGTCATGAATGAGGTCATGTGGCCCTGCTGGCTGACGGGAGAAAAATTACTACAGCTCTTCCTCAACTTACAGCAGGGTAATGTCTGGATAAGCCCATCGTAAGGTGAAAACATCCTAGTGGAAAATGAACTTAAAACGCCTAACCTACCAAACATCATAGCTTAGCCGAGCCAACCTTAAATGTGCTCAGAACACTTACATTAGCCTACTGTTGGGCAAAATCATCTAACACGAAGCCAATTTTGTAGTAAGATATTGACTAGCTCGCATAATTGATTGAATACTGGACTGAAAGTGAAAAACTGAATGGTTGTCTGGGTCCAAAATGGTGGTAAGTGTATTTGTTGACCCGCCTGCTGGCTTGGTTGGCAGGGAGCCGCAGCTGTGGCCTCTGCCCAGTATCACTGGAGAGTACCGACCATAGGGCATGTCACCGGGCCAGGAAAAGGTCAAAATTCAAAATTCAAAATATGGTTTCTACTGAATGCGTATCACCTTTGCACCCTGGTAAATGCAAAAAAATGGTAAGTCTAACCATCTTAAGTTGGGGGCCATCTGTATACATTTACATGCTTTAAGTTTCTCCTAATGAGTAACTGAGTCTAAGAGAAAAAAGTGATGAAAAACAAAACAAAAAAGCTCAACTTTTTAAAAATCATATGAATAACTGAATCTAAGAATTTTTTTTCTTGTAAAATGATGGCCATGGTTTTATACAGAGGATGGACAAGGATTCTCACATTTCTGTGGTTTGTTATTTCATGAGAAACGTGGAGATTTGGATATTTTATTTTTGTTTTTGTGCTTCAGTCATTCTATTAGATAACTAGATAGGGATAATGGTAGCAACAGGAGAACTTTTTATTTGTCTGTTGCAAAATATAACTTTCTGATTTTGTTCAGGAGAAAAAAATGAGTTTTTATGTCTGTTTCTCGTCGTGATTATTTTAAGTAACTTTCATTATTAAAATAAGAGCCATTTTGATAACTTGACTCATATTGCTAAGTTACACAATTTTAATGCAAAAATAATGACAACCACAAAAGATGCAGTTACTAAATTTTGAGCTAATAAATCTTTAGCCCTCTAGAAATTCTCAGAATCACACATCAGGAGCAGGGGCTTTGGGATATTACAGACCAGGACTTCTAGATTTGTCCTATCCAGGGCAGTAGCCACTAGTGACATAGAACTGTTTAAGGGTAAATCAAAATTAAATACGATTAGAGATTCAGTTCCTCAGTCACACTGCCCCAGTTCAAGTTCTCAGTGGTCTCACGTAGAATGTGGCTACCATACTGGAAAAGGCAGATATAGAACTTTCCCATCATCACAGAAGGTTCTATTGGACTTGTATCAGAGGTTAGCACGTTAAAATTTAAGTTTTGTAGCCCATATTGTGTTTGTTGCAGCTACTTAACTCTGCTTTGTGGGGGAAAGTAACTGCTGACAGTATGGAAACAAATGAGTGTGGTCATGTCTCAATAAAACTTTATTTACAAAAACAGGCAGTAGGCTGAGACTGCCTGCTGTATGTAGTTTGCCAAACTCTGGATGAGATTATCCATGTAGGACACCAAGCACTGTGTTGGATACACAGTAAACATTCAACAAAAAGCCATCTCTTCTAGTGTGAGTGCTTAAAAATAAGAATAAGAACTATAAGACCAAAAATTAACTGAAAAGTTCAGTAGTTTTTGCATATACATATTCTGGTCTATTGCAGAATTGTAATAGCTGTAGTTACTTTAATATGATACTGTTTTAAAAAACTGAAAAATATTTACTGGAAAGGAAAGACACTCTTGATCCATCTTTATATTTTAGTAAAGTATATAGGTTATGAGCCTAATTTAAAAAAAAAAAGGACAAAAATACATATGTGAATAGTCACACATCTCTCTGGAGTGACTTATGTAAGTTTTAATTTCATGATCTCTGCTTATCTGTGTTTTTCAACATTTTCTACATCATATCTCTTTTATTTTTATAATCAGAAGAAAGTACATGGTAAACAAATGAAAGTTACTGGAGTTTTAGTCTTTCCCCATCGCATTCCTGATATCGGTGAGGAAAATGCACTGAACACGTTCTGTTCTCACTGAAGCACAGCACTGTCCGGTTCTATTTAGTCTGTCTCTATATACATATTTTATAAATGCCATTGGTCTGAGACAAAATAATAATAGTGTGAAGGTGGCCAAGCATGTAAATCTTGAATAATGTAAGGACACGGTTTAATGGACTGCTGGATGGTTTATAGCTGTAAGATAATCATTTGGAACTTAGGGAAAATTTTCATACACAAAAAGCCCTCCTTTAACTCACCAAGTTTGTCTTCTTGTTCACCTAAATGCAAAAAGAAAAGTTTAAACTCTTTTTCCTATAAGAACACGTTGCATCTTCACCGGCAACGGGTGCGTGCCTGTTATACTGAGATACATGCTCTCCGAAACCGATGATGTGTGCCATCCAAAACCAACTCCATAGTCCCTGAGAATTTCTAACGTAAGAAAATGTCTACAGCAAGCTATTAGGTATAAAAGTGGATCCACACCCCATTTGGATTTGAGTTATAATATAGACAAAACATACAAATGTCAAACTAAATTTTTAAATTTACATTCCAGAGTTTTATTCTTTTAAAAGCAGATAAATACACACATGTTATGTATATTTGTACACACACATGCACACATTACACACACTGAAGATAAACAGATGACTTTGAATGTGTGTTAAATAAATGCACAAATAGTGAATTTGAAATGTACCTGAAAGATAAACAACTCTGTATAAATATTTAGCACTGCAGGAAAAACAGCATTATCACAATTTCTGGCAGTATTTTGTTAGAAATAGAATACAACTTTTTTTTTTTCTTTTTTCTGTGTTTGGAACAACTGCACACCAGGAACGTTTTAGAAGGATTTAACATTTTCTTCTACTGAGATACTCCAAGTTGTTAATTTTGGTAGCCTGATCCCTTTAGTTTCAATTATTATGAAATTGATCACAGTGCCAGTTTTTCATGATGATAATTGTTTAAAGTAGCAGAACGTGTCTGTATTTTTATCTTCGTGATGGGCAAAATGTCTGTTATAGCACAGGTTAGTGTATATAAGAAAGGGAAAGCTGTTTCCCTTTTCAGTTGAGAAAACTTCATTTGGGTAATGGTGTGATTTTTCCATCGGAGGTGGTTATAACAGGCATTAGCCACGGAGCCTTATAGGAAAGGAGGAGATGTTAAGTTTTACCTCAAGATACATTTACAAGTCTTGTTTGGCAGTATTTTCTCTGAGAACAAGCCATGCTATATATTTCAGAGAAATTGAAACCATATGTTGACACCTGAAAAATTTTGAGAAATACCACTGGAGTTTGCAAGAAAACATAAATATAATCAAATCGTTGTAGAAAATGTCTACACGGAGTAACTATAATACTTTGCTTGTTTTTCAAGGGGCCGTGTTAGTGATCTTAATGCTATTAACAGTAATATACACTGATCTAATTGAAGCTGACTGATTGAGTTAATATTAAACTCTTCATCTTATACTTCCAAATTGAAATGAAAAGATTTCATAGTACCTGCTTCAATTTTAGTAATAATTATGTTTCCTCGCTGATCCTTGGCATATAGAGCTTCCCTGTCGAAAGACGGGGATCTTGGAATGAGATTTAGGCCAAAATGAAGCCTCAGTAAGAAAACACTGTTTGGGACATATTTAGACTGGCAGCTATTTGATGGGCCACTGAATGGCCATTCCAATTTCTCTAGCACTCTGCCTAGTCACTTTCGTCCGCAAATACTGAAAACAACTCTCCGAAGGCGCTGACTTCAATTTTAATTCGGAGATGGGCGCCTGACACACGTGACCCACCGCAATTAGATCTGAATTTTAAGCTAAATCTAGGACAATTCCTCAGGGTCCCTGAAAATATACTTATGTAGAGGTAATTATATGGAATGGTCTTTGCCTGTAGATTTCCTTGCTTTGAATAAAACCGTTAACGGTATCATTGCCATGGTGTGATTTTAGAATTCTATCCGCACGGAAAGCACGAAAGAAAAACTGGGTTATGATATATATATATTTTTTTTCTGCATCAGTTTGAAGTGGAAATTCTGTGATGGGGGCCCCACAAAGGGAAAACCCTGCTATCAGCTGCCGTTCACTGTGTCCACCAGGGATTGCCCTTCCCCGCCGTCGCCGGAAGGTCTCCCCGTCTCCAGTCCATTCTCTGTGACCGTCGCTGCCGAATGAGCTCAGCCTCCTGACCTCTGCGCATTTTTTTTTTGTTGTTGTTGTTGTTATTCCCCTTGTTTGCTTAATGGATTATTTGATATTGAAAATAAGGCAATTTTGTCAATGTACTTTCTCAAATGTTTCTTTCATGCACTTTTTCTTCTCTTTAAATTTTAGTTTAGGACCAACATAGACATACTTGTAAATCTGGGCCACTTTGCCAATTTCTGATTTTTGGAATCCTTCTTCATTATCTTTTTTTTTTTTTTTTTTTCTGGCTGTTTTGTTTTGCTTTGTTTGTTTTTGCTGGTAGTCGTGGAGTATGTATGTGGAACAAATAGTGCGTTTCTGCCTTGATTATTTGGAAGGGGGAATATCCCCTCATACATATACCCACCACCATCACCATCATCACTTCCCAAGGGGCAAGAACACGTCTCAAAGTTTCTCTAGTGCAGAGTTGCAAAGAGATTGCATTTCGTGGAATTTATAAAATTCTTTTTCATATCCTCATGAGGGAGAATGGACTTCCCACCACACACTCACTCACACACACACACACACACACCCCACGCTGAAGTGTGGACTTCATATATTGAGTACCTAGTATGTACCAAGGAATTTGCTAGGTATCAAATATACCTTATTTAGAGTTCACTGAAATCGGTGAGGAAGTTAATCCTCCCTTTATAAGTGAGGCAACTGCCTCTTGGGAATGTAAACAACTGGTTTACATTCACTTGGGAGTGTAGATCTCAGCTAGAAGATGAGATAGATGAGTTTAGACGTAGGTTGATCTGACAATGAAGCCTGTCCTTTTACCTGTATTATGTGTTGCCCAATTTTTGCTTCTCCTCATAATCCACGATGGCCTTGAAACTTTCAAAGGCAGTTTTACTACTGTCACAAGTAAAATCAACAAAAACACAAGTCATCTGAGATACTGGGTGTGTTAGTTAACTTCGTACGTCAACGTGACTGGATCAGGGGACGTTCAGATACCCGGTCAAACATTATTTCTGGGTGTGTCTGTTGGGTGTTAATGATGCCATTGATGCTGTCTGTTTATTATATAACATATATGGATTTATTTATGTGTATATATATTTAAATGTAAACTAGATGCTGCACAAAGATCCGAAAAGCTCTGCAGCTACACTCTCTAGAAAGAGGAGGAGTCTTGATTCTTAGAGTAACTGCTTCTTACCCTTCTCTTTGCATAAAGACTCCGAATGCTCCTGTGATCCCAGATCACAGTGAAATTTCAAGATCTATGTCATGTCCCTGGAGATGTACAGATGGGAATGGAGCCACTCGATAAGGATCTAGGTTTCCTTTTCCCCACTGTGGGCCTCGAATTTTACAGCATTGAAAGGATGTTTTAATCATGTTTTTACCCCTCTTAGAGACCCGGAAACTGTCTCGGAATCTGACAGCCGCACTTGACCTGTTTCTCTGTGATCTTGGTAATAGCGTATTCATTAATCAACTCTTGAGTGTCCTTAGACCTTGGGATAAACCCAGCGTCCATAGCCATCGTTCCAGTTTGGCACTGGCCCCCAATTTCTCCATCTTGAGACCATGCTGGTGAACTTCTTTTCACTGGAATCAGGGTACATGGGTTGCCTCTGAAAGTCAGTGGCTAATGCCCTGTGACTCACTGCTTTGGGGGGCTGCCCACTAAGTTAATTTCCTTAATAATAAACACCTATGGCCTCTCAGATAATTTGCAGCCCAGAAATCCCTAAAATATCTTAGGACTAGTAATTAAGGTTAGAGTAAACCAAAAAAAACAAAAAAACTTTACCTAATCATCCCCTAGTCAGGTTTGCCCAAGGTGATATTTTTAACAGGATTGTGGCATTTTAATTTTGAAACGTGAATAATTTTATCATTATTTGAGCAGCAGATGAAATTTCCACCAAGTATCAAACAGTTCATTCTTCCATGGCTCACCGATAAATCAGGGCATTTATCTTGGACTCTGTGATTTGATCTATCAAATACTAAGCAAAGTATCTTACTGTTATTGATTCTTGATTAAAAACAACAACAACAAAAAACTCATCTAAGGTAAAGTTGTACATACTCTTTTTTTTTTTTCAAACGTAGGTAACGTCCTTTATTTACCCAATAGCAACATACCCACTCCTCTTGTTTCAATTATGAGTAAACAGGATGAGGATGGGGTTGTTTTTGAAAGTAGAGTCCCTGGGGTCAGACATGCATTCAAAACCAGGAGCCTTTCTTACAGAGTGGACAGCTTTGAGTAGGTGCCCAATTTCTCTGACACTCATTTTCCTAACCTATGAAATGGGAATAAGAACAGTGCACGCCGCATGGAGTGATTACGGTTCAAAATGAGAAAACAGGCAGCACACTGACTCCAGTGCTTATCATTTCATAAAGGAATTCACCATATTTAGTTTAGTGTTAATACAATTGTTTTTTGTGAAACAAAACTTGAAACTGGAATCACAGAAATAAATAAACAGCCATTCAAAACCGACTGCAGCTAAATAATGCAATTTGGATTAACAAAGAACGGAAAGCAAAACAAACAAAAGCCAGGGATTGGCTTGGATAACCTCTCAGTAATAGCTGGATGGGCTAATAAAAAACAATACAAAACTTTATTTGGATATTTTTGTTTCTATAAATGTATATACTTGTATTTATTACATATGCGTGTCTATAAATACAAGTATATGCAGATCTCTCTCTCTCTCTTTCTTTGAGCCAAACTGAGGAATCTCTTAGCCATTTTTCATTGTCACGCCAGCTTACTCCTGGTTAGAATCCTAGCTAGACCAAACTCCGGACTTGAAAAACATGAAGGAAAATCGCAAAACTGAATGTTGCAGGGTTTTGACACCAGAGCATCTGGTTTGAAAAAAGAAAGGAAGGAATGAATGGCATAAAAACATTCCCACCTTGGTGCTTGGTGCTTGGTGCTTGGTGCTTGGAGATCCTGTACAACTCCCATCCCCACCCTCCAAGCTGATGACCTGTTTGAACTCATGGGGCTTTCAATTTCAAGGTCCTAGGCTAGCCCACCGCCTAACTTTCCCTAAGGAAGTTAAGTAATTTAGGGTCAGAAGCTGAGGTGATCATGAATGTGCTCTAGAATTTGTAGGCTCTGTTATCATCTGATTCATTTTCTGACTGGCATTGTCCATATTCAAGCAAATGAGCTACTGTGTAGCCCCTTTGAAGAAGCTCATAAAACAGTGGGTTTAATTTGTCTGGGAAATAGAGACTAAAATATGGTGTAGGTCCCTGATGGAAAATGTGGCTTCTGGTATGCCGCCTCCCCACCAAATATCTTGGAAAATGGGCAGCGTTAACATAGCTCTCTGGAGTGGGGCCAGAAAGAAACAGTGGACGTTCTCTTGTAAAAACCCTGAAAGCAGCGAGCAACTCATAAACAGCATGCAGACTGAGGCTGAAAATGGGCCGTTTTATGTTCCCTAATGGAAGGATAGCTTGTTTGTTCATGGGTTTATAGCAACAATGTGATGTCATCAAGTGATTTATGGCCAGAAGCACAGCAAGTGTCAATATACAGTGGTGGGTGGAAACATCCCATTCTCACCCAGAAGCCCATCCCCACAGGCTGTCTTTGCTTTAGGGTGGGGTGGATGTAGGAAAACCCAACTTGTTAGTGTTACTGGAAATGCGACGACAGGAGAGGTGAAGAATTACCGGAGTCATCCGTCTTAAGAAAGGATTTGAGGACTATAAAAATGAGGGTTTTTTAGAGCATCAAATGATGATTGCAAACCAGATCACCCCTCTAATTCTTGACTCATCCAGTGACTAGTGTTTGATGCTCCACAGGGAAGTGGGAATGTTAACTACAAAATCCAGCCACGCATGTTGTGAGCGTTCATGTTGACTGAGAAAAGACTGGGATATTGACAGTATGTGATAATAAGGAAGCATGGGATTATTTTATTTTTAAATTTGTATATAGCAAAGTTTACCTTTTGTTATACCGTTCTACAAAATTTTACAAAAAGTAAAGACACATGTCACTGTCACCAAAAACAATAAACACAATGCTTCCATGGTATTTAAAAAATTTCTTAGCACTTCCCTTTTGTAGTCAGCTCCTGTCCTCACCCTCAATCCTTGCCACCACTGATATTGTCTCTATTTAGTTTTGATTTTTTTCAGAATATCACTTAAGTTGATCATGTGGTATGTAGCCTATTACTACTACATCCTGTATGCATTTAAAATTCATCACTGTCATTGCATTTATCAGTTGTCCATTCTTTTTCATTACCAAGTAATATACCATTGTGTGGATATACCACACTTTGGTTTTTTTTAAAACATTTTTTATTGAGTTATAGTCATTTTACAATGTTGTGTCAAATTCCAGTGTGGAGCACAATTTTTCAGTTATACATGAGCATACCTATATTCATTGTCACAATTTTTTTTCGCTGAGAGCTACCACAAGATCTTGTATATAGTTCCCTGTGCTCTACAGTATAATCTTGTTTATCTGTTCTGCATATGCCTGTCAGTATCTACAAATTTTGAAATCCCAGGCTGTCCCTTCTGACCCCTGCCCCCTTGGCAACTACAAGTTTGTATTCTATGTCTATGAGTCTGTTTTTGTTTTGTATTTATGTACTTTTTTGTTTAGATTCCACACTTTGTTAATCTGTTCATGAGTTGAAGGGTCTTTGGTTCGTTTTCAGTTTTTGGTGATTATGAGTAAGTTGCTAAAACCATCCATGTACAAGTTTTTGAATGGCCATACATTTATATTTCTCTTGAATAAATACTTAGGAGTAAGAATTACTAATTCTTACAGTAAGCATAAATGCTTATAAGAAACTGCAAAAATGTTTTGCAAAGTTGCTGTGCAATTTTGCACCTACACCAGCAGTGCTTAAGAATTCCAGCTACTCTGTGTCCTCACTGCACTTGGCATAGTAGAAGGGGAGAATATCCTTGTCTTATTCCCAGTTTCAGGGGGAAAACATCCATGTTTTCGCAATTAAGTACAATGTTGGCTTATTTTCTTTCCCCCTGTGGATTCCTTTTATCATGTTCAGAAAGTCCTTTTCTATTCCTAGTATGCTTAGAGATTTTATCATAAATGGCAAACATTTTTTTTCCCACATCTATTGAGATATTTAGGATTTTTTTACTTTTATTTTGCTAATACATTGAATTACACTGATGGATTTTTGACTATTAAACCAGCTTTGCATCACTGAGATAAATCTCATTTGGTAGGGTGTATTATACATTTTATATATCCTGAATTCAATTTGTACTATTTTATTTCGAAGATTTTATCTATGTTTTTGAAGTATATTGGCTTGTGGGCTTTCTGTCTTTTAATGTTTTTCTCTGATTTTGGTATCAAGGTAATGCTGGCCTCATAAAATGAGTTGAGAAGTGTTTCTTCGTATCGCATTTACTGGACATTCTTGGCTAGTATTTTTGTTATTTCTTCCTTTAAATTTTGGTAGAATTTGCTAGTGAAACCATCTGGACCTGGAATTTTCTTTAATGGAAGATTTTTAACTATGAATTCAGTTTTTAAATAGCTGTAGCATTTGGGCTATTAATAACAGAATAGCACAGACAGAGTAGCTGATAAACAACAGAATTTCTCTCTTAGAAATTCTGGAGGCTGGTAAACCCAAGATCAAGGCAGCAGCATGGTTACGATCTGGGGAGAACTCTCTTCTTGGTTCATAACTGGTGCCTTGGTGCTGTGACCTCACGTAGTACAAGGGGCAAGGGATCCTTCTGGGACCTCTAAGAGCACTAACCCCATTGATGAGGACTTCATCCTCATGACCCAGCCTCCTCCCATAGACTTTGCCCACTAACATCACCTTTGACGGTTAATATTCAACATATGAATTTTGGGGAAACACATTCAAGCCATAGCAAGTATAATTTAGGTAAACCTGTTTATTCTTCAATAAATTATGATGATTTGTGTCTTTCAAGGAGTGGATTATTTTATAAGATTTAAAGACTCTTGATTGGAGATACACAATACAATGACACTGGGATTGGTGGAAGGGTCGGCTTTTGTCTGACAAGTGCGGCAGTGCTGGCTAGATTTCCTAGGCTTCCTGTGGATTAGCTAATTTTAATAATTTCATGGGCTACCTGTAGGGCATAGTGGCTGTTCCTCATTGTTAGCGATCTGACCCCGGGGCAGTAAAGGCAGGTGCAAGAGTCTGGAGTTTGAGAGCCTCACGTGGGAAGTGATCGGAGTAGGGGCTTCAGCTCTTCAGTAAAGGGGGTTAATTAGCATCCAGCCAGGCCCTCAGACCAGATCAAGACAGCACTTTATTTTAAAACATACTGTATTGGGCCATTTCATCTAGGCTGTCAAATTTGTAGGCATAAATTAGTCTGCAGTATTCTTTTATTTTTTTTTAGTAGATTTTAGGGTAAAGAGAGAGTCATGACTTAATGATAAAGGAGCAATTTATCAGGAAGTTAAAGCAATGTTAAATCTCTATATATGTAACAATATAAGCTCAAATGTTTAGAGCGGTTATTGACAGAAGACCAAGGAGAAATTTAGTTTGCAATTATATAGGCCTTTGTGCCATACTACCAAATAAATCAGAATGAAAGTAGATGATACAGAGTTCAGCATGATAAATGACTGATGTGGTTGCTGGTAGAACAAGTCACAATGCATTTATGAAATACAAATTCTTTTTAAGAACAAAGGGGACATTTATAAAAATGGACCGTATATTATAAGTATGTATCAATTTCATTCAGATCAATTTTTTAATCAAAAAGCCAACACAATAGGGAGGGATAGGATTTGAAACATGAGACATGTTTTTAAGAAATTCATAGTTCAAATGAAAATATATGTTGGTAAAAATAAATACAGTGGAGCATCTTTAAGACATTAACAGCTGGTTAGGATGTTGGCTAGAAATTCTCACGCTGCTGATTGAGATTGGTATGGACACTTTCTAGGCAATGTGTAATAAAGTTGAAGACAGACTCAAACCCAAAGCTAACAAAAATCACATTTAACTTCATACACAGAGACGTTTCATCCATGCATATGAGGACACTGTCACAGAGATGGCTTTTAAGCATTGCTTCCAATAGCAAAAAATACAAAATGATGGAATTTAGTTTACTAATTAACTAATACATAAATTGTAATGTACCTATAAAATGTAAAATAACAGTTGTTAAAATTAATGAATTAACTAGATCAGGTTTACCATTTTAGACTTTGGAAAATCAAGGTGGAAGTTGAGAATATTAAGTAGGTATTTACATAGCAAAAGAAAATCCACATCTCCACATGTTTTGTATTGATGAAATTCAAAGCATAGTGATAAAAATAGAGTGTAATTTTTTTTTTGGTAACATAGGTGTACTAATGAGAAGAATAGGATTCCATTTATGGGGGATAAAATTTCCCCTAACTTGGGATTGAAAGTTAATGTTGCCTGACATCAGGCTGATTGCAAATGTTCATCTGTGAAAAAAAAAAAAACTTGCTTAGTTTAAAACAGCTTTGGGCCCATGAGCCATGGTTTGCCAACCTCTGAACTAGATCAATATATCAGCATCATACTGAGTATAAACACTTCTTGCCAAAGGAAGCAGACATATTGGTACCATTTATGTAAACTATTAAAAAATCAAAACACCACATTATTATTCATGGAGACAGATGTGTGGTAAAAGTATAAAACGTGAACAGGAAGGACATATAGCAACTTTTAGGACAGGATCTGAATGCAATTTTTTGGATTAAACTGATGAATCCAACATTTCTGTACTAGAACGCTCTTTCTGGGCTCCAGATGCAGACTCCAAAAACCGAGCGCTGGTCATAAACCAGCTGGGGTTGGCCACAGGAATTCTGAATTGAATGCATCCAAAATAAATGAATCATTTCCCTCGTCCCTACCTCTTCCATAGCTTCCTGCCAAATTATTTTCTTGCTCGATAGTGCTATCTTAATAAATATCACCACCATATTAAGCCTTTTCTTAATCTGTTCTTTCCTCTCCAACTATTACCATTATTTTCCGAATTCCAGTCCTTCTCATCACCACTCTGTCTGTCTCTCTGTCTTTCTCTTTTCCCTGGCTCCTCTGTTACTATTGCTATAAAATCCTTGTAACTTTTCTCCAGGAGAGAAATCTTTTCCAAACCTAAATGTGACCCTGTTCTGTCATTTCTTCAAACTCTCCAGTATTTCTCCATTCTGGATAAGAGAGGACATGAAGTCTCGAGCAGGTCTTAAGAGACTTTTTTGAATTGGTTTTCGGAGCCTTTCAAAGTTACATTCTTCAAACACCGCTTCCCCCTTCCCCACCCAAAACACAGACAGATACACATTTTATTTTCCACAGTTGTGGTCTCCAAACTCCTATGATGACATATCCCTACCAATAATACATTTGGGATTATTTCCCAATACATTTTTGTTTACTTAAACTATAAACATATTTGTGTATTTATTTAAAAAAAAAACATTAAATGCACTCAGCAATTTAATATAAGAGGAATATGATATAAATCTCTAAAAAGTTTACATATTTAGTATTAACAGCACACACATAAAGATCCCTTTTACTTCTCACTAACATATTAATATTAGCTAAACTACAAAGAATGTGTTTAATGAGAGCAAAGTGATGGTGCCTATTGCCATTTCTGAAAAGTTCTCTGCATCTGTGCACAGATGCTCTGCCATTGGTCCTGCGGTCCTGCTAGTAAGAAGAGGATTCAGAGCATCTATCAAAGGGCAGGTTTTTCAATTCCCATAGTCCTCTCTCCTAATCAAGCCGTAGCCCAGCAATCATTTCTACTCTTTCTGAATTGACATTTCCCTTACCCTGACTTCTGCGAAGTTATTTCCATTAGCATTCAAACATTCTGTAATGTCTTTGTTGGGGAGAAACAAATTTTCCTCTACCCTTTGTCGACTTAAAACAAATAGAGTGTCAGTTATTTCCCCAGCCAAAATGGGTTTATTGGGGATCAGCAAAGAATTGCAATTCAGAGTCCGCAGCATGGCGAGCTTTGTGCAAGTCTTCCTGTAGCAAGGAGAGAAGTCTTAAAGGAGGTTGGGAGGGCTATAATAAACTTCCTTACACACACACGTGTCTTATTGGTTCTGATTCTCTGGAGAACCCAGATTAATACAGTGCCTGATGAATACCTTGTACGCAGAGTACAGGCAGTTTCGGCTCTATCATCATTTTTCTTTTGTTGATTCCTAACTTCCTAAGTGTGATAGTAGTAGATAGTGAAGGCAGTCGACTTCAACGTGTACGATTTCTAGGCACTGTTCTAGGAGGTTTACAGACGTTATCCCATTTCATCCCTTTCACAGTCAACGAGGAACGTGCCATTATCCCATTTTAGAGATGGGGAAACTAGAGGTCCAGAGGCATGCACTGTTTGAGTGTTTAAGTCACACAGTTAATAAAGGCAGCGTTGGAGGAGGGTAGAGTATATCTCAGTGGTAGAGTGCATGCTTAGCATGCACAAGGTCCTGGGTTCAATCCCCAGTACCTTCATTATATAAATAACTAAGTAAACCTAATTACCTACCCTCCCCTGAAAAAAAAAATTAAAATAAAAATAAAGGCAGAGGCAGGATTCACAGCAAGAGAGTCTGTCTGTGGCTTCTCTGTAGGAACTGTCTAAACCACGTGTCCATTTTATGAGTACTGGGCTGTGTGGAAACAGACATGATATTCCGTAGGGTCCTTGAGATGATCAGATTTAAGCTGCACATTTTCACAGGTTCTTGCAGTTATCTGAAAGAAAGTGGACGATAACACTTTTGCACTGTGAAACCCACACTCCTGCCTTCGGACACACTTTGGACGGCATGTGACCTGTGACTGTCCTGCTGTACCCTCGTAACGATCTACATATTATAACCATAAAGGACACGTGACGTGGGAAGACATTGGTATTCAGCAATGCATTAAATATTAACAAGCGTTAGTGTATTCCTTTATAAAGGAAGGGGGCACAGGTGAGTATTCTGGTTGCTTCCTGTCCTCCTGCGGATCGTGCTGCCCACCCCTGTTCTCCCCTTGCACGATCCGTGCTTCTGCACAAGCTTTAACCCCCAGGAAGCTCCCCTGGCTCCTTCACATCGTGCACCAGGTTTGAAACACCAGAGCAAAATGTGAAAATTGTAACTCTGCACGTGAGGATTCGGTTCAACGGACCAATTCTAAACAGTTAACAAAATGGGAACCGGTTACAGAGCCATATTGCTCTTGTTGTATGGATATGTGTCGTACGTACTGTGGCCTTTGCCTGGGTACGCAGCGGGTCACAGAACTCCTGAACTGCCCTACCAGACACAAACACATGTGTATCGCTCCAAAGAAAATCCAGTCTCCTTGGGGTACAGCATCTATTTATTTTTTCTCTACACTCTTCTCCCAAAAATACATAAACTTGCAATCAGAGTTGGATTTGAGACTGAGGATATACTTCTTGTCTCTAAAGCTTTTTAGGTTATTGTAGGAAAATGATTGTCACACTGGGTTATTTTTCACTATATAGTTCATTCCCCCAACATCAAATAACATAAAATTAAATTAAATTAAAAATTGGGTTACATTCTAAACATTTTAATACACTTACTTAAATTACTTGGTAAATCATTTTAAAAATTATCCCCTAATAATTTTTTTTTGGAAGGACCAGCATAGCTTTTTGGTAGTTTTAGTATTGTATTAATGACCAAACACTATGAACTATGGTCTTTTTTTTTGCCCCAAGCATTATGCATAAACATACGAATGACTCTTAAAACCTAAAGTGTTAGTGGGAATGTATTGTCTTCTTCTCTGATTTAAACACTACAAGGAAAATACGGACAAGAGAGGCGTATGACAAAAGCCAAATATATTGCCAGTGCTCAAACATTAAAATTAAAGCAGTCATGTTTTTCTTTCTTACAATCACAACACTGTTTGACACCTATTACCGTAACCATTTTTTAAAAACTGCGCGACTGGAGTGGACTCACATTTCTCACACCTTTATCTTCTCGCTGGCAGGTGTGAAGCAAAGAGCAGAAGACAAGTGTGCGGCTAAAACCAGACTCATTTTGAATGTCAATTTTGAGACGGGGAAAGAGTGTAAAAATGGAGTTTATTCATTAAATTGAAACCACCTTTCCCCTTCCAATTAAAAACATCTTCTATCCTCCACGTCTGCCAAAGGCGACCGGGTACAGTGCATGGATGTAGGTTGTAGTTGAAAAGAGAAGCGATGTAGAAAAAAACATTAAGGCAAGAACATCACGAATGGAGTGGGAGTTTTATGTTTTGTTGCACGAAAGGGAGTGTGATATCAAAAGATTAATTGGGTTCCCTTTTTTCCAGCCTTTAAAGATAGAATCTACCCATAAAACAACTATTCTCATTTTATTTTCAGATTTCTTGGAATCAGTGAAAGAACATATAAGAGCATGACTCGTGAGATTGTGTTTAAGTTGTATAATTAAAGAAATAAAAACTCAACAGTTCTTCATATTTAGACTAAGTTACAAATGAACTAAACGCTGATTAAAAAACTCCCCATAGCTGACAGTACTAAATAATGGCCATAAAATGCATTTAAAAACTTTTGTTTGTGTTTATCATGGGATAGTTTGTTATTGCTGGAATTGTCATGTGGGAGTTCTCAGCCTCTTGAATTTTACTCTAAAATTTGCTGATTTTAGATTTTGATTTCCTTATGAGCAAGGTTTTTTTTTAACATTTTTTTATTGATTTGTAATCATTTTACAATGTTCTGTCAAATTCCAGTGTAGAGCACAATTTCTCAGTTATACATAAACATATATATATATTCATTGTCACATTCCTTTCTCTGTGAGCTACCATAAGATCTTGTGTATATTTCCTTGTGCTATACAGTATAATCTTGTTTATCTATTCTACAATTTTGAAATCCCAGTCTATCTCTTCCCACCCCCCACCCACTTGGCAACCACAAGTTTGTACTCTATGTCTATGAGTCTATTTCTGTTTTATATTTATGCTTTGTTTGTTTGTTTGTTTGTTTGTTTGTTTGTTTGTTTTAGATTCCACACATGAGCAATCTCCTATGGTATTTTTCTTTCTCTTTCTGGCTTACTTCACTTAGAATGACATTCTCCAGGAGCATCCATGTTGCTGCAAATGGCATTATGTTGTCGGTTTTTATGGCTGAATAGTATTCCATTGTATAAATATACCACTTCTTCTTTATCCAGTCATCTGTTGATGAACGTTTAGGCTGTTTCCATGTCTTAGCTATTGTAAATAGTGCTGCTATGAACATTGGGGTGCAGGTGTCATTTTGAAGTAGGGTTCCTTCTGGATATACACCCAGGAGTGGGATTCCTGGGTCATATGGTAAGTCTATTCCCAGTCTTTTGAGGAATCTCCATACTGTTTCCCACAGTGGCTGCACCAAACTGCATTCTCACCAGCAGTGTACGGGGGTTCCCTTTTCTCCACAGCCTCTCCAGCATTTGTCATTTGTGGACTTTTGAATGATGGCCATTCTGACTGGTGTGAGGTGATACCTCATTGTAGTTTTGATTTGCATTTCTCTGATAATTAGTGATATTGAGCATTGTTTCATGTGCCTATTGATCATCTGTATGTCTTCCTTGGAGAATTGCTTGTTTAGGTTTTCTGCCCATTTTTGGATTGGGTTGTTTGTTTCTTTCTTATTAAGTCGTATGAGCTGCTTACATATTCTGGAGATCAAGCCTTTGTCGGTTTCATTTGCAAAAATTTTCTCCCATTCCGTAGGTCCTTATGAGCTAGGTTTTAAAACATTTTAGTGACTTCTTCGATGTCCCAGAATTGGATATATCACTCGAGTTATCACAAATCAGTACATTTCTGCCATAAAGAGGCTTTAGGATACATTATATTTGGGGTAGAAGCTTCCCTACATGGCACCAAAAAGACAGTGCAAAATTAATAGGACAGACTGGTCGTATGAATGTTTGACTCTGTCTAGACCTTTTCACATTCACAAGGATTCGAAATAATTTAATTATTTCAAAATGCTGATAAGTGGACACAATCAATGCTTTAAATAATTCCTTTTTCCCTGTGCATTTCAGTTCTTCTCCCCCAGTGTCAAAAGCAAGGTAGGAAAGTGTGAATCATTCAGTCTTCATGGGAGTTCAGGGCCCTGTGAACTTGAAAAGGTCTCAAAGGAGGACAGTGAAAGAAAAGATTAAAAATGTATTTATGAGAGAAACTAAGAGGGACATAATTATCTAGACAGGACAGAGGGAAAGACAATTGTTTAAAGGGTTTTCAATAGAGGAATAATTAACTATTTTGTTGTTATTTTCCACCTCAAAAGTAAGTAATGCCACTGTACTGTACCCATGTTGATGGTAGATTTGTTACCAGGGCACAAATAGGGTGTATAATTATCTGTGTGTGTGTAAAGAATGCAGCCTTTCATCTATCAAACATGGAATCCTCCTTCAAATCTTGGATATGTTCCTATTTACCATTAAAACCTTTTCTCATCCCCTTGGTTCAGAGGTGTGACATGGAAATTTCTAGAAAATTCTCTTTGACAGAAGCCTGAGTGTTCCGTATTCAGAGCTGAGCTGGCAAGGTGGATGGAAGTAAACCTCATGGCCTGGTTCGAGCGTTGGAATTTTAAGAGGGAGCCAATACCCTCACTCAGCACCAAGAAGAAGCAAAAAAAATCACCTTAAATTGTCAAGTTCTCTATTGCCATTGAATGTAAAATGACACTTCTAAAACCTTATACAAATCTTATATATTTTTACCCCTCAGCAGCTGTAGTTTACTTGCAGGAAAAGATCTTGACTGCTTTCTAATACATTTTGAAAACTGCAAAGCTGGGTGAAGAATTGAATTCCTGGCCAGATTGACGCAGGCTTTGTCGCAGTGCTTGGTCATCATTTTATTAAAGAACACGGCGCCTTGGCCTTTTCATTGTTTTCCATCTTTTCCTTCTACTTCCTGAGCAATAGGTGTATTGATAGGGAAGCCAGCTAGCTGAATGATTCAGTTTTTTCTCGTTCATAGGGGCCAGAGGAAATGCAAAAGATTAAGTGTTGAAAAGTAGCTGCGAGGTAATTCAGAAGGTGAATTTCGCTTTTCTGTCAGTTGGCTGATACCAAGCTAGTGATAATAAGGCCTCTTTGGAGGAACATAAATGTCACTTTTGCGTCAGCTTGTAACCTGAGGAATGTGTGAAAAGGTAGCGCACACAGACCGGGCCCCTCCCTCAATTTAGACTTGCTAAAGGGCCTTTTGACTAACTCCCTAGTTTTGTGGTTTCGGGATCTGGTAGACCAGACCACTGAATGTTTCTTTGTGGGTGTTCAGGCACCGAGAGGCTTATCTGCGGACTCACATCTCCACCCTGTGGCTCTGGTCGTCCCACCAGGCTGAGTTAGAGCCTCTTCACGATATGATAGTTAGACTCTTTCTTTCTTTCTTTCTTTCTTTCTTTCTTTCTTTCTTTCTTTTTTTTTTTGTAATGTTTTATTTCTTTTTTAAAATAATTTTTATTGAAGTATAGTCAGTTGACAATGTTGTGTCAATTTCTGGTGTACAGCATAATGTTTCAGTCAAACATGTACATACATATATTCCTTTTCATAATGTTTTTCATCATAGGTTACTTAAGGATATTGAATCTAGTTCCCTGGGCTACACAGTGTAAACTTGCTGCTGATCTATTTTGTATATAGTAGTTAGTATCTGCAAACCTCGAAGTCCTATTTCCACACGTGTATCCTAAGGCCATGTGTTCACATCCTACCTGAAAAGGGGCTTTTTTTTTTTTTTTTTTTTTTTACTGAACTTCAGTTCTGTAAAGAAAAATCAGATTTCTTTCTAAACTCAATCATTCATCTAAATTATTTTTGAAGCCCCCTGGGAATGGAAAACAGGCAATCCTGCCCTAAGCAGCAGAGCCTCGTGGATGTGCAGTCAAAAGGTACAAACTTGTTCAATGGAGGAACAATTCAGATTTGATTTTGGATTATTCACCTTGGCTTTCTCATTTCAGAGAACCTGATGAATAATAAAGATAGAAACTAAAGCTAGTAAGTACAGATACAGTAAAATCAGAGTGAAGGGGGCAAGTGTATGGTGTGTAGAATATCGCTGCGAACCTTAAATTCAAGTCTGGTTGGTTCTTTTGAATCTTCCTTTAGGATCATTCATTTATTCCAGATACTTATGTCTCAGCCTGTGACTAACGTTTTAATTATTGGAATTCAGATTGATAAAATCTGTTTTAGTTTGGTGTTCTATTGCTTTTCATTTAGACGGAAGTCTTTTTAGAGGTTAATCGGTTTTCAGAGCGAACCGATTTAATTCCTCCCTTTGACCGCCATTGACTTAGTCTACTTGGGGAACTCGGTTGCTCCGACGTTATCACCTCACTGCTTATCGTGGGAGCTATGGCTTCCTCCTCCATTGTCCTGTCTCAGTTTTGGAAGTAAAGAGCTTTATGATGTGTTTTCTGATCAATTCTTACATCCCTAAAATGACGTCCTCTTCCACAAATTTCCCACAGCTCCCAGGCATCGGTCACTAACAGAATGTGTTTGATAACAATCAAAAGCAAGGTAGCATTAGTCAAAACTAACGCTGCAAGGGACAGGCTGTAAGTTGATAGGTTCAGTAAGCATGTTATGTGCTGCACCGTAATAATTACAACTTTTTCTTTTTTTTTTAGTTTTTAGTTTTTCAACCTTTTTTAAAAATTATATTTAAAGTCCTAGGAATATAAGCAAAATGTAAATCCTAAATAAGCAGTAAAACATAGAGTATTTGATTTCTACTCCTTTTTTTTTTTTTTTTTTTTCTCTTTCCCTTCCCCATCCTTCTGTTGCCTCCTGGCCATTTCTCTGCCCATTAGCACCTTTGACTGAACCCTCACCCGAGGGGAAGGGCCAGAGAATGAGCTTCAACTCATCTCTTCCTGCGCCTACTAATGCAGCTGGGGGTGGGGGCAGGCTGTCGTAGCATGGAGGAAAGAATTTCCAATAGGCACACGCACGTGTGCTTTTTATTCTGGGGTAAATAGGAAGCTTTCTTTGTTTGTCGAACAATAAATGGTCAGTGGAAGAAATGATCAAGCACCTACTGGATGCCTCTATGGAATTCCCATATATGTCACCTAATTTGCATGCATCTCCTCATTTCATTACCGTAATCCGCACTCCTGTTCCTCAGAGGGGCGCTGCTACTTTGCACCAGAGGTCACCTTCTGAGGCACCAGCCTTTACAGTCTGGCAGTCCTCTTTGACACCTCTCTCCCGTCCCTTGCCCTCTCCCCACTATATTGAATCCATGATCAATACTGACTGGTCTTTACCTTCTAAATATCCCTACAGGTATCCACTTCTTCCCAAATCCCTCATTATTATCCTTGGCTGAGCTGCCTTCTGAATAACCAGCAAACCTCATCACTTAGAACCTCACCTCTGGGCGGAGAGAAGCCGGGTTTGGTTTTGCTCCCCAGCACCTAGTGTGGGACCTCACATTCAATAAGAAGAATGAAAATAGCAGTAGCTTCTGGAACAAATTTTAAAAATTGTACGTAGAGAAAATAATTACTCTTTTAGCACTTTACTTTCTTTGTCTACTAACAACACACACACACACATATACACACAAGGACTTCTTCTGCATAGACTGTGTAGGACGCCACTAAGGACCCAAGTGGACAGATCTTGAGACCCCTAGTTCCAGATCCGATCAACACGCATTCCTTCAAGTCTAACAGAAAGAGTCCCTTTCTTATGTGCTTTGCAGAAAACTATCAAACGGCCTTAAAATGAACTGAAACAAGAAGCTTTTGTTCCAGCAATATGTGCATATGCTGCGTAGTGGGTGATTCGCACCCAGCGTTTGGGATCCATCAGTCTTGGAATCTCATACCCCTTCACCATGTCTCGGGAATGCCAGTCTCGGACAAGTCATTTCAGCTCTCTGAGATTTGCTTGTTCCTTTCAGAAAATTAGAACCAAAATCTTTAACTTCCAAGGATCCTGTGGGGATTCAAGACGGTATTTATAAAGTGCCAAGCATGGTGCCTGGCATAGAAGAGGTGCCCCAAAAATTGAGTTTGAAATTTCAAATGACAGGGTTTGTTTTGTTTTGTTTTATTTAAGCTATAAAATAATTTGTGTTGATCTTCCTGGCAAAAAGACGTGCTGTGATTATAGAGCATTTTTTAATGCTTCCAAAGGTTATTTGCAACTGTTCAAGAATCCGCTTCGATATAACCAAGAAGTTGGCAGGAGAGCTATTACTAGTCACATTTTTCTTTTTTTGTCAAATACAGAACTGGAGACCCAGATAGTTGTGTGACTTGTACAAGGTCGTAGAGTGAGTTAGTAGTTAAACTTGGAAGAGGGCCTAGACTTTGGGATTTCTCCTCTGTTTTTATCCCTGAAATAGGAAGAATGTAATTCATTACCGAAGAAGCTTGGATTGTTGATGTGAATTGCTTGATGGACCAAGGCTTTTCGGAATCGTCAAAAATAAGAGTATTTTAAAATACGAAAATATGCTACTATGTTGCTACCTGTGTTTGCCCGGCCTTTCTGTTGGAGGCAGTATTTGGTTCCACATGCGTCTGTTCATTAAGATGTGCAGGATCAAGACAATTTGTAAAGCACAGTGAAAAGACGCAAAGAGCAATGTGCCTCTGGCGTCCGAGGCCCTGCTTCCTTCTATTCTAGCCCAGAATGAATCTTCTAAAATATCCAGCAGCTTAACTTGGGGGAAAGATCCCCTTTAGAGGTGTCCCCTTCAAGTGAGATCACACCGTCTGTCTACCTCCCAGGGACAGGAGGTCAGCTCAGGGAAGCCATGGCAAGAGCCATTTGCCTTATAACAGTTACCAACCCTATTACAGCAAATGGAGAGAATTGTAAGAAAAAGAGAGAGAGACACAGAGAAAAAGAAGGAAAAGAAGCTAGATAGAAAATATTTCTGGGTGGTAGTGTACCGAAGTCCAGATGGAAATTTAGCATTAATTTGGCTAACACTATTTCAGTCACAGCACATTTTCGACTATTTATTTTTGTACTGAGCCTCTCCTAGTAAGGTGGGTATCAAATGGAAAGTTTTTTCCTAAGGTGGCATTTCAAATAATAACAATAATAATAAAATCCTGGAGCAGGAACCGTGTTTCCATTAGATGCATAAGGAAGCACAGTGGGGGCTTTGAATGGCCCTATATTTTTTTGCTAATTTAATCTGTGCATATAAATGACATCTTTCCATTTCTTTTTTTTTTTTTTTTTTAAAGGAGGCTTGTTTTTCCATCCTTCTCAATGATTGGCCACAACCCCGAGATGCTTGTTTCTTTAGCGTTGAGACCCAAATATGAGCGCAGCCCTTCTAATTTATACCACGGGGAAAGGAGAACTGGAGTGTGAGAGAGGTGGATTTTATCCGTGCCACGGTTACATATATGGAAAATTGATTTTCCAACCGTACCGAATGATAAAGTCCATCTTTGATATATTCCTGTCTCACTGCTTTCCAGGTCTTAAGGCATCTGATCTCAGGTCAACTCCCCTTGGAGTGTAATTCAGAACACAGTCCCTTCCCTTCAGAGATCCCACACCACAGGGTATGGGTATGTTTTCCTTGGCTAGGACAGACCTTATGAAAGAAATTATTCTGCCGCCTAACTGACAGAGCTGGGCATGGGGTACTGAGAAATGGAGCCTCTCCCAGTGGCCCTTTGCCTGGAATTTGTCCTAAAAGCATGAAACTGAGCAGGATTTGTAGCAGACAGATGTGGATAATATATGCACCACCTTTCCATTCTGGTGTCTGTTTGCATGAGAATGAAAGACTCGTAGGATTTTAAATGTGGCCCTAGGTGATGGCGAAACCCTGAACTCTTGGAGAGACCTGGTCCCAGGTTTGCTTGGAAAGTCTATCGTGGTTGGATCCCCCTGGCCAAATCATGTCTACTGGAGCAAATTTTCTGAGGATAATAACCTAAAGACTTTTAGTAGTCCATGGAAAATACATATGACCTAAACAGAAACAGCAGTCAACTCCAGCAGCTAGTCAACCGTGGCTTGCCCTAGAACTGTACCCGAAAGCAGGGGACCCATTAGCACGCCACTGGCATTTATTCACGTATCTCTCGTTGCCATGGATTTCTGCAGTGATGGAGATCGCCGGGTCATCATCTTAACTGAGCGTTATTGGAGGATCCAAGAGTCTGTTTCTTTGGTTCTGTGTTTTGTTTCGGATGAGCTTTCAGGAACAATTGTGATAAAACTAAAATTGGATCGTGAAAAGAGCCCCTTCTTGGGTCTTATGAGTTCTAGCCTGGCACTGCACTAATTTTGAGCAAATGATTTTCCTTCCGTGAAACAGCAGCTCACTTATGTACGACATGAGAGAGGATTTCAGTGGCACCTCGCCTACCTTTTCACTCTAAAACCTTATAGCATCAGTAATACAAGAGTTGGTTGTTCCAGGGAACTGAATGGAAAGGAGTCAACGGTCAGCCATTTGTACTGTTACTGCCTGAAGACAAGTGGTTTGCAAGAACTACGTGTTATCGATTGCACTTTTAAGACATTTATCTAAGACATACATTTTTAAGACATTTATGTTTTTAAGACAATCAATTTATTGATTATATATTTTAAAACAGTTATTTAAGATTATAGTCTTAAGACATTGGAATCTCTAGAATTCAAATGGGAGGTGAATCTTGGGATTGGGACAACCTCTTCTCTAATAGAGCTCCAATTTCCTCTAAGCCAACAGCTGACTTTCTCGCCTGGGGAATGGTAGTGACTTTAGGTCTTTGCTTAGAGCAGAAGTCAGCAAACTATGGCCTGCAGGAGAACTCTGGCTCCTATAAGCTGGTTTTTTTGCAGGACCAAGAGCTAAGAATAGTCTATGTTTTTCAATGGTTGAAAAGACATTGAAAGAAGAATAATAGTTTATAACATGTGAAATGTACGTGAAATTAAAATTTCAGTGTCCGTAAATACAGCTTCCTTGGAACACAGCCACACCTCTCTGACTGTCATCTAAGGCGGCCTTCATGCTGAAATGACAGAGTTGAGTACTTGCAGCAGAGACGGTGTGGCTTACAAAGCTCAAAATATTTACTATCTAGCTTGTTACAGAAAAATTTACCAACCTCTGGCTTAGGGCAAGAATATGAGCAGTCAGAGATGTATCAATAAAGATGTGAGAAAGAGAAAGGCAAGAAGAGGAAGAAGCAAGACGAGGAACATAAAAAGGAAAATCGTAACCATCAGTAAATTGTAATTCCAGTTAAGTTAGTAATATCTCTTCAGGTCCAACACGACTTAGCATCTTCAAAATATAGCACATACATTATTATTATGTTTACTTGGGCCAAAAAAAGCTGAGGGAGTAAGACAACCATGACAGTTTCCATTTCACTGAAAGACAGACCCGGGAAGATTCAGTGACTTGGCCAGTCACACAGCTCACGAGCCATATATATGGCTAGGATTAAAATCCAGGTTTCTGAAGATTTATCCTAGCAGACTTAGCTTATACCGTATACAGCCAGAGAAAGCTGGGGGAAGGGAAGGCTCATTCTGGAAAAGTTAAATCAAAGCTCTTAAAGACTGAATTGTAATTATTCCTACCGAAGACCCCAGGTTGGCCGTATTGTCTCATGTGCTGGCTCTATTAAAAGTGGCACAAATGTACACACACACACACACACATAAATATACATAAAATATTTATTTCACTTTAGATTTACAATCATCAAAAAGCATGAACACAAACCATGTAGTTTAAACAATGGAGTTTTCATTGCTTACATAACTACTCAGTAATTTTGTAATTAGATTAGTATATACATTGTTACCATATAGAATGATAGTATAGTTTTGTATGTATTTAACTCATATATAAATATGTTATGTGTGGTTATCCATATATATGAGTAATATATATATGGTATATGGTGTCTGTAATACCATATTGTTTTATATATAAATATATATAAAATATATATATATATAAAATGTAGTATGAAACAAAAAGTACAATAAAACCTAGATCTCAAGATTTTCAGCTTAGAAAAATTGATGAAAGCCCAAATTAAAAAAACAAAAACTAACAAAATAACGAATATATCTAGTAACCTCCGCTAATGTCCCAAAACGTACTCCCTGATGGCTACGTTTTGTGAAAAAGTAGCCGACAAATGCGGCCACTGTCTCTCCCACCTCAGCAATCACCATCAAACCCAAATCCACAGCAGCTGATACGATTTAGTGGCACAGGAAGAGACAGACATATGCGAAAGCAAACTCCGAAAGTCAATTGGATTATATAGTGGAGACTTTTGTGATAAAGAGGACTTAGTTTTACAGCTTCGTTGGGCGGGGGGTGGGGAGGAAAACGCAAGAAGAAAAATCACCCTGGGTCTCTTTGGTTAAGTTATTTTGCAGATTTATTGAACCATGCACGTGGTCGAAAATGACTTCCAGAAGTCAGAATTTTAGCTGAGCCCGACTGCGGCGGGCTGGCTGTCTTGGGCAGACAGGACCTCGTGCTCTGAGGTAATGTGAGGTGACTGTTTACAGGCAGGGAACACTTGACAATGTTAATTGCAGGATGCCTCAGGCTGGAGCTGGCAGGAGGCTCCTGGATTCTCCACTCTGATTAGAAGTTTGGGAAATGTAACGCATCTTGCCAGGTAGACTCACAATTGGGTCAAGCCATCTCTACCAAGCAAAAGGAAGTGGAGAAATAGAATGGAAACACACACACACACATCCTAGCGTAGGTTTTAGTAGCCAACGCGGAGTTGACACAAGCCTACTTGATTAGCTCTTTGAACTGATCAAGACACTCAGAATGACCAAGCCATTCCTCACGGGAGGTGTAGCATTTGGTGGTGTTTGCTCCTGGCTCCCCATCAAATGTCGCTCTTGTTTGCTGGGGGAACACAGAGCCTTTGCTTACTGGTAGCTGGGAACACTTTATTAGTGCTAATATACTGATGAGATGGTGAAGCAGTTTCACTAATTTCTTGGCTTCCTAACATCTAGCCCTGAAAGTCAACAAACACATATTAGCGTCCCAGCTATGCCGGCGAGAACCCAAAGAAGCCCGCGGATTTTGTTTAATTCGCTGCATCGGTTTGATCGAATTCACAGGTGGTGTAGCGGGTGTCGGTAGAAATGGCCACAAGTTCAATTCATGATGAAACAGAATAAATGTCAATGTAACCAACCCCAGCGTGAAAAAAATAGCCTAAGCACATTGCTGGCTACCGGGAGATAACTGTACGATTTCGTGATGCCTTGTTGGTTCTTTGTGATGCTGGGGCTGATGTCTTCCTCCACTGGAATCTCTCAGCATTTCCTATAATACTCTTTTGTCTGATAGTACCCATGTGTAAGTATTTTGTGTTATTTTGCCTTCCCTA
The DNA here is from genome assembly GCF_009834535.1 of Camelus ferus. Classification (NCBI taxonomy): domain Eukaryota; kingdom Metazoa; phylum Chordata; class Mammalia; order Artiodactyla; family Camelidae; genus Camelus; species Camelus ferus. Next base: position 28,170,724 of record NC_045711.1, read on the forward strand.
CTCATTTATAATTTGCTTGAAGTAAGGGACTATGATGCATTTTTGTATTGCCTTCAGCAAAGTGTCATCCACAGACCAGTTGCTCTAGAAATATGTAACAAATGAGCTTAACAAATTAGTGATCCACAGGCAAAGTGTCTCACGTTTCTCTGGGCTCTGTGGTTGTTATTAATTCCTTCCACACATGCTCGGAAGAGATACAGTCTGCGTTTCAGGCATGGTCCTTGTCACTGCAGGGGTACAAATATGAGAAGGACACACTCCCTGTTCTCATGTAATATGGAGGGGGGGACGTAATCTGAGAATAAATATTTTAATACAATACAGAATACAGTATATCTCATTAGAGAGGTCCAAACAAAAGGCTATGGTGGACTCAAAGGAGAGGCTTTATTATTTTATTTATTAACTTATTCTGCATTTGTTACGTATGGATTTCTTTTAGGCGGACAGAGAGGAAGCACCCGCGAGTGACAAAACTAGGGATGGCCCACGTAGGGTTTGCAATGCCCTGTACGTTATTGTCAGCACACTGCACGTACTCATCCATTGCATCCTCACCGAGAAGTGATGAGGTGGGTGTTACTCCCATCCCTATCTACCAGATGACAAAACTGAGGAACAGAGAAGTTAAGTAACTTGCTTGCTCCGTGTAGGAACCACAGAGACACACTCATCAAACAGTTTTGTGGCTTAACCCCATGGTGAGATCCATGCTTACAGACAGTTGTACGTAGATCAGTGTAGCGTGAGTTTAGATTGATAGTTTAGGTACGATTTTGAAATCAGCTCATCTGAAATGTATTCTAAACTGACCCGATTTGTCAGATCAAGGAAGTGAAGACAATAAACTAGGATTTGTAAATGTGACCGTACCATGGTGAAACCCAGTTCCTCTTACTTAAAAGAACTTATCATTAGAGAAGAATTCAATGTAAGTCAGATTGGCTGGCATAACCCAAATCCACATCATCTGTAACTATCATAAAGTGTAGCTGTTAATACAGTGTCACATGTATTTATTAAATAAGACATGGGAAGAAAGGCTTCACTTTTAGGGAAATGCGGTAAATTCTATAGCATAAACAGAGTTCTCAGAAAATACGTTATTAAAATTTCTCAGAAAATAGTAACATTTCATAACATTCCAACATAATACCAGAGAAGGATGGTTTTGCAAATAAATTTATTTAGCTCACAAGAAGAAAATTATTTTTCTTCCTTGATCACTTTTTAGCATTGAATCTATGAAGAATCACAGCATACAGATATGTTGGCATTAACTTCAAGGTAATTTCACAAAATCATATCTCTGCTACAAAATGAAATAAGATAACCAAATTGAATTAATTTTATTTGTAATATGTACTTTGAGCCCGGTACATACTAGACAAAGTAGAAACATGAGACGAATTCTCATTGAGGATATGTTTTGAATCCTGTGTAATAAATACATAAAGAAAATCGCCATGAGTTGTGAAAATCCTTTTCTTCATTTCAGCCAGGGGATTTGTTCTTTAAAATGATAATGTGGTGTTAAAAGTTTGATTGCAAAATGGCCTTGCTCTGGGGGCAGCTCCTGAGCTGCCTTTGTGGTTTCTGCTGATATAAATTTGATATTTTACAAATGCAGAATATGAAATATATTCCTAACATGTGTTTCATACACTTCTAATACAACCAAATGAAAAACAGCATACGCCCTGAACGTCTCTTGGCTGTGTGTTTAATGCACTGTATCTAGAACATGTTAAATGTTATTATGGAAATAATTGAAACATTTCACACAGTTTCATGCACTGAATTTTGCATGTTAAACTCACGCTGCCTCCTCCAGTTAGAGAGGGCTTCGCATGCCTGACGTACAAATGTTTCCCTTAGAATCGGGACTTGGAAGATACGGTGTTTCTTTTTAGAAACCAATGTTAGGTAAACTTTGGAGGTATTTCAGACTTAATTTGGCCAACAACCGCCTATTGCATGAATAGATTCATGAAGAGAGGTTTCTCTAAAAGTGAGTTATTGAGAAACCATAGGCGAGATTTCTACGTTCACAATTTAAAATAACATCTTTTGTTCCCTTCATCTCTAGTTTCTTCCTCCTGTCTCCTTGGTGCACAGTCTGTCCCTGTCCAAGAATCACATCAATATTTTCTCACTGATAAGCGGTAAATATTTAACCATTCAAATATAATTCCTTTAATTTTGTATGTTGAGTGTGGTCAGTTTTTAATGAGGTTCCCTATTTCAATTTAAATAAATCAGAGGCTTCTCAAATCCTATGGAAAATTCAGAAATGAACAGCCCTGAGGGTTAATTTTTTTTTCTCACTTTTTCACTTTAAGTTACACTGAGTGTAACTAATTAGATTGCCGGTAGCTACTGTAAGATTTAGAAAGTCTGAAGGTATTCAGCAATTGGTTTAAATCGTTATTCAGTATTAATCATTTAGTTTGAGAGCTGAACGTATCAAGTATTTATAGATCATTTAGAAACTACTAACATATGTTTTATTCATTGATCTAATAACTAACAGCATTACTTATTTATTGAGTATGAACTGTTATCACCAGAGTACACTCTGGACCCATGTATATTTCATTAACAGCATCCTCTCTACTGCAGTGGTTCTCAAAGTGGGGTTCCTAGAGCAGCACCAAAAGCATCTCTTGGAAACTTGTCAGAAATGCAAACTCACAGGTCCTACTCCAGACCTGCTGAAGCTACACTGGAGAGCCCACTAGTCTGTGCTTCAGTAAGCCTTCTGGATGATTCTGAAGCATGGTCAGGTTTGAGAACTACTGCTGTCGAAGGACCATACATTTTCCTGGCTACTGAGATGATAAGTGTCAATGTCTCACTAGCATCTTCTCCCAACGGCAGGATCTATGGCGGGTTGGAGGGGAAATGTGCGTTCCAGTCAAAGAGATCTACCGGAGATCTACCAGAAAACATTTATTATTAAGCAACAGTTAATCAGTCCCTAGAGTCAGAGTAGAATATTCTTGCCTCTGCTCCTCTCCCCTCTGCCCCTTCTTTCCTCCACCAAAATATACCCACGTGTGCACACAAACACACACATACTTTTTAGATATCAAATAAAGATGACTCTTTTTTCCACTTTCATTTCAGCAAAGATACGACCAAAGACAATCAAGGACCTCAAAAGTAGAAATTTCATTTTCCAGCCAAGTTATGAGCATTACCTGAGCCACTCAAGATGTTAGAGAGAATTTTCAGAAAAGACAGGGCCTGCTAATTACTTTGTTACCATGGTTAAGATCCAAACATAGAAATAACTCATTGCCTCAAACTTAAAATTGGTCAAGTTAATACACACAGATGAATGTGTGTGGATAAATACATAGTTTAACATATGGAAAAATAATTTGATTTTATTTTTAAAGATCCTGTAGAATAAAGCATTACACGGTTCTACTTAAATTTGTCCACACCTCTATCTGACAATTGCCAAAGGCAGTGTCATGACGTATTGCGTGTAGTTTAAGACATGAGGTTCTGAACCTGATTTTCACCAGTTGTTAGTTTTGTGACTTTTAGCAAATGATACAAACTGCTTTTTTTTTTTAGTTTTCTGAATTGTAAAATGGAAAAAAAAATAGCACGATCTACCCCATAGTATTGTTTAGAAAAAATAACAAGACGGCGTATGCATGATGCCTGGCACGTGGCATTTATTCAATAAATGTTAGGGTATCGCTAAGCTGGGTTTTCACTGCATGTCTTTCTTCAGATCATGTCCTCATCCTCCTGATTTTATTTTCTTGATTAATGTGCTAAAACATTACCTTTGGAAACATACGGGGTAAAGTTTCCTTTCCACTGGATTTTCAATAAATTATGAGCTTTCAATGTAATGATATGCATTTACCTTCGTGCCCCTCCTTTAAGAAAACTCCCCTAAACATTTATATTAATGAGTCTTTTCAGTAGTTATGAGTCTGGACTATGCTCTTCCAAAGAGGTTTCCTCATAAATTAGCATTAATTGATGTCCAGTTTTTTGGAAAATGTTAGCACACATTATTTATGGCAAGCTCTGTTCGTGTGGCGCCTCTTAATGTGAAAAAATAAAAAAGGTTTCAAAGGAGGTCCAAATGCTGTTTCCTTTGCTTGCAAAATGGTGAAAGCCACGGCCTTTGCGTGTTTGGCAAAACCTCGGCAATATTTCTACTTGAAGAGCATGTAGGCGATCTGAAGTCAGGGGTGAATTTGCGACGGCTCTTGATATAGCGGTTCTTTCCACATTCACTTGAAGCCTGCGTGAGCTGCTGACCACATGCAGCCGAGAGACGGGGGCACTGTCCTCAAACTGTAATAAAAATGCCTGGTATCCAAAAAGAAGCAAACTTTCAGCAAGGTTGCCATTACTTCTACCAGTCCTGGGTTATGAGAAAAGCACAGAAGCACGCAGATATTCAAAATGTTTCATTCTGCTCTTCGTTAACGTGTCTCTACGCACGTGTGTGCATCTGAGCTGTTTGTGCTTTGCAAGTGTCTAAATAGACCAGAGAAAAAGCAAGAGCTCATCAGAAATAAGGTTACAGTTTTGATATATTTTTTAACGCTATAGGGAAAACATGATGTAAGGCTGTAAGCAAAAGTGTTCCTAAAAGATGGCGAGTGTTTTCCTTCATGTTAAACATCTTGAACGAATGGGTGCTGACTGAAGGCTTGTACAGATGTGCTAGAAAGCCAGTCCTTAGAGATACACGCAGTGGGTGGTTAGAATCTAGCCCATAATAAATTCTCCATAAACTGTGCCTCTTGTTTTTATTTTTCTCAGTTTCAAGTATTCGGTGGGTTTTGTGTTGTTTTCAGTTCTACGGTGTGTTTGCTGATTTGGGGTAACACAAGACGAAAATAAAGAAGACTCTCTCACTTAGAGATAAGTCTGTTTTTCACTAGAAGGTAGTCTGGAATTAGTCAATTCCTTTGTGTCAATATAACTCTCGATTGGATTTTATTGAGGAGAAAAACAAAGTCAGCTGATGGCATTTCCATAAAAATTCACAGTGACAAAATAAACATATGATGTTATTTGCATCAACCGTAAGCCCCAATTAAACAAATAAGACACGTCAAAAAATAACATTTTAAAGTTTCATTGTAAGCCCAGTTTTTTAACAATAAAGATGTCTACAGATAGATCATAGGGAAAATGAGAGGAATTGAAAGACTGTCCAGGAGACTGTAATTTGTTGCCTACTAGTATTCTTAACTATAGAAATACGGAGAAAAACATAGTTTTTCTAAAGTCTCCAATTCTGTCAGGCTTTGAAGCAAGGCTGGTCCATGAAGCAAGACCCTTCCCAGAAGTAATATTTCGCAAAAGATGGTCTGAAAGTCAAGGAAAAAAAATAATAATAATAAAGCCTTAGTAACAGATAGCAAATGAGGTATATTAACGTGGAGAGAGAAAACAATCATTGAATTGAAAACAAAAAGATGGGTTAGAAGCAGATAAGCCAAACCATCAAAGGGGCTGGTCTAGAAGCTGAAAGAAAGACGACGGGAGAAAACATAAGGCTGGGCTGGGGCGTGGACGAAGAGGGGTGGTGGGTGGTGGGGAGGCTCCGCCCACAAGCGTTCAGAATTAATTAAGCATGTTCTTTAGTGCATCCAGGAGAATCCAGACAGGTTACTGGGCATAGTTTAAGCAGGGAAAAAACAGCTTCGCTGATGAAAAAAATACTGTCTGTAGGTCAGATTTTATTAGCATCAGAGGACCAGGGCAAAACAGAAACCCTTCACAGCCTTAAAGATTTGGATGGAACACTGGTTTGGTCCATCTGCTAATATTTTTCCCCAGGATTTTGGAAGCCGAGTCACCTTCTTGACCTTCTGTTTTTCCATCTATGGGATGGGATTCGTCACACAAACTTTATGAAACTCTTCTGAGCGTGAGCAGTGGTAGGAGGTATTGTCACCACAAGATGGAACACAAAATATTTTCTCATTAAATAATGCCTGTTTTTACCATTTAGCCTGATTTCCTATTGGGTGCTTGAATCCTGATAACATACACACCGATTTGCGTTGTAGCTAGTGCTTTCATAGTCTAGTAATTGAAGTATTTATTGGATTGCAATTAGAATCGGAATCGAATAGTAAACGTTCTGTTGTTATTTTACCACTAGAAGAGCCCATTGTACCTATGAGAAAACTTCCTGCTAAACTGAACTATCCTCAGCCACTAACATTTCTGCCTTGGTGTCGGTTTCATCATTAGTAAATAATAAACCTGAAGTTTCTGTTTACGTAGCGGCACATCCTTCCTCGTGGACACTCTCGCGGTTTTGCCGCTCCTTGCTTCTCCAGGCTGAACATCACTGGGGTCTCACCACCATTAGGGAACTCAGTGCTTTCTCTTTCTCTGAGAGTGTCTTCTTCCACGGGAAGGAGTCTTAAAACTTCCGCTGTGATTAGACCCAAACAGAGTAAATCTCAAGAGTTACCTCTCTTGCCCTTGGATATTATCCTTCTAATAAAGGACAGTGTAAGTCACATTCCCTTTTGGAAGCCAGATCACAGGGTTAATGACAGCATATTGTCAGCCTAACACTCTTTCTAGGGACTAACTCATACACCAGCCCTTCTGCTCACTGAGTTACTTGAACTTCACCTTCTGCAAGTATCCAGTGTGAAAAAGAGTTTCCATTGAATTTACACAGATTTGGGAAATGGTGAGAGAGTCCCGCTCACGCCAGGTTGGTATAGTCCCCGATTTCCTGACAGCTGATGTCTGAACAGAGTTGTTGGGTTTTTGTTTGTTTGTTTGTTTGACCCAACAATACAGACATTTTTTTTCTGTTCTACTGCAAATCTTTTTCTTTTAATTGAAATATAGTCGGTTTACAATGTTGTGTTGATTTCTGGTGTACAGCACAGAGATTCAGTCTTACTAACTTTCCATACGAACTATACAGATTTTATCTGCGCCATCTAAACACCCTCCTGAAACTCAGAGAGTAAAGAATTCTCTACTTCATAAGAGAGTGTGGAGACAGGAGGGCTATTGAAATGTTATTCATACAAAAACAAACACGCAGATACAGAGAACAGGGTAGTGGTTACCAGAGGGGAAGGGGTTCAACCGACTGGTGACAGCTAGGAACTGCGTCTCTTGGTGGTGAGCGCACTGTAGGGCAGACAGAAGTCGAACTATAGCGTTGTGCACACGACACTTCTGTAATGTTATAAACCAGAGTTACCTCGAGAAAAATAAATTTTTTAAAAAACGTTGTTTATATACTTTTGCTCTTTTCATTTATTTTCTCCATGTTCCTGCTGCCTTTTCGCTCCAGGTCTCTATTTTGCCTTTCACCTTCGCGACTAGCTAGGTAAAAGAAATTCAGTAATTGCAAATTTTAGTAAACTGTATTTCAACAGTAAACAAGCAAAAGTGACCACAGGGGTGTCGTGTTCCCAATAAATATTAGAGTCTGACGTAGGTTGGGTTTTCTCCTGCCTGCGCGGGAATCTCTGAAGCTCCAGCCATCAGTCTTTATTGAATTCTGTGCCTTATTCACTAGACGTTCTGCACTCAACCTTGACCATGTCTCTGTTAATGACATGGCTAAAGCTTGAAGCAGAAATTTGTGCCGGTAACCATGCCTCAAGGAAAATGGGAAATCCATTTCAATGGACTGTATTCTTCATTATAAAAAAGAGAGAAGGATGTTGATAAAACAAAATCTATACAGCCAATTCCTCAGAATTTGTTACCTTGCTTAAGTATAAACTTTCTGTTAAAAAAAAAAAGTTAGACGGATATGGAGCAACTCCAAGGAATTTCAGATAATGTTCATGTTAAAAAGGCATTGATCTGCTAATAATGGCTTTTTTTTTTTTTTTTTTTTTTAGCTGCGACTGCTCAATCAAAAGCTGAAAGCAAATCACAGAAGACAGCTACATCACCATAGGAGAAGAGGTAGGTGCTGCTGAAGGTGAGTTTATATTTCAAATTCATGACCCATGTAATCCATTAGTTTTTCAGGACCCACATTTCTGATACCTCTCCTTTCAAGAGATCTATCTCCCACGCTGTTTAGTAGCCCTAGTGCCTGGAATCAAGTTCAAGCCACAGTGTCTAGTCTAACAGAAATGCAAAGAAAAACTGACATTTTCCGAGTGTTCACAGAAGACAGGGTCCAGAGAAATTCCACTCATGTGTATGATTAGTCATCAGGTGGTGCCCCCTAAATATTTTCAGAAAAAAAAAAATTCCGAAAATAGCTTCCCCTTGGATTTGATGATTTTAGAAAAAGATCTGAACTACAGATCAGATGGACCTCTGCAAAGAAATTAGGTTAAAAATAAACACTCAAGTATGGGGTGAATGAAAGAGTTAGAAATAACTGGAAATCTCAGTCCTAAGCCATTTTCAAATCAATGTTTTATGACTTTTTAGGAACGTACAAGAGCAAGGACAAACATCTGGCAGTGTACCAAGCAGGGGTACCACCAGACATGCTTGAAGAGATAAAGCATAGTTTTAAATAAAAGACAGCATATCAGCTACACATGGGTAAAGCTGGTTTTAGGGATACCTGAAAGTATTTTCTTGTTCAATTATCCAGACTTTTCATCGCATAACATACCTAGTTTTAAGCTGAGACAAAACTCAATCCAATCCATTTGCATAGCATTAAATTGCAAATGAGTGAAAAACAAGTTTTCACCACATTTACATTTTTTTAATTGAGTTATAGTCATTTTATAATGTTGTGTCAAATTCCACTGTAAGAGCACAATTTTTCATTTATACATGAACATACATATATTCATTGTCACATTCTTTTTCTCTGTGAGCCACCACAAGACCTTGTATATATTTCCCTGTGCTCTTGTTTATCTGTTCTGCATGTGCCTGTCAGTATCTACAGATTCTGAAATCCCAGTCTGTCCCTTCACACTTACATTTGTATTCATAAAAGCAACAGCATTACTATGAGCAGGATGCAATGGGCACACACGTTGTCTGAAAGGTGAATAAATATGAATAAACCAGGTACCATTTGGGGGGCCAATGCAGCACCATAAGAACACGCACTCAGCTGACTCTGGGCTGTGAACGTGTGAACTGTAATTTACCATGTGATTCCTCTCCCCTTTCCTGGTGTATTTTCCCGCTGCAGCTGTTGATAGCCACCAAGCTAAAGCTCCTTCTTATAGCATCCTTACCCATATTTAATAGTCCATTGGTCAAGCCTGCTGAGTGATGGTTAGACTCATGGGCTTTCCAAATTCTGGTGCCACCCATGTACAACTCTGTGACGTGGAGCAGTTCATCTTCTCTCTGCATGTGTATACACTGGGGATAATAATACATTTTTTTCATAGTTGTGTGGGTCAAATGAGATAGTGCATTAAAATGCTTAGAACAGTAGCAGGGAGGGTATAGCTCAGTGGTGGAGTGTGTGCTTAGCAAGCAGGAGGTCCTGGGTTCAATCCCCAGTACATCCATTAGAAAAATTATAATAAATAACTAAATAAACCTAATTATCTCCCCCTTGAATTTGTTTTAAAAAGATGCTTAGAACAATGTATGCCACATATTGAGGCCTTAAGGACTTAAATAAATAACCTAGATAAAATACCCTAATACTTCTTTTATTCATCCAGTGCTCACTCTTTGCAAATTACTGTACTCTGTACTGTGAGATGCAGAATTTTATACAAAAGAGGTCCATACTTTAAAGCTGTTTTCCATTTAGTGAAGGAGAAAAAAATTCTGCAAATATCTATAGAAAGTGACTCTCGACTCTCTGCTTGGGCCTGCCAGCCAAAGGCCTGGTGCCACGTTTATATCATTTAAAGCAAGACGAGTTCAAGGTCATGGAATTCACTGGGCACATCACAGGTGTTTGCTGAGCCCCTTCCATCTGCCAGGCATGGTGCCTGGTTTACACCATGTAAACAGGAAGGGGTCCTCATCTCCACCTGCTCACACAGAAGAAAGCAGACAGATCTGTGGGCAAATAATCAGGATGTGTATGAGGGAGGATGATGCGAATTCTTCCTGGGGAGAGGGGAAAGGATGGGGTCAGGTTTGAGATGAAGTGAGGTGACCTGGTCTGGGGGGGGGGTTTAGGCAGTGACAGGCATCCTGGGCAGGTGAACCATGCACGCGGCAGCAGGCAGACTAGAAGCTGGACCACAGTGCAGTTAACGCCTGTCAGTAATCCTGCAGGGTTGAAAGACGGGGTGAGGCGGAGGAGATGAGTCAGTAGGTAGACAGCCTCCAAAAAGATTATTTGTAATCCACATTCCAACTTGCTGCACATGTGGAAAATTGACGATGGAAGCCTGGTAGAATAATTATGTCTATACGTCCCATAGGACCAAAGGGTTCACCCTCCACCCCGTTCACTGGGCACTGCCATTTCAGTTTGTCTTCTCTGATCTCATTCAAATTGAGGTTTTACAGCTTCCTCAAGAAGCTTGCTTGAAAGTAGACATTGTTATAAATAAAGTTCTTCAAAATGATTCTCTTTTCAAAGGAAGAGCGCTGTGCACTTTCCTTTTAAGCCACTTTATTTTTGGCAAGATTTTTAGAAAAGCTCTCCTTTAAAAAAAATATAAGTTTTCCTTCCGAGAGGCACAATACTCAGAAAGGAGGAAATATCAGTCAAGAAGATGAAATAAACACGTAATTCATAAGAGCCTAGAGCCAACTGGAATAGACTGATGACTGTAGTAAGTCCGACTCGTGTGTGTGTGTGTGTGTGTGTGTGTGTGTGTGTGAGAGAGAGAGAGAGAGGGAGAGGGAAGGAGATGGAGATAGAGGAGGAAAGAAGGAGTGAAGGAAGAAAGAAGAGAAGGAAAGAGAAAATCTGCTTCAAGACTCTTGGTCTGTGTATGGAGATTCCTCAAAAGACTAGGCATAGACTTACCATATGACCCAGGAATCCCACTCCTGGGCATATATCCAGAAGGAACCCTACTTCAAAATGACACCTGCACCCCAATATTCATAGCAGCACTATTTACAATAGCCAGGACATGGAAATAGCCTAAATGTCCATCAACGGATGACTGGATAAAGAAGGTGTGGTATATTTATACAATGGAATACTACTCAGCTGTAAAAACCGACAACATAACACCATTTGCAGCAACATGGATGTTCCTGGAGAATGTCATTCTAAGTGAAGTAAGCCAGAAAGAGAAAAAAATACCATATAAGATTGCTCATATGTGGAATCTAAAAAAAAAAACAAAAAAACATAAATACAAAACAGAAACAGACTCATAGGCATAGAATACAAACTTGTGGTTGCCAAGGGGGCGGAGGGTGGGAAGGGACAGACTGGGATTTCAAAATGTAGAGTAGATAAACAAGATTATACTGTATAGCACAGGGAAATATATACAAGATCTTATGGTAGCTCACAGAGAAAGGAATGTAACAGTGAATATATGTATGTTCATGTATAACTGAAAAATTGTGCTCTACACTGGAATTTGACGCAACATTGTAAAATGACTATAACTCAATAAAAAATGTTAAAAAAAAAAAAAAAGACTTTTGGTCTGTGATGTGGATTATTGGGAATGAGAGCCCCATTCTGTCCCAGACTAAAACAGGACTGTATTAGTCAGTGAACAATCCCTCAAGGGATTGAGGGTTGGCAAATGATGGTTGCTTTATATTTTTCTCGGGGGTCTGTCCTAGGTCAAATCCATCCTAGCCTGTATGTCTCTCGTTATTACAGAATCCACCATCAGTGCTGGTTCCACACAGAGCAAATGGAATTACTATACCACCCCAAAAATGGAAGAGCTCAGATGGTGGGGGGGTGAATAAATTATAACTCCTTTCCTCATTTCAAGCAACTCCAAGTTCAACATAATCATTTGAATTCATTCAACTTTATCTCAGTCTTATCTGTAAGGTAACCAAGCGCTTAGAGAGAAGTCTTGGGGGACGCTTGGCATAATGTAGGTACCAAAAAACCTTGAAGTCTACAAGAGTAAAGGTACAGTCTGCATTCATTCACCTTTTTTGAGAGTAATTCACTTTCTTCATAGAAGAGAATCTGTTCCAGGACACAGAGGGCACCTTGAACCTGGGCAGACCATCCTTCTTGGTTATAAGAAGGAGGAAGATTAATGCCAGGGAATCCCACAGCTGGAAGGATGTGCTTTACTAGGTGCGCTAATGACATGCTTTGTGTTTTATGAAGAGCAGTACTTCAAAAAAGAAACAGAACACAGGAAGTAATACAGCTCAGTGGAGAGAGAACAGTCTTTGGAATCGATGAAACCCAGGTTTATTTTTCAGCTCTGCCATGCGAGTTGTCACCTCATCACAAAGATGTATTAAGATTAGATAAAATGTATGGCAAGTACCCATTAGCATACCTGGCACGAGGTAGGCGCAGCATACTGGCCGTTTTTCATGCAAATAATAAAATTATGATGCAGCATAAACTGAAATTCAGTGCAAAGTTCATTGTCAGTGGTGGAAAGTCAAGGGCAAATGCAGGAATCCATGCAAAGCAAAGAGAATGGTATTAGGGTAAAAGAGAACTTTCTAGAAATCCCCAAAATTAGCAAAGACAAAGCCAAGACTTTATATAGGTAAAATATAAGGACCACCCATCCTCCACTCCTCTGTTCTCCCTAAGAATCCGCAGGCTTACTTAAAGGAAGTTTGCCCCTGAGTGTGAAAGCTTTTTCATCTCAGTGTCATTTAAATGGAAGGGCTGGGATGACCCTGAGTGACCCTTTGGCTAGATCAGTGAAGTGCTGACAGTGTTTTTGACACAAGAGGGCTTAATAGGCAAATATGGCGGCTCCTGGCTCGGCCATCACTTAGTTGTGTGGCATTGAGTATGGAAGGGTGATTTAATTTCTCAAGTCTTCCCTTTCTTTACATGAGCGACGTTCTCTAAATTCTCTTGGAGCTTTGAGAAACCATGACTGTGTTTCCGAGGATCAGGATGGTAAATGATGGAGCAGAATGACAGAGGTGGGATAGGAGCCCCCGTGTACCGCAGAGCTGAGAACTGAGCAGCTGTCAGTCAAGACTCGGATGCTGCTGACTCGTATCGTAGCAAAGTGCTAGTTATCCAAAGACAAAGAAACCCCTTTGTGAGAAACCCCTTTTGTCATATGTGCTATATGTACACATACAAGTACATACCATGTATTGTATGACCTGGAGAGTTGGCGGAGGGGGAGAAATATTCCCATTTGTTTTGTTTAAAAGATTGAGACTTTTTTTCCTTTTATTTATTTATTTTAACTCAAGAGAAAACCAGCAAATTCAGCCAGACAGTAGCTGTGTCTTTTGGCAGTAGAGATAATCTAATAAAAGCATCACCTTTCAAAAAGGAAGTGGGGGGGGCAGGGGAAGAAAGAAAAATCATCTCAGACATCGGTAACGTCACTTCGGCCCCCAATATATTTCACTCTGGGTTTGTATTTTTTGGACTCGCACGGCTTACAATGGTTTTTATCCCAAGTTCATGCCACCAGAGTTGGAATTCATAACACAAACATTGAGACCAGGCAGTGATTGACAGTCCTGACTCTGTTAATACCCCGTAGTAGGTCTTCTGCTACGGTCAGAAGTTAAGATTTATTTTGACAAGCTTTCTCCTGGTTTTGTAGACTAGGAGTTTTATAATGGGGGTTATCCCATGACTATATATATATATATATATATCTGGCTTAGATTATCAGAATCCACAGCAAAATGGTAGACAGCCCCCTCCCCTGCACACCAGACCCCACAGAGCCTAGAACTTGGTTTGAATTAAGTTATTACTGCTTTAATGGGTAGGATCTGGGTCTTGTTTTTGAGGTGGAACCAGACAAGAAGTGATCATGAATGTAAGCTTCTCAATTAAAAAAGACGCCCTGATTTAAAGAGAAAAAAAAAAAAAAAACAACAACCTTGACTTTTTCCTGAGGTCACTGTCAGTTCCTTACCTCCAAAAGAGCCTTTTGGTATCCTGTTCAAAAAGAAGACTTACATCGCTTTTTGGACTAAGGCCACTAGCATTTTTCAAGAGTGAATAAACGAGAGTGATGTTTCTCAAAGTGATGATCTGAAGAGGCTTGGTTAGTAGACTAGCTGGGTTTTCAGAACAGACTGATATGTATAGCAGAATAGAGAAAAGGCATCATGCCCTGATTCTTGTGGTAAGAATATTCATTCATTTCTTTTAACGTATGGGTTCAAGCTTATAATAGTGTCTCCATTAAAATACAGTGAAGCTTAGAAGACCTATATATGCATATGTATGTATATATGTGTGTGTGTGTATTTAACTCAGTCTTGACTTTGTTGTCATTAGACAGAATGTCCGTCTTTACTCTCTACTTCTTAGCGATGTATCAGAATCAGCTGCTGGTCCCTTTGTAGTGTCCAGGGTCTGCTGAGGGCTGAGCCAATGTTGACGAAATGAAGTGATGCGGGGGTGAATTCTGCAGTGGTTGGGTATTTATCATAAAACAGACTGTTTTGCCATGCTTCATGAGACCAAGGATGCAGTCTCCAAAAACAAGGAGTGATAAAAAAGCTTGAAGCATGTTTAGACAGGGTAATCTTCATTGTTTCAAACAATTCTAGAGAGAGAATTCAAAAGTCTCAATAAAAGAGATTCAATAAAATTTCATAGTTTTTTTTTCTGTGTATTGGTAACTAGAATTGATTTCTTCTCCATAAAGGAGAAATCAAACAGAATAAAAAGAATAGCCATTCAACAATTCTTTAAAAAGTGTATGTCTTGGTCGTCTGTGTATGAGCACTCTGCGTCAACTCCTGGGCTTATATCCACAAACACGCTGAATTAACAGCTTCTGCGGGAAGACCAAACATCAATTATCAACAAGGAAGATAACTACAAACCGTGGAAAGAACTCTAAATGAAACAAGGGAAATAATAAAACAGAAAGTACTTGAGGGAGACAAACTGAAGACAGAGCAGTAAGAGAAGGCTTTTCCAAAGAGGGTAAACATGAGCGAGCTCTGAGATCCTCGAGCTTAGCAGCAAGTGATAATTTGCTGAGAATGAAACGGCTTGGCCCCTTTGAGCAAGAAAGCGGTGAGAGTAAGATGGAGCTTGGTGTCGGATGAGTGGAGATGTCGGTGGGGAGGGGGTCTGATTAGAGAGGCAGGCTGGAGCCACGTCATCCAAAGGTTTTTAGGCTGATGTAAGTTTTTCAAAAATATGTAATTTTAGTACACGAGGCCTTGGAAGATCTTTGAACGTGGGCATAATATCGTTAGATTCTCAGTGTTAAAGCTGACCTTGAAACAGCATTTAGCATGGACCAGAGAGCATAAGAGGAGAAAGCAAGGAGATTTGTAAGAGACCCTTATCTTGATACATTTTTAAGTCACGGCGGTTTATATTACAGTGTCATTAGTGCACGTGAAGGGCCATGGGCAGATTCAGTGCACGTCAGGGCAACAGAATCCACAGGCTTGTGATTAGATGTCGGGGTGAGAATACCATTTAAATCAGCTCTAGTTGCTTAGTATCCTAACACAAGAGAAGTTTAACACTTGCTCATGTCACCTCCAATCAGCACTAGAGACGGGGAGGGTTAGGTTCGGGAAGTGGCTTTGTTCCCAGCCATTCATGGACCCAGATTGGGAGAGGTCCTGCCATTTTCAAAACATGGTTTACAAAATGACTTTTGGGCATCAATATTCAGCTACAAAATAGGGAAAAGAAAAAAAATAAGAATGCACTCCCACTTCTTAAAAACTTCACCCAAAAAGTGACTTACACCACTTTTGATCCCATTTCCTTGGTGAGAAATAGTCCGCTGACCCTAGCTAGATGCAAAGGAAGTTGAAAAACGTGGCTCCTGAGCCATTTCTGCCACAATGAGGGAACAAATACCTATTATTATCTTCTGAGTAGTATATATTCCTGATTTTTTTCAGTTCAGTTATGCCTGTAAAATAAAGTTATTTCATTTTCAGGTCAGAGAATTCATTTGCATTCCAGGCAAACTGAACACTGGCATCAAGAGTGCTCTAGGAAACTATACATAAAATAGATGAAACAACAGGGTCCTACTGTACAGCAGAGGGAACTATATTCAATATCTTGTAATAACTTATAATGAAAAAGAATCTGAAAAGGAATATATGCATGTTTATGTATGTATAACTGAATCCACTATGCTGTACACCAGAAACTAACACCACATCGTACATCGACTATACTTCAATTTTTTAAAAAAGGAAATATGGAAACAATGGTTAAAAAAGAGAGAGAGAGTGGATGAACCAAAAGTAAAGACAAAAAAAAAATGAAGACTTCAAAAGATTAATACTCAAAGCTGAGCATGTCAGATTGTGCTATTGCAAAGCTATAACCCTGGAACAATCCAGTTTGCCCATTTATTACGGCAGGTGTTTCAGACTGGAATCTGTTGCGTTAAGTCCTAAACCGTCACACTGGTTCACTGAGAGATTTCTCACCATGTTCGTAGGCAAATCAGACTTCGCCTCTTGCCACCAGGATACCAGTATGATTTGCCCAGGATGTGTCAGCGCTCCATATAGTTTGTCCATTGTCCACTTAGATGACTTGAAAATAAACCATGAAATTTCACCTGATTATAACCAGCTAGTCACTGACTAACAAGTTCTCCTTTGTTCGCCCATTCAATATTTTATTTGGACATTGTTTAATGTGTGAGTAGCCAATAGGCAATAAAAAAAATTGTACTCCTCCAAAGGGTCACTGAAAGTTTATTTCTTACATGATCACTCTCAGGATAGACATTATGCTTTTAACTCATTTTTCTGTTGTCCCAGGCTACAGGTTTCACATATGCCAAGGTTACTATAGTAAGGCTTCCATTACATAAAAATGTAAATATGCCTGGTGGTTTTTTTTTAATCGCCTTTGTCAACCATCGTCGGATTTCCCTATCAATTCCTAAAGCATCTGAATTCAGATCATTTACAGTTCATTTCCTTAAAAGGAGTTTCAGCCTTACTAAGTATTGTTTTTCTCTAAAGCTGTGATGTAGTCGTAGGGCGGTCGTGCAGACTAAGGAGACGTTGAGAGTGTCTATTTTCCACATTGGAAGGAGATACATGGATTTAACTTCTTTTCTTTTTTCCAAACAAAAGGGTATGGAAGCTGTGTAGTATTTTTAAGATGCACTTCCTGAGAGTCCATAGGAAAAAGACACTTCAGTATGGAAGGTACTTAGCACAGTTACTGACACTTGGGCTGTCCTCAATAAACTAAATCGGTTACGAGAGTAAAATTGTTTGTGTGATAAGTGTAACAACCAGACTTGACCATCTTCTTGGACTCTGAAGCCTCAGGCAGAGTATATACATAATGATGGTCCTTTTCTCCAAACCACAGTGAGATACTTTGGGGATTTAAAGATGTCACATTGAAGGTCCCACGAAGACAAATCTGTCATTAACTACTACGAATTTCTCGTCTATATCTTGTCTATAAAATATAGCGGGGGAGGTTAACGGGCCGGAAAAGAACAGAGCCACGTAAAACCGTTCCAGGTAGATTGTAGCCATCGATGATCCTGTAGAATGGTTACCACTTACTTACTTCCCAATACATTTTTTTTGGTCACTAATTCTAAGAAAAAACAGTTTTTTTTAAAAGGAAAACAGCAGAATTCATTACATTTTAACTATAAGCGTTTCTCAAAAGTTACTTTAAATTGTGGTAAAATACACATAGCAAGATTACCCTATTAGCCGTTTTTAAATGTACAGTTCGGTGGCATTAAGTACATTAACCTTGTGCTCTGTCACTGCCGCCCGTCCACAGAACTCTTTTCATCTTGCGGGACTGAAACTTAGTACCCTTTGAACAGTAACTCCCCACCCCCCTTCCCCCATCTCCTCAAGACCACCACTCCACTTTCCTTCTTTCTGAGCTTGGCTATTCTAAGTTCATCATTTAAGTGGAAAGATTCAAGATTCATCCTTTTTTTGGACTGGTTCATTTATTTCACTTAGTATAATGGCCTCCAGGTTTACTTATGTTGTGTAATGTGTCAGAATTCCCCTCCTCTTTGAGGCTGAATAATATTTGTATGGGTAGATCGCGTTTTGTGTATACATTTATTCGTTGATGGACATTTGAGCTGTTTCTACCTTTTGGCTATTGTGAATAATGCTGCTGTGAACATGGGGGTACAAATATCTACTTAAGACCCTGCTTTCAATTATTTTGTGTATATACTCAGAAGTGGAATTGTGGGATCATAGAGCATTTCTATTTTTAGTTTTCAGAGGAACCACCACTGCTGTTTTGTATAGCAACTGCACTGTTACACTTTATATACATACATACACATATAGCTCATATATACTATTTATACCAAAAATATTTTTTTGGTCCATACACTTAAGCCTTTGATTCACTTCGACTTAATTTTTATATGTGGTATAAGGTCAAAGCTTTAAAATCATGAATTTAAATTGACATCTGAAATCACTCAATTCACAAATGGATTGGATTTAAATATCATTTGGTTTAATATTTGAACTAACAATTAAATCCCTTTGAAAATAATCATAGAGTATTTTTTTCAACCTGGTTTTATCTCCTATTTTCCTTCAAAATCCAACTGAAGTGTTCCACTCTGGAAGAGTTCCAAGTCACCTTCCTCCTCGACACACACTTATGTTGAGTGGATTTAAATGACTCGTTTCTGAGATTTTCTCCTGTACCCATCATCATGTGCTGTCCTTTTTATTCTCCTTGACTCCCAAGAAAATGTCCATCCTTAAGACAGAAATTATATCCTCGTATGCCCAAATTCTACTCCAAAGTTTACATCCCAAAAATGTGTCCCAAAGGAATAAATGCAAGACAATAATCTTCCAGCCTCCTTACCTTATAGGACGAACCACTCATTTTTGGCTCAGTTAAATTACAGCAACACATTTTTTCTTCACTGCAGTTAACATATTGTTCCTAGTTCTGCCTTAGGTCAAGCAATGTCTATCTTTAATTTGAGAGTCCTCCAATTATTTTAACACAGCCATCATGAGTATACCTAATGTCCAATCTTCTGTTCCAAAACAAACTTCTCCAGATCCTTTCCAGACTCTTAATCACCCTCTTCAATCCACTATGGATTTGTACGTTGAGAACTGGGGGCAGCGAGAAGTCATTTTCTTTGGAGTTTTTAATGGCAAAAATACAGGAACACACATAAAATTCTCATAAAATCACACAAGCTGTTTGGAATCACAACTTTGGAAAATTACTTTGGAATCAGGAGAATGAGAAACTATGCATGGGAGATACATGCACAATCATTTCAAGTTTGAAAGTGAATCTGATTAGAAATTGATGAGATTTTTTGAAAACATAGACATGGGGTCTCCCTAGGCTTCTGGATGGCCTAACCCTAAAGTGTATCACAATCTCACATTCTCCATTTTTTTAGTTTTATCTCTTCTCATAGTCCTTTTCTCTCTCTGTATATATATATTTTTTTTCCTCTGTCTGTGGTTTTTGTAAATAAGATGCAAGTTAAAGAATTCCAACAGGACCCCATCCAGCACTCATATTTCATCCGCAGTTTCGTGTCCGACTGCTTTGAGAGGAAAAATACCAACCAGCCCTGAGTTTGCCATGACAAAAGTCGTCTTCATCTCGAATTCATGTATGGGTGACATTTGCATGTGGATTTCTTTGCCACCCTAATGGTTAAATTTCAAAGCACATCTTTCCTTTTATCTTCAGCTGAATGAGACATCAAAATAAGGGCCAGATAAAGGCGGAAGTCCTTTGTCTGACGCTGCCCAGGCCTGGCCAGCTGTGATGAAAACTGTCTGAAGTTTCACAGGCTTCTTGTCTGGCCTCAAGCTGGTGTTTGCCTCTTTTATTTTGGAGGTTTTAAAGGAATACTGCATCTTAGCACACAGTGCCGCGAGGGACAATGGAAGGCCTGTTCACGGCGGTGTCTGAATATAGAAGTTAGATTAAATCATGTATGAGACAATAAACCACTGGTTACACAGGGGATGTGTTCTGTCTTTTATTGTAATCTTGTTGATTTCAAAGGTCAACCTGGTATTTGGTTAAATCACAGGAGGAAGCCTTTAGGAGACTGTTTGCCCCTCTTCTTGGTAAATCTCACCTTTTCTGTATGTTTAGGTTTCTCATGGCTCAGTTTAAGTGATGAGATCAAGTGGTTTGTTCTACTTTGTTTTTGAAAATACAATTTATCAGCAGAAGCATGCACACACAGGCTAATATCTGATGACAGGAATAAAAAGGCAGATAGACTACATGGAGAACATCGAATTACATTTGGTCGATTTTGATAAAGGAAGCCAAGCCCCAAGTGGATTTAGCTTAATCAATTAAAAGAAAATCAGACCATAATGGCAGAGAATGGTATTGATATAATTTAGACCATAAAGCTTGCTTTCAGTTATTTTTTTTTTTCACTTCCTGTTATATCCTATAGTTCTCTGAGCCTGTAGCATTATTTATATTGTTTAATGTGTTTTGGAGAAAAACGAATGCTGATTTCAGAATATTTTGTTTTATAAAATAGGATAAGGGAAGTACACACAGCATCGTAAAGTATCTTGAATCCAAAAACAAGTCAGGAAAATCTGCTAGTTATACATACAGGATCCTAAGGTATCTGAGGGCTAGCTCCCCGAAGTGGTGCTTATTGACAAAATGAGGTTGACTCAGGAGATGTCCTCATACTCGTGTAATTGTTTTTCCTGCCTGGAATCCCGGTCTACTTCAAGGCCTTGCAGTCCGCCTCCAATCCAAGCCTCTGCCCCTTCGAGTCTGCCTCTTCTCCTGCACGTCACACACCTGTCAGACTGGACGCTTCGTTCTTCCCAGACCCTCCCTGTGCTTCTTCCCCTCTGGGCCTCTGCTCAGGATGTCCCCACAGCTGGAATGCTCATCGGCCCCTTCTTTTGTCTGTTTCCGTCCTGACTGTTCTCCGAGTCCAGTTCAATTGCTCAGTCTTTCATGAGTTTTCCCACAACCCCTCTTTCCTCTTTTTTTTTTTTTTTTTAATGTTAGCATAGACACTTTCGTGATTCTTCCATAGCAGTGATTTTACGCTGCCTTCTAGTTAAATCATCGTGATGAGTTAGTGAATCTTAAGTGTAAAGACTGTGTTTTGTTTAAAGCTGAATCCACAGGACTCCCAAACCAGTGCCTCACAGATGGCAGAGGACAGCAGATGACTGTAGCCACAGGAGTCCAAGGATAAAGCCAAATAGTTTAGCTTTTTGTAACGGCAGCAACGCATGCCCGGCTGCCAATCTCTGTGTCAGTTATCTGCTGCAGTGTAACAGATCAGTTCAAAACGGAGCCGCTTAAAAATATTTATAGTTCCCCATGAGTCTGTGCTTTGGCAGCATGGAAAGTCCTTCTGTTGCTCTTTCCTGGGACGACTCATGCGGCTGCGGTCATCTGATGGCGAGATTGGGGCTGGAGTTTCCAAGATGACATCGCTTGTGGGTTTCACTACTCTGGCTGTAAGCTGGGGCTCCTTGGTTTTCCTCCAGTTGACCTCTCAGGCGCCATCAGACTTGACTGAACCTCCTCACTCGATGGTGGTTTCCAGGTTCCAAGACGGCAAGGGTCAAAGCTGCACAATCTGTGAAGACCTGGGCATCAGAATTCGTACCTTTACCTCTGTCTTATAACAGGCAAAGCAACTCACAGAGCAAAGTGAAATGGATGATAAATTGACTCCACTTCTTGATGTGAGGAGCCACCATGTCACCATTACAAAGGGTGATGGGCACAAACAAGTAAGATTCATTGGGCGCCATTATTATAACAATCTATCACACCACTCTTCTCCTTCAAAGCACTTCTGCAAGCATAGGGACTGTGACTACCCTGTTACTAGCTGTACCCTTGTAGACCAGCGACGCCGCTGACCCTGAGTCATGCTGTTACTTCAAATTTACTAATTGATCGACTCCAGTGGGTCTTACAGAGTTTGAAGACAGTAAGCACCACAAAGTGATATCTAGTCCGAATTAAGTCCATATTCTTGAATTCCTTCCACCCTTTCTCTCTCACCCTCTGTGCCCAAGTTTGTGAGCGTTAGGATTCTGGATCTGTAAGAGCGTCTCCTGCCAGCTCATCCAATACTGTCGCTGCTACCCCACTGCTACTGCCATCACTAGTAATAATAATCAGCCTGTCCTCACTGCCTGTTATGTGCCAGTTCCTTTTCATGCATTATCTGCATTCGACAGCTCCATAATTCATATATTATCATTAAAGGACAGGATTTAGAAACATTAGGGATCCAGGGTGTAAATCTGGGCTTGTCTCTATTCATGGTTTGCCTTCTCTCCACTTGCCCTGAAGGATTCTACGGAAGCCTCTTGTATTATAAAGGAAGAAGGTAAGGAAAGGATTTGGCCAAAAAAAATAAATAAATATTTACTGAAACCTGCAAGCGTGAGGCAGATGGAGGACACAGCTTTAGTTGAATGTCCAGCTTGGCTTCGGTCTTCCTGCTCCTGACTTGCTTTCGTCCCTCATTATTGTCAGAAATACAAACCCTTCCCCACAGCGTCACGCGTAGTTGTCAATTAATGTTTACGCCTCACCCTTAACCCAGAAAACTCCCAAGTTTAATTATCTGTGCATTGTTTTCTCCCCCCTTCATCTTTTTTCACTTTTTTCCCCCACCTGCTCACTTAATTTATTTAAATTTAGTTTTGATGGCTATGCCAGCCTGTAAGCAGTGGTTCAGTCTCCTGGGCTATTGTTTTATTGTCGTTGTTATTATTGTATTCCTGTTGCTCTTTGTTTGTTTTTAATCAGTGTGATCAGTGTGCTTGCATCCTCTTCTAAGATGCCTTCAGGATCTAGATTGTTGCTTCCAGGACCAGCACCTACTTCTGTGTGTAGGAACGGGGAAGGGCCAGGCTATCTATGCCAAGAGCCAGTGTCAAGTTAGTAACAGAAGAAGAAGAAGGGAAGTAAACTGTCGAGGAGACATTTTTCTTTTCCTTCACCCCTCCCCTTTTTAGTAAAGAAATGAAGAAACTTTTCAGGAGGCTTCGGTATCAGCATCTCAATCTCTTTATATCTGCTGTCATGTTCGCTCGGATGCAGGTAAGTCACACCTATCATTTTTCAAACGGCCTAGAATAAAAAAATATTGTAAACGGACAACTCTTTCCGGAAATCCACACTAGACTCAAAACTGAAGATAAAGCAAAGTGGAGACTGACACAATTCTCCAGTGGATTTTGATTTGAAAGCTAAGGCTCTTCAGAAACGTACATTCTCAATAGTTAATTCCAGCACAGGAAAAAGAAGTAGAGAAATGGTTCTTCAAATCTCTTTAACACCTTAGATTGCTGCAGAAAATGTTCCTGCAAAGAATGTTAGGAAATAACATGAATTCTGTCTCCATCTCCATCCAGTGGTTCCTGCTGTGAAGACTTGGACTCTATTTGGTGGGAAGAACACTCCTGAACACTGCAAGACGTGCGTGGCTTTAAATCATAGCTTCCTCACTTTGGGCATATTAACTTCAACTTGAACTCTCTTTGCCTCAGTTGTTTCATCAGAGAAATGGGGATAATCATACTCCCAGGTTTTTATGAGAACTAAACTATTAGTAATTTCTCAGCACCAAGAATAGGACCTGTCACATGGGAACTTGTAAATAACTACTATTATCACTATCATTATTATTACTTTTATTAATCATCCAATGAACAAGAACGTATCCAGATGCAATGTTCAGATTGAATGATTGACCTTTTTGCTTGCTGTTTGTTTGCTGAGCAAAACTTGCCGTCAGATCTGCCGCTGAAGGAGCAGGTGATGTGCCGAGCTCCAGCACATCTTTATGAACAGTTACACTCCACCCTGAGCTGCGCCTTCTCCTGAGCTTTATTTGCAGGTCTACACTACCGAGGATTCAGAGTTTCACTGCCAGCCCCGGGCTTCTCCTGCTCCCCTCTCTCTGATCATACAGTTTTTTGAGCCTCCGTTTCTAGAAGAAAATACAGAATGAATGGGCTGAAGAGGGAGTGAGGAGAAAGGGCTTGACCAAAAGAGATTGTTTGTCAGCGTGGACCCTGCTTCTCTGCCCGGGGGAGGGAGGTGTGAATCAGGGCACCGACGAGTCATTACACTCAAGTCTGTCTGACTTCCAGGTATTGAAAAATCCCTTTCAGACCCGGGCCTTTGCTTACCTGTCAGTCTTAGTGTATAAGGTCAGCCATTTACATCTTTGCTGAATTTCCCTAGCTCACTTTAGTGGGAGTTTGGGAGAAGGTCTGTACAGGGCTTCGAGACAGAGGGCATTTTTAAGCCAGAAACTTTCTTCACCTGACTGCCAAGTTTATTTGGCTCTTGTCTTTATTCGACCTAAAAATCTGGATGTGAACATTATCCAGGTGTAACTCCTCCTTAAGTAAATACAGTACGTTATTGAATAAGAAGCACATAGAATTTTAAACTAAGGTTTCCAGAACACAGGGTACCCTCTCGTGGAGTTTTCTTTTTGGGGTAAGTGACTTGTGACCCTCAAATGAAAACAAACTCTAAGATGTCAGTGGTGATAGTTGGGTATTATTTTTGTTTAAGGATTTTGAATATGGTCAGTATACGACTCTTGTGCAGCATGGGGATATTATTAAATATTTGCATGTCTCTGGGTTATATGTTTTTTCTTTCCTTTTTTTTGAGAAAGGGCGTGTGTCAACAGAGACAGAAAGATATGCTCCCTTAGCTGAAAAGCAAAATTCCAAAATCGTTATGTGGAACTTGTGCAGTTTTTCGTTTCTAAATCTGTCACTAATCAGGGAATCGCTTTTGTGTGTGGCTGGCTGTCGCTTATGAAGAAGTTATACTTTATGAAGTTTTGATTTTGCGAAATGTTATTTGACAGGTTTCTTTGGAATGCTGCTTATGTGAATCCTGTATTTATCTAACTATCGGAGCAACTTGTTAGAAAAAAATACAGTTGTGAAAAAATGTTCATAAGTCGGTTAACCTTAAAAGAAAAGCAGACCCCCCAAAATTCCAATATTTGCATTTAAATAAGCAACAGAGTGAGGATTCCTGCCTGTGGAGCAGGCTACTTGGTGGTTCTGGCTACCAGTATTTCCCCAGTTGCAAACTGGTAAACCTGAGAAAATCAGATGTATTATTTGTTAAATCTGACTCAGAAATGCGACCATTTTCAGGGAGACAAACGAACGCTGATGGATGAATGAGTCCAACCAAATTCAGAGAATAATTCAGATATATATATATATATGTATAAAAACTCAACCACAAGTAAAGTTGACTAAAAACACCACCATCATTAACCAGAGCAACATAACCACCCTGGAAATTAGAATGACTGTAAAATAAACTCCAACTTTTTAATAATTTAGTTCAACATTATAAAGAATCCCTTAAGTTACACATATTATGACATATGCAAGCTTATAGACCTTCGTCTCTGAAACTGAACTGAACAGGATTTAACAGATTTCTTTCTGAATGGGTATAATTGTGAATGTAATGAAAATGACTGAAACAGTTTTGGAGTTTCGAAAAGCCTATTACGTTCTTTACCCATTTCACTAATATTTTCTGTGCCAGTACTATGCCCGCTTAGTGTTTTGTGTGAACATCTTCAGTCAGACCCCAATTAGGGAGGGTTCATATGCTAATCCATTTTCTCACTTACGCAAAAGAGTTGCCAATCCCTCTTTGTGTACCTTCACACTTTCTATTCTTCTGAAACAGAACTGTCTTTATCTGTATGTTTTGTATTCATTACATTTAAAGTTTGTCTCCCACATGAACTTTCACTCTTATTAATTACCTTGAACTAAATTGTTACTTTAATTCTTATTCCTTGCTGTTACTTATCATATCTTCTTGGAATTATCCTAATTGCCATGAGATAAAACACAGCTTTGAGAGTGTTTTTAGATCACATTTTGGTGGACACACTTTTGTTTTTCAGATAGTGGTCATAATTTTCAAACTAAAAAAAAAAAAAAAAAAAAAAAAATCATTTCATTTTACATAGTTTGGCAACCATAGGTGTATTTCTGGGAACAATGGGGAAAGATGTCTGGAACTGGAATGTGTTGAGAAACCTGTACCATGTACTCAGCATAATTACAGGGTTTGGTCTAAGAGACCAAAGCAGTTGACTGACCAATCGGCGTGTTGACGTCATAGTATTTTCATTGGTTTCTGCTTGGAATCTGATGATAGAAGCTTAGCTCCTGGAGAAACTAATGTTTAATGTGGATTCCATGTTAGAACAAAAAAGCAAGTTTTAAAATAATTGTTGAGCTGTAGAAACACCTAAAACCCTTGCTCTTCCTTTTTTTTTTTTTCAAATTCATCTGATCAAATAGTTATTGTGCCCCTACCACGTAGCTAGCTAAGTGCTGGAGGTTTGGTGGTGGAGGAAACAGACACCATCCTTTCTGTAAAGGAGACACTGACTCCCCATGTGTCATGAAGAGTCTCTGATCCTGAATTTCTTAGTGGTTGGAAAATAATCTCTGAATTCCATACTCATTATGAAATTAGAAATCCAAGACTACATTTTTAAGATGATTTATTGGAAGTGAGAGTTCAAATGCAGAAGGAAATAATTGAGTCTTAGCAACTTAACATCAGAAATAATATGTGTGTTTAAGAGTAGAGTTCTGCTGGGTGTAAATTATACTGCAAATTAAATGAATAATATGCTAAGAATTTGATAAAACAGAGGAAAATGCTGAATGGAATTCTTCTTGGGTGAGAGACTAGTCAAGCCATTGATTGGTCTTGAGTGTCTCTGCTCTAGCAATATAGATAACTCTGCATTCTGTCGGTTTTTCTAAGGATGACTTGAAGCCACATCAATGGATAAAGTCCACAGCTAGCATTCTCTGCTCTTCCTCTTTTCCTTTTCCTTAGATTTTTTTTCATTCTGCCCCAATCAGATAGTTTTTCACCAATGCTTTTCTCTTAATCATTGTTGTTTAAATATCAGTTGGAACTAATATTTCTTACATGATACAATGCCTTTATAACACTGGCCCTTTTCTTCATCCAAGTTCTAAAAAACCATTAGCTATATGAGAAAGGAGTTGAACATCATGCCAATGGAGCAAGTTATACCAAGGTCTTGGTTCCACCAAATGCTGCCCACATGCAGAATTTCTGATCGCCATATAAATCAGGAGATAAGAACATTAACATTTGATCAAAGGGATGTACATTTCAACTTAAATACAGAATGCAAGTTAACCCGACTGGTAGAAAATAATATTTTTACACACACACACACACACACACACACACGCGCGCGCACACACGCGCACACACTGCAAAAACTTCTGACTCCTATCTTGGGCCCTTAGACTCTGTCACTTATATCATTATTATTAAATCATTAAATCTTGCACTCGTGAAGGAGGGTCATTATGGTGGTCAGTGGCTGTGCAAAGTTAAACTTCTTAAAGTTACAAAATAAATAGAGACGATATAGATCTTCCTCAACTTACAATGTGGTTACATCCTGATAAACTGAAAATATCCTGTAAGTTGAAAATACCATAACATAAAGATGCATGTGATACATGAAACCTACCACATACCACAGCTTAGCCTCACCTACCTTAAACATGCTCAGAACACTTTGTATTAGCCCACCATTGGGCAACACTACATAACACAAAGCCTAGTTTATAATGAAGTGTTGAATATCTCATTCAGTTTGAATATACTGATTACTGTACTGAAAGTGAAAAACAGAGTGTTTGTCTGGGTACCGAATGGCTGCACGTGTCTGTAGGTCGTTCACCTCGTGATCCCGTGGCTGACTGGGAGCTGCAGGTCACTGCTGCTGCCCGGTATCAGGAGAGAGGATCTGACCGCATGTTGCTAGACTAGGAAAAGATCAAAATTCTAAATCTGAAGTACGGTTCCTACTGAATGTGTAATGCTTTCACACCACTGGAAAGTCAGAAAATTCTATGTCCAACCGTTGTAAGGTGGGGGATCTGTCTGTACATAAGGCAGGGGAACAACGATTTCGTTCTGTCTTGGTCCAAAAAAATGAAACAGTTTCTCTTGAAAAATGGGGGAGAAAAAATACGTAATTCTTATGTGGACCATAATATTCTAGCTTTGTTATTCTATAGAAAAGCAATACTAGTTAGATAAATTAGTGTAACAGTTTCATTGGAGTCTCTCACTGTTTTCGTTTGTGTTTCTAGGATGGGGATGTCTCCAGCTGGTGTTTTTGTTCTTGGGGAGAGGGGGGGCAGAAATTAGCTTTTTCTCCCCATGCCTCTTCCACAGGCCTGGGGAGGAGAGAACATTTCACTTCCATGAGGACCAGCCTTCAAATGAGTAGGGCAAAGGCTACATCACAAAACATGCAATGACTTAATTGATAAGCGAGGTGGTCTTTTCTAGTTCTAGGCCAACATAAGCTCAGAATAATAAATCCTCTGTAACGTAATGTATTAACAGCTCTATCCCATAATAACAAAGCCAAGCCAAGAAAGATGATGTGAGAGCGTATTTGTCCCTTATATTTGATCGTCAATCTTTTAGTCCCTGGCAGAGCTGATTACACAGAGTGCAGAGTTAACTGGGAAGTACAGGCTGTAAGTGGAGTGCACTGAAGTTAATGAGTTTAATTTACTTTCTGTTATGCCTGAATCAAAGTTGTTAATCAGGGGCTAAATTGGCCAATTTAAGTTTCCCTCCTTTTTCCCATTTTCTGCTGTCTAGAATACAAATAATCATGAACCAGGCAAAAGGTCCAGAAGAAAAATGGGGAAAGGGCTTGGGTATTTAAGTGGAATTAGCAAACAAATGAATTACCTTCTTAATTCTTGATTGAATATTAAATTTCTCATAAGCCCAAGCCCTCTTAAAATAGAAAAAAGTCAAATCAGACATAAATTTCAACAGAGCTTAGCCCTAATTTTTCAGGAATGTATTTCCATTGTTTTTCATGTTCTGTGTGTGCTGTCTCAGATGCTTTCATTATAGGTTACAATATATTTTTATAATTTCCCACATAATCTGTTCCCATGTATAGGTCTGGGTAGCTAATTGCATTTCTTAATTCCCTTTCAGATTTTCAAAGAATGTTTACAATTAATCACATTTTTGGGGGGCTGTTAG
This sequence comes from Camelus ferus, assembly GCF_009834535.1. NCBI lineage: Eukaryota > Metazoa > Chordata > Mammalia > Artiodactyla > Camelidae > Camelus > Camelus ferus. Next base: position 28,199,891 of record NC_045711.1, read on the forward strand.
TTGTTTGTTCTGCTTCTTTGCTTTTAATGCCCCTTCCTTAGATGTTTCAGCCAAGAACTGCATCGTATTGACACCAGCTTCACTCTCATGAACGCAAGCTGGTTTTCCAACCCATTAGTGCTCTCCGCCAGGCAAGTGTTGGCCTGCTGGAAATGCAGAAGCAGAGCTTTGGTTTACATACGTTGACATGAACAACTCAGTTTCACCCGTTATGGGAGTAACTGCTCAGCTCATGATGAGTGAACAGGTCATCCAACAAGAAATAGAAAACACAGAAATGGGCCCTCGATGGGAGCAGGGTTGCAAGGTGCTGACAGCTTAATGAATGACTTGTCTGTTATGACAGTAGGACACCTTGCAATGCCAAGAGCAAATATTTGAAAGAATATGCAATGCAGGAAATGGATGTATGTTCTATATATAGGACACTTAGGTTGCCTGTATCACTAACAGATGGGCAGAGGTTGAGAAATTTTATTTTATAATGTGCAACATCACCCTTGTCAGATACACTTTGAGATCCAGGGATTAATGGAGCATGACGCTCGGAGGAAAACGGGAATTCCACTGGACGTACTGAGGGATGGGGGACCTCAGGGTGATGAGCGCAACGTAGACTGTTAACCCATATTTTTTACAGGTCTAACTCTGATCGCATGTCTAATTTAATCATATACAGCTCCAGGCATCATGTCAGATGAAGTAGGTAAGCAGATAATTTTGTGAGATGCCTTTGGATAAAATTAAATGGTAGAACCATGGCCGAGGAGCCAAACAATCAGACCAGTAAGAGGTCCATCTCCGCTTTCTGAATTGAGAAATTGTCTACATCAATGTTGAAGGGCAAACAATGGCTGACCTTGAAAAACATGTTATTATTTTTACGTGGACTCACTTTTGAGTCACGACCTGGATCATTTTAATGAAATCAGCATAAAGAGATGACTGATAGACTGGTTCTCACATAGATCCTGACACACTCATTCACTCCTGCATGTACCCTGGTGAATATATGTGTTCCCACCATACATAATCACGAAGACGAAGAATTAGACTCATCAGCTACAGAGATTAATGGCCATTTTGGAGTCTGATAAGTTGAAAGGATATGTGTGGGAGACTAGATTCTGTGATAGTTCTTATTAAAGCAGAGAGGTAAGGAGTGGGCAGCCCATAGGCACCTGAAACCCCCAGACGTCCATACTATTGAAACGTCATTCATGCTCACGCACTCGCCAGATGACATCACAGGGAAGCCTCCCTCCTGCCTCATCACTGTGTGTGTTCCCATTTATTATTCACTGGTTTTATGGGGAAGTGGCCCAGAACCAGGTGGTTTGTTCCCTGTTCTAGTTAATAGCATCCTGCCTTCAGAAATGCTTGTGTCAGAATCCTAAAAGTTAGAGTCTACAGATCGCTGTTCTCAGGTTTCCATTGGTTCTCTGGCAACTGTCCCCATAACATGGGCTTCCCAGAGCCTTGCTGAGGGGGCATGTCTTCCTGGCCACAGGACATTCTGTAGAACTAGAGTCTGGGTCCGTAAGAACTTCCAGAAAGCTGGCAATACAGAAGTCTCCCGCAGCTGTGAGGTCTGCCTCCTCTGTGTTGCTGGGTCCCAACAATCTGGTGCAAACTGCTTGGCTGAGGCAACGAAACAGCACCCAGCTTTCAGATCATCAGAGCACCATCACTTGGCCTCATGAGTTGATCGGATTAATAAGGGGTCTCAACACTGCAGAAACCTGGCTACTAGGACTCGTTGCAAAGTAACGCATCCCTATAGTTCTGGCTGAGTGGTCTTAGTTCGTTTTTCTTAGTCAGTTTTTCAGTGTCTGACTTAAGGAAACTGTTTCTAAAAGGGATTTTACATGAAAAAATTTGCTTCTGCCTTTCTCACTGTCTGTGATCCTCATCTGCCAACAACACATAGCTCTGCCCCTGAAGAACTTTGTCGCTCCCACCCGGGAGCCACCCGGGACCTCTCCTTCCTCTGTCCCTGTGGACTGACCTGACCCATCCCTGAACACTGCCAATTGTTTATAAATATAGTCCCTCAGATGCATCCTTTGCCCTCCCCCCCCCCATTCTCTCTGCTTTCATTGCAGGTCTGGTTCTCATAATCAGTGATGTCATCAACATCGATATATATGGTACTTCATTTGAACATGTTTAGAAACCTTACTTGGAGAAAAATGTGGTAAGAGTCTCTTTATTTTGCAATTAAGCTAGATGAAGCCTTAAATCATATATATATATATGTATAAACTCTACATCAGGTGAGAGTCTGAGATGAGGGCTCTCCCAAATTGAAATCTTGTTGGCTGTCAAAATACGGCATCAACTTGGAGCTGGAAATGGAGGTGTCACGTCAAACTCCTCGAAGCAGATCCCCCACCGTGTCCCCATCTAATGACAGCTGTACATTACTCTCAGTGTTGTGCCTGTCTTGGTTTGTCTTTGAAAATTCTGGAAAGACTTGTGAAAAGTTTTTAACAAGTGGAAGAAAATAAAAATATGAACAAGATCAGATAGGAACAGATAACTCCCAGAGGTTTAAAGACAAATTAAACGTAAATGCGACAGTGTTCAGAATGAAAACTGAAACTACAACATTTTTAAAATTTAAAATAAGGTCAGAAAGGACCAGAAAGTACGGTATTCAGGAGAATGTGGGAAATTGCCCTCACATATGTATTTCGAGGGAGTTATAAACTTTTATGAAGTACAATTTGTCAAAAGTTATCAAATTTTACATAGGCATATTTGGACAACGAATTCCACGCTTGCAAATGTGGTTGTAGATTAGATGTGTGTGAAAACTTCGGTACAAGAGCGTCTATGAATCCTTGCTTATGAAGGCAAAAGACTGAGAAACAGCACGAAAATGCAGCAGTAGAGGACGACAAATAAATAATGGTAACGCCATTAAACGGAACCGCACGGTGCTATCACTCTCAGGAAAGAATGGGGAGGATCTGTTTGTGCCAGTGTGGACTGGCTTCCAAGATAAAGTGAAAAATGCAAAGTGAAGTGAAATAGTGTGCGTGCAATTCAAATAATGGATTCAGCAGTGTGTGAAAAACTCCACAGTGCATGAAAGAGTGACGTTATACAAATTTCGGCTTATGTCCATATTATCTATAGATTTTGACGTAAAAACTTAGTGACAGTGATTTTATCTGAGGTGGAGAATAGGGGACTAGACATCACTGGCAGAAAGAAAATATGCTTTTTGAAAATTAAAATATATAAGTGTAATGTATATATATGATATATTGTATCTATTTATATAATAAATATTATATATAATTACATGTACATTTATTAAAAATACAAATATATAAATATATTTTTAATATATCTAATTGATAGAAATTTAACCTTAAACTGAAGTCTTGTTTTCTTGGTGGGAGGCGAGTTTCTGATCTTGGTATATTCTGCCTCATCTCTGGAAACCCTCATAACAAAGAGGTAAGAGAGGCTTTGGTTCTTTGTTTTTATATTTTGTTACTGATTTTGATTTTTTTTTTCCTTCCCTCTATCTTTTTTCCTCTTCAGAAAGAATATTTGGCCACTGATCAATTTCTCCTCTTCTATCTGTTTCCTGCTTTGATCCAGTGAGTATTATAGCATTATTTCATTACAGGAAGGGGAAAAATAGAATTGCAAAAAGAGAGGGGCTGCGCTCCGTAAGTACTGCCGCCTACCGGTGCTGGCTGCGCACACCAGGTGGCTGGCCGGAGTCCACTGAGCAAGTCGCCCTGTAACTGGAACGTGGATTCCTCACTGGTATAAAACCGCCTGTGACTTTTCAGGGTCCACTTTCTCGACCTTAGAACCTGAAGTCCTGTGGCAGAAAGCAATGAGGTCGCCACTCTTTTTTATTTTATCGCTTCCTTTAGTTTCAAAGCTGGTTTGCACCCAATACACATGACAATTACAATCTCCACATTCAGACAGATAAGTTTTCCTACTCTTGTTGTAAGTCGGGAGCCAAGTGCACTCTGCCCTTGGTTATCTTCTCACCCCTTTGCTCATTTCCTTCCTTCCACACATATACTTTCTTCTCCTTTTTATGCCACCAGCTCGCCCACATCACACCATGCCATTGCACCGCACACGTTGGAGCCCCCATTCCGCCAATCACAACTGCCCTGGATCTTCAAGCTTCTGGAGAAAGAGACCTCTCCTCTATTTCAACAGAAGTCTGGAAATACCATTTCTCTCTTGGGCGCATCATGCTTTCAGGCCTTACAGTCCGTGGGACTGAGAAGCTCTGCGGCCAGTGTCCTAGTCCTCACTGGTCCCCAGGCCATCTGTGTTCCTGCAGTCACCTCCCCCTTCCTCCCTTCCAGCTCCCCTAGACCTTCACCACTGTCCAAGCGCTGGCTCTCCCCACCTCTCTCATTAGGCGTCTTGCCATTTGCTCACTAACGCCTTCCTGCCCCTCTACCCGCAATGTGAATCGCATCTGTGCCCCTTCTCCTTGCTTCTGGAAGGAGGGTGCCCTTCTGCAGTATCGGACTGGTGTACGTGCCTTTGCTTGTCATCCATTTCCTTCTGAATTAGAGACCTCAGGACGCAGTGGCGTTAATCAAACGTCCCATTCCCAAACAATCTCTCTCCTCTTCCTTGGCCCTTTCGTTCCTCATAGCTTAAAAAATAAACACACAAAACAAAACAACCGAACACACAGGGGAAAAAACCCCAAACTTCTTTAACTCTTTGGTCTCTAGCATCTCACTCAGTGCCTCTGCCGTTATCCAGACCATCAGTTAATTGTCCAGCTCTATAAACCAGGACTTCTCAAAGTGCTCAGGATCCAACTGAGGATTTGGCTCAGAAGCAGATTCTGGTTGGTGGTTCTGAGGTGTGGACGGAGTGTCTGCATTTCTCAGGAGCTGCTACTGCTGCCCCACGGGCCACCTTTCATGTGACAAGTACAGATGCCTCCGAAATACTTAGTGAAATTCCGAGAGCAAATTAAAAAAAAAAAAGTGATCATTTTTCATAGTTTGTATCCAATCGATTTGAGAGAACATTCTGACCCTAACATTGGTAATTCGATCACCATCGTTTTACTGATCACCGACTAGCCTCTACGTAGGGTGTATTTACCTACATTATGCCATTAAGCTTTACAAATCTCATGAGAATACAGATGAGGAAACTGGAGTTTAAAGAGGTTAAATAAAATAAACTAAAATAAAGAGGTTATATAACTTGTTTGTGGGCCACGCTGACAAAAAGAAAACCGGCTTGAATCACCATTGTTGTGTAATGAATCCATATGCCTCTGAAAATTTTTCAGATTTAGACTCCAGTTCCCCTTTTATTTCCTCTTCTATTTTATCTGTCTCCACTAACATGACTTTGTGTTACAAAGCTAACTCTCTTGTCTTTATAGAGGAAAAAGTATTTTTGATTTCTCAACTGAATAAGAATAGAGGAAACAAAACATTTAACTGGGCAGTATGCTTATAAATGAAAATGAAACTTGGTTCTGAGGTCAGGCTCGTTAGATCTGAATCATGGCTTTTCCTTCTAACATGTGACCAAATTACTTAACCTCTCTGTACCTCGACTTTCTCATAAAAGGCAGGGAAATAATAAAATCTTTTTCATAGGTGGTAGTAAAGATGAAATGAGATAAAACCTTGAGAACACCTATAAAATAAACCAGCACATGGCAAGTGATTAATGCATCTCAGTAGTTCTTCTTATTATTGCTATTGCTTTAAAAAATTCTGCTCCTGCGATGATGCCTGTGATTGCCCTACTGAGACTGAAAGATACCATTCGGCCAAATGATCTGTCATTTTGGTTTGTTAGTTCTGTCCACAGACTGAGTCTGCATAAATCCCCTGGTACTTGAAATTCTACAGACCAATTTCTCCCCCATCTCTAATCCTCTCCAAGAAGATACAGCAGTTAATGAATTAGCTTGATCTGTCTCCTTAAGCTTTACTGTCATCAGCAAATTACCCCTAAGAATATTATAAATGGACTTTACAAATTAGAAATCATGTCCTGAAATTACTTCCTTCCTCCCTCTATTCTCTTATTTCAAAAACTTGCAAGTCTACTATCAATCAGCGTAGCTCTGTCAGGCAAAATTTAACCAGGCATTTCTTATCCAGATTGAGTTAAAAAAAAAAAAAAAAAAAAAACCAACTCTTTAGAAGGATTTGTAGTTTTGTTTGCTAGGATTCTCCAATGACTGCAACGACAACAATTATTAAAAGAAAAATAAAACGTGATCATTCTACCCTCAGAGGCTTATTACAGGGTTAGGATTACTGATATTTTGAATCCCTGCAATTCTTGTTGATTTTATTTGGTGAATGGCCTGAACACATATAATTGACTTGCGTTTCTTTTTCTACCTAACTAGACAAAGATGATTCATATGTGCCCAAGAAGCACTTTTTAAAAATGTAAAAATTAACATGATTCGATTACCAGAACAGAAAGGTGATTTCTTTATATCGGCACATTGAAACAAGCTCACATTTTCTTTTGACAAATAATAAGTTTGCAAAACCAGGATTGACCTTGAAGATGTGAAATAAAAGAATTTAATTATTTTCATTAAGTGAACCTCAAAAAGTTAAGTGTCTTGCCCACTGCCACGGCAGGGCAGTTCGTGCGGAAATAGTAGACCAGTGTTTCTTTCTTTGCACTAATACCACTTCTGAATGAAAGCCAACATTCAATTTGACTTCATTTTAGCGATCGTCTACAATTTGGGATAAAATCAACATAGCAAAGGAATGGATAATTACCACTGTCATTTCATTTTAATGAAAATGTGGTTCACATTATTGTCTTGGCAGGGTGCAATTTGTTTATAGCTTTCTCAGTTCACTTAAGGCTGCCTATGCAAATACCTGCACAAGAAACACAGCTACCATTGCCCCACTGTGGCCTGTATCTGCCCTTTGGTTTGGATTTCTAATGTTTCTGCCTATATAAGTTTCCTCTGCATTAAAACTGTTAATAGTGGAGGCAAAATCTGGTTAAAGATGGCAGGAAGAACACATACGTATACTATGTTCCTTTACAGAAGCCCCAGTACAAAAACTTATATGAATAGAGGAGAAAAACAAATCTCACAAAAGTAAAGAGAATGTGTCATGAGAGAACAGTGTAGAAATGTTAGGGTAATTTAAAAAAAAGATAGACTAGTGACAACTGATACAGGAAGATCAAAAAAACAAGGAAGCAAAAGTTTTTTTTTAAATTGACTTGGGTAGAGAATTTTCCAAAACTGATTAAAGTCTCCAAGCCACAGATTCAAGAAGCCTGGTGGACTCCAGGCATAATACAAAGCAAAACAAAGCAAGAACACCTAAGCCCATCACTGTAGAATGGCTGAAAAAATAATCCTCAAAGAAAGAGCAATAAATGAGTGCACTGCATTCAAAGAAACAGGCATAATATTCGCCACTAGCTCCTTAACAGAAACAATGAAAACAGGAAGACAATGGAATAGCATCTATAAAGTGCTGTAAAAAAATAAATAAATAAAGCAAAATAAACAAAAAAACCTTCCTGCAATTCTAGAATTATATCCCCACCCCCCACCCCAAAATCCTCAAAAATGATGGTGAAATGAAGACATTTTCAGACAACTAGAAAATGGGAGAAACAGAAGCATTCCAAACCTGATCCTGCATTTCAGAGTAGCTACCAATTGATTAAAGATTCATAATTTACAATATTAAAATTGTTCTAAAAGATCATTTTAAGCAAAGGAGAAATTTGTTTGGGAATGGTAGATCTAATTTGAAGTGATAAAATATGAAAATCTGGGGGGGGAAAAATGGAATGATAACAAAGGTGAATGGTTTAGCAGTAGGCATTTTTGTGAAGTTGAATGCTTATTCTTGTGAAAAAAAACTGCACATTTTATCCATGATGCTAAATCAAGTTTATAATAAAATTTCTCAGTGGATCGTGAATCGCACTGTGCAACTCTCACCTTCCTATTTCCACACTAAAGGAAGAGAACTAAGCAAATATTTTGACCAGTTTGTATTCAAATTGATTTCATGTATCTAAAACGTTTTGGGTTCTTTAGGTAAACTTGTGTTCTGTGGGTTGAGTTAAGCCGGTACTTGCTTCTTTGTCACAACACATGACATGTCTAAATCTGACGTCGGTCTTGACAGTGCTTTTTAGTAATCACTTTGCAAACGATCACTCACAGCGTGGATTGTTTTAAGACACCTAAATGTTTTCCACTCTTTACAATCGCTGCTCGTACCTCCTAGGAGAAACTATACAAGCAGCTCAGTGAGAGATTGGAAAGAGGGGGTGGGGTGAGGGAAGTTAGGACAACTGGACTTTTGAACTCCAGAAGCAATTCGGGAGAACAGTAGCTAAGGGTGCTTTCTATTTCACTCTGGTGGCTCTTGTGGTAGAAGAGACAATGGTTTGGTCTCCTCCAGGAGAAGGTAAACATCTGGGGCTGATCTTCCCCCGTTTAGGAAAGAATTGTCCATATTCTTAAGCACCATTCATTGTCAGCCATTCATAAAAGCTTTATGGACGATGAGCATCACCTGTCAGGTTTGCCTGAAGATTTTAATACCACCCTGAAAACGGGCCATTTCTCTCTAATGAGAGCTCGTTGACCGTTGGGTGCACTGGCTTGGCGTTGGCTGTGTGTGGTTCATGGGAATTCTTACACGCGATCACAAGCCAGAGGCTGTTCCCTGCTTGTAGTTTAGAAAGCGTGGCAGGTTTTGCAGGAGATAAACCCCACATTCATGCACCTCAACTCACTCCTCCTCATGGTCTCGTCAAACCCCGACCTTGATTTGGTGACAAAGATATCATCTACCAGAGATGCCCAGGAGAGAAGGACGCACTCTATCTGGGCAGTCCTCGGCCACCAGCTTGTCACGTCTTCCCACACCACCATCCAGACCCTGTGGGCCAAGGACTATCGACAGTGCCGGGCATGGGTGAAGCCAGCATTCCCTCTCCGGGAGGTGCATGAATTGGCCTTTGCAGCCAACCTCATGGTGTCCAGCCAGAGCTTCTCTTCAGTTTTAAGGCAGGAAAAGCTGAAGTTGGCTAAAAGTGTTTCTTTATTCTCTCTTCCCTTGATATCCTATAAGTCACCAGGGGAGCCGAATATTGCAAAATCCTGTCATGAAACAGCAGGCTGATAAACTGAAAAATCGAAACAGATGTGGAGCAGAGAAGGCTCCTGGACATTTGTTTCTTGCTTTGGACGCGTTCAAGTGCTGGGAGTCTTCAACCCCACTCCCCCTCAGAAAAACCTAATATTTCCTCTGCTCCTGACTATCACAGTCCTTGGATAATTCACCTCTTTGGCTAATCACCTCTCCCACATGGAAGGCAAAAGAAAGTGATGGGAAAATGCAAAATAAAAATAACCGGTGACATTTATTGCACGCCCATGTGCCAGACACTCTGCAGGCCGTATTTCATTTAAACAGAGAGGGGACCAAGAACTCACCGTGCAGGGCCAGAGGGCCTGGAGTCGCATCCCGGCTCCAGCTCTCACTCGCTGAGTGGCTGGCAGCAAGTGGCTCGACTCACCTTCGTCTCTCTCCTCACCTGGGCGAGGGGGCTGATAGTGCGTATACCGCCCTCTTTCCGACTTAACATTTGTAAATCGCTTGGAACGGTGTCCGTACCAACCCCAGGAAATGTACACGATTAATCTTCTTATAATGCAATAAGATAGGTCATCGTACCAATCCTTATGTTTCACAGTGGGAGCAGAATCTCAGTGAGATGAAGTCACATGTGAAATACTGGGCAGAATTGGAATCCGTGGGCCGAGTGCTCCCTACAGAATGGAACTTCCAGGGCTAAAGCGAAACGGAGACCCCAGCAACCTGAGAACATCACAGCGATTTCTGCGTATGCGTGGGCCAGGTGTATAATTGAGGCCCCAATCTCTGATGTCTTAACGTTTGCAGATTTGGACGTGAATTCCATGGATTTCCCTTAATTTTCTACTTGCTCCATGAAGGCACAATTTATCCTCCTCTGATTTGAGGATTAGAAAGGGCATCAGCTTTGTAAAGGGACTACTCTGTAAGTAACCCTAAGAGTGAAAAAAAAAAGCTTGTCATGTGGACAGTCTAACTGGAGAAGGTGGACACTGCCTCTTCCCTCTGCTTCACGGGAGGTTTTTCACACAGGAGTCCACTGGCTACAGGTTGCAGAAGACCCAACTCAGCATGGACGAAATACCAAGTGCTTATTATCTCATGATAAGAATTCCCAAGAAAGAATGTTTCCACGATTGGGTAGGTCATTAACCCAAGGATGTTAATTTAATAACTTAAGGATTTCCGTGCTTCTTTTTACTCCCAGCCTTGTCTTCATGGAGGCTGGAACATCAGCCTGATTTTTGATTGGACCCATAACCTCCCTTACAGCCAGCTTAGACCTGTGACGCCTCCTGTCTGACCGCTGGCAGAGGAAAGTGACATGTGCAACTTTCAGAAGGGACCCTCCTTTGCTTTGCTCCATCCTTCTTAATGCTCATTAGGGACGGCAGAACGGAAATCTAGAAGCAGCCTGGGCCCAGCACGAAAGGATACACCATATCAACACTGAGTTGCTCACTGGTGCATAAAAGAAAATGATGTATTTATCCCACTTAAGCAACTACTAATTTGATTCTCTTTTACTTGCATCCCCATCAATATATTAATGGTCAGGGTCCCTGCTAATTTCCCCCACAACCCGCATTTGATGCTGCAGCTGGAATGATGGCTCAAGTATGAGTCTCTTTGTTCTGCTGTCCAGTGGCTGCTGCTGTTCACTGCAGGGAAGTACTGTCTACTTTCTACCCATGTCATCCCCCTCTCCTCCAGACTGCACAGCCCAGCGATCCTGACCTTCTTCCTGTGCCCCAGGGGGAAAAACAAATGAACAACAGTAAAAATCTTACCCTCACTTGAAGGCCTTCAGCTTCCTATTGTCCTTCTCGGTCTTCTCATCCCAAAGACCTTTATAGGGTCCCCTTCTTCTAGGGCCCTCAGCTACCATCTCCTAAGCGAGGTCTTTTCCTGACCATCCTTTCTAAAGGACCCGTCGTCGCTGCTCAGAACACTGCTTGATTGGCTCAAGGCTCTTAAGAGTACCTGAAGTTTTCTTTTCTAGTTATTTGGTTATGTGTTTATTAAATGCTTTCCACCATTAGAAGCTAAGCTCCAGAAAAGCTAAGACCTTACAGCCTTAGACATATGAGTCTTGTGAATGCACAGCTTTATGTACTTTGTATTTTCTGCAGCTTTGAGCTGAATTTTCTGGATCTATTTTCAAGCCAGTCCATAAGCATTCGGATCGCTGGAGGGTGCCTGTTCGCTGGGGTCTTATTACATCGATGGTTTTGTGTGCCCCCTCTACACACACGGGATGAAGATTTCCAATAGACCTCGCTTAAGTTGCTGTAGTAATCAGAAACGCAGAGAATTTTCAAATAAAATCATAAAGAAACTTAGAAGGATTAGGGGGGAAAAAGCAGCTAATTGGGAGAATAAACATCCAAAATGATGTCTAATTTGGTTGAAAATAACCAGGATCTGCTGCACAACGCTGGGAAAAGATTACCAAAGTTCTCGACTCCTGACTTAATTCGCAGTCTGACCGAAGGCAGACTGCTCACATTCTCATCAGCTGGGATGGACACTTTCTCATAAATGCCTTGAGAATCTTAAGATACAACCTTCTCAAGCCAGCCTTGGAGAACTCTCCTGTATGTTTTCAGTTACCTTTCAAAATTAAAAACAGCGCTGCCTACGGGGCACTTGTTTGGTTTGAGTGTGAAAGCCCTTCCAGCCAGTCCTTCCGTGAAGGCGAAATAATAATTTGAGAAGTGAGAATAAAAAAATCAACTTTATCCACATAATGACAATCTATCAAGGGTACTGACTTCTAAAAGTCAGTTTTAGTATGAATACAAATGTAAAATGACGCTTTTAAATGTTTCCTTTCTTTATTCACTCATTTGACAACTGTTCTGTGTCTGCGTGCTGTGTGATTGGCCACACGGAGCTACAGCTTAATAGCTGGATGACGGACAGATAAAGGATGTTCCGTATGGAATGAGAAAAGTAGTTCCCTTGGAAATTTTACATGCCTGCATTAAGTCACATAATTCTATAGACGTTCTCTGCCAGCTTTCTAATGTTTCAAGCCTGTTTTCACTCCATTATTTTTCTCTAAGCAGACTTAACCTTAGAAACCGAATAATGACATCCTTCCTAGAGGGGGAAAAAAAAGTTTCCTCAAATTACTTGAGCGGACTTCCGTTGATGTTTTATTTTCAATAAACCTTGAGGCAAATAGCCACTTTTGAACTTTGCACTTTGCCCTCTGAGTTTCACAACCTGGCAAAAGATCAATACCAGAGTCAGAAGTGTTAGCAAAAATGAAAATGATATGCACAAATTGTTATTTATACAAGTCCCTGATTTTGTTTACTGAATTTAATATAAACCTTCGTTTTTTGATTAAAAGCAAATGTTGAAGTTCTCTGTGGGGACCTGCTGTTCTAGATGATTATGTCTTAAAAAAAAAAAAACCTGCAAAGGGCAGGAATTAACTTAGAAAGGCAGATCCCTAGCAGGAATTTCTTTAGTATTAAATAGCAGAAGATGATGCCTCTGCCATGTCAATACGTGGAACAGAAAAGGGAAAAGAAGATCACAGAAGACATAACGCTTTACCTATTAAGGTCTTCAGAAATAGGTATCATTCAAAAAATGGGTGTAATATGCCCAAGGTCATAAAAATAATCGTCCTTTTGAATTAGTTATTCTACTTCTTGAAATTTACCAAAATGAAATAATCAAAAAAGCACACACACATGATGTCTTTGGTGGCTATGGCACTTTATTTCTTATTGAAATAGCAACATTAAATGTAAAAAAAAATTATAACAGGAAAATAAACAAATAATGATCATATTCATGTATTATAGAAGATAAATCCACTTAGACTATTTTGTAGCATAATTGAGAAAAGTATCAATGAATTCATGTATGGGAACAGAGCAAGATACTAAAACTGCATATCCAATGTGATTGACTATTTATAAAATCTATAAACACATATAGATGAATCTGCACAAATCCATTGGCCTATTTATCTGTTTTTATTGAAAACGCTTTTATCAAAGACTATATAGTGCTTTTAGAATGAAGCAGTGATTGTTAAGATTGGAGCTAACTTGTTTAAACTGATTTCTAGACACAAAAAGAAAACATACCGCATTTATCAAGACCTTGTGTATTTCATAGCGTCCAAAGAGGCATGTGCCAATGGACTGCATACTCATTTGTTTCTTCTTTTTGGGGTTTCTCACTACTGAGAAAGTAAACCTTAGCTACTAAATTAAACACATTAATAAATAACTATGGTACATTCAGTCTTTACTCGAGACTCCTAGGAATTTCAGAAGTTTATAATTCTTGTCCTCAAGGAGTTTACTATCTTGCTGGGGAAAACCGACCTAGTATTTGAAGTATGTACAGAATAATTAATGAACAATTTGTGTGGTCTTCACCAATTGTGTGGTCAGTTTCCTGAGTTTATTCCTCATCTCATAGGAAGTTAAAACTTTAGAGAGTAGCAAGGATCTAGCGGAATTAATTAACAAGAACAATTACAGTAAAGCCACAATTAAGTTTATTACATTGTACTTAGGGCAGCTCAAATTAAGTTCTTTGAAACACAGACGTGAAGTATGTGCATTTTTTACTTGATTTTGGTTGTTAGGAAATTAAAATAAAAACACCTGATTACAGCATTTAGCCCATGTTTAGGAATTCCAATGAAAATAAAGTATTAAATAAAAGAATTCAATCTCAGCTAGAGCCAATTTAAGCACAATCCACTGTCAAATGTTTGGTGATTTATTTGTAACCATGATAGTAATGTTGTGACCCAGTGCAAAGAAAGCCCTTTATAAGTGACTCTTCTGTATTATGCCCTCAGATCTTATACATCATCTTCATGCAAGCTCCAACTTAAAAACAAACAAAACGAAAACTGAATAATGAAAAAACAAATGGAGACAAAACAAAAATTATTGGATACAAGGCTCAATATCTGTAAGTAAGTAAATATCACATTGGTTCCTTGGAATTTAGCAGGCAAGAGTTCACATTTCACTCCATTAATTTGTTCTTTTTACTGCCCACTCTAGGAAACAAAGAATGGAAAACAGCCCCCAGATTTACATCTTAAGAAACTCATGGCATTCTTATCGGTAAGATATTCTTCCATCATCAATTTTTTTGATCAAAGATCACATCTTGTCTGGTAATGATGTCAAGAAGAAACGTTTCAAAATAAAACCACTATAAAACTTAACACCTGGAATAAAACAGCTACGGGTTGACCAGTTGTACAACTAGAGTATAGTAAAGTGCGATTAATTTATGACGATTTCAGAATAAAGATATCACACATGTTACTTTGTGTAGGATTTCAAAGGAAATGATCGTACATGTATTTAGCAATCTGACGTAGGTAGATGGGTATCTTTACTAGCTTAGTTGTCATATTTTACTTTCAGTTTACATACACGTAGGCAAGTTTTACTGCCCCAATATCTTAATGACAAGAAAAAAAAGAAACATTAAACATTAGTTTAATGTTTCTATTTTTCTATGTAAAAAGCAATAAGTATAACTATAAACATGTTTTGGGGGCAATAACACTCACTCCCCATGACCTTTAAATTTACCTCTCCTTACACAGAAGTCACTTCCTATACAAAACTAAGTCAGCTGCAATATGAAATGTACAGCTGAAAATTCATTCCTTTTATTTTAAATGAAATGGGCCACTAGATAAGTCCCACGAGTGACATTAATGAGTCACTTAAACATTAGGTGGCCGGGCTGTCCAGAGAAAAACTTTCCAGGGTCCCTTGTGAATGTCTCACTTATATAAACCAGAATCCAGCGCTCCTTTCCTTCTGAAAACTGACCAAAGAGATGTCCCATAAAGAGATTTCCATGTTTTATTTTGTTCCATTTATTGTTTGTCCAATGTCAGAGTGAGTTTTAGAGTAAGAGGGAAACAAACAGAGTGATGGAAACGCACGTTATACAAGTAAGCTCAAAGAGGGGACCGCACGGGATACACTGCAAGGTACCAGTGAGCACCCAGGTTCTCAGTATCGCTCTGCCTCTTCCTAGTAAAGAAAGTTGCTTATAAAACAAACCACACACACTGGCGGAACTCACAATTGGAACATTTAAATGATTATTTGCTTCTCTTTCTACCAGCTTGTAAAACATTATTTTCTTATTCTTCCTTAAATGGCCTGTGCTAATTACACCCCATGACCTTTGCCCTCCAAGTGCCTTCATTTATGGCAGCGCATTCCTTTCTGGGGCAACACACTTGCCTGGTTTATAGGATGCTGCTACCAGGCCCTCCACCCCTGCCTCCTGCTTCCTTCCCTAGGTCACGAGTCTAACTCACCAATACAACTCAGCCGAAGAATTCACTTTCCAGGGGAGGCATGTAATTCACCCGAATCCCAAGGAATAAATACAAAATCATATAACTGATCTCCCCCTTTTGGAATATCAAGCATATTAAGAAATACATGATTTGTTTCTTTCCCAAAAGAGAAAAAAAATAACATTTTAACCTCGGAATAAATAGCCAGATTACCACTGTGGAGTCATTTCTTGAGGGGTTACATAAATGACGGTTCGGCTGACTCCTTTAACACTCTGAAGCTGCAAGCTTATAAACTGTTTTGAAACTTCCAACCTCAGTCTAGTGTGGTTCTAAACTGGCAAGGAGAATAGAAGGTGGAAGTAAGACCCCATGTCATTCTAGGAGTAAAATGTTTTTAAAATGATGTATTTTTTTTTTAATTTTTCTTCCGTCTAATAGAAAGTTGGAACTCTTAGTTTTTATGCATTTGTCCAATTGCTGAATTCAGCACCCTTTGGTTTATGGCAAGAATCTGAATGTAGAAAAACTGACCTAACAAATAGAAGATTGTTATTAAAACAGAACCAGAAGTGAATCATTCAGAAACGAGCTCAACATTTCTATGCACAGGGACACGTAATTTAAACCATTATTACTATTACCCAAAGTTCTGATAAGTTTGCCACAATTACTTATTTACTTCAGAGGAACGTACTTAAGGAAGTTAAACTATTTGATTAATTACTTACGACCCTTAATACATTCCCAGTAGCTGGATTTATCTATAGCATGACCATAAATAAAAATTTCAGTCAATTGCTAAACGATTCACATTTTTTCCTTGCAAATTTGACTGAGAAAAAGACAAACACCAAAAGAAGAGAGAGTGTTTGTCATCCTTTTGTGTTTGTATGTACTGACATGTAAAACTACGTAAGGTGTATCATTTTAATAAAATCTCTATTACAGAGAACACTTTCATTAAGAAAACTAGAATGCAGTAATTTATTTGAAGTTGCATGTAATTAGTCAAACTGTTTTGTAGAAGAAATAATACAATTCATATTAAATTATTTTCATTTAAGAATGTTGAAATCCAGATTCACACAAATGATAAATCAGAACTAAATAATAATTCATTTACAAAAGGATCGCTGGGTTGTTTCTTTAATTAGTAAATGTTCAATGTGTTTGAATATATACATACATATATATTTAGCCTATATATGTGTGTGTGTGTGTGTGTGTGTGTGTGTGTAATTTACAACAATTTTATTTACAAGCAAGTTTTCCGTGAAGGGCACTGTATACATATTAAATGTCTTACCTGTGGTTTTTGATTTTGTGTTACATGCTTTGTCCATGGATCACGTTTTAACATGTGATGACTTCTCTGGAGAGAGAGAGGAATCTTAACTTGTCATCTCCTCAAGGATAGTGAGGATCACAAGCGTTAAAATTCTGGGACGCTGTTCTCCTTATGATGTCCTGGGTTCTTTCTCCCCACCCAGGTACCAGGAACATGGGCTCTCAGAAAAGAGACCAGTTACTTGCCCTGTTGTCAGCGCATCTGGAAGCCTTGTCAAAACAATATAATTTTACTTTGTAACTTTTTGACATTGGTATTTATTGCACCTGTCTTTGGGCATGATTTATGACCTGTCTGTTGACTATTTCTCCTCAAGTTGGAGTTTACAACATGAGATAAGTGAAGCATTTAAAGGTCTGGGTAGGCTTCAAAATGGGAAATGGACATTTTGCACGTGTAGCTCATGGCCTTCCCTCAACGTCAGCATCACCACTGAAACGGCCACCGTGATGCACCGTTCGCTCGGGTCTTTGGAGAAAGAAAGAAGAGGAAGATTATGTAAGACTGTATTTTCCACAGTCCCTTTTGCAGGGGAATTATGTGTCAATAAATTCTAATGAGTGGCAGGGAAACTCTCCATAGGGGAGGCATCCAATGGAAAACATGTGCCTGTTGTAAGGAGAGCCCAGTGACCTTTTGTCTTGGTAATGGTATCCTGGCTGGGACTCACCAGTGTTTCTATCTATCACCAGAAAACATACTTCCCATTGGCAAAATTGCACATATTTGAAAAGCAGCCATTCTAATTAAATTGCTTAACTAAGCTGCAATCAAGAAAGCTTTCTTTCCTTGACTCTCCCCCTCTGGGCCTTGGTATTAGTTTACAATTGTTTAGCAATTCCCCTGAATCTCATGAAGTACACACTCTAGATATGTTTTTGTTCTACGTTTTCATAATAAAACGTTTTAAGCCCTTCAATTGCTACTCTCCAAAGTTCCTATGAATGTGATTTCTTTTAGGAAAATTCTATAACTACCAATAACACTTAACATTTTCCTTCAAAATGTTTGAAATGTGTGGATGGAATCTGTTTGTCTGTTTCCTCAGACCTGCAAAGTTTTTCTCTGCACTGAACCTAATGGAAAGCTACATTATCTTAAAATAATATTGAGCGTAATTTACATAATTGTACAAGTGTAAATTTTTGCACTTGAAAATTAAGGGAAAAATTAAAATTTAAAGTTTGTATGTGATACCTCAGGAAAATATGCAATGTTTAAGCTAATTTTAAATTGGTAATGCTTTTATCCACTTCTGAGATGTACCTAAAAACTCACAATTAGTGTATCTTTGGCGTATTTCCGCGCAGTGACAGTTGGCATCAGCCTCTGCAAGTTACCTCACTTTAATTAGATGGCAAATATTCGCTTTAACATATCTAGTTTATTACGTGAATGCACTTCAAAACTTCATTACAGAAGTCCCTAAATTATAAACGAAGTGAACATCATTCACACAGAGTTGAAATTAGAGACTTCTGACACAGTTTTAAGCAGACAATCAACCTAATTTTCTGTACACCAGTAATTCAGACGAAAACTCTGCCTAAAAAAAGATAATTAATTTTTGTTTTCTATGCTAATTCTTTAAGGCAGCAATGTTTTTTTGGTGTATAGGCAATAATTTGTATAGCAAAGAATCCTGCATGTCTCTGAGTTCTTTTACTATTCTTCTCCCTAACAATGCCCCAAGTATTTTAACATTTTTAATCTCAGAAATGATAATCTAACCCTTTAATCATTTTTGTTGTACCCCTCTGAGTTCTCTCAAACTTCTCTGTATCATTTAGTTGTCATTTTTGTTGTTCAGGGACCAAAGAGGGATAATTCTGTTGGGACAGATGGATCTCAGTCACTTTGTAGTTTATATACTGTTAAGCTGTTGTGCAAACTCATTCAGTTTGGCTCCCAGATTTTCTTCTGCACATTTACGCAAAGGCAACTCCTTTCTGTCTTCTTTTGGTGCAACTGTATTTTATTCCCATGAAAACTTACGCAACGTCTTCCCTTTTAGAAGATTAGGGACTTTGTTTCTTGACAAATACAAATAAGACGGGGACACGTTTGTGAACTCTGCTACCTAGGTCAGTGCGGTGGAGTCTATACAAGTCATTCCACTGTCAGCTCTAGCCATTTCTGTTAGGCCATCTCCAATTCAGACAAAAAAGAGACTTCCCTTTCCCCTCAATGATACAATTTCCTTCTTGAACCTACTCATCCTTAGGCAAATCGGAGCCTGCCAGTGTGTTACCAAGCCAGTGACATCAGCACTGGCAGGACATTAACTCGAGATTAGCAATGGCCCCATGACATCACCCTCTTGTTCCTATCGAACAGATGGTTTCTGTATATTGTGCAATTTTAGATCATTATTCATGGTTTGGGTCAGTATAATTCAGGAAGCCAAAAAACTGCCAAGAAAAATTGACCTGGAACCAGTTCAAAGACTCAAAATGATTTTACTGATTAGACGCCCAAGTTTTCATTTTCCAGAAGGACATCATGAATCATCAAGTCAGGATAATACCTGAGTCATTTTAGCAAGCGTGGCGTTAAGAACTTCAAAACAGGATCATCTTTGAAGGGTTAACCTTCAAGACGTGTGATAGTAAGCTATCCAAGGAACTGTGTTGGGTGCAACTGAACTGGGGCCAGAAACTATTGACCAAGGCAACTGGTTTGTTTGAACTGGATGGTTACTTATTTTCACCTTATGCTTGTTGACTTCATATCCTCGCTTCTGCTCAGCTCAGGGACAGTGAAGATGTATGTTTTTAAACACGCCAGACAGGAAGTTATTCTGAGAGGCCTTGTTCAGGCATTATACCAAAGCTAGAAGATAAAGCACAGATTTGGCTGGCCGAGAACATGGAAGATAAAGTCACGTTTAAGACAAAATAAAATCTAAATGCGTTCAGAGAAAGCTTTACAAAAGACCACAAACTCATATATTCTTTCTCTTAAGAACCCGGAAGGAATTTTAATAACTGTATGCTCCACTTAGAATACGTATTAGCTATTTTGGGGAGATGTACCCCGTTATATTATCACTGCCACGGGACAAATCTCCTGCATGGGTCGTTGCAGCTTTGTTTCTAAAAAAAATTAGTGCTCTTCCCAAAACTCTATAGATGTCTGCCCCCATCAACCACAATTCCTTCTGTCTGGGTGCTGGTCCACAGTCTCTGATTATCTTACTTATTTACAATTATTAAGACTCTTGTTGCCACCCACTTAATTGAGCATAAATTTTCCATTAAGAAAATAAGATCTTTGCCCATGTCTGTGTGGTCTTGTTCCCACCCTCCTCCCTCCAGGTCTGACCAACCATCCTTCCTCCTCCCATGATGCGTGCGTGCCTGGCAAAGTCACGCACACTCTTCGCAAAGAAGTTTAGTAAAGCCTATTATGACTCACTCTTGACGTCACAAACGATGCAACGTTATTAGAAATTTGTAGGCAACTGAAGTCTCTCCATGTGGGACTATTGCTTGTCTTTGTTCAAAAGTTTTAAATTTATAACTGGGCATCTGAGACAGGGTCCTCACACTATCACAGAACAAAGCCCACTGAGACATATGCTTCATGGTTTGTATAATGGAGTGAACGTACCGTTGTGTTCCAGGTTCTCTCATGATTTGCACAGGTGTATTCTGTGCCCTCCTCCCTGTGATCAGCACATCATTCTGTAATAAGAGCAGCATTCCAATGAAGAGGAGGGGCTGGAGAGGTGGGAGGAGAGAAATATTTGGTACCCACTTGAAAATGATGCAATGGCCAAGACTGCATCTTCTATGCTAGATTTTGAGGTCAGCCTTCACCTCCTCAGTGCTTATCACACTGTTTGTTACCTATTAGTGACCTAGTAAATGCCTGGGAAAAGAATGTTGAGTTGTCATTTTATTGTTGTATTTCAGGGGGGCATCTCCCAGCTTGAGTCTCTCCAGGCTGTGACGTGTTATCTTTATGACACCTGGCAAGTCACTGATTCCACGTAAACCGTGGGCTTCTCGTGTGCACGTGAGGAGGGTGTGTACAACGGATCACGTTCCCGGCATGTAGGTCGTACGCCGGGGCTCGTCCTTGATATTTCGTGTGCGTGAGCTCATCCGATGGCTATCGAACACCTAAGATGTAAATGCTACTTTTTGAGTCTACATTGACCCGTGAGAATACCGAGGCTCAGAGAAGTGACTTGCCCCCACTCAGGAGCTGAGGGGCCAACTCAGGCTGTTACGCCTCCCAAAAATGGTACTTAATGACCATTACGCTACACTACTTTGTTACTGGGTCTAAAGGCAACATACCTGTAAATCACGTGATACACAATGCCTTCAAAACGTAGAATTCCATGATGTAACACATAAAGATGGGATACAAAGTTTCTACCCAGACCCTAACCGGTTCTTCCAGTCTATATAAAACCCGTGGTGATAATTATGATGCTATGGTAGAAGTGACACAGGAAATAAATTATTTATTGGAGTTAATCATTGATGGTACTTATCTTCTTCCAACTTTCCTCAAAATTGATATTAGGGATAAATCACAAGATCTTTTTAAAGGTACTGAATTTTCATATTCTATTTTCTGGATAGTCATTGATATATTTGCAACTATCTCATGTAATATACTCATTTTGAAGATGGTTGTCCTAACGTACCAATGAATGGAAGAGTAAGAAAAGAATTCTCTGCGAGTACAGCTTAATCACCACCCTGCAAAACATTCAGTCTTTCTATCTTGTTATAGTTTAAATCTCATTTCCAGGTCCTATTAGATGGAAATTCTGGTGGCTACAGGAACAGGCGAAAATAAGAATACAATTTCCTGGAGGAATGATGAAAACATGCCTCCTGTACTTATGCGAAGGAAGCTTCAATCATAGATAATAATGGGTTCAGAAAAGCCCAATTTTTACTGCAACATGAAACATCACCTTGTGTAACTGTAACGTACTCCAGCCGTAACACACTGGCAAGCTGCTTTTGTCAAATAATCGAACAATTTAATCATTTTGGTAGCTCGCCACCTACATGCCTGCCGCCGCCCTCCCTAACGCGTATACCCAGTGATGTGAGTAATAACAGCCTCCCATTGAGTTGACTTAAGTTCCAGAGTGACGTGAAGTCTGAAAAAGAAGCACGCTTTTTAAATAGTGGTGGCGACTGGGGAGGGAGAGCATAGAAATTCCAGCAGCTTCTTTTGGTTCTCTTTTTTCAGTGACTGACCTAGCTCTGAGGGGAATTAAGTACATGCTTATGATTCAATGTTAGGGTTTTTTTTCTTTCTTTTTTTTTTTTTTCCCAGTTATGGCAGAAAGGACACTGTCTGGGCTGGCCTCATCACTCAGCTCTGTCCCTTTCAACAACTTAGCTGTTGCGTTTACCAAGCAATACCAAGAAATGCCTTTCTTAGGATGCTCTGTCTGTCTCTCTGGAATATAGAGGTTTTTTTGTGTTTAGACCTGCCTTTCCTGCATTTAAATCACTACTTTCGGGATTGGATTTAGGTGGGAAGATTGTTCCTTTAGAGCGATTCCCTGGGGTTGGGTCCTTGCCATAAATATCTGCTCCGCAGTGACTTGTAGATTCCTGCAAGCTGATAAATGCCTTTTTTTTTAATTTAAATTTTTTTAAATTTTTTTATTTTTTAAATTTTTTTTAGATAAATGCCATTTTCTACTTTCCTTATTTTCCACTCACACGGCACGCTGTTTTCAGTCTGCAGAAATGAAATGGGTACTGCCTTCTTTGCTCCTGCAGAAATCAAATCACGTGGACTCCTGCAGAGCACTGGAGAAATGAAACATACCCTTTAGTTGGTAACTTGATTTGACATATAAACAGATGAGCAAAGAAAGAAAAAGTACCAGAAAGAGGTTTACTTGGGAATTTCTTCCGAATTTCTTTGCTAAAGATGCTCTAAAAATGTAAAATTTGATACGTTTGAGGGAAGATAGCTGTGTTTACAGATACTTTTCACCAAGTACCCACTGATAAGTTCTTGTAGCTCCTGCTTGCTGTTAAACGTCACATTTTGAGGCTTAAAAAAGGAAAGGCTAAATGGAGGAGTGTTTTATGTCACTGAATAAATAAATATAAACTGTAATACTTTCCTTCCAGGAGCCAAAGAACGTTCCTTGCATTTTGAAAACGCCTGGCTCACAGTCGCTTGTCTGTGTGGATTGAAGCATTCTTTTGAATGGTCAAAGTAGACAAAAACTTGATTACAGAAGGGATTTTCTCAAAAGAGATCCCATATTTTATCTTACTACTCAATCCAGGCTAAAATCATAAAGAGATCAGGGGGAAATAAAAACCTACAAACCAAAACCAAACTATCACCAAAAACTGCCTCCTTTCCTTCATCACTACCAGAGGCAGCCAAAACATGTCTGCTGCAAGGGAAATATCTGTAGCCTCCAGGAGCTTTGATATAATCAAGGCCAGTGAGACGTGCCAGACCCTTTCCCTTTTTCCCAGAGGCTGGAGCTCACTGCTTTCACATTTGGCTTTTAAATGACAAGCAAGGGAGCCTGCCAATAAAGCGGCGGAGCAAGCTAAGAAAACAAACAAACAAAGCAATCCTGCCCTAGACGGGGAGGCCCGTGACAGGTATGATTGATCAGGTGTCCAGCTGGAAGCTGTCACCACCGAGCTGAGAGAAACAGGCAGAGCTGGGCATGTTTCACGGGCCAGAGACTATCACGGGGTATGAGGTCGGTAGCATTCTTCAGCAAACAAAGACACTGAAAGGATGGAGCTTGCCTGGCCGGAGCCACACGCCTCGCGGAGATGCTTACCACGTGACTCTCCTCGCGCAAAGGGATACTCGAAACTAAACATAGTGTGTTTCCTCTGGGAAAGTCTTGCTGGAGGAAACCGCCCTGCACGACACACTAGGTCCTTCTGTCTGTACATTTGTGCTGAGACAGACTGAATGCTTTCTTCGTTGTTGAAATAAGTGTCTGTTTTTGGCATATAATCTCTTTAGCATCAAAACAGTCCATGGGGAGGTGCACTTTAACAAACTTCAAGATTTAAATTCTAATTACGGCGAAATTTCCTTGTTGCTTAAATGACGAAAATAGAAACCCTGCCAACTCTATGGTATTGTCTTCAGAATCAAATAGAATAATACCACATTTCCTTGATTTTAACATGTCATGGATTATAATAAGGCTTGTAGAAAGTTTTTGAGCAAAGAGAGCCTTTTTGCACACTGGGCAAGCATTGCGATTTTGAGATTAAGCCCACTAATTGAGAAATATTAAAATATGAACAAAAGGTGCACATGGAAATCGAGGAAATAAGATATACATGAAAATATTTTATAAAGAATAAAGTGCTGGAAACATGCAAGGTATTACTAACAATTAAATTACAATAAAAACATGTTAATAATATGGAATTAATAATATCCTGCTTGTTACAAAGGTAGTAACTTTGAATAACACAAAGTCTTCATATACACAGATGGAACTTAAATTCACATATACTAAAAATTAAATTGACGGAATAGAAATCCCAGACAAAGTTTATTACATATGAACACAAGAAAACATCAACTTAATGAATATATCCTGAAAACTTCAGCCTGCTTCTTTTCACTCCAACAAACACACATATTTTGTGAATAAATGACCTAACTTAGGCTGTAATATTTATTTGGTCCTTGTTTCTCGTAAGCGCACAATTTATGTTTACAAATACAGCATTTGTTTTCTAATATTTAGTGTCAAACAAAGGTAATCAAATGACACTGTAGGACTGACTGAGATGTTGATTTTTATTTGGAGAAAACTGTATAGCTTTAGCATTTTAAGTCTATATTAAACAAATTGTTTTCCCCATTTTTTATGACCCAAGATTCATGTAAATGATGCAGATTCTTTACCAAACTTCCTAGAGAGTTGTTCAAGTTTTCTATTATTAGCCATTTTACCAGGATTCAAAAAGTGACATTTATATTGGACAACTGTTCGTTTTTCACTGGCATTTCAGAGCTTTAAATATAAAATGGCTTCCTTATCAGTAGCTTGAGACTCAGCACTGGCCTTCTGTAGTATTTAACACACCCTACCAAGGAGACAGCAGGGGTATGGGGGAGGAAACCCTAGATAAGTATTTCCTTGACTATCTCTGCCAGGGCGTGCGGCATGCTGAAAAATACGCATTTTTATCTCAAGTTTTATGTCTGTCATTTTAAGATATATACAGAAATTACTGGCA
The DNA here is from genome assembly GCF_009834535.1 of Camelus ferus. Taxonomy (NCBI): domain Eukaryota; kingdom Metazoa; phylum Chordata; class Mammalia; order Artiodactyla; family Camelidae; genus Camelus; species Camelus ferus. The sequence continues at coordinate 28,224,953 of NC_045711.1, forward strand.
GTGAAAGATGAAGAAATAAATCATCAAGATCTTTTTCTGTGTGGCCAAATTCTGGTCTCTTGCCAAAATATTTTGGTAAAATATTGATGATGGGAAGGCTTTGAGCATAGAATAAAGCTATTTCCATAGGTCAGTGGTTTCCAGATTTGGTGCCTTCTCAGAATCACCTGAGAGGTGAAACATACCCACATTTGCGGGTCCACCCTTGGAGATTCTGAGGCTGTAGGTCTGGGACGGGGGGGGGGTGGTCCCAGGACAATGGGTTTTTAAAGCATCTCAGGTGATTCTAATTTAGAGCTGGAAACTGTGGCCACACAATTCAAATGAACTTTCTAGACTCATTAATAATGTACCAATGTGGAAAAAAATGTTATTTCCTCAGCAGGAGAATTTTTTTTTTCCTCTTTCATGTTGGAAGAATATTTGATAAACCACTTGGCAGGGGTGGGGAAAATGCTCAAGGGAAATGTTTAAGGAACAAAAGATGGTCCCTGGCTTCATTCCAAGCTTTAGTCTTGCCGAATGGGGTATGTAAACTAAGGGTATGAGATGAATTATTGTGGACAAAAGGGGAGAAACTTTCAAAGGTTGTACATGGAAAAGAAAATAGGGGTAAAGGCAAGCGGTTCTTAATTCAGCTAGTTCAGAACCCGCTGCCGAAATTTTTAGTAAACTGATCCATTTTTGTTGTCATTCCTGTCACTGCCTCTGATACCGCATGTAGGTAACCAAGGTCGGTAATCTATTAGGGTCCAGAGGTCTAGTTTGAGAGTCATTGTCAGTGGTTACATCAACGTCAGCTCTCCTCTTTAAAACTATAGTCCCTGAGGGGATCCAATCTAATGATTAGTGAGACCCAGTCATCCTCAAACACACTGCCCATGAACACGTGCAGCAAAGAGAGAATAAAACAGAAGCATTTCCTCTAGATGATTTATCGGAACAGTCAATTGTCTTGGTTAATTTAATGCTGAGTTGCAACTGTCCAACCTACCCCCAGAACGATGACGCATTTTGGGGAAGGCCAGAAGACATTCCACGAGGAGTGATTACATACTTGATTGTCTTCAGGAAGCTGGAGTTAATGGTCGTTCGATAATGATGATCTAAATGTCAAAGGATAGAACAACTGGCCCCTTCTGACCTCACTCATTTCCCCCCTTTTCCCCTCCCCATGAACAGTGCTTCATTTTTAACTACTTAATTCTACATGGAAAATAAGTTCAGTACACACTTTTTTAAGCAATTCATAAACTGCTACGTAGATTTGAGGTTCCAGAAACTCTAAACTAGTTTATTAAAAACACAATCCAGATAAGGTGAGGAATAATAAAGATGTTCACGCTTTGACTGACCGTTAACCAGGGCTAGGAGGTTCCTTTAGGGGACGGGGTTACCGAGAAGCAGCACGCCTGTGACTCGTCCTTCACACACTGCAGGTTAGGTGGCAAAACGACAAGGGCACTCTGCGCTGCGTGAGTGAACGAGATCCTTGTTTTTAAGACAAGGCGTGGAGCACAATATTGTCAAAATCGTGTTTTCCAAGGTGTATTTATTTTTATTTTTAATGGGACAAAATTATTCCCAGCTGTGCCACACTCTCCCCGTGCCCATTACTTTTTAATGAATCTTACAATAAGATGATTAATTCTACACACTTGGAGGCTTTGGGCTGAATGTTGTTGATTGAGCAATTACGTTAATCCACTTTTGCTTATTTTTTTGGAAGCCCGATGATGAAGGTAATTTTTCCCCCCTTTGGACTGGTCCCTCTAGAAGTATTAGGCACGTGTGAAAGGAGGTTTACACACATTTCTAAGGGCTGCCCTTGTTATTAATAATCAGTTTTAAGCTGCAGACTCCAATCTGGTTGTTTTAGTCCCACTGATAAAAGTTCATGGCATCACTTGGTTTCTGTTCCCAGCTTAGACTTTGGTATCACGCACCAGCCCTAAAACATCCCAGGGGTTTGCAATGGAATACATTAAATAAAAACACAACAGGAGATGAGCGGCTACTTGACTTAGCCGAGCACACACGGCTTTTGTTTTCAAAAATGATGAAGAGGAAGGAAATAGCACAAATAAAGGTAAAGGTTCCAAAGAGTGTTAGTAGGAGTGTGGTGGAGAGCAGCGAGGTCAGTTTAGGCGCTGGTTTGGGGGCCAGTGTGGGTTTTACAGAACAACCAAGAGGTACTGACAGGATTTCTTGATAGGATGGGCAGAAAAAGTGGTCTCAACCGTAAGTGGAAAGTCACTTGAACACTTACCAACAGCCTCAACATTTCTCGAGAGGCCCTGTATGACAGTGCGAACAAAGATGGAGAATTTTAGAATAATCCACATAAGACGGGGCATTGGATTATGTGATGTTGATTTTGCGCATTGTTTTTCGTTTCCTCCCGTGCATGACCTTCCATGTGAAGAGTTTCTTATTTCTTTGTGGACCTTGTTGGGTTGGGTTGAGCCCCGTGAGATAGCCAATATTCGATCATTTTTGACTAACTAAAACAGCAATTTAGATGGTTTAAAATCATAAATATACAAAGTAAGCCTGTAACAGGGGTTTTATTTCCTTCTTACTTGGTTCTTTTAGTTGCTGCCATTACTATTACAGGAGGAAAAGTGTTAACCTTGGAGAGTTCCTACGTGGTCTTTCGGACCACCGTATGACTGCAGGGAACCCTGTCTTAAACCACTGGTTCCTCCTGAGAAGATTCAGGACTCCTGTGGTAGAGAACAAGGAAGGAAGTGGGAGAGGATGAAACCAGAAAGGCTCTGCACGTGTGAAGGCTGGAGGTTCCATTTTAGTGGAGTGGGAATGTGGGATGACAGCTGTACCGCGGAAGGGAAACGGCTGATGGGAGCAAAAGTAAGTTTGCTGGTAGGTAGTTTGGCGACAGATTATATTTTCATTTCATTCCCTTCAAACGATTGGTGAAGGATTTGAATTTGACTAGCTTCAAAGAATGTCCTTATCAAATGTGAAAGGAATTAAACCATATATGCATGAAATTGTTTTCTCCTGCCTCTGTTGTATGATTCAATGTAAAGTTAAATTTTGTACTGTATTATTTATATTATGTAGCTCTGTCATTGTGTGAATTATACATTCAAAAACACACACTACAACGTTAAAAGACTTAAAACTCAAAACTACGCATGGTCCTGATTATGGGTGATTCACAGGTGACTATGTGAAATTTATCTATCTTGAAATTACTTTTGGTCACTTGGACTGAGTCCTTAGGACACTGCTTTGAGACAAGCTCCACAGAGCAAGCATGAGTTTACAAACTGCACACTTTCTTTACAAGAGAATTTCAAGCTTACTGAGTCATTCTGTTCCCCACATAATATCTTAACTATCCTGCAACTCTGAGGGCTTTAAAATCTGCCTTGTTTAAATCTGGCCTCATCAGAGAATTACTTATGTGGCCAAACTGATTTCCTTAGATGTTATTCTGATGTCTTTTCCTTATTTTCCAACAGGTTTTTACAATTTTTTATTTATTTATTTTTATTTATGTTTACTTATGAAATGATAATTGTCTGTTTGTAAGCAATAATGGCGCGCCTGTTAAAGGAAAAGGAAGCTGATTTTAACGTGAAATTTAGTAGACTAAACAATGACGATGAAACCGGGCTCCAGCCATGAGGCTTCTTACCTTTCTTCGGCTGATTTCATGAATAATAGACACCAAATATATCTGAACTCTTCTTACACACACTTGTGCAGCCAGACTCAAAGCTAAACATCCAATTCAAATCTGTACAATATTCTCTAGGTCATGTAAACATGTGAGTGTGTGGTGTGTGTGTGTGTGTGTGGTGTCTGTCTGTGTGTGGTGGGGGTTGTGTGTGGGGGGTGTGTGTGGTGTGTGTGTGTATGTTGTGTGTATGTGGTGTGTTTGTGTGTTGTGTGTGTGGTGTGTATGATGTGTGTGTATGTGGTGTGTGTACATGTGTGTGTGTGTGTGGTGGGGGGGGTGTGGTGTGGGGGGTGTGGGGGGTGGGGGTATGGGGTGGGGGGGGGGGGGGGGGGGGTTGGGGGGGGGTGTGTGGTTCTGTGTTATGGTTGTTTGTGTGTTTTGTTGTGTGTGTGGTGTGTGGTTGTGTGTTTGCTCTTGTGTGTTGTGTTGTGTGTGGAATGTGTGTTATGTGTTGTGTTTTTGTGTGGTTGTGTGGTAGTGTGATGTTGTGGTGTGTTGTGTGTGTGTGTGTGTGTGTGTGTGGTGTGTGTGTGTATGATGTGTGTGTGTTGTGTGTGTGTGTTTGTGTGTGGTGTGTGTGTGTGGTGTGAGGCATAACCTGTCACACCCGAGTCCACTTAATCTGCTCCAGCACAGACACTATAGCTGCAACAGCAGCCACGACAGGAGTTGGTACGTGGCTGAGTAATGGTATTTCACTGTCACCCTGAAAAGCCACCCAATATTTTTAGAGCACGTTAGGTCGTTACGGGTGGTGTCAACCTCTTTCTTCTTCCTTCATGAGGTACACAGTCGTTTTGGACTTAATGATCTTAGCTTAGCGTCCCACATGGCCTTCCCCGCAGTAATAAATATTACAACACATGCCCCCAAACAGATAATTTATCAAGCATCAAGGATGTCTATTTAATTACACCTCTAGGAGCTGTAACACAGGTACTGGGTAGGTCCACGGCTATTCTGTCCTCACTGGGAAGCGGACCTCTGCAAGAACTGCGCAGTTATACAGCCCCAAAGTACTCCACCTACGCTGAGGCCGTGGTGATGCTTCTGGCTACCGGGTATGCCATCTTGAACATTTTGTGCCAAAATTCTTGAAATCCCTGAAATGTCTGCTAATATATTTGGCATGATGTTGCAGTGTCCCTCGTGGGGATCCAGCCTCTTCTTCAGTCAATGGCTTCTAGGTCTGAAGTCACTCAGGTTCAAAAACTGGGCAAGGGATTTTGACCTTTCATTACTGTGGTTGACTTCAGTTCCCTTATCAGCTCTCCTTCATTTATTTTTCTGTTGCAAAGTTTGAGCAGTACCTTGTTTGGTCGCCAGTCTAGCATATCCCCATGCTGATGGTTTTACCCCTCTACACAGCCCTGTGCAGAACAAGGGCCCCTAAATGTCATCCTTACTTTGCATTCAGTGTAACAACTGTACCCACTTTGCCTCTGGTGATAAAAACAACCTGCCGTCCCTACTATTTTGACATCCATTCAGTCCCATTACCGTCAGGAGCCAAATTCTGTAACAATATCTCCTCCCATTGGAGGACAGCCAGCTCCCTACAGAGGACAGCCACCACCACAAAGTTTCTCTAATAATGTCGGCGCTATTGTGTCTAGAAAAATCTCAGCATGTTTTCTTTACTCTTACAGTACAATTCACTTCGGACACCAGATATGTGGGTTTCCCACACGTCAAGCAATTCTCCCCAACACCAGCCTGGTGTCCTAGAGGCCAATTCAATCCTGACACTATGTGCCTGGAGTTAGTGTCAGGTCCCGCAAGTTAAGTTCTCAGTCCTACAAGACGGCCCCCACTTCGGATTATGTCAAAGTTGGAGTCGCTTTTACCTGCCATTAACTTGCGTTTCCTCCACATTGATGCGGTTAGTGCACCAAAGGCTTTTAGATCAGTGCTGGTTGATGATCTGCTTGCCTCCTCCTGCTTTATTGTTACCAAACCAGACTTCAAAAACGTAGCATTTAACTCCATAATGATTATTTTATTCAATTCACTGGAAGTAAAATTTTGGCTTTTTGTTTTTTCCATATTTTTAGGAAGGAAAGGTGAGTTCCTAGGAGAATTCGGAAGAGAATATTACTCCCTTCCTGAATGCAGTTCAAAGGGTTGCTGACTCACTGCAGTAATACTAGACCCCGTGAAAACCCCACTGGACCTCGGAAGGTGTTGAAGGGATAGGAAAGGCGTAATAGACTTCAAAGGTTCCTTCCCATCTGGTGAGTCCCCCAATGACCGACCTAAAAGAGGATGGAGAAGAGAGAAGGCTCGAGTAATATTATGAGAGTAGCGTTTTCCACTCATGTTCAGGAAACCACTGAGACAAAAGGCACCGAGCAGCAGCCACGGGGCTGGGAGGCTGAAAAACACGCCGTCTCCTTCGTTATTTCCGCACAATATTCATGCCCATCTCTTAATTTGTTTTTGGAAGGAACTATTTAAAGATACAGATTTTTTTTTTAAAGATTGACCTGTATTTTTTTAATACATTTTTTAAAACTCTCTTCTGATAAAATTATTTCAATTCTTTCTTTTCCTTCATCAGACAAAAATATCAATGTGGACAATAAAATGGAATTGGTTTACATTCCCCTTGAGTGAAATAGCGAAGGAAGTTTTTGCCAGCCTAATGGCATTATTCAGAGATTTTTATATCATGTGGTTATGAGGTACAAGGCTACTTTATACCAAACTATTCTCCCCTATGCCAGCCTTAAGCTATGCATTAAAAAACACGAATTCTATACTTTCAGTTCCTTATCTCTGATCACCATTTCTTTAATTCCTTTTGGTGTTGACTATTACTTTCAACACAGTAAATGCTGAGACTATTGAAAAGCAATGTAGTCTAGACCATCAGTTTATTTACTAGGCTCTTTCCTGCTGTCTGTGATTTAGCAAATCTCTGCAAACCTAATTCTTGATGAGAAACTATTCTAGAATACGACTCGACAAGAATGTGTCCCTCCTCAGTAAGGTCTCCAAATTTAAGATAAAATCCTATGAAACGTTTCATGGGCACTGAGGATGTCACATTAGTATGTGCAACACTAATCTATGCAGTTTTAGACAGAAAAACAAAAGTCTACAGATTTATTTTAGAGAGAAGGTTTTCCCTCAAGTAGAAAAAAAAAATGGAAGCTTCACATTTTCTACATCCATTTCCTTAAAAGTGCTGATCTCAAAGAAGAGTGAAAATTGCGTATCATGTTTACGTTTCCTGCCACAGAGGGAATGTTCATTTGTTTGCTTTGCTTCCCCCAAATACAGTCTCATCACCATGCTGTGCAGTGATCCATCACTTTAAGAACCTATAAAATACACTTCCTCTAGTTTTCTTTGTTTTGTTTTCTGATGAGAAATCTGTAGTCTTTCAAATGGTTGCTTCCCTATATGTAATTTTTTATTTTCCCCCCTCTGGCTGCCCTCAAAACCTTTTGTAATTTTTATCATAGTTTGATTATAGGTTGTCAGGTGTAGATTTTTTTTTTTTTTTACTTCATTCCGTTTGGGATTCACTGAGTCTCTTCATTCTGAAAATTTACATCAGTTACCAAATGCACAGTTTTCAGCCATTATTCCTTCAATTATTTTTCTGTACCACATGCCTTCTTTTATCTCTTTCTCGAACTCTGGTATTGTGACTCCCTGACTTTTGGAATTATCACACAGGTATCTGAGGCTCTGTTCATTTATTTTTCAGTGTTTTTTTCTCTGTTGTTCAGAAGGGATAATTTCTATTGATCTGTCTTCACTGACTCCACTATCATCTCCATTTTACTACCGATTTTTTAAAAATTTTAGTTAATTTTATTTGGGGTTCTAATTTTTTTATTTGGTTCTTTTTTATAGCTTCTATTTCCCTACTGAGACTTTTCATTCATTTTAAGAGCATTTTGTCTTACCATCTGGAGCCACGTTACAATGGTTGCTATAAAACGATCTGTCTGATAATTCCAACATTGAAATGATCTGTTATCTGTTCCACCCCCTGCAAGTTGTCAGTATTTTCCTGGTTCTTCACAATAATACAATTGTGTATTGGATCCTTATGGTATGAGATTCTGGATTATTTTAAAATTCTATGGATTGTTTTAGCAGACAGTCAGCTCAGTTAAGTTCACAACACAAGTAATAACCTATCTTTCAATATCCATTCATTTTTTTTTAAACTGTACAGTACTATTCTGATGTTTTCCATATGTGTCCTAACCAGGGAGAAATCTGAGCCTTTCTGATATTGTCCTACTGGTTCCTAGGACTTTGTTAATGCTTTTTAATTCTTTTTCTTTCTTTTTTTCATATTAAATAATATTTGTTAATCTATCTTCAGGTTCACCGACTCTTTACTCTGTTACGTCCCATTCGGCCATTGAGCCCATAAAATGAATATTTATTTTGATTATGTTGATTGGATCCGTAGCACCAAATAATTTAGATGCCTTGAAGTATGACAATCAGAGAGTGGAAAATTAATGGTACAAAATTTCAGGGACTCACATCTTCAGTGAAGTTGAGGGCTCTAAATGTCTAAATATGTCAAAATATCCCCTTGAAGATAGAATAAAATTTGCTAAAATTTTACCATCTGCCACTCAAAAAGATGTGTAAAAAACATGGTGGATAATTTTGAATTTGGGGGGTGGGGGGGCAACACATCACTTTTGAATGTGCCACTCCAACCTATTTCCCTGATCAGTCCCCAGATACCACATGCGCTCTGTTTCCTGAGATCATTCCTTTTATCGATTTCTCTATCAGTCAGCATCTAGACTCGAGACAGAAATCACATGAGTTATTCAAACAGAGAAAAGAAAGAACTGAAAATTAGATATTGAAGGATGGAAAGGACACAAAGACATCCTGGAAATATTTACATCAGTAAACAGTTACCACCCTGTGACTCGGCGAACGTGGAAGTATTAACACTTGAAAGCTTGGAGAAGAAGCCGTGCACGGGGGGTGCAGTTAGCTGGTGCCTATGGCTGTCTCTGAGCTCAGACCAAGGACCTTGTGAGACTGGGACCCGGACCTTTGGGGAGGATGAGCTGGATGACTAGTGATAAAGAGACACGTGGAGGTTTATCTCTAAGTGCTGGGAAACTAGAAACAGGAAGCAGCAGCCGCCCTGGAATGAACCACAGCAGCCAGGGTGAAAGAGAAAAGCTAGGATGAAGCTGACAGGTGGGATAACAAAGAAAAAGCCAACAGGAAGCCCCTATGGAAAAGCAAGCCCCTTCTTCATCTTCCAGTCGTCCAGTGCACCTGTATCATTGCATCCACAGGGTGCCGGCAAAGCAGGAATGTGGGTGGCGGAGTCCTAGCTCCATGTCACAAAAGAACTCGGAGAAAAGTAGATCTGAAGTTGAAAATCAGTAGCTTAATAAGTGGCACCCTAGGTAAGAATTACTTAGTGGTCTCTAGCTTATGTGCGAGCACTTTAATCATGTTTTGTGCACCCAGATGAAGATAAAATGTTTAAATTAATACTTTTAAGAGGATAAAGACAGGCAATAAATCAGAAAAGCATTGCTAATTTCAGCTGTTTTCATGCTATTTGCCTCTTGCTGTATTACATTGCTGAATTCAGTGTAACTGCACGCTTGGAAATGCAATTTTGAGTTGGGTTCAATTGTAGCAGGAATTTTTTTTTTTTTTAATCAGAGGACATACTCCCAGAAAGATAGACCATGTTAGTTAGTCCTGCAGCATCATTCAGGTCCCTGGCATGTAACTACGTGCCACGAGGACATACAAGGAAGGACTTAACGTGCTGAGCATGAATTTTAAAGTGATGGTGCAGTGGACTGAATGCGTGTGTCCCCCCAAAATTCCTATGTTGCAGCCTAATAGTCAGTGGATGGGAATAGTGCCTTTATGACAGAGATTCCAGAGAGTTCCCTCCTCTCCTTTGTCATATGAGGACACAGTGAAAGGAGGACCCTCTATGAATCAGGAAGTGGGCTGTCACCAAACAGAATGTGTCAGCATCTTGATCTCGGACTTCGCAAGCCTCCAGAAGTGGGGGAATACAGTTCTGTTGTTCATGAGCCACCCAGTTTATGGGACTAAGATGGAAGTCTTGCCTACTCATGAGATACAAGATGCTTTGTTTTACTCCAGGATCAACAAATAAACATTAATGAAGAAGGGAGGAAATATGACTTAGTTTGGGACCTTATCTGAAGAACACCTGCTAGCGTAAGTCCATTTCACTGGTAAGACAAAGAAGAAAACAGAGTTTGTGGACTGTGTACTTTTATTTATCCATTCAGTCTTCTGATCATCAATTTGTTCAGTTACAATCCAAATTATCTTCAAACTTGATAAATTGGAATGGAATGGGCTTGACCCATTATATAATTTCTAAAATTATTTTTTTCTTTGTGGAAATCATGCTTTATGTGTAACAGGTCCTATTTTCAAGAGTCCCAAATCACATGCATTTCCTTAAATCTTTGGAGGTGGTTAAACACATATCTCAGGTTAAGCACAATCAGGCATGTTTATTACTTAGTAGAAGTATAACTGGTGGAGTTAGAACTTGGCTGCTGGGCATTGAGGTAAGACCTTGTTCCATTTGTCCTTTCACACGTGATGGACCTCTCCAGTCTAAGAGCTCTTCCTTTCCCTCTGGCTTGACTTCAACCTTCGGGTCTCTGCTAAGTAGTCACTTTCTTGGAAGGATCTTTCTGAACCTCTTAAGTTGACTACCTTCAACAACGTTTAATTTTTATCATCATCTTGCATTCTTCATTTCATTGTTTTTTATTGATTTATAATCATTTTACAATGTTGTGTCAAATTCCAGTGTAGAGCACAATTTTTCAGTTATACATGAACATATATATAATCATTGTCGCATTTTTTTCTCTGTGAGCTGCCGTAAGATCTTGTGTATATTTCCCTGTGCTATACAGTATAATCTGGTTTATCTATTCTACAATTTTGAAATCCTGTCCATCCCTTCCCACCCTCCGCCCCCTTAGCAACCACAAGTTTGTATTCTATGTCTATGAGTCTGTTTCTGTTTTGTATTTATGCTTTGTTTGTTTGTTGTTTGTTTTTTTGGGTTTTTTTAGATTCCACATATGAGCAATCTCATATGGTATTTTTCTTTCTCTTTCTGGCGTACTTCACTTAAAATGACATTCTCCAGGAGCATCCATGTTGCTGCAAATGGCATTATGTTGTCGGTTTTTATGGCTGAGTAGTATTCCATTGTATAAATATACCACCTCTTCTTTATCCAGTCACCTGTTGATGGACATTTAGGCTGTCTCCATGTCTTGGCTATTGTGAATAGTGCTGCTATGAACATTGGGGTGCAGGTGTCATCCTGACGTAGGGTTCCTTCTGGATATATGCCCAGGAGCAGAATTCCTGGATCATACTGGTATCTTTATTTCATTTTTGACATTTGTCACGTGCCTACAGTTGGTCTTCCCTAAGGAGAATATCAGCTCCTTGAGAGCAAAGACCTTGCTTGTGTCGTTCACCAGTGCAGCCCTGCAGAATAAAGTTGGACTCATGGGAGGCACTCAATACCTATTTTGATAGTGAAATTTAGTAGAATGGACTTTTTAGTGGAAGGCATGTATCTTTGCTCAGTTAAAGGTGTTTGTTAGATACAAACCAACACAGGGTTCTTTCTAGGCTTTCCTATAATCACATTGTTCCCGAAGGTCTGTTACTGACCACAGTCCCTTGTTCCTAACTTCCACTTCTTGCTCTGTGCTGGTGGGTGGGGTGGGGTGGAGCGGTGAGGATGAGACGTGAGCAAGTAGAGAGAATGGAGTCCTGCTGGGATCTTTTCAAGGTTGTTTCTTCGCAGGTGAAGAGTGAGGCATTGCCGAAATCCCCTGCAAGGTGTCCAGTGTGGATGTGGCCTCTCCTAGCTTAGAACCCTGAACAGCATCTTCTCTAGTTCTCTATCTGTGGAGTCCATTGATGGGTATCTGAATGGGGACAGAGGCCTCCCTGTTGAAGCGACAGCCCTGTGACTCACTTGGAAGATGAGCACAGTGAAGAGCTGCTGCGACATTCAAGTGACTAGAAATCCACAGTTCTGACTTCAAACTTACCCCAGACATTTTCAGGGGCAAATGCTCTTTGAAAGTTTTTTGAAGGGATGTTTTTCATGATATTGTATATAACTCTATAAAAACTCTGTATTGTGCTACAAACCCATCAGACTAATTCTTAGAACGACATCTTGATCTCTGAGTTCTTCTGGGATTGAGCATCAGAAAGAATCAAAGTGATCATTAAAACTCTACTTTTACATTTTGAAAAATCTGTAGATTAAAACAATAGGCTATTAATCTGTTCAGATTTTCAAGGTGAACTGTTGTGTGGGTGTATGTTTGGGGTGGTGGGGAGCCAGAGGAGTGGTGGGATATGAAACCTATTAGAAAAGGGTAGTTTGCCCCCCAAGGCTGTTCTTCCCTTTTTCTTACGCTGCTGCTTTGAAATTGGAAACAAACGAACAATTTCTCATTGTTCAGAAAGGATTTATTGGTCAGTGTTTTGGTTATTTACAATAATCTATCTATTCTTAGGAAACAGTACGTTGTATACTTATTCATGTGACACAAATGTAGGAATTCATGTTACAACACTCCTCCCTGAAAAAAGAAAGCAGAGTCTGTGCTAAAATACATACACGTAATTACACACCCCCACCCCCACAGAGACATACCTATTATTACTAAGATCGAGTTAGTCCTTAGGTAAATCTATATTTAACTTTTCCAGCAGGCCTCCACGATAATAAAGTTGTCAAGCCATTTTTCCTTAATAATTACTGACTCCAGCTATAAATCCCTAAACTGGTCAATAACCTATAACCCAGCACCTCTCGAAATGGAAGGTGGGATATTTATGTGCCCCCTGGGAACAGCTTGGGTATAAAGTCCCAAGGAGCGTGCACGCTGGCCGGGACCCCCTTTCCCCAGCCAGCACCGAAGCACAATGGGGCGGACCTCTTCCCTCTGTCCTCCCCTCCCCCACCTGCAGTGTCCGGGACCGCTTCTCTTGGAAGGCTTGAATCACACCCAACTTAACATATTAGGTGCTAGCTTAGCACACGCAGCACTAAACCACACCACAGCTCATTAACCTTTAGACTATAAAAAAGAAACAAAAAAAAAAAGAGAAACTTGCAAAAATGTCAGCTTAGCTTTCCATTTCAATAACAGGGTCCGGGGTGAACAAAGAAGGAAAATACAAACCCTCCGATTGTGTGGTCATTATTCAGCATCTCTTACTTCATAATTATTTGTTTAAAGTCGCAAAGTGAAACATATTCAGAAAATTAGCTTCTAATTGTATATTTTATTTCAAGTGCACTATGTCACTTTTTTTTCACGAATATATTAGAATGACTTATACATGATGTGAAGTTAAAGAAATCATTCTTTTACAATATGCTGAAACTTTTTCCCAAAGAAACGCAGCGCTCCATTAAGACCTTTCCCACTAGCCTCTCAGAGTTCAACAAATGTTTGTTAAGAACATATCATGTCTTAGGCACAGCTCAAGGTCGCTGGAGATGTGGCAGAGAACAAAACTCAAGACGCCGCTGTTACGGAGCTTACGTGCGTTTTAGGATTTTGCATCACTCTCTGCCATATGCTCATACGGGCTTGTGTCTTTTCCCTCAGGCTGGAGATAAATCCTAGAATGCATGACTTCCATTCTGCCTCGTTCAACATACACTCCTTCAAAAATAACAAAGACATTTTGTACATTAACAGTCAGCAGTATTTATTATTGTCCTGGAAGAGTGACAATAAGCAGGTAGGATTCAAGTATCCAAATGGCTTCTTCTTACGGGCGGAGGGCATAGCTCCGCGGTAGAGCACGTGCTTAGCATGCACAGGGTCCTGAGTTCAATCCCCAGGACCTCCATTTAAATAAATAAATAAACCAAATTAGCACCCCCCCCCCAAAAAAAAGCCACAAATGCTTCTTCTTACTTCTCCCTTCTCATGAGCAACTCCAGCCTGATGTGCACATCACAGACAGGGAGGTACATGACTTCCAGTAAAATGAATGTGTCAGCTCAGAGGCTTTGACCGGCCGTGTCCTGAAGGCCTTAACTAAGAGCAGAAAACCTCAGCCTCCAGGACAAGCAGGTTTCCTGATGGCTCCAACTGGCCATGCATTTTCAGATATCTGGAAACAGAAAAAGCCGCCAGAAAACTAAGGTTTATCACACTGACCTAGACTCTGTGTGTGTGTGTGTGTATATATATATATGTGTAATAATACATTATATTTTATTATTAATACATTATATATAATACAATTACATAATAAGACATCATATACGCATGTATCTATTATATATCAATTTGAGAGAGAGAGAGAGTGGGCACTTGCTACGCAACTGTTAAGGTTACAAAGAAAAGAAACTGCCTCCAAAGGGAAAAAAATGACTTGAGTAATTCTCAGTAGAGTTGGGAACGTGATCATTGGAGGGGTAGGATTCTGCAGGTGTTACTGCGACCTAGACACGTGGTTAGGTCAAGGAAGTCTTTCCAGAAAATACGGCACTCCATGCGATCCTTTTCAAAAGATCCAGCTCATCGTGTTTTGCACCCCCTTAGCTCCTCCCGTGAGTCAGCCTCTAGGCTAAATGCTGGGGATTCCGTGGTGAACAGCACCCGTGGTGTCCCTGTTCAGAGGAGCCTGGAACCTAATGAGGCCGTGAGACGCAGTCAGTTACAGAAAACCACATACACAGTTCAGCCGTGCCGGGGGCAGGGTGTGTCCAGCTGAAGCGTGGGGCGGGGGCTTCCCTCTGTACACACTAGGACTGAAACAACGCTGTGCGTAATAGTGTGTGTATGTGTTCTCCTAGTCACGCGGCGTTGGGATGGTTTTAAAATACAGTAATTATATTAGGGCTGCTAGTTCAATTTCTGCTTTCTTCCTTCATAAATGACTCTGCTTGGTATTTCACATATTGCTTGGGAAGATCTTCCTGCCCCCAACTCAAGTTCACAGGTCCTGATCATGTTAAGATTTCACGATCCTCACCATAACACTCTCCATTCTCGCTCCGTTTAGTTGGTTTAGGAGTGGGCAGATGGTCCAGTCCTGGCCAAGGAGACTTCAGGTTTTTAGGGGGGATTTTCAAGGGACCCTTGAGATAGGATTTCTTAATTTAAAGGTGGCACCTGTAGAAAGGCCCCTGGTGTTAGTGAAGGTACATGGCCTGTCTGGGCGGCTATAAAAGACCCCTCAAAGGCCATGACTTAAAAACCACAGTGACGTATTCCCCTCCTATGGCGCTGCTGTGCGCACATCCCATTGGACAGATCCCGGTCGCTTCATCACCCTTAGTTGAAAAGAAGGCTGGGAAATGAGGTTGCCAGGTGGGAGCCTTCTACCTTCTGCTGCAAAGAAGAGGAAATGGATATGAGGGCTAAAACCAGTAGGCTCTCCCACAATCTCCCTTAAGCCCTGGAGATTGTCATGCTTCGACTGGTTGGGGTTACCTAGGAACAACCCTAAGTTGTGGGATGAACCTAGAAACCAGAGACTTAAAGAACGTGGGTCCTTGGTGACATAACTGGGCTTCTGATGCCTGGTATAACTGGAGAGTGACTTCTTCATTTACATTTGTTTATGTAGGATGTTTCCTATTTTTCCTTAAAGCCAGGTTAAGTTGGGGTATCTTAATTGATTTGAACACAGATTTTTTTTTTCCTACAACACAGTGACATAAGTTTGCAAAACTTGTTTTCAATTTTGCCTCAAGTTCTTTGTTTCACATAATAAGTCATTTGGCTAAGTGATCAATTTCTTCTGCATTTATCACTCCAGGATACTTTTATAGCTCCCTTATTTGGATTACTGAATTTCTTTTTTGCCTTTTTTTTTTTCACTATTGAACTCCAAAAAAAAATAGTCAGAAAATCTACTAACGTTCACCACAAAGCAAGCAACCAGTGGGATAACATCTACCTTTTTCTTGTTGTTTTTAATATTTAGAAATTTAGAATTAAAATACAAAGATTTGCATTTTTAGGGGAAGCTAAAGAAGAGAAGGTGTAATACATTTGAATAGAATACCACTAATAGGTTTCTCCATTGCCCCCAAGCAAAATCTGCCTCCCTGTTGAAATGCAGAAATGTTTCATTCTAGGGCTGAGCAGAAAATGTGTAACGATTAAGCCTAAAAATCTTTTGTCATAACAGAAATCAAGGAAGCTGTCCAAAACTATCAGGCTTTTGTAAAAGGAACTGAGAAGTCAAAGTGAAGAGGTCCCCACAAATACTGGTGGGACACTTTTAATTTTGCTAGCACAGTCACTGCAATTAATAGAAATATGTCAGATGTGTTTATATCCATAAGTTCAGAGTGATACTGTAAAATACCATGCAAGTCATCTTTGAAGAAAGTCAGAGATACGATGCATTATTTTGAAAACTGATAAATGAGGAGAAAGTCTCAAGCATTTATCCTGACATTTCTGTGTGAACCGTACTTGGGGTTAGTCAACAGATTTTCTGACCTGAGGAATAGGTGACAGATTTTTATGTAGAAGCAGTCCAGCTAATTAAAAAAAAATTAGACCGGGAAATCAAATTGGTCACTTGTTGATTCCATCAGTAACTTTGAGATCTTTATACAGCATACAGCTAAAATGCTTTCGGTTACAAGAAACAAAATCAACACTGGCTTTCTTAAGCAAAGAGGAGTCAAGTAAAAGATAAGGGGTTAAAACAGTTGATGGGGAGTTAAGAGGAACAGGCTTGGAAAATAGACCAATCAGAGCCGACACCAGGCATTCAAGAAGCAGGAAGTCGTATAACTACGTTTCAGGAGAGACATTCTGGCCTGAATGCTGTGATTACAGGACACGGCCACTCCTGCTTCGGCATAAGGATTTTCGTCTTTTCTTCAACTTTGTCTTACTTGCTCAAGATTCAGATCCTGGACAAGAGCCTCTGATTGGTAAAATGTTGAGGTCATGGGCCCACAGGTTGCTCCTGGGGGTGGCTGAGCAGAGGGAGGCTCCGGTCCCTCGTGACTGCGTAGAAGGGGGAAGGCAATGCCTTATGCCAGTACCAAAAGGCTACTGTGTGTTTACTGTGCAATTCAGTAATAAAATATCTACATAGGTTTATGAGATAATATATAATATCAACATACTTTATATATTTATAAATTAAAAGGCAGTAAATGATACAGAGACAACAGGAGAAACAGAAGGAATTGTACACCTACTACAGGCAAGGTCTGTCATATGCCTCATCATTTAATCCTTAAACCTCAAAAATCTTCATGGAAGACCCTCTTTTTTCCCTTTCAGAGAGCCTCATAATTCAGGAGAATAAGTGAGGTCACTCACCAGAAATTAGCAGGGCCAGTGTTCAAAGTCTGCCTTCCCGACCACTAAACTCAGCCACCGTGAGACTCCAGGAAGAAGAAATTATGTGCAATCAATACATTGGCTCAACAGCTGACATTTGCTTTAGACTTTGAGAGTTGGGTAAGTTTTGATATTCACTATCGGGGAAAGAGAATCCCAGGAACAGGGAACCGCAGGAGAAAGACTCGAAGAAGGAGTGCATTTTGGCAACACTGGGAAAAGAAGGCTGGCTAAGATGAAATCTTGGAATGCTCTGAAGGCCAGCCTAGAAAAAGAATTTGGTCTTGAGTCTGGGAATACTTGGAAATCAGATATCTTTGACCAGGATGAGTAACAGTGTCCGAACTTTGTGCTTCAGGAACATTAATTTGACAAAATTTCATTAAATTATGTGTTGATATATGCTATCCTTGTTAAAAGAACATCGCTTCCCATTCTTTATATGAGGACACAAAACTGTTCTTCGTTGTTCTTTGTATTCAAATGATCCATGGGTGAAACTATCCCTGTGGATTATTTGGTATAGATATCCACCTTTAAACTTATATTAAGATGAAAATATCACACATCTAGCAATATTTGCCTTTTTGAACAGGTAGAATTAAACCTGACGCTGGAACATGTACAAATTTCAAAAGGTGCTTTGCAGTCAGTGTGCATCCCAGTATTTCACTTCAGAGAATCAGAAATGAGACCAAATGACTTTAACAATATCAAATTATAAATTTATGTCAAAGCCAATAAAAGTCACATTTAGCTCGCCCAACTCCCGGGTCCAGCTGGGCCTTCCACATTCCACTACACAATCGCTGTCTTCTCTCCCGCTGGCTGGGAACAAAAACAGTCTCCCAGAAACTCCTGCAGGTAGTTGAACATCCTGTGTGTAAGAAATGTTTATAATTTAGGAAAAGTCCTTCAGATTTATCCAGCATTTTATGTATCCAACTTTGGTAAAAATTGACATCAAAAGTTAAACCACCTCCAAAAGCCATATTTTGAAGCCTGACTTCTAGGATGTAAAATTATCAACAGATCAGCAGCTCACCATTTAGAAATTTAATTCCAATGAGAAATGGAAAAATCATATAAAGTTACGTGATTTTAATCTTCCCATAAAGAAAGAGCAAAGGAAGATTTATTTTTGAACTATCCAGTTTCTCTTTAAAAAATACTCAAAATTAGTGCCAAAAGAGCATTTTAGGGCTTCTAACAGAAACCATCCATAAGACCAGCCGTCATTATTTACTACATGTGTTCTACTTTGATTTTTCTTTAAAATCAAAAGGAGAAATCTAACCTTGCTTGTTTTTCTTCACTTAGCTAAATGCATTGCATAGCTTTTTGGAAAGGGTTAAATAATTTCCTCCTCTTCTGCACATTTTTTTTTCCTTTTTGTGTGTGAGGTTCCCCACTAACCATAGCTCTGTCCAAAAGGAAATTAAAATGAAATACATCAGGCATGCTGGGACTTCACACTTCAGAGACTTACAAAGCAATATGGCCTGGTTAAATTGATTGTCACTTTAACTGCCCACAGCTACTCTTCAGGAAGGGGGCTTACGGTTTTACTGTTCTTAACGGGACCATATCCCTTTTCCAATGGCTTAATTTAGGTTGTGCTGAAATTCCTATTAAAATCAGAGTCATTAATATTTCATTAAAAATACCCATGATGTCAGAAGCGGCCATTCCAGGCCTGCCAAGTTACAAAGAAAACTCTCGTTTCCCCCTGGGGTTGTGCTAACATCCTGATATCCAAACCCACATTTACATTTTTCCATCAACCTGAACAAAAAACAAAAATGAGAGAAGAAATACATCAAGTGACTGCCGTCGTCTGGTGCCTTCTCTGTTTTAATGTCTTCGGGTTGTGCCATTAACTCTGGATGGTAAGATCATAAAACCTGCCTTCAAGGATGTAAAATTATCAACAAATCAGCAGGCTGACCATTTAGATATCTCAGTTTTCCACCAAAAAACTAAAGCCTTTGACAAATGGATATGGGGTCTCTCTGTGTCAAGTGTCCTGAAAAGATTTTAACAAAAGTCCTAGAGCCAGCACCACCTTCGAATCACGGAGCTGCCCAAATGAATTCATGTATAAAATGTTAATTAAGACCCAAACTCATTATCAGGCACTCGATCAATGACTTGTAGATATTTATTATTCTTTATTATTTGATTTAGAGAAAACTTCTTGTTACAGTCAACCAACTCAACATTCATTTGACTGCAGTCATCCCTAGGTACTCACGGGGATGGGTTCCGAGACCCCCAAGGATAGCAAACCACAAGGATGCTCAAGTCCCTCATATAAACTGGCATGGTATTTGCATATAACCTGTGCACATCCTCCCGTATACTTTAAATCCTCTCTAGATAACCTACAATACATGTTCCAATGTTAATGCTACGTAAATAGTTGTTAACTACAATGAACATATTATGTAAATAGCTGCCTGTGCACAGCAAATGCAAGTTTTGCTTTTTGGAACTTTCCGGAATTTTTTAAAAACATAAATACAGCTTTGAAATCAGCAATCCAAAAATTTTAGCAATATGTTACAGTGTATTTAAGTGTAAACACACACACACACAAAACACACACAGGCAAAGACATAAATTTAAAAGCAGGAATAGGTAAGAAGTACTCTGTTGTATGAATTTAACAATAATTTTATTTAATCAGTCTATTTTTGCTAGACATTGTGTTGCTTCTAATAGCTCAATGTTGTAAATAAAACTTTGATGAACTATTTTGATCAACATTTTTCTCCATATAGTCAATTACCTTTGGAATACAAGTTCCTAAAAAGAGGACTGCTGGATTAAATATATTTTATTTTTTACTTTGCATGAGCACTCTTAAACTGACCTCTTTAAAGATCAGAACAATTAAGATATATTTTCCTGATAGGGTCTTCATAATTCAAATATTATGGGCTGAAAGGTAAATTATTCACATTGCTATTTGCTATTTATTTCTTTTTGCCGTTTTTTTTAAATTTAAATTCTTTTTTCTTTTTGCCATTTTTTATTTATATCTAAAATGTTAAAATTGTGGATATTTGTAAGCTAGGGATTTATTTTTGACAATTTTTCCATAATTTATATGGAAATAATATAACTTTTTCCAAGTGAATTGAAATTGCATATTGCTCATTTGTAAAATATTAACATTTACCAATAGGTCTATTTGCAGACTCTGTTCTCTTTCATTCGTCTCTCTTTCCCAGAACCAGTGGCAAAGTATTTGACTTGATGTAGCATTATAATATATTTAGGAGTCTGAAATGTTCTTTAAATTTTTTTTTAGTGTTTGTTCTTGCTTCTAAAAAGAAGAGAGTCATATAGGTAGATGAATATGTAAAAAATGATATATGAGTGATGTACACAAAGGACAAATCCACTGAAACTTGAAAAAACACCTCTCTTGTCAGACTGGTAGGCTTCAATGATCTGTACCAGTGAAACTGTTGGAGATAGGTATTTTTATTTGAGGAAATCGAGGTTTAGGGAAGTTGTAAGATTGCCTATGATCATAAAACTAGTTCAAAAAAAAAAAAAAAGTAGAACCAAGTTTTAAACTCAGATTTTACCAAGTTAAACACCAAACGCTGGCTACCATGTCTCCCATTTGTCTCTCAGCACAGGAAGGACAGGTTCTGGATGCATATATCCAGAAAGAAAAGGTGTTCCTGTTCAGACTCATTTAGAAAAATGGAATAGAGAATGTTTTCACAAAAACAAAGTGATAATATTAACCAACTGAATTCTGAAGAAACAAGGAAAAAAAAAATCAAAAGAAGTAAGCCCACATGCTTTTCTGGTCCAAGCAATGACTCAAAAGTAGACATGATGACTATCTGCAACTATTTAAATTATATAAATACTACAGAGGAATAGGGGTAAAAAATCATGTTGAAATAGAGGAAATTAATGTTATGAAAAGAATAAAATAAGAAATGTGGTCTGAATACAAGGGGTGAGACGTCCTGGTGACATGTTCTCTTGGTTTCTGTATTTTATAAATAAAAATTAGATAAAACCACAGTTTCATCATTTTCAGACTTATGTGAACACATGGATATGTGGGATTAACTAAACTTGCTAAACTGATGGAACCAGCCGAGCATCTCTTCGTCTCTAAAATGGCAGGCCAATAATCCATAAAGACAGCCTAATCTTGGGTTGTTTTTTAAATTGAATGAAAAGAGGAAATACTCATAAGGTCACAAGAGACTGTGTACCAAAAAACTCCCCATTTGATCCCCAGGCCAGAGACAGGGAGATAAATTCAGATTCAGCTAGCGCAGGATTAGGAAAACATGATTGAATCGAAGCAAAGATACCAGGTTCAGACTCCTCTGTCTGATTTCTGGCAGTCAGACCATGTTTATTGTACCTCAGCCAGGGTCTCTAATGAATAGAACATCTGCTCAACTATATTTTGTACTGTAGCAAAAATCAAAGGGAGGCAGGAATCACATTCAGCGTCCTCCAGCACAGAAAGAATGCTCATTAGACTTTTTCTGACAAAGAGAAACAAAAGAAGAGAAAAGAAGAGAAAAAGAAAAGCATAAAACACAGGAAAGATTTAAAACCATTATTTGGCTAAAATGATTGAGAACACATGAGAATCATACTAAAGGCAGAATCTTTTATGACTTTTTATTTCAGATTTACTGAGGTCTAACTGACGTTATTGTAAGATATTTAACGTGTACATCTTGGTGATCTGATATATGTATACCTTGTGAAAGGAGTCCCCTCCCCTCTAGTTAAATTAACACATTCACTATCTCCTTTCCTCTCTCTTATTTTTTTGGTGGGAACATTGAAGTTCTACTCTCTTAACAAAATAGTGTTATCAACTGTAGTTGCCATGTTTCACATCAGATCCTCAGACATGACTCACCTTACAGTGAAAAGTTTGTATCCTTTTACCAACTTCTCCCTAATCCCACCACACCAAGTCCCTGGCAATGATTTGTCTAGTCTCTGTTTCTATGAGTCTGCTTTTTTTTTAATTCCACAGAATCTTCATTTTTTAATACTTTCTTAGTAAAAGCTTGCTTTCACCAGCACTAGTACAGTGCTGTCTTCTCTCAAGTGGTGACAACGTAGTGTAGTCCAGGAGTAGGTAAACTTTTTCTTTAAAGCGATGATATTTTAGGATTTGCTGGCCAGACGATCTCCAGCCAGTGACTCTAATTCCCTGATACACCATGAAAGCAGCCATACACAAGATGTGAAAAAAAAAAAAAAGGGGGGGATATGTTTGTATTTCAATAAAACTTTATTTACAAAAATATCAAGCCAGTTTGAGCTGCATACAATGGTTTGTCACTCCAGGTTTAGGAAATTATCTTTATGATATATTACTTAGAAACTTGGAATCTACAAACCTTTCAGATAACAGGAGGAAGGAAAACTAATATTCACTGCATACTGACAAAGAGCCATGTACTCAAATTTCACCATTTTAGATTGAAACTCAAATGAACTGAGTGACTACATCTGGCAAAAGTGCTAGTAAAGATTTGAAGTAGGATTCTAACCTGGTATGTCAAACTCCAAAATCTGTGCTTTTATAAGTTCATCCTGCTGCTGTCTTCCAGTAACTGTCATAAATTTAATAAACAAGTCAGGAAGTAATTAGACATGCCTACTTTAAAAACGGATTGTATATAAAACTTTCATACTGCCTCAGACATGAGCTTAAGGAAATACATGTTTAGGAAATAATCAGGACTTGGGAACTCTTCACAGAATTCAGTTCATTTTGGGTGAAAATTTTTATTTGTACAGAAGAATATATGTAAATATTTTTCTCTCTTATCTGAAGAATTATGTTTCCCAATTTATTGTTCTCTATAAATTTTAGTTTGTGGTATTTTCTGATATATGAATTTTTAAAATTTTATATACTCAAAAAGATTTATGCTTTCTATCATGAGTTCTTTTCTGTCTTTGCATAAAGTCTTTTCCCTCACCAAAATCAGATAAATATTCACCAATAGTTGATTCTAAAATTTTCAAAAATTACCTTGTTCTTTCATCAACCTGAAATTTATTTTGCTATATGATGTGAAACTGGCTTCAAACTAATTTTTTTCTTATTAGTAAGCTACTAATTATGACTGTTGAATATCTTTTTCCAAAGGATCTGAAAGGCCATCTTTATTAAGAAACAAAACAAAATAAAAAACTACAGTTTTGTAAACACAAACTTATTTTTGATTTAAATGGAAATTTATTTTCCATTGTGTTAATAAATATGCCATTTGTTCCATAGATCATGTTTTACTTACTACCTCTCTGTAATATTTAACCATCTAAGTGTCCCTAACACTTTTCCCCTGTTTATTTTTCAAACTGTGTTTTTTTATTTGATTTGCATTGTTTCCTTTAACCTAGACACAGATCAGATGCTTCCAACACAGCATCAAGTTGAAGGATGAGTATTAATGTGGGATATGCTTAGTCAGCTGAAGGGAAAACAAAATAGAGATGGATAGGTGCGCTGGGTGTGTGGGAAGCCGAAGCCACGCTCCTAGTCCTGAGTTGTGCTAAATGCCCTTCAGTGACATCCACACTTCCGAGTCCACCCACTGTCCATTCCCATGGGGATTAACCTTCAGCCTTCTTGCTTCAAAGGTTAGAAAGGCTTCTGGACTGCAATTTTTCACTTGGAGTGGCTGAGCAATTATTTTTCCCTTTAATCACACATTTTTTTTTCCCCTACTAAACGATTAGAGCAAGGAGATTATACTCTGGTCTCCTTGAAGTTACCGTTTTTCCAGAGAGTGGTAGGGTTGGGTTGGGAGGCTAATTTTCACTGACTTTTCCAGCTCTAGTAATGAGTTTTTATGTTGT
The DNA here is from genome assembly GCF_009834535.1 of Camelus ferus. Classification (NCBI taxonomy): domain Eukaryota; kingdom Metazoa; phylum Chordata; class Mammalia; order Artiodactyla; family Camelidae; genus Camelus; species Camelus ferus. Next base: position 28,248,947 of record NC_045711.1, read on the forward strand.
TGATGTTTCTCCACAAAGAGGAAGACAGACTTAAAGGAGAACATTGTTCATTTTTTCCCCCAAATACTGCATATACCGCCACTTCTGGCTCTACTAATTTAGAGGGGTAGTAGTAAAAATTTTAAATATCATCATTACCCCATTACTTTGCTATCTTTTGCTCTTTCTTAAGGGGGACCATTGTGGATTCCTTGTTATTTTTTTAAAAATTTGGTCCAGTTTATTTTACACCCTTATGTAAAAACATAAAAAAAAAATAGTAAAAAAAAAATTACTCTTTGTGTTTGGCTAAGGGCCCTTAGCTTGTTTCACAGATGACTCTACATTCTTGGTTATAAATCTTATTTTGTTATTTTTGGAGAGGAGATTTTTACAAATCTGAACTCTTGTGTGCTGCATCATTTCTTGCTAGTTTCTGGATTGTATTTTTGAGTTTTGGTCTTTTAATAGCAGAGTTCTAACTCATTTATATTTGTTGTCATCACTAATAAGTTTGTTCCCTGGATATCAAGTTGTAGTATTTCCATTCTCATGGAGTTTTTTTGTTTCTTTGTTTTTCACTTTTTCGCTGTAGGTTATAATTTATTTCCCTTGAGTTATTTAACAACTAACTCTTTTTAATCATACAAATAATAACCTTATATTTTGGGGGAAAACTCATACTTGAACCTAATTTCTCTTGACCAATGTCAACCATAAGGTAGTCTTTGTTGACCCCTCCCTATTTCAGATGAGGAAATTAGCACATGTTTATTTCCTCCTATATATGCATCCCAGTCCCACACTTTTGGGGGTATGATCAGGTATTTAGAACCTACTTGTGATATTTTATATCATACTTCTGTTCTTATGACAATTAGTTGCATTTTGTTTTATAATAACACATTTATAATACTTGTCTTTTCATAACCAGTTTAAATGTTTTTTGTGTTTTTTACCTGTAAGATTATAGAAACTGCCCACTTTAGGAGGACTTTATTTTCGCTCAGTTAGCTAAAGAATGTCTTTAATAGTGCTTTTAGAGAAAGCACACGAGTCTGTCTTTCTTCTCATGTTTGAATCATATCCTATCTGGTAATGGAAATCATTATTAGCAATTCATTTTCTTCAAAGTTTGCAATCATATCCCCATCGTATTTTTGTGATTTCTTCTTCCTTTGCTAAGAACAAATTTTATTTTATTTATATCGTTTCCTGAACACTTGTGGCTTCCTTCCTTACCCTTTTAGGATGCGGTGGCATGTACTGGTCTATTTCAATGAATGTCATCTTGTGTGTGGCCCATGGATACATCCTCCAGATCCAGGTCTTTTACTCAAGAAGTTTACATTCTTCTGTGTTGATGATGTCTCCTGCTCCAGCTTTCTCCTTTTCTGGAACCCCAATCATCTCTAATTCTATATACCCTTCTCTACTTTCTATAACGTTTACTTAATACATCTCACTTAAGCCATTCTTACGTGGATTTTTTGCTAGGGCAGCCAGAGCTAATGTGAACGGATGTAGTAGATGCACATTGTCATTACCACTTCAGCAACAGAAAGTGTATGACAAGTTAGCATGTCCAGCAGTGGCATTTATCTCTGCGTGCCTGGGGAAGCGGCCTTACTGGGGACAGCTATCAAGAAGCCCTGGTCTGTTCTGCCTGCCTTCACTCCCAACACAATATGTCTCTGCCTGATACCCTTTCTGGTGCTGCTGTCTGAAATATCACTGACAGGTTCTGCCTGATCAAGAACAAACTCCATTGTTTACCGGACTTTCTGCCTGGTGTATCTCTTTCACAGATTCTTCCAGATGCTTCTGGTCCAGGACGCAAAAGGAAACCCATTTGGAGCACTTGATATCAATCCTAAGTCATATCTGGGCCCGAAGTCTCAGATTCATTTTTCCTGAGTTTTGCATGTTAGGAGGGTTTTTACCAAGATTTCTTCAGTTTAGTTCCTCCTAACCTGCTTTATTAGAGAGAAGAGCTAGTATCTTGCTTTAGTTGCATCATAAGTCTATCTAAAAAAGAAAGATTTTTTTAGCATGTGGATAGGGCCTTGTTTTCTCTCTCTCACCATAAACCAGGGATTTTGCCATAGATACTAATAAAATAACGGTACATATTATTTCTTTGGATGCTTCCATCTGGCATTATTTAGACACTGTGCTCAAATTACTGACTTACTAAAAACCCTTGACCCTAAGCAGTATTGAACAATCATTGTTATTTCAATTAAGAGTGTGTCTCAGACAAAAAAGGAGTGCTAATTGTACATAAATGCATTTTTTTTAAAGGCCTGCCGGGTGCATCTTTATCTTGAACTTTTATTACATTTCAATTTCTATGTTAGATGCTCTGGGGCATGGCTCAGCCCCTCCCTCCAGAGTCAAAGACTTCAGTGGCTCAGTACCGTCTGCTGACCACAGCAGTGTCTCTCCGCAGGCGTTGCTCCCAGTGGAAGGAAGCTGCTGTCTGCTTTCCCCAGGGGTGGTACGTACACAATGACTGGCCAGTGTAGGACCTGGCCTCTTCCCTCCATGTGGGATGTTTCTGAAGGGCAGTTACAGATCAGGGGGCTAGTCTGATTGAGATGCAGTATAAATGAAAAATACATAGCCATCTTCGAAGACTGAATGAAAGTATCTCATTCATAATCTTAAAAACTCTACACATTAAAATGATATATTTAAAATGGATTCAGTTCACTTAAATATATTATTAAGATTCATTCCACCTAGTTTTTAATTTCTGTTTTTTTTTAATTGGCCACTAAAATATTTAAAATCACTCACATGGCTTTCACCTGTGGCTCATGTTTCATTCCCAGAAGACAAGCCATATGTTAGAGGACTAGCAGAGCAGTCAGTGTGTCTAGGACAGAATGAGGGACAGGAAGAAAAAGAAGGGAGAATTCAGAACAGGGAGGGTAATGATGTTCTCCGTCAAGAGGGCTCTGTGGGCTGTTGTAAAGAGGTTGCCAGCTCCTGCTAGAAAATGCAGAATACAAACCACTGCAAAGTTACTAGGGGAGTAAATCTTAAAGCGTTCTCATCACACGTTACATTTTTTTTCTATTTCTTTAATTTTATATCTGTATGAGATGATGGATGTTCACTAAACGTGTTTTGTTAATTATTTCATGATCTATGTTAAGTCAAATCATTATTTTGTACACCTTAAACATACTCAGTGCTGTTCTGTCAATTATATCTCAAAGTGGAAGGAAAGAAATAAAAGGGATGCACTGAAAACTTAGGGGAGAAATAAAACAGATCATATGCTGAGACTCTGAAGTTTGACTTCTCGATAGACTCCTTACAGAATACGGAGTATTAGGAGAGCATCTCCAGAAGAGAAGGAGAGAGAGGCCAAGGATGACGGTTTTACAACAGGAGTAGAGAGCGTTAGTCCAGATTAGCAAGGATGCAGGGCTGTAGTGGAGGGAGGTGTCCGAGGTGTGTGTGCTGGAAGGCAGGAGTTGTATTTAAAACAGTGTTAGGATCTGAGCTTGAATACCAGGGAAAACAAAATAGGGACTGGAGTCTGACAGATCTTTTGGAATACAGAAAAACAGAAGTAGGTGTGAAGAGACTTAAGCAGATACAAAACTGCTAAGGGTAGGAAATTAAAAATACAATGCAAGCATGGAATACTACTCAGCCATAAAAACTGACAACATAACGTCATTTGCAGCAACATGGATGCTCCTGGAGAATGTCATTCTAAGTGAAGTAAGCCAGAAAGAGAAAGAAAAATACCATATGAGATCGCTCATATGTGGAATCTAAAAAAAACCAAACAAACAAAGCATAAATACAGAACAGAAATAGACTCATAGACATAGAATACAGACTTGTGGTTGCCAAGGGGGTGGGGGGTGGGAAGAGATAGACTGGGATTTCAAAATTGTAGAATAGATAAACAAGATTATACTGTATAGCACAGGGAAATACATGCAAGATCTTATGGTAGCTCACAGAGAAAGGAATGTGACAATGAATATATATATGTTCATGTATAATTGAAAAATTGTACTCTACACTGGAATTTGACACATTGTAAAATGATTATAAATCAATAAAAAATGTTAAAAAAAATACAATGTAAGTGAATTAGATCTAATAACATAAACACTGATAACAGATTAATCCCCCAAATTGTGAAAATGTTACATTGATATAATGGGAGAAGGGAAAATATGGGAGCGTATGCAACAAAGCCAAACTCTCATCTACTGTTACAGGAATTTGACAAAGTCTAAAATGGAAAAATATGTATTTATAGTAATTTATGCTAAATATAAATTAGTATTCTTTAATAAATACATTAGATATATAGATGGATAGATACATGCATACATACATAGAAAGGTGAACACCAAAAGAAATAGAAAATATCTGCCTCTCAGAAGCCATAGAATTGCTATGGGGAAACATTGATTTTTCTGATAAGCATTTGGTACTGTTTATTGTTAACTTTATGAGATGGATTAGATCATTGTCAGTTCTTCACTCCGTTGTAACAACTACATCCTTATAAAAGCGCAAAGCCATCCTCTATGGACAGAGGAACTTTCTTCTCCCTCTGCTACGGGACTTGGACGTATGACCATGAGACTTGCTTTTGCCAATGGAATGGTAGCAAACATCAAACGTACACCGAGGTTTAAAACACACTTTCATGATCTGGCTTGTCCACATGTGCCTCCGAGATCCACCGAGAGTAGAGTAGGAAGCTACTGGTTCAAGGTGAATGAGGAAACCTGTGGTGTGAACTTGGCAACACGAAGCCAAACCCAGCTGATCCCAGTCCAGTCCCGCGGATCCACAGCCCAGCCGCGAGCAAGGAAATGACTGGTAGTCCTTACAAGCCACTGAGCAATGCTTAGGGGTGTAAGCCACTGAGAGCTTTGAGGTTGACTGATTAATCAAAAGTTAAGTACCACCCCACACTTATGGTGTATACAACCTGAGTAAATTAATAAAAACAAATTCTAAATGAATTAAAAGTAAAAACAGAAAAGAAATTCAGTGTTAAAAGTCAGGAGTCCATATACCAGAATTTCTCCTACTCTCCTAAAGAAGTCCTATTTCAACCTGTTTACTCCATGATGACAACACTAAAACCTATTTTTCTCTTCCCAGGAGTAGCACAAATGACTCCACAGGAGCAGTCTGTTGGCTCACGGCCATCTGAAAGGCTGGACTTATACACGAGACAGCATCCTTTGCTTGAATCTGGTATCTCCTTTTCAGAACGCTACTCTGTATTTCTGACCCTTGGGCAATGCTTAACCTTCAAGGCTCTCCCAACCGTTTCACTTGTGTGCACCTCAGTTTCCCTGTCCTGGGAACGCTGCCGACCACTTTCATCCTGTGTTCCCCGCCTCCCACTGTTGAAGGGAAAGTCGGGCAGTGAGTTTAGAGCAGCGTGAGATCACAGAGTTGAAGAGGTCAAGGAAAGATTCATGGGCACAAATCATAGCGGGATTGAGTGGGTTCTGAAGGGAAGATAAGCTTTGGATGCATAAAGCAGAGTACATAGGGGTCTCTTTTCTAGCTTGTGAAATAGAAAATCACTTTTAAGACCCCCAAAGGGAAATCAGGGGCTTCCTCCCCCACGGAGAAACTCTCCTGTCTTAACAGGAACAACATAAATAACACTTCTATTATAAGAAAGGATCGGACTCTTATTAAGACCCATAAATCAAGAGTTATTTTCACAAAGCGACCCCCAAATGTAATTTTAAAGTGAAAGCATATTTTAAATGGCATATGGGTGGACATAATTTATATTTCTGTGTATAAATATGGTACCGAAATATCTACTTACATTTGAATAATTATTGGGGGGAATACACTATTTTGCTATAGATAAAAAGCCAGATATAATGTGTGAAAAATATGGGGCTTTAAATTACTATCAATTCATATGAGTATTGTACTAGAGTGTTGAAAAGCATCAGAGTCAGGCCAGCATCGAATTCTCTCCTATGGCTCTTAGAAATGGCATAATCATGCTTTGTTTGTTTGCCACTGGAAGCTTTGTGCCATCACAGGTGTCTAGCACACAGTTTGAGTTCCATATTTGTTCGTTAAGAAAAAAAAAAAAAATGAGCTAGTGAGTACTGTAGTTGAGATGCCTGAAAGTATTGAGAGGGGGAACTGACTTCCCCAAGCCCAGATAATCTGTAGCACATTCAAGGCTAAAAACCAGCCTGCTGTCTCCCAGTTGTCTCAGCCACTCATATGACTTTGCATTTCTTGTGTCTGCGTGGTTGAAACTGAATTCACATTACTGAAGATGGGAATTAAATCATTGGTCCCTGGGATATTTCTTAAGGCACTTAAACCCGAGGAACGGTAAACTATGTCTAAGGAACGTCTAGGATCAAGGTTTGTGTGTTTCAAGACCTTTTTTTTTTTTTTTTTCTTTTTCTGTTTTTTTAGTTACCTGCTTTTCCCCTTGTGACACCTTCATCCTTTTATCTCACTGCAGAAGATGTTTCTCCTTAACAGTGGAAATTATCACTTTTCGTACCCCATCTGATGATGCCCATGATTGTTAATTTTATGTGTCAGCCTGACTGGGCTATGGGATGCTCAGATATTTGTTTGAACTGTTTCTGAGTGTGTCTGGATGAGATTAGCATTTGAATTGACAGACTAAATAAAGTAGATTGCCCTCCCCAGTGTGGACGAGCTTTATCCAGTCCTTTGAAGGCCTGAATAGGACAAAAAAGACAGAGCAAAGGTGAATTCACTCTGTCTGCCTCGCTGTCTTGGGGCTTGTACATCCGTCTTCTTCCGTCTTCAGACTCAGACTCAGGCTGGAGCTTTACCATCAGCTCCCCTACGTCTTCAGCTTGCTGACTGAAGACCCAAGCGGTCTGCTCAGCCTCCATGACCATGTGAGTCAATTCTATCTTTGTCTGTCTGTCTATCTATCTATCTAAGTACTTCTATTTCTCTGGAGATTTAAGACCAATACAGCATCTTATCCTGTTGGAACTTGCTTCATCTGGAGGAGAGCTGATGATTTTAGTTTGATTCCAACGTACGGACAAAGAAAGAGCCTCACTGGCCAAGCTTGGATGGGGTGTCCAACCCAGGACAATCACCTGCTTTTGAAAGGCAGGGCCACCCTGTAATCACCTGGCAGTGCGCGTGACAGTCATGAGAGGAAAAGAAGCGTCAGTTTCTAGAAAAAAGGGCTTGAAGACTCATTTCTACAAGTGTCTTCTCTATTATGATGTTACTTTCTGACTCTATATTTTTGTGCGTGATAGCTGTTCACGCTCTTCAAGAATTAATGCTGTCTGTAGAATACTCCCAGGAAGGATAGAATTATTTCTGCTTAAATTTTACTCAAGATTTTAATATATTCATTTTTCAGAATAAGAAGACCCATTCACTTATCATTTTAAAAGATGGAGATACTGTATTTATTAACTATAACAACAAATCTTCAATTAAATTATGTATAAATAGCTGTAGGACCAACGTGATATTTAACTAGAAGGTTTGTTTTTTTCTTCTTTATTTCATATCCTTCCTCATCACTGATACTGAAATTTCCAATTGCAAGGAAAGGTTTTTGTTTAAAAAAATACTCAAAAATCTACTTCAAAATGATCAAATTGTGGCCTTTATATATTCAGATAACTTAAGACCTGTACTTGAATACCTTCTCATCCTCTACATTCCAGAAAGTTCCCAGAATGACAATGTCTTACGGGATGAAAATACCACCTCTCTTCAGGGAAGAAAAAGCAGAAAAGCTGTTAAGCTAGTTATTCGGCACAATAAAGACAAAAGAAGCAGCTAATTGATTAAAGAATGTATTTGTTGTATGTTTATGTTCACAGGGTCTGGAAGAATCTAAGTGCCAATGTTAACCATATTTTCAAAAGACAAAATCACAGACTGCTTTAAGCACAAATGCATGCAGGATAAAATCCATGTCTTATAATTGTGGATTCACACACTTAATTCCCAGTCCAATTGCTTTAGACTAAAATCATGGCGGTGCGGCCGGCACAGTTACTGCTGCAACTTTTGGAATATATTTTACTTCACAAAAACTGTAGGGGGTTGTAAAACAGCATCCATATAAATCAATTTCTTTAGAAAGAAAGACTACATTTTATCCCGGCATTTTTAAGCCTCTGAATGCAAAGTGTTAGGGGAAAAGTACATCCATTTATACCTATACGTACACATATCCCAGCAGGAAATATGCAGTGTGTCCAGAGTCAATCCCGGCAAATAAAGTTTATACTGATGTTCTGCCAGTCTGATCTTGTGTGGCAAAGTCAATTGAGGGGGAAGGCTGAGTCTCCAAGGCTCATTAGTTTCCAAAAAACTCCCCATTCTCTCTTTCTCTGAGCCTTCTTAAGAAGTAAATCTGTCAGTGATCCAGCAAAAAATTAGGACATTAAGTGTATTCTGTTCATCATATGTGGGGTGGAACTCCAAGACTAGTCCTTTATGCCTGTTGCTGATTAAAGTGATGGAGAGAAAGCCCTTTGATTTAAGTGTAACAGCCACGCCCTCCCCATTGTGTATATGTATTGTCTGGTTGGAGCACAGGTGCCCTGGATAAATGAATTGTGTTGAGTCTTACATAAATTTGCAGCCACCAGCTTTCACAGGGTTCAGTTTAGGATGCATGTGTGAGATTTGGGATGGGGGGTGAGAAAGCTTAGGAAACTGGCCCCAGTGGAAACTGAAAGACATAAAACTGTTGAATTAGACTCTGTCAAAACTAATGCCAAATTTCAGAAGAGGACCATTTGAATTTGTTGTATAAGACATTTAAAAATAGGAAAAGTACACACATAGATGGTTTCAATGGTAAATCTGACAGAACATTTAAGCAAGCAATAATACAAATAGTATACAATCTTTCCAGAAAAGCATTCCTCAACACATCTTATGAGACCCGCATTCCTTTAATACTCAAACCGAACAAAGACATTATAAGCAAAGAAAATTACAGATCAATGGGACTGAATTGGGTCTCCCCCAAATTCATAGTGAAGCTCTAACCTCCAACATGACGGTTATTTGGAGACGAAGCATTTGAGAGGTAATTAGGTTATGAGGGTTGGGTCCTGGTCTGAAAGGACTGGTGTTCTTGCTAAAGATGGAGAAATGCCAGAGTTCTCCCTCTCTCAGCACGTGCCCAAAATGAATGGTATTGTCTGCAAGCCCTAATATTTGGAGTTATTTGCTACTCAAAAATAGACAACTGGGATGAAGGAAGAATATCATTGTATAAAGCTTCAAACCCAAGAGGCCTCCAAGTAGGAGGCAATACTTAACCCCAAACTCTGTGTCTGACATCACTCTCTTCCTCAGAATTTGGCAATCAGATGTTCCAAAGCCATATCATGGTACCCTGAAGATTTTATTTTTTATATAGAGCCTTTCTCCTTTTATATCTACAAAGGGCAATTATTAGAGTGTCCTTACACTCGCTAACTCCAATGCCACCATGATGTTACATGGATATTATAAGAATGATCATTTTCATTGTCTTCTAAAATAACTTAAGACGGTCCATTTATATCATTCTACATATGTCAAATTCTTGTCTTTTAAGTTACTGTCAGCTGAGCTCAGAGGCCAGGCACACACTTCCTTGACTTAGAATATACAGGTTCCCAATCACTGCCATGCCCAAACTGAGTTACACAGTCCTTTGGGTGACAGCTCCTTTTTGTCCACAGGATGGACACCCAAACATGTTTGCAAATGGAATTCCTAGAAAAGCCCTGAAGTTCCTATAGTAAGTATGCAAGTTTAACTCCATAGCTGTATTAACTAGGCCATGTGGATTGGCACTGAGAAAAATTTTCCATAGCTAAATATTTTACTCCCAGAGCCCTAGTCCACCATCTCACAAATATGTAAACAGGTATAAGAAGAAACATGAGAAAGTGTGAAATGTGAACTTAATGAAAAGTCTATCTTTTCCCAAAACCCAAAGGAAAGTTACTTTATTCTTTATTTATGCCTACTTTTTCCCCCCCTCAGAATGTAGTTGAGACTGCTAAAGGTGAGGATTAAGGTAATGAAAGCCATCTTTTATCATAATTGTTTTCCAGGCTATAATAAATCACGTGTGTTCGTAATAGGTGTGTTTTCAGTTTACTCCAAAATAATAGCCATCAGACTGGTGATATTTAATTCATTAAAAGAAAGAACGTCGAGAATGAATAACAACAAATATGTTACTATGAAATACATGGAAGCAGAGGTAGAAACAAAGAGGTATAATATGACTAAGGCATGTTAAAAAAACATTTAAGCCCCCTGGGTAGCATTTTTAACCCTCCTCCTTTCATATACACATACTCACGGCTTCAACCCCACACAAGTATCTGAAAAGTCTTCACTTCTCTCTCACCAGCACCGTATCGACACTTACAGGGATGTGGGTAGCTCTTACCTAAGACATGTCAAACTGCGGCTGTGTTCATCTGACAAAAGTGAAGTGAATTTTAACCAAGAAAACCTTAAAATATTTATTGGCAAATATTCGTAAAGCTTCCACAAAGGATCTTCAGGTATAAATGACTTTTTATTAGGATGGACACTTCTAGACACTCAAAATGATTGCATTCTTTATTCCACATTCCTGGGATCTGAACAAAAATGGTGCGGGTGGAGTGGGGAAGAGGGATATTTAAGCCTGCCTTTGTCTTTAAGCATTGAGGGCACGGTCCACTTACTGAATTATCATCGCTGTACGTTCCTTTATAACCAACTTGACACCCCCGGGGAGAATTAGTAAGCCTGAAGATAGGGAAACGGAAATGAAACGAACAAAAACAAAAAGCATAAATGCGGGAAAACTGAAGAGCTGTAGGTCAATATTCAATGGCCTAACATATGTGTAATTAAAAACCTAGATAAGCGAGATGAGAATTTGAAGAGATAACAGCCAAGGATTATTCAAAAATAATGAAAAGGCAGAGATGATCAAATTGGATTAAAAAAAAAGTTAGACCTGACTACATATTGTTCATGAGAAATCTGCTACAAGTATAACACATAGGTCAACTAAAGTAAAAGGAATCACACCATAATCAAAACAAAACTGGACTGGCTATTCATATCAGAAAGATTAGGTATCAAAAAGGAACATTATTGGAAATAATGGGGGACATTACAAAATGTTTAAGGGTTCAATTTACCAAGGACATAATTTAAATATGTATATTTAAATTATATTAATTATATATTTATTATAACTATAAATTACATATATAATATAAATTAAATTATATTATAAATTATACGTATACCACTATATATATATATATACATATATACCTCAAAATAGGGCTTCAATATGCATGAAGCAAAAACTGGCAGAACAGGAGAAAGAGACAGATTCACAAGTATAGTTGGAGACTTCAGCATTCCTCTCTCAGTATTTAGTGATAAATTAAACAGATAACCTAAAAGGACACAGAAGACCTAAATACCATGGTCATCCAACTTGACCTCATTGGCATCTAAAGACCATTTCCACCCAATACACCAAATGTACATTCAAGTACACACGGGTAATTCACCATGATAGGCCTTTTTTTTTTTTTTCCATTAAACAAACTCAATAATTTAAAGTGTTGAAATCATACAAATCATGTTTTCTGTCCACAATACAATTAAACTAAAAGTCAGTAAGTAACAGAAAGATACCTGGGAAATCCCAAAAGTTTCGATGTGAAAGAGGACATCTAAAGAACTGAGAGGTCAAAGAAAAAAAATCAAAAGGTGAATGCATTTTTAATTACATAAAAGTGAAAATGACATATAACATTTCTGGGATGCAGCTGAAACAGTGCTTAATCTGCTTTCGTGGTCCACAGGCTGAACCCGACATCCCCTCGGCTCAGCCGCACTGCCTGAAGCTCCCTTTCTGTCCTGTGGTGTCTCTGCCCCCATTTGGGATGCCTGTGGGCAACTACTCAGAAATTCTTACAACGAGAGAAGTCGGAGGTTCACGGAGGCTGAGACTCCACAGAGGAGCTCATGAATGTCAGAGGCAGCACATGTCAGATTTCCACCCTCAGGAAACAACACCAAAGCAAACTCCACACGTTTCTTCAGAGGGTCCCTAAGCAAGGTTGATACGCAGTTGACACCCCCCGGGGAGAATGGCTGGATCAGGAACACACTTGAGAATTAGCATTTTCCCTCCTCTTGTGTTCTATCATTCCCATGCTTCTGTTCCCGCTGATTGGAATCAATTCCCCAAATAAACCTACAGGCAAGCTGTCTCCTCGCCGGCTGTGTCTTTTGGAAGCACTCAGGATAAGCAAAGATGACCAATGTTTTCTTTGGATAATCCTTCCATATATTGCTATTCTTTGCCGTTACAAATAATATCATGGTGGGCATAGTTACACACACAGCTTTGCCGCACTTACATGTATATGGGTGGATTCCTGGAACTAGTATGTTAGGGTTCGCATATTTTAAATTTTGAAAAATAATGCAAATTTGCCTCTTGACAGTTGGCTCTACTTATATTCTCCCCAAAGGGCCAGGAGTTACTTGCTGCTTATTGTAAATGATCTTTTTCTTTTCCCAATACTTCTGTAGACTCCTTGGTAGCAAAGACTAAGTACACTGTGTCATAATTCCAGTATTTGCATGGTACCGGTTGGAAATATGGTCATAGTCCAACAGTTGTGCAGAAATAAATACTATTCTACAAAGAGAGCGGGTAGCATGCAAGATCCAAACCTTCTAACCTTTTGGAATTCCATCAAAACAGAGCAGGCCGGTCAGTGGCTGCTGACAGGCCAAAACATCTGCAAACTTTTTTAGTTTCCAACATTCATGTAATTGGAACGCTCATTCAACGATTAGGAACATAGCAAGTAATACAGAAAACAACAAAATTATTTTGGAACTGGTTACCTTCTTAGGAGGTAGTCTCATAGCTAATCATCTAGATTTTTTTTTTTCAAAGAATTTATTTAAGTGGGAATGTAGTCAGACAGTAACAGTATTTTCACAATATGCTTGATGGGTGGGTAATTCTGTAAGAAAAATAAAGGCCATAAATATTGAAATTTATGAAAGCTCCACTGCTCCAAACTTTTCTGTTGCAGAAAAGTAGTTAAAATCTTAGTTGCTGACTTTCCCCCGGGATAAAATTTTTACTGGAAAGGTGGTTGGACTATGGAAACATTTACCAGCTGCAGGTATAATACTGTGTCTGTTGTCAGACTCACAATTTCATTGGTTTATTTCTGGAGGATTATTTAGATGGCTGTGGTCTTATATCCAGGCCCCAATGAAAGAAAAAAAAAAAAAAAAAAAGGAAAGAAAGAAAAAAAGGAGCCTATGAGGTGCGCCTTCTTGCTGCAGAATAGTGATTTGTTATGCATTTGTCTGAGTTAAATATAGCAACCAGTCATCTTGCACAGTCCTATATTATATTCATGCTCACTAAAAAAAAAGAAAAGAAAAGAAACATTTGTTTGGATAGTTGAAGCAGTCTTAATAAAAACCACAGCTCCCTTCTCAACTCCTACATTTATTTTAGGTAGATTTGCAGTGCTTATTATATAAATTTCACCAATTAATCAATAAGAATTGAAATTTCTTTGACTTATTAATGCCATCATCATTTACTCAGATTTGTTATTATTTTAACGATGGTGATTTTGCATGTGACATTCCTCCAGGGGTAGCAATTATTTGGAAGGGGGAGGAGGTTGACTGTTCACTCCCCTGGGTTATTAATCAATTGGTAGGCAGACGGCAAAAATTAATTAGGGATTACAAAAACCCTCCTTCATTATATTAAATGGCTCATTGAAAACGAATAACCTTACCTGCATTAACTCTATGAGTTCACAGATTAAAGAAACTGAATTGAATTCTTTACATATGATTTTCGATTCCTGAGCTGAGACCAATATAATGTTCAAAGGCAGTCTACATCTCAAGGAAAGCCTAGGACTTCAATTTATGTTGTCATTCCTAGTTGCTCCAGACATTTGCTAGATCCCAAGGCCTATTATGACTTGATTGAAACTAATGTGTTTTCCGCCATTTGCAACTGCAGGACGTGTAATGATTAAAGTCAAGAGAATCGGGTCAACGTATGTTGATTGTTGCAAAATATTCAGTAATTTTAATCTTTGTTAGAAGGATCCAGAAGCCCTGTTTGAGTTCCGTGACGAGAATTGGGTGTAAGGTTACGTTTTATTCCTGCACTTGAGTATTTACTATATGCTTCAAGAGGAAGATAAAGTGTATCACGGATTAATTTGTCATAATTCCCTTCAAATATTATAAATCTTATTTGTTTCACAAATTAAACACATTCTTACAGCACAGAATATATTTATGTCTAAAACCATACCTGTAATATTAATAAGGAAAATGATCACTTTCCCTTGTGCATTTTGTGGAAAATCCAGTAAAGTTTTCAGTCAGCTACCCCACTTCTGTTCCCTTTAAATAAATGGTTATGCATTTTGTTGATTATTATAAAAGGAATTTATAAAATAGACTACCATCTTCATTATAAAAAATGCAAAATAGGATAATGACGGAAACGAATCATTTATGACTCTACCACTCCAAGACCACCACTGTATATCAGCTTACGTATACATACACACACATGAATATATCTTTTGCAAAGTTTCATGTTGATTTAAAATTGATTATGTAAGGAAGATACTGGCTTTTTTCTCTTATTTCATGAGTATGTCACCATCACATAAATATTTTCAAAAGTATTTAATCATTAACTTAATTAACTAAATCCTCCTTTCTACACATGTCTCTTTTAGTTTCCTGAAGTCGAATGAGAGTAGTAAGATGATAAATTTTGATGTTATTCAGACATGGGCCACCATTGATTAACTCTATGACCTCAGACATGGGCCACCATTGATTAACTCTATGACCATCTTCTATGACCATCCTCAAGTTCTAAATCTGTTAGGTCTCCCAGCCTCAGTTTTACTTTGTAGAATCAGGTTATTGCCTTCCTAAAAGTACCATGAGGAGTACAGGTGATAACTGACTGTAAGCCTGTAACGTTGATTCTGGAAGGCAGTAATAAAGTTAAGTTAGCCGTTATTGTTCTTATCCTGTAACTTTCAACCGAAGTCATCCAAATGATTTCTCAGGTTTCAGCATTCAATGATAATAAACTCCAAGTTCAGAAAAAAATATTTATATATTTTTACAGGCATGTTCATCTGCAGGGGAGTAGGAACATCTCATGATGAGACTGCGTTGATGAGTATCAACTTTAATTTTTATGCCTTTGCAGGATCTTCCTGCAGGTATTTTCCATTAACAAAAGTTTCACCTGCCTTTGGTCCAGCCCATGTTTTCTGCTGGTGATTCCTGGAACTGTTCACCTTTCCCAGTCTGATCACAATCACCAATGAGAGCTGTCTCCACCCATAGCAAAGTACCTAAGTCCCTCTCCGTAGAGATGAAATTACATGCCGTATCTTTTAAATGAAGGACCTTTAAAGACTTAGACCCTAAATATGTTTACTCACAAACTCTTTAAATAAAGTAGAGGTGTTCCATTCTATAACTAATGCATTTGACTATATAACCCTTGAGATCTATCTCTCCATCTTTTGCAAATGGGACAGGAATCATAGGAGTTCAATATTCATTTGCTGTATGGATAAAGAACACTCTATTTCAGCATTGAAAACTTTCCTCCTTTACCTGATAAGCTGAATACTGGCTCCCCCCCAAATGCTTATGTCCTAATTCCCAGAACCTGTGAATGTGCCACCTTACATGGCAAAAGGGACTTTGTGCATATGATTATGTTAAGGGTGTTGAGATGGGGAGATTATCCAGGCACAGTGCTGTCACAGGGGTCCTTCCAAATGTACGAGGGAGGCAGGAGAGTCAGTGTAAAAGAAGGAGATATGATGATGGAAACAAAGGTCAGATGGACTGAAGGAGGCCATAAACCATGGGAGGTAGGCAGCATCAAGAAGCTAGACATGCTAGGAAACGGAGTCTCGCCTGCAGCCTCCAGAAGGAATGTAGCCTTACTAATGCCTGGATTTTAGGACTTCTCACCTCCAGAACTGTAAGAGAATAAGTCAGTGTTGTTTTAAGACACTAAGATTGCAGTGCTTTGTTATAGCAGCAATAGAAAACTCATACACTTTGAAAGATAGAATTTGCTTCTGAATTCTTTGGCAATCCCAGCATGGAACCAGTTCAGACCTTCAGAAAGAACTCTGATTTCTTTCTCTATAACTCTTCAAAGATGGCTTCAGATATTTTCCCCAAAGTAAGCATTGAGCATCTCAGTTATTACAAAAAAAAAAAAATTGTCTAACAAGCCACAAGTACCATTTGCAAATCAGAACAGAGATGTTGGACTCTCAGCAGGAATGTGACTAAGAAAGTCCCTGGTGGCAGTGCCCCACTCAGGCAGGGATGCCGTGAGTGTCAGCCAGCTGTGTGCCAGCAGTTTAAAATGCCTACCATCAGAGCAGGTGAAAATGTGGTTATAAGCTGCGTGATGACAGCTCCCCCTGCATTATGAAGAGAACAGAGCAGCTCACGCACATCTGCTGCCCGCTGGATGGTTTTTGCTTTGTATGTTGCTATGGTAGAACTTGGCACAGTTTCTCCATGTCCCACAGAATGTCCGAGGATACCTCTTGTTTTTCTCTTTAATAACATAGTTCTAATCCAGAACGAATACACATTCCAGGAAGACATCTTGGAAAGAAACCAAAGGCGTGTGGCAAAAAGTAAACAGCCTGTAATACTAATTGTCAACGTTTTGTACCCTTCCTCTAGCTCTTCCGTCTCTCTCCTTTCTTTTTTCTATTTAGGCCCACGGCTACACAAACAAAACCCAAAAAACCATGTTGCTCTCCAGGCTGGGGTGCCACCCTGCGTTACTGACACACTACTGTGAGTTCTGTTGTTGTCTCTTAGTCCCTAAGTTTTATCTGCTGGGTCTCCGGTTCTCCAGCTCTGGCGGGGAGCAGAATCACCTGAAAGCCTTATTAAAACACACATGACTGGGCTCCAAACCTCAAGTTACTGATTCCATAGGGGTGGGGAAGGGCCCCCCACAAATTTGCGTTCTAACAGATTCCCAGGTGACACGTTAGCTAACATTTGGAAACTGTTTTTTGTATTTATGTTATCTCGTCCATTTCTGATAGTTATTTATTTTAGAATTATGTCTACTCTGTACATTTGGAGGGTGACAAGATTACACAGTATTTAGTAGGTAGGGAAGAAGGGCTCTGGTTCAGAAAATTCAAGAACAAAACATTTTTGCCTCAACTCTACAGCTCTTTTCCGGTATTCGTGACACATTGATAAAATAATGGCGATCATCTGGGTCCAAGTCTCAACAAACCCTGCAGGTATAAACTGAAATTCTATGTTTCGTAGTAATTGTTTTTCTAAAATAACTTTTTAAATAAAGTTTTCTAATGACATATGTTTTCCAGGTAGTTCTTGAAGCGGTTCTTTTTTTTTTTTTTTAATTGAACTTTTTTTTTTTTCATGGATTAACTGAAAGGGCTTGCTGGCAGCCTTGGAACGTAGGAAATCCAAGCTGTTCTGATTGCACAATCCAAATGTAAGCAGCCTTTCTTGTCATTTGTTGGCGTAGTGTTTGGGACACCGAGTTACTTCACTTTATTGAAATTTCTCTCATGAAAAATGCATGGAACAGCGTTTACTTCTGCCAAACCCTCATGTATTTACCTCACTGGGTGCAGTGAGGATTTGTGTGTAAACATATGGAAAGCCCTTGTACGGCCTGAGTGGAGCAAAGAACAAGAATTATTCTTCCTGAGCACAGGAAAAATGTGTACCATAGAGAAACTTGGCACTGGCGTTCACTTTCGTCCTAAACTCTTTCCAGAACACTCCTGCTGACCTGTGCCCTGGCCCAGGGTGACAAGGAACTCTCTTGTTGGTTGCAACCTGGCTGGGGAGACGGAGATCCTTATGGTGCTGGGTACACCTTTTCCCTAAACCCCAAATTCAAGCAAGGTATAAACGAATCTATGAATTGTGAATTCGATCAATGGGATATATATTTTAGAACATCATAAATATTCAAGTTTGGTTAGCTACTGAAAAGTAATCACCGTTAGAAATTAAAACTAGATCGTGAGGCCCACAGCATAGAGAATTCTCTGATGATTTGCAGTACTTCTGAAACTTTGCAGCTAGAACTAGACAGTTTAAACTAATGAAATGTGCAGCTCTTGTTCTAGGGCCTTGGAACTGAGGAAAACACAATGTGCTAACCAAAGTGCCAAGCCTATAGATACATATTTTTAATTTCAATTAATATCTACCTCAAACTAATCACCTTCTAAATTAGCTGTGCAATTTGAGCCCTGTCCCCTCCTGTCTGTCTTCGGTTGACAATGACCAGCCTCAAAGAGGTCGATTGGGTGGCTTCTGGTCCTCCACCATTTAGGAGTCTTATCCCACACATGTGGAGATTCGGCTTCAGAAGGACCTAGGTCTGAACAGCAGCAGGTGCCGGAGTGTCCCATGCAGACTCCAGATGGCGGTACCACGTTCACCTGCACCAGCTCCCACGCTCCGCTCCCGACAGCTCGCATCTGCCGAGGGACTGTCCCCACTCTGCGTCAGCTCTTTTCAAAGTGTGGTTCACCTGGAGTAGCAACTTCACTACGGAGCTTGTTAAACATATTACAAATTCTTGAGTCCCACCCTGCATCTACTGAAGGAGAAACTCTGTGTTTGAACAAGCCCTCTGGGTGATTCTGATGTACCCAGCACGTATCGTTTTAGAGCCACGGGGACCACAGATACCCACTTGGGTATCTTGGATAAGAAGAACCTCCAAAACTTGGGATTTCGGGGACCCCTCTGTCCCTCCTTACTGTGTGTGTGTGTGTATGTGTGTGTGTGTGTGTGTATGTGTGTATGCGTGTGTGTGTGTGTGCGATCTTGAGTGATTTTTTTCAATTTTTATGTACTCATTTTTTGTTCTCACTTTGTGGGATTTTGTTGAATACCTGATTCTTACTTAGCCTTCTTTCTTTCCCCATCTCACTCCCCTAATTGCCCACTGGTATTTCCTGGGGAAAACTCTTTTTAAAAAAAATACATGAATACTAATATAATGTTATATGTCAATCATACCTCAAAAACAAAACAAAACAAAACAACCTTTTATATGAACCCCTTGCTTCTGGGAATGCAACTAAAGACAGTCACTTATTATAAGCTGCTAACTCCCTCAAATGAACTAACCTGTCCTTAGTGTCCTTATATGAGAAATACAGATAATAAATACCCACCACGAATGGTTCCCCGTGTGATTAGACAGGGCAGCCATTGGGGTGCAGTTAGCACTCACTAAGGTGTTCCCCTCACCCTCCCTCATTTCTCACCTCATAGCCCCTCCTTTCCCTTCACTGGTGTTACTAATACTAATGATGATTATAATCATCATCACCATCATCATTATATCTATAAACAGTGCTTTGGGACTGAGATCAATAAATACAATTTATACGAGGAAAACTTGCATTGTAACGATAAAGAACTTTTTTCTTGTGTATAGAAATAAAACCACTAGCAGATCGCTGAGAAAGGACGAAAACAAGCAAATCTGACAAGGCCCCTTCACATTCCATCATTTTGCCCAAAAACAGATTTTAAAAAATGTCACGGTGGTGTCACCCACAAAACATGGCACCACCCTCTCTTGGCTAAAATGGCAGATGGCTGTTTATCAGTTGGAGCATTATCCTTGTCCTAGTCTCCCCTCAGGATACGTAGGACGTACTGAGATGATCATACAAGGGTCCTGCTTGATCTGATTTATGGCAGACTGGCTTCCTTAGCCCTTCTCTAAATCACTCGTCTAAAGCCCATCTTAAGAGATGGGCTTAAGTTCTTTCTAACACCCTCTTACTGAAACACCTCCGGGTTTTTCATGATACACATTCTTCTTTTCTGCAACGAACAATAAACCCAAATTGTTTAACTACAGCTGTGTTTCTGGAGGTCTCTGTCCGAAGGGCACCAGCACCACTACAAAGAATGCGTAAGGAAGCAGTGCCTTCATCCAGCGGTCCAGCCATGGAGCAGAATGCATAAAAAGACGCAAAGGAATTGGCAGGACTTTTACTTTGGGTTTTGCTGTTTTCGTTTGTTTGTTTGTTTGCTGTGGCCGTAGTATTATTTATTGTGCAGGCTCTTTCTCCCAGTGTGTCTGAAGACTTTATAATCATCAGGGTTTTTTTGTTATAATGACAAAATGTTCAATAATACACAGTGACCTTAACATTATACTAGTGATGCTCTTAAGACAACACCTTTCTCTCTCCTCTCTAGTGAAAGAAATGAAAAATAAGTATAAAATATGGCACCAATCCCCAGGAATTTTGAATCTTTGTGATGTGACAAAAATATACACTCGAGAGATAATTAAGTATACAAAGAAGCATATGCTTGTTTCAAAATGAAGGAGGTAGACAAGTCCTATAGGGTTTCAGAAGAGGAAAAGTATATTGTGAAGGTTATGGTCACAAGCCTGGCGGGTTGAAATTCAAAGCCTTAGGGATAACGGTCAGGTAAGGAGACACTAGGTAAATAAAAGTTCAGGGAAATTGCTGACTATATGGTTATGTAACTGAAACTAAAGGTGAGACCTTTTAGAAGGCAATCTCTTTGAGTCTTCAATGAAAATTTAGGTCACCTAATTTTCAATCGATTTGGCAAACTGAAGATCCATTAAACTGGGAGGAGGTATTGAGATTTGATATATATATATAATAATTCTAAAGATGTACCCCTAAGTCTCCTGTCCCTTGTTAGTCAACCAAACACTAACCTAGGCTAAATACTACTGTGAAGAAATTTGCAGGTGTAACTAAAGTTAATAATCAGCTGATCTTAAAACAGGGTGGTAATCCTAGATTATCTGGAGGCCCAGTGTAATCACACGAGCCCTTTAAGCAGAAGAGGAAGACAGAAGAGTCCGCCACAGAAATATGGCGGATGAGGAGCAGACTGCTTGAAAGTGTGAGAGACTTGACCCCCTATTACTGAAGGGGAGCTGCTGTGAAGCATGAGAAGGGGCATGAGTAATCTCTAGGAGCAAAGACCAGCCCTTGCTGAAAGCTAGTAAGGGCATGGGGACCTCAGACCTACAACTGCAAGGAACCTGAATGAGTCTGGAAAAGGAGTCTTCCAACTAAGAGCCGAGACAACTGGTACCTTGATTTTTAACTTGTGAAACCTGGAGCAGAGAAGCCAGAAGAGCCAATCCGGACTTCTGAAGGATAGATGACAAGACAGTGACTGTTAAGTTGCAGAGTTTGTGGTGATCTGTTATAGCAGCAACAGGAAACTGAGTTTGAAATGGATTTTCTTTTTCTCCTTCTCACACAGAAAACAGGTGCTCAGAAAAAGGTAGCAACTCATCCTGTCCACCATGCCCACCACTTCCAACACAGACACCTCCACTTCCATCCCTAATACCACCTCCACCACTGCCTCTATCATCAAAGGCTTTTCCGTCACCTCTGATTTGCCATCAACAACTCCACCTCCATCATCACAACTTTTTCACTGCCATCTACACCAGCACCACTTCCACTATCCGCCCCACTTCTAATATCACCACCATGACCTCCACCGTCTCCTTCATGCACAGCTCCACAATCCTCCCCCACATCCTCACCTCCACCACCCCTTCCTGCACCCACAGCCACACAGCCATCATTTCCACTGTCATCTCTAATCTCTCATCAACAACTCCATCACTACCACCTCCACTGCCACCATTTACCGGCAAAGAAACTATGTAGAACAGCTGTTGTCCTCAGCTCACATGTACTTCCACATGACTTTTAAAATAATTTCACAGCTTGCAAGTTGCTACCTTATTATTTGATAGAAAGGAGCCTAATGTCAACAAGCTTCTCCACTTTCCCTTATTTTATGATTCAAATATCAAGGAAATAAGGGAAAGGGAAGACTAGGGTATATACTTCTGTAAGTCATATGGTTTCACTTCTGAAAATCACTGAGTGTGAAGATTTTGACTAGAATACTTGGATTCTCCTACCCACCCTAGCTCAAATATACAGTGGTGGCTAGAAAAGTTAAGCATGCAGAATGTGGGAATTTCATCTTCTATATTCTGGAACTTCCCCATGGGTCCCTGTGGAATAAATCAGTCTGTTAACCCATATTGTTGCCTTGTCCATTTATCCATCATTCTCATCGAAGCCCAAATTAAAATGGTAAAATTTAGTAGAGGGAGAAAAATGATAAAATGTAGACATATGCAAATATAATCAGGCTGACCATGTCAGCTAAGCTTTTTTATCCACAGGTTTGGGTACAGTTACACTGAGCTGCCTCTTATCCAATTGTCCTGGTAACCAAATGTGAGCATTTCTAATATTGTTGGCAAGGCTAATGGTGCAGTTGGTGGTCATGGAAACAAATGATGTTAACTGGATGGGGCTGGGATTATGTTCATGGTCTTATTCTCATAAACACAATGCGCTAACCAACTGTTGCTCATTCAAAGCCAACTGTGGAGTGAAGCCTTCTCCAAATTTCCTCTGCCCACCGTGACAGACTTGGCTGGAGACCTGCTTTCACGCTTGGTTAAGTTGGTGAAGGTTGGCCAAGTCAATGTCTCACCACTGACCTTAGCATCCCAGGTTTACCCTGCCCATGGCAGTCATCCCCATTAAAAATATTGAGAGACTCTTTTGTCATTTGCACGCTGTTGGTCTATCCCTTATGAGGTAGTGTCTCCAGGGTCAGAATTAAACACATATTAACTGAAAAGCACATCAGGTGGAATCCACATTGTGAAATCATCATCTGGTTTAATAAATGTCTTCTGAAAGATGAATTATGCTTTTTTTAGAGGCAAGGCAGAAACAGACACTTTATCACTGTCACTGGTCTTTATACTATTTTAAAAAGTATAAACTACTGTTCTGGCTTTTTCAATTATAAAGTATTTAATATAAACATATCAAAAGTTTTACATGTAAATATTATATATATATTTTTTCCCTCCACTCCACGCATAGCTTATAGACTTCCAACCACACTGACTACCAGTCTTTGGTTAAAAATGGAACACTGTGAATGCAAATATTTGGTATGTTAAATTAAGTTGAAATTAAATTCACTTCTAATGGCTCTACACCCAGGAAGAAGTTTATACTTATAAGAAAATAACCTTCAAAAAAGTCCAAAATGCTCTAAGGGAAATGGGACCATTTGCCCATAAATACACATATTATCCCTATTTAAAAATAAACACCCTAAATATTGCCTGCCACAACTCAAATCCTATCATTAGCAAGCAATCCTTGTAAAGAGGCATTTCATTAAATTAATACATGTGAGAAGGCATTAGGCATGTACTATACTTTAGGGAGGAAAAAATACAGAAATAAATGAGTGGGAAGGGATGTTTTACATCACATGTTGTGTGTTCCAACATTTTTCCCAATATGAAAATAACTTTTACCACTTGGCTAATGAAAAACTGGACCTAGGTAAACATAGCGAAACCCTGAACAGTTGTGTTCAGCACACGGGTGGCAAAACCAGAAACAAAACAGAACAAAACAAACAGCGGCTACTTAAGTTTTAAAGAAAAGTGGCATGTTGACTAAGTCAGGAAGATGACTGAAAGCAAAATGAAAACATAAATAATAATTAAACATAATTATGTAAGGAAATAGATAATTGACTATAAATAGAAGGTTTACTATTTTGAAAAAAATAAAAATATTATCAGGTATCAGTGAACTCTTTATCTGAATTTCCATTTGAAAGTATTTGTCAACCACATTGACTTTTTATTGTACCTTTTCTCTCATTTTTTTTGCCTGTCAGTGGATGGTTATTTCAACACAAACTTCAAGTTCTGCTTTGATAAACATTTTTTGATAATTTATTTCCCTAAAGTTGCTCTTTTTTCTTCTTGAGACTCTTATAAGCTAGACTGTGGACCTCAGAGACTAACTGACTAGTTTTCTTATCTTCCTTCTGTAACTGAAGGTCATTTAAAATTTTTGTTCTGCTCTCTGACATTTGCCTCAAAGTTATCTTTTCATCCAACTATTCACTTTTAAGAAATGTAGCTTTTTATTTGCAAAATCTCTTAATTTTTCTCTACATATTATTTCTTTCATCCTGTTCTTGTGTATAGATTCAAAGTATCCCCTTATAAACTTGAATTTATAAATTATGTTTTTAAAGTCTTATTCTAAATCCCTGCATTGTATCCATTTCCACTGAGTTATTCTTTTTCCAGTTTTCTTTTTAAAATCTTTAGGTGTTTAGGTTTTCTTCCAACGTCTGAAGCAAAGTAACTTTCCATTTATATTTAAGGATAAAGCATTGAAAAGCTGATTGGAAGTTCAATGTTTATGACAGAGAATTATCAACTGGTGGATTTCATTCTAAGCTGACTGGTAGGGTTATCTGCTGTTTTGTTGAAGGAACTCCAAACAATAGATTCTTTATGTATCTCTCTCTCTCTGTCATTTTCTGTGTGTGTGTGTGTGTGTGTTTTCTTGGAAAGAATCAAAAAAGTCTTGTCTCTGCAGGTAGATAGCCCTGGATAATATACACGTGAGTTGAGAGTCATAAGGGGCGAAGCATCTTACTATTTTCACTTGACATCCTGTTCTTAGTTGAGCACCTCTCACCAAACACCTACTATGGCTGCTCCCACAGCCTGGAGCTTTCTGGTTTGCTTCACCCACAGAATGAATCTTCTCTCTCTCATTTAGGTAGAGGATACAATATTGGGATCTGGCTGTTTCTTGTACATACTTACATCTAATTCTCCTGTTTCTATCCTCTTTTTCTATTGTCACTTTCTTTGGTATCTTGTGGCTCCAATTCCTGAGTCTTTCTGCAGTGCTATGATGTGAACTGGAAACTCACAAAAAACTCCTCCTGTAGACATCTCTAATAAGCACCCACATTCCTGTTCGTGTCTTTATCTACCATCTGTTGAATGTACTCCCAATTTCTTGCCCATTGTGAATTTTTGTATTAGCTATCTACTGCTGTGTAACAAAGTACCCTAATTGAAGCTGATGAAAAGAGCAAATATTTATTGTATCTCACAGGTTCTGAGGCTCAGGAAACTGGGAGTGGCTTGGCTGGGTGGTGCTAGCTCAGAGTCTCTCAAGAGATTACTGTTAAGCTTTTATCTGGGGTTGCCATTACCTAAAGGCTCAAATGGGGCTGAAAACTCCATTCCAAAGGCACTCATGTGGTTGGTGGTGAGCCTCTGTTCCTCACTGATTATTGGCCAGAAGGTTCAAATTTCCCCATGAAAGTTCCTCCATTGAACTGCTCTCAATATAATAGATTGTTTCTCCCACAGTGAGAGATGAGAGAGGAAGAGGGAGAGAGAAAGGAAGAGAAAGAGAGAAAGGTGGAAGCCGTATTTTTTTTATAACCTAATATCAGAAACAGTAGATTTCACTTCCACCATATGATACTGGTCAAACAGACCAACCTTGGCACAAGGTGGGGAGATTACAAGATTACACAGTTTGTAAATACCAGGAGCCAGGGATCACTGGAAACTATACTGAAGGCTAGCCTCCAAAGTTTATGTCTTTATTCATTTACTACTTTTTGTTGAGTTTGGGGAGGAAGAAAATATAAATATATGGGTTCAATTTACCATGTGTAACCAGGAATATACTGTAGTTTTTAAAAGCGAGACTTATTGAAGGAGATATGGGGGTTAAGTCATCAGTGGGGGAAAACTGCCATACTACACTGTTTTTATATTTGGGTCCATCTCCACAGTGGAAAAAAAAAATTAAAACCTTGAAATACCAAGCAGTCAAAAATATAACCAAATTTATTCCATGCCAATTGAATTACTCATAGAAATCTGACAGTTCGATCCACATACCACCTCTATTCTGAAACCCTGACTAATACAGATGAAATTCTACCTGCGATTTCTATTACAGGAATGCTGGGCATTTAAACTGAATTTTCTGGGACTAGCTGTTTTCTACATTTCTTACTTTTCATGTTGTTAAGAAGAAAGCTTTGGCCAGAGGCAATGGTCTGGAATGAGAACATGATATACAGATGCTTTTCTCAATGGTATGAAGAGAATATGTTCTTAATAATGCAAAAATTGCAAACTGATTGGTTAAGTCAGCCTTTTTTAAGGCTGAGACTAAGGATAATAGGAGGTATAATATTTGATGAAGCCCATTTGTAACCAGTTCACTTTCAGCAGGGGGATGGGTAACTAATGTAATAAACACAAAATCTACATTTGGATTTTATATAGTCTAGTCCAACCACAATGACAAATGTTATGCTATCAAACTATCAGCCTTTACACCTTCAGTTTTTATCCATCACATTTCCATTGGTTTTTCAAGAACTCAAATCACACTCAATGTGTGTTTCTGGCTGGCAAAAATATCTACAATAGTGTGTTACAGTGCACAGGTTTTACCATTTTATGCTGTGGACAGAAGAGTACATTTATGGAAAAACTAACAAATCAACCTCGTCTTTGGTGAAACTGATTTATATGGTTATCATTTGAAACTGTGTCTTCATTTATAATACTGACATATGTCACTGCGTGATTCTCCCTGGGTCTTCTAAAGCTGAAAATACAGATGTAATTGTATTTGGCCCATGCCCCTCCCCAAAAGTTTATCATTATGCTATTGTTCTTAACAAATTAGCAAGCCATTCATTAGCTATGAAACATTTTATAGATACTTATGCATGATTTATGCACACATGGATGTTATACCAATATAAATATTGACCTCTAGGAAATAAATATGAACAGGGTCACAGACTTACCTAGGGATAGAGAGGATATCTTGACTAATACTTAATGTGTTTCTTTCAGGTAATTTCTAATGGTCCTCAGTTGTTCATGACGTGCTAATTTGATGGCTTAAATAGCTTCAAGAAAAAGGAAAATATTTCCTAGAATACAGAAAGTCTTTCTTAGTTTTCAACTTCAAAATACAGTCTTAGCCATGTCCATATGCTGAAAACGCTGTTGACTTGCAAGGGTACTGGACCTTGAGAGAGCAAAGCACCTTTGGGTGACTCTATAGAGTCACTCTACACACATCAGGAGCAAAAGCTAGCGTTGTCTTGACTGTTCTGTTACAGACTCCAGTGGCCTTTCCCTTTTCAATAGATTTATTAGAAATTGAGATAAAATCTTTGGTGGAGGACTTCAAGATATATTGAGAAATAGGACCTCCAACCTTCACCATCCCCAAATAATGCCATACAAAATCGCCCCACCAACACACGGAATGCGCTGTTTCCATTTTACCTAAATTTTCGTAAGAATTAACATGCAATATGTCTTCTCTTTATTGATTTATTTTCCTTTTAGTCTTTACTGATAAAGTGTTAAAAGCAAATTTAGTTTTGTGGACATCTGCAAATCTGCAGCAACATATCATCAGACCCCTCTTTTAGACGGGTCCTCACAGGAGGAAAAAATACATTCAGAAGGATTATGTGAAGAAGTATTATTGTAGGAGCATCTGTTCCCAGATCACATGGTAGTTCTGTTTTTAATCTTTTGAGGAATCTTCCTCCAGCTTTCCACAATGGCTGTACAAATGTATCTTCACACCAATTTTGTCTGACCAAGTCCCTTTTCTTCACACCCTTGTCAACACCACCATAGGACCCAGCAATCCCACTTCTCCCTGTGTATCTAAAAAAAAATGACATCAGTACCCCAAAGAGATAACTGCACTCTGAGTTCATTGCAGCATTACTCACAAGAGCCAAGATATGGATAAAGTTTAAGTGTTCATCAGCGAATATGAATAAAGAAAAGGTGGTATATGTATGCAATGGAATATTATTCAGCCACAAACAAGAAGGAAATCCTGCCATTTCCAACCATACTGATTAACCTGGAGGACATCATGCTAGGTGAAATAAACCAGACACAGAAGGACAAATACTGTATGACCTCACTTATATGTGAAATCTAAAAACAACAAAGTCACAGAAGCAGAGAGCAGAACAGTGGTTGCCAGAGGCTTGAAGGTGGACTGAAGGAAGCGAGGGATGTTGGTCCAAAGGTACAAACTCTCAGTTAGAAGATACATAAGTTCTAGCGCTTTAATGTATACCTATGGTGACTATGGTTAATAGTACTGTATTATATGCTTGAAAGTTGCTAGGACAGTAGGTCATAAGTGTTTTCACCACACACACAAAAGGGAACTAAATGAGATGACGAATGTGTTAGTTAACTTGACTCTAGTCATTGTTTTACAGTGTACACATACGTCATATCATCATGCTGTACACCTTAAATATACACAATTTTTATTTGTCAATTATACTTCCATGAAGCTAGAAAGAAAAGGGAGCATCTATTTACAGAGGTGTGGGCAGGGTGAGATGGGCCATTCAAGGGATGCTGACAGGCCCACAGATGAGCAATACTGCACAGATGACCATCTCCACGCTTGAAAGGGCAAAGCCAGAGCAGGGTATTACCTGCACCTACTGAGAGCCGTAGCCACAGCAGAGGGGCCACCCTTTAGGAGCGGTGGCCACAGGTAGAGGGACATAGATACTGCCAATATTGCAGCCCAGCTGAGCAGAATCAGAGAAACGTCTGAGAAACTCCTCCTTCTCCTCTTCCATCAGCACTACCCATTGACCAAACCCAACCCTAAGCTAAAGATCCAAGGAGCTCAGGTAAAGCAATAATGCAAGATTTGTCCCCAGGTGCAGATAGAAAGATAAGGGCGGAGAACGGAATCTAGTCGCTGAGAGAATAACCAGCACAGGAGCTGGATTCTGTGTGTGGAAATTTTCTTCCTATTTTAAGAGTAGGGGCAACTGAGACAGAATAGCTCATTCACAAAACTAGAAATAGATGACTCACTGAATAATTTCTAGGACATGACTGCATCCACTCTGACTGGGATGTACTGCTTGGCATTTTGTTCTGTGGCCTTTTAATATATGGGTGTATCTCAGTAGATTTGTATAAACTGCCTTTGGTCTGGGTGGTCAATGAAACATCTAACCAAAGGTTCACAAAACCCATCATATGAGTTTCTGGAAAATGGACAGATTTTTAAATTATGCTCATTCAGGAAGAGATTCAAGTATTTTGCTTGATTTGTCGCTGTATCTTCGAAGACACAAAGATGTTAGCAGAATCTCTGTATTACCCCATCCCCCCCAAATTATTTGATTAGTATTTACCAAAAAAATGGAAGCATTATATTTGAACACATGAATTTATCAGAATGCGTATTTTTATTTATTCACCTTTGCACTTCAAAAGCCTTACAGAGGGTAATTTTAATATCATCAAAAAATAAAAGAATTCAATCTCATGTTCGTATAAGCTAGGTTTAAGGAATATAGATTACATGTATTTAGATGTCTTACTGAAGCCTGGGCAACTTTATGGCCTGAATATGTGAAAGAAAAAAATAATAGTTCAGGAAGATAACCTAAACGTAAATTAATTTTCTGCTTGATGTCCCGAATGATATAATGCATCCAACACCTTTCAGGACAGTCCTCTTTAAAAAAAAAAAAAGAAAATCTTGGGTTACCCAAGTTGCAACAAAGCAGTGATTAGAGAGCAGAAAGTAATTATAGGTAAACATGCCAACCCATTATTTCACACATGTATTACAGAGTCTGCTTTGACTTCTTTTAGAAATGGGTCTAATAGCTTTCTAACAGACCAAGGCGTGTGATAGCAAATGTTTACATTGCTGAGACTTTGAGGTAGATGATTTGAGCCATATAAAGTTTTAATGTATGTAGTAACAAGATCGGTCATATCATTAGATACCAATATAATGTTATCATTCCCCAAGATATTTTCTGAGCTGTTTGGTAGTGAAATTATCAGAATATTGAGCTACCTGG
Organism: Camelus ferus; assembly: GCF_009834535.1. Classification (NCBI taxonomy): domain Eukaryota; kingdom Metazoa; phylum Chordata; class Mammalia; order Artiodactyla; family Camelidae; genus Camelus; species Camelus ferus. Next base: position 28,278,926 of record NC_045711.1, read on the forward strand.
CAGCTTTCATTAGTAACAGTCCATGAGATTCTGGATCATTCCTTTGATTTTGATTTCAAAGTTCCTCAGTCTGTTCTAAGTCCTTGAGTGCTCATCCACATCCAAGGCCAGAGATAAGGCACCCCAAATCCTCATGTTAGTCAGCCTCTCTGTACCACAGCTTAAACAGGAAGAGATTCTATGCCTGCGAGAGTCACTTAATATGTGTCTAGTAGTGATTTTTCTACCATGATTACAATCATTTTAACTTTTGTTGGTTCTTTTTTTTTGCAAAAGAGCTAACTCAACACTGATTCTATACTAACATATACTACCTATGTCAGTTTTGAAAAAACATTTGAATTTCACAGAGATTTGTTAAAAACCTTATAGAAATAATTAACCTCGTTAAAGACATCGAAGGAGTTGGGCTGGGCTGCTGGAGCTGAGATGAAGTGAGGGAGCAGAAATTCTGTAATAGGACGAGATTCAATAACACGTTATCTCAAACTAACCGACTCTGGCAACTTTTCTTTTTCTGCACATTCTGTCTGTGGCATTACTGCAATTACGCCAAGTAGATGTCCTCTGCAATAATGGTGGTGATGGGCCAATGACAGATGGCATGCCACTGGGACCAAGGCCCTGTCTGGAAAGGAGCATGAAATGTCAACTCTGTCTCCCTTTGTCTACTAAGGCTAAGGTCTCAGTTGTTTTCTTTCTTTTCTTTCTTTTCTTTTCTTTCCTTTTTTTTTTTTTTAACATATGCCACAGTCGACTAGGTCAGGGGTTGGCAAACCTTTTCGGTAAAGCGCCAGACAGTAAATATTTTTGGCTCTGCGGCCAGACAGTCCCTGTTGCACCTACTCAAGTCTGCTGATGCAGAGCAAAGGCGCCACAGACAATTCATGAATGAACGAGCCCAGCTGTCTTCCAATAAAACTTTATTTACAAAAACAGGAAAAGGATCGAAATGGCCTGGAGTCTGTAGTTTGCCAATTCTTTGTACACGTTTACCCTTATCCAAAGCGTTGAGATGCAGAGAAATAGCTTTTTCATGGAGTTAAAACCTCTCTGAACTATCTTAGAAATCTAAAGTAAGTAGATTATACGACTACATGTAAGCATATAAGCTCTTGGAAAGAGGTCTACAAAGATTCTTCAATTAGCACCTGCCTAGTGGAAGAAACTTTAGAAAGCCTTTCTGGCTACATTCATACGTGTTACTGCTAAGGTTTGCCAGCAACTTATACATTTTAAACACCCACTAGTGGTTTCTAGGTGTCTTAACATCTTAAATCTTCTTCCCTTCTATTATCAGTCACCAGTGTTTTTGATGCAGTCCCAAACTCCCCTCCTGTTTGTGTCATAGCAAAATGTGAAGACATTTTAATCTAGAAAATATTTGACTTTCACAGAGATGAATGTGAGTTTGCAACAATGAAACTTTTGGTTGTTTTAATTTGATAAACAATTAACTCCTATTCAAGTTTTACTCTTTTCTGACATGTCTATTGTTCTTGTACCCGAAAAGACAGTGGAAATGAAAAACCCCAGTCCAGCTGACAACACATTGTATTATCTTGTGCTGTTTGCTGACTGTATCTGAAACATGACGCTCTTATCCATAAGATGGGGATGATACAAATAATTTTTACGAAGTGTAAGTGAATTTCACATGCAAAGAGCTTAGAAAAGTTATGTGCGTGCAGTATGTCAAGTAAATAGCTGCTAATGTATTGAATAAGCTAAAGAAGGACTGACACATCACCCACTGACATTATCACGTGACATCATTCTATTCCGGGATTAGAACATGTACAAGGAAGACATGAATGGCATCGTGCCCCCAGAGAATCTAATTCAATAGAAGTCACATCACTATTTATTACGAGCAAAATCAGAGACACGAATTAGGTACAAGACTTTTAACTTCTCAATTGTTGGTAGCTAGGTGGGTCATGACGGTACAGATCGTGGGGAAAGATGTCATGAGCCCTTCTTTGGCTAACATGTCAATTAACTCACAGAGTCACCTGAAGCCAAAGGCTTTGCCTATTTCACAACCCAAGTTTTCTCGTAATAAAGAGTTATTTACAAAAATGAACACCTGCGTCGGCTGGTTCTAGAACTCCTCCCCACCACCGGCCGCAGAAATAAACAGAGCAGGTGACTCAAGTGCATTTCTCAGCAGCGTGTGTGAATCACCACTTTCTCTCTTCACCGGACAGGACGGGGCACGACGGTCTGGGTGAAAACGGCTGTCTGTGCCATGGAGTGTCCCATTCACAATTTCGACAAGGAATTTCCTCAAGCGTTCCTGGTTGTTTTGTCCTAATGTATTGCAGTTTACCTTTTCTGGCATGTGTGTTTGGTAGGTAATTTTGAGCTGGAGAGTCTTGAAACCATTTGACTGTGGAAGAAAATTGCTTGGAGCACTGTGAAAATATCATTGAGACCATGTGGTTTTTAAACTCTTTTGCACTGTACTCTGTTTCCCAATTATTTCCAGCTGTGTCTAGCCACTAAGTGTACCTTCACAGCCTCACTTTTTGTTTTTAAATAGTTGCGAAACGCCATTATTCGTTTATTTGTTCAAGCGAATGTCGAATGTCGGGTAGAGGTGGATTCAGTTCTACTGTAGAGCTATCACCACTCCTTCTCCTGGAACTTCATGCCTCCCTGTTTTTCCCCTGATTTTGTATTTCTGACAAAAGTAGGAAGTGAGAATAGGAAAAAGTCTTCATTCTGACTGCGTTCATTTACTCTTCACAAACATACATGGGGATGAAATTTCACTTATGAATCCCATGGGGGAAGAAGAGGATGCTTTGTAAAAATGAAAATCCATAGTTAAATAAAGTCTATTAACCTCCTGTTGGGATCATTACTTTTGCAAGTCACTAAGAGCATCAATTAGCCAAGAAGTCATGTAATGAATGGATTACCTCCCTGACTGACTTAACATAAATTTGTTAATTGGTCATTTGTGTTGTTTGCCATTCTATCTACTCTCTTTAAAGTATTCTAAAATTTAGACTATTTTTTAGTGCTTGGCACCATTTTCCCTCTCCATACTGGAACTGGCCAAATGTAACCTTCACTCAGTCAAATTCTGATCAAGGTCACCTTCTTCAATTCCCAGAAGAAATGCAGATGTGTCAAGAATACAGCATGGTTGGTTGTCTATTGCCAGGGTTGATACTGAAAGTAATTAAGACCTGGTAGAGCATGGGCAACAACCGATCAGAAACAGACGCCCTGTGCCCAGTGGGAATGGACACCAGCCACAGCCACCAGCACAGCCCAACAGGTGCTTCCCAGCTGCCAGTCAGCCCTGCCTGTTCCCAGGGGAGGTCTGCAGCTGCTTTCAGACCAAGAAGATTAGTAAGGGACAGAGAATATGGAACAATGTACCTTCTCTGTGAGTTGATTTCATCAACATCTCTTCATACTTCACTGATTTTAACTAAAGATACGAAGGCATTCCCATAAAATCAAGACCCTTTGACTTCCTAATTCTAACAAGAATTGGAGTCCTAAATTGATGCTGTGTAATATTCTGACGGATAAAGATGCTCCCTCTTGCCAACATGGAACAGGTTTAGATATTTGGAGGCAGAATGGGAGGGAAGGGGAATGTCTAAAATTACTAACTTCACCTGGAATTAGGTCTTCAATGTGACTTCATGAGTTGTTTTAAGTTGGTTTGCAAAGCAACACAAACCTATACAATCTAAGGTTTAAAAATGCATCCATGATCATTTAAAAATTATCTGTGTTTCTGCTCCCCTCCGCCTCTGAGTGAAAGTAACAAAGTAACAGCGGTCTAGCCACATTACGAAATGGCACATGTGAGTACACACACACATGGGACTTATTTTTATACATATATGAGTGAAGCCTACACATAATTCTGTATGCTATTTCTCTAAATTTAGTTCTAGTTCTAACAGAAAATTCTATATGATGCAGAAAAGAACATTCATCCGTGATGATAAATTTAGTAACCAAAAATTTGGCAGAATATTAATAGATGCTAGAGGTCATTGCTGTCTTGCAACCACTAAAAACATGTTCTCCATTATAAACAGTTGAGCAAGGTTTAAATTTGGTAGATTATTTATAAAATGAGAGCTTTCCAGACATCCCTGCCCAGCATCCTAAGAGGAGGGTCATCTCTTCCATCTTCCGTATTCTTAGAGATGTATAATGTGCTACAAGCATGTTTCATCAATGCCACAGACGCTAGGAAAGCACATGGACATCCTGCTAGCCGAGCATCCAGAAACCCACGCAATCCATAAATCATGGGGAAATGACCCACGCATCCATTCTTTTGTTTATTCATCTCACGAATTTTATTGAGTGTCTGCACTCTGTCAGAGGAGCCAGATGCGACTTTGGTAAACATGACCTCACCCCTGTCTTCTAGAAGCAAATGCTCTAGAGGCAACGGCAAAACAAGTGTAAATAAAAACGTATATACATGGAAATGTCTGCTGTGACGGCAGTAAGGATGCTATTGGAAAACAAAGAAAGAGGAGCCAAGTGTTGTAGGGTGGCCGGAAGGGCATTTGTCGTCCCCTGAGAAGGTCATTCTGAGACATCACAAATTGCCAAGCCATCAAATGAGACCTGTTATGTAACTCAAGTTGGCAGAACAGAATGTAATGTTTTATCAGACTTTCAAAATAAAAATAAAGCTTCTCTGATGTAATTATATACATAAAGAAGAATAGGATTTAACTCACAAAAAATTAGTTTAGAACCCAGGGATACATTTTTTTTGCCTTACACGGGGGGACAGTTGATGAGGGTTTAAATCAAAGAGCCTGTAGAACGTGAGTCAGTAAGACAGGCCCAGAGCAAAGCTGTGAAGTCCGCGGAGTGTGCCTTCAAATAACCCCTTCCAGTTCCCTCCGCCCTCCTAACTCCTCAAGGCCCCCATCTCTTTTCAACTTCCATCTTGGTCTTAGAGTTGAAGATGCAAATTCAACCTATCCAAAGTTTGCCTTTATATTTAATTCACACGAAAACATATTCCAGCAAAAGCTTAATGTTTATGATTTCCAACATTTTCGTAAGAATCTGATGACGTGGGAATGGATTTCTAATCCTGAAATTCCAGGTGCTAAGAGCTCGGCCTTTAAGGAAAGAAGTAAGACAATGAATTGTTATGATAGTTTATATATGATGAGTGTATTTATACACACGCATAAATGACTCCGCTATATAACATGTAGAAAGTAAGGAACACACCCATACACATGACCGAATCTCATACAAGGCTGCTGTTTCAGCATTACAGCTCTCAGAATCTGTCGTAAGTTCACGCAAAAGGATTTGAAAGGGACTGAGCTTTCCACATAGAACAAGTCCACTTATTTCATTTCATTTCGGAGCTCCCAACTGTTTAAAAGAAAATTAAACACAGCAAAAATCGCTGTCAAATACTCCAGAGGGGCCTCCAGCTCTTTTCTCTCTCGGTCATGCTGCACAGTTTCAGCAAGTCCTTTTCAGAAAGTGGGCTGAGCGGAACCTTTGAACTCGGTGGAAGACAGACACAGAATGTCTCAAGCACTCTAATTGTTTTTCTGGGAAATTTAGTAATTATGGAGAAGTTCTGTTTATTTTAATGGCTTCTTATCACCACATGCAACTCACTTAATGACCACATTTTCTCCAGGGACTTCCATGACATCACCGAGGAGCCCCAGTGCTTCCTGACACTTTAAAATTCTGTCACAGCCAATTTTCAGCATTGCCGGGGACTGTGGGGTTCCCAGGAAAGTCTCACAAAGCTCCCTTACACCCGTATGTGTATGTATATGTACGTATAGATATACAGTATATGGCATTTAAAAATATATTGTACGTAAGTTTGTTTTCTGTGTCTGGGAGGCTCTATACTTCCATAAAAATTTTAAAAAATCAACATATAAAATAAAACATTTATATATTTATAATTTGCAAGGCAGTGGTGCAGTGAGATTAAGGTGGGGCTTGTTTGAAATCACTGCAGGATCTGGAGAGCCCGAGAAAAGTCACTTCTCCAGAGTGGCTGGTGGGAATCTGAACACAGACAGGACTTGCACTGTGCCCGGCGAAAGTCTGGCCGGAAACAAAGGCCTAATCTAGTGAATGAGTGAATGGTGAAGGAGTCACTGAGTACATGGATGAACGGCTGTCTGCAGAAAGGTTGATTTATCAGATGATCAGAGCAGGGGAAGATACACAAACAGTCTCAGAATCTTCGGAGGTGCCCTGCGTCAGGACTTTCCCCAAATAACAACTTGTCATATTTCTCCGGGGGCAGTTTCATTTTTACCAGTTATCTCTGCTGTTCAAAGTTGGATCCCAAGAGAATGCTGTCTGCAGTGACAGACTTTTCACACTAGGACCGATGGATTAGAGAGATTTGGAGGTATCGGGAATGGAGAAACATTTTAACTACATCTAAATCATGTGGCGTAAGAGGGTAGGGTATAGCTCAGTGGCAGAGCACATGCTTAGCGTGCACAAGGTCCTGAGTTCAATCCCCAGTACCTCCATACATAAAATAAATAAATAAGCCTAATTACAGTTAAAAAAAATCACAGGGCATATTTGGCCACTTATTCCTCAACTTTGAAAGAATAACCCTGGGTTCCCTTTAAGTTGATGAAAATTGCCCTTTGTAAAGCAAAAGTCAATTTGCTTTTCCACCAGAAATCTCCATTTCCCTGTGGCTCCTCACGCCTCTCCCCTCCTACATGCCTCCCGACGTGTCCTCTCCATAAAATGAAGAAATAATGAACCCGTGAACCCGTCCAGAAGCGACGTGGGCTGGGTGTTCGGCAGAGGTCATTTTAGGTGACGGCTGAGGAACTCTGACCCCGGGCACGACGTACAGCACAGCGTTAGTGATTTTCTCATTTCCACTGAAAGCTCTGGCCTGCGTGCGACGGGAATATCAAGTGTTACCACGGGCTGCTGCAGCTGCGAGCCATTATTTCCAGTGGCAGTGGAAATCCATTGAGAGATCTCCCGGGAGATTGTGCAAAATGCTGTGGTAGGTTTAATATTAACCCTTGCCACCGCTGCAGCTAAGACTTCCGGCCAAGACCAAATTTTACTGGTCAGCTGCTGCCAAGTTTTAGGGGAAAAAACAGACCTCATCACAGGCAAGCTCAATTCTGAGATGGAAAGCAAGTGCCTCCTAATGCAATGCTAAGGCCCCGTGGAAGCCTTTTGTCTGCCTTTGACAGTTTCACACCCCACCGTGTCTGTTTCATAGAGGTCTAGAAAGCTTTCTAGGAGAGGAAAGCCATGATGAGGAACGCAGCGCAGCTCTGACCGACCAAATGCCTTTTTCTTTCACAGTTCAGTGTGCACCTTAAGAAAAGAAAAAAAACTATATGCCATTACCAGGCATACTTGCATTTTATACTTCTGCAGCTATTTTTTTTTCACCTTACTTAATCTGAAATGTCTCTGTTATTTTGTTTCATTGATTGCTTAGGGAAACTGGCATTCTGGACCCCCGTTTACAGATTTCTTCTAACTGAATGATGAAGTCCTGAGAAACACACAAAAGCCATGAAGGCAAGTGTGATGAGTCCATGCCGGCTGTTCACAAGGCTGACTAATTTCAGGCTCAGGATACTCCTGCTGTAATCTTATGAATTTGTCCGCCAGGTCAGCACCTTGATTGAAGGCTATGCAGTTCCATTTTGACATAATTTCTACAGTTAATCAGTAGAAACAGTCATATGACCTGAAAAGCGGGCTTAAAGCCGGGGTTCCCAACTTTGCATTATAACATGTGGGGCCGGATAATTCTTTGTCTTACAGGGGCTCATCCTGCTCAGCGTAGGATGTTCTGCAGCGTCCTTGGCCTCCACCTGCGAGGGGCCACTAGCACCCCTTCCCCTAGGGGAGACAACCAAAACGCGTCTGCAGACATGGCCAACTGTCACTTGGGTGGAGAACCACTGGTTTAGAAGAAACGGTTGGAGGGAAAGAGCGTCACACATTTCTTTAAAAAAAAAAAAATCTATAAAAAGCATCCTTACAGCCTAGGTTATTTCACTCTCAGGATCAACATCCCTGATGGCAAATCCTCAACTGTTTGGATTCCCGCAGTCTTCACTCTCTTGTTCTTCCCTCTGGTGGGCTTCAAAGAGAAGCAGCCTGAGCCCCTTTCCTTACCTATTGCCTGTTGAAATCTTCAGGTGGCACTCAGCTTGGCTTTTCATCTTCACATAGAATTAATGCCTTCCACACCGTAACTGAGCTCCCAGCTGCAGGCTAACGCCATCTCAGACTCACGCCCTGTCCTGCCCTCTGCTATCCAGGGGAGCGCCAGGTGGGCGCAGGTGGAGAGCATCGCTTACCCCAGAGTCACCAGCTGCTACCCCTTCCTCCCACGACAGATGCAGAAAGAGGCCCTTCCAAGCAGCTGGTAGACCCTAGAACACACAGCCAGAGAACTAACGGGTCCCTATCGATCACTGTCCATCAGAAAAGCCTCCTTATGCACCGACTGGGTTCTTATTGTCGAGAACATGCATCTTTGCTCCGTTCCACCGTCTGTCTCTAAAAACGTGGATCGCCCTTCAACCTGAAGTCACTCTTAGCAGCTAGCAGTGTTTTCTACCCCGTTGTAGATTCCGGTTGCTCTGGGAGTAGAGTTCCTCAAAACTGCTTTCTCAAAGATCCTGAATTCCCACAAGAATATAACACTGTTAAACAGCAATTTCAGCTGAAAGTTAACAAGGTTTTAAGGTAGTTAAAAAACTGTGAAAGCCTGACTCCCAGTGTGAAACACAAAACCTGTGAAATTCAAATGTGCAGGACTGCTTCCATTTACTCAGAGCTATGATTAAGGCTGAAAATGTTTCTTTGTTTAAAAAAAAAAAATCCATAGGCCAGAGGGTAAAGCAATGAAGGATTCTTAAAGTTGCTATTTATTTTTTCTCCAACTAATTATGAGCTGAAAATAGTTTAATGTAGATGGAGTTAGGTGTTCTCATTTGTATACCCTCTCTGTATACTCTCCTTGTATTCTCTCTCTCTATATATATATACATATACACACACACATATATACCTGTGTGTATATGCACATATATACATACTTAAATAGATTTGCATATTAAATATAGTATAGGCAATTACTTAGAAACATATATGAAAAGACTTCAGTACATTAAAGGAACACATTCTGTGATGGAACGAGCAGGGTATACATGAAAAACCAGGATTCAGCAGGGAGGGTATAGCTCAATAGTAGAGTGCATGCTTAGCATGCATGAGGTCCTGGGTTCAATCCCCACTACCTCTATTAAAAACAAAAGCAAAAACAAAAACCAGGATTCAGTTCTGTGCCTGTCGTGTGACTGTGGTCTAACGACTTTACCAATAGTTTATCAATATTTCAGCTGATTCGAAGTTTTCTCAGATATAATACTAGAAAGTGAATGTCCTTATATTCTCTACTTACTCCCCAAATCATAAAAGGCCTTTTAAAACAGCAAGGTATATAAAATATATAGAAATGGATATTTAAATAGATACATACCTCGATACACAAAGTAGTTACAAAATTTGCAAGGGCAACTGCTATTTGAAATGAATTCTGCATTCATTCTGTACGTGTGTCAAATGCACAGTTATTTTACAGGTCATGCACGTGATAAAACAAGCCAGCATACAGCTGTTTGGAAACTGGGATTTAGGGGGAGTAGGGTAAGGTGGGAAACACAGCACTTTCCTCCAACAAGACTTCCTTAATATTAGCTGCCCTGCCCCCATCTTTGTAAGATTTCTAAATTTTGTGTACCTAGCATTTAAATTTAGCTACTAAAAGTACGATTCTGAATGATACAAGGAAATAGCTAACATATCCTTTGAGTTTTTGGACAGCAGCAGGAAAAGTATCTGAAAATACTTTTGGATACGTGGATACTGAATGTTGATAAAGCTGTTATTCATTCTGTCACCTTAACAAAAGGATCAAGAGAGTTTTATTATACACAAAAACATTCATCTGTAAAAAATAGTTACATGTGTCCATCACTTTATAAAGTAGAGAGGCACAATTTTACTTTTTGTTACTCATGTTATTAAAATATAGTCATTAAAATGTTTATCTCATTCACCCCAAAATACAGTCATCTTTTTTTTTCTTTCATAACATCTTGATTGCAGTTACTGTTTATTTAGACTTGTGAGGAATCTAATTTAAAAGACAACACAACTTTCAAGTCAAAAGACTTAGAATGCTTTTGATATGGAATCAATTTTTAATTTCTAGACCCCTAAAGTGTCAAATAAATCACTGATCCACAAGAAAAAAGTAAATAAATTATTTTAAATCTATATAATGTAATAGTTCATAGCCATGTGCTAATAACATAAAGACCTGGGAAAGTCTTCAAAGCTTATTAGGCAAATTACAAAATTCTGTAACTGGTATAATCCAATGTTATTAAGTATATACAGATATATGCATACACACAAATATGTATGTGTGTGTATATTCACACACTATATGTGAAATGTATATTGATATATGTGAAAAATATATATTGACATGCATGAATTGTATACATGTTTCATGAGCACAGATATGAAAAAAAATCATCACTCTGATAGTATATGGATCATTTTAAAATTTTATATTAGTATCTATATTTTCTAAATGTTCTGCAATCATTATTTCATAATCAGAAAGTAAATAGATGTTTTAAATAACATCTTAACCTGAACCTATAACCTTAAAAATTATAAAGAAAAAAGATTTAATTAAAACATGAGAAAAATCCAGATTTGAGGTGTTAATTCTAGAACAGACTGAAATCCCTCCATGTGTGTTGTGAAGAGTTTAAGTAAAAACTCAACTTGGAAACAAATACAAAAGGACACACAAAAAAAGGATTCTGGCAAATAAAGGAAATAAAGGAGAAAAAGTATTAAAATGCTTCTTAAAATCAAATGTTTTGGTATTTAATATTTTTCCAAAGAGTTAAATTTAATTTTATAGATGTCCAAGTTATGACAGAAGGGTCGAGTCTTACGGTAGTTAGCTAAAGAATTAAAATATAATAAATAATACTATTTTCTGAAATAATGGATATATTTTATTCAAAGATCAAGATCTCTAAGGCATATGGATAATCAGACATGTAAAACGACTATTTCTGTATCTAATTAGGTGAAGTTAAGTATTCAAATTTGTATGCACACTTCATTGGCAAAAATAATTAGATATTTTCTGTTTTCTAAAATTGTTTTAAAATATTACACAAAAACAGAAAACTCATTGAAAATATTGATTAAAAAAAACAATTCCATGACATTTCTTTGAGTTGTGGAGATAATGAACACAAATTGTCTCATTTGAAATGTTGTTTGCTAATTAGATTTTTGTTTAACATGATTTTTAGAGGATTAATGTTAGGGGCAAAGTTGCAGACTCTATGGGCATATTGCCCTTCCTAGTCTCTGATTTTTTTTTAATCATTAATGAATCCAAAAAGTAGAGGTGGGGAGGAGGGGCCACATATGGTGTCAATACACTTTAATTAAGTGCAATAATTCCCCTTTTCCTGAGGTAGCTGTGTTAAGACAGATTTCTCTTCAGAGATTTACATTCTGGGGATCCAGTTTTCAGTAGCGCCATCACATTCATCTGTGGAATTGCACTGCCCTCTGTTGGACGACTGGGAAAGTTCAGATGGATTCCCATCTACGATCAGAAATTTGGGGTTCAGTGTCTTATTTTTTGGTATTTTCAGTTCTTAATATAAATCTTCCGAGGATAAGACAGCTTGGAAAATTGTGGAGTTAAAAAAATGCTGCTTAACTTTCTAAGAGGAAAACTTCATTCAAAAACCTATCTTTAAACTTGAAAATCAGCTTATTAGACTTTTATCTATTTACATGTAAAAAAGGTTTATAAAAGCTTTTGCTTCCTAAGTCAGAATGAAACACGTTTAAAAAAAAGTCTTTGAAATATGGCAATTCGTTTTTCTCTCTCTAAGGAACCAAATAGAAAATACAATAATTTAGGGAAACTGATGATAATAGTATTATTTATTATAGTTTAATTCTTTAGCTAACTACCATAGAGACTGGACGCTTTGAAAAATTAAAAGTCATTAAAATCTGCAATTCATATTTGAGTGGCTTTCCATGATGAATTTCCCAACACTGACCCTTGTTGCGTTGAGGAACTCTGGAGATGGATGCCTTTGATCTGAGGAGCAGATGGCGATCTTCACGCTTCTAGCACAAATCCTCCACAAATATACAACAAGAAGTGACCTGGAAAAGTCACCTCATAGAGAAGTAAAGGAGTGGCCAGAGGTGGACTCCAAAGGGCTCAAAGCTATCTGGCTGGAAGGATTGTTACTGATTGGATGTCAGTTTTTAATTCGTTGGATAGTGCTTTTCAGCCAAAATTTGAAAATCTCTCTTCCCTTTTCAACATCTGGTTTAGCAATTCCTTGAGAGACAAAACAGCCCTTTCTCTCTCATCCCATCTATTAAAATGTACCTAGGTCCTGAGACAGAAATGAATGACCATGTCAGAACTGAATAGTTCTACTCCAGTATTCTGCTAGAAATAAGTCCTAATGCCCTAAAACCAAAATATTACAGTAGGACAATCTTCGACAGCACAATTGATGGGAAATTAGCTTGGTTTCCTGCTATATCCCATGAAGTCATTCGTTACATCAAAATACATGAAATATTATAATCAGCTCAATTTATTTCTTCATTTAAAAAACAAAATAATAATTTAAGTCTCTATGTTTGGTCCCTTCCTGGCTGCTAGATATTTTAATTTCTAATAAATTATTTTTAACAGTCTTTCTGTAAAGTATTTCCAAACAGTCCTGACCATAACAGATACACAAGGAGACCTGAGCCTGGATTCATTCACTACGTTTAAATGTTGCAATCTAAGTGTAAGCATTTATGATGACATTTGTATTTTAATGATAAAGAATTCTTTAAAACCTCAGTCATCGTAGGGCCAAATTTCCTAAAATAATCAAAGCTCTTTCAAGAATATAAAATCTCGGCCTGAAGAACTAGCTTTACATCGGTTTTTTTTTTTTTTTTTCCTTTGGTCCCCCGTTTAACTGAAATTCAACAAAGAAGAAAAAATGAGAAGAGCAAAAATATATTTATGTCTGTAAGTTAGTTATCTGTCATCTGACCCATGTTTACTCATGCTTCTCATTTACCCAGGCTAACATACGTAAGTGTAACTGACCTATCATATGCAAGCATTACTGTTAGAGGAAAAAGATACTGACATATTTAGGTTTTTTTTTTAAAAAAAAAAAAGGCTAAAAAAACTAAGTTGTCAATTATAGTATAGATTACTCTGCCTCAACAAGAATATGCCTTCATATACGTGGGTAATTATGTCAATATGTGGACTGAGACATTGTCGACAATATTATGCAAGTTGTAAAACCGTCTAACGCTGTGTGTAATTTTAAACAAAGTATTCGTTATTACAGGAATTGACAATTACTCGAAAAGTGATAAAATTGGCTTAAATACAAAAGAGTTATTGTTCAAAAATGTGTGAGATCAGAATTCATGAATATTCTGAAAATTTTCTACATAGACTCTGAAGTGTATCCAAATCATCTTTGTTTAAAACCAAACTTGCTGCCCAACATAGGAACATGTTATTTGGGGTCTGTTGTAAGACAGAATAGGAGAAGAATCCATTAATAAAAGGTTTCCAAGATCTCTAACAATTATTAAAGAAGGAAATTATTCATATTTTTCTTTAATCTAGAAGGTGTCTCTGGGCAAGGAGTATTTTCTGCATCTAACTGTACGGTCAAGACTTAACAGGGGAGGAGCAGAGACGCCAGCATTCCTAACTTGTCACCACTTTGTAAGACGATGCTTCACATAATAATTAACTCCTAAGAAATTTTGATCAAGATTCTGATTAGTTCAATATTGTCTAAATGTTATCCTCCTGCTATAAACATCATCCTGTGTGCTGAAGGCGCTTGATAATAACTCATTGTCCACAGTACTGCTTATCCATTCCTTTTAAGAGTCACAGAACATGGAAGTAAGTAGAGTGCTACCAATTCCTGTAAAAGCTGTAAAGTTTTGGTGCTGTGTTATCCCTAGAGCTGATCTGCACAATTGTCTTTCTTGCCCTCTCTGTTCTTAGTCTTGTGAGCACATGAATTCTCGCTATCATGATGACTCTAGAACTCTCAAGGTCCATGCTGTTTCCCACTGAAATTTTAACCCAAACAGAGAATGGGGAAGTAATACTACATATTCTCTTCATTTATTTCAGTCAAGACAGATCATGAAATTTCTAAAGGAACCTTATGAAACATTTTTTGAGTCCACTGTATTCTAGACATTGCATTTGCCCATCACCTCACATGATGTTGTTAATAGTTCAGTAATTCATTATCCTTAATTCCATTTCACACGTAAAGAAACTGAGGTTTGCACAGAGGAAGGGACTTGCCAAGGAAAAGCCAGCAGTCTTCAGAAAAGGCTTTTTCCTCTGCAGCCTTCTCACGGCTGTTATCTTTCTCTGTTCTTCCCACTTTCCCACCGAAATCTCCTCCCAGACCCCATCAAAAAAAAGCCTATATGAATCATTTTACTGAGCAAAATTTTAGAGCTTTAAGAGAACGAAGATACCCCTTCTACAGATACGAAATACAGATTTAGGAGGAAGAGAGTGAGCTCTTAGAAGTAGGATTCCAAGAATAAATTTCCGTCTAGCCAGGTTAAACACTGCGCCTTCCAACTTTGTCTTCACTATTACGTATTGGCACCAATGTCTCTGGACTATAAAGAAGTTATCTTGAGTCTTGTCATCTTTCCTGCCTTGTGACAGGTCTACTCCTGCTTCAAAAACCCTTACAGACTCCATGTTCACCTATATTGCTCTGGCATCCTCAGAAATCTTAACATCACCCTGAATCATTTCTGGATACTGAGCGATGCTTACTACTCCACTTTTTATGCGCTGTGTTTAACCACCAGTGAAATCATGACTCTGTCCTGCCTTCTTTTACAAGAGCCCCGGGAGGGGCGAGGTTGTGGACCCGGAAACTGGATGCAAGGCACCATCTTGTACTTGCTGATATGGAAACAGTTCTGGAGCTTCCTGTTTTCTAAGACGTCTTTTGCTCTTTGGTGCTCCTTGCTAAGTTTCTGTTTCCTGTCTGAGAAATAACACGAATTCTCAGTTCAGTGGAAGAACAGTGACGACCTCAGTTTACTAAATGATTTGAGTGTCTTTTTTTCAGCCCCAGCTCTTTCCCTCAGGTCTCTGATGGCCTTCTCCTGAGGCAGGGATGAAGGATAATGCTTTTCCATAGGTCCCTGATTTATACCCTTGTGACACACACTCCATAAATAATTAAATCTAGATAATATGTAATTATAACTGCCCACAGTAGCAGACTATTATTTCTCAAACTCTGAAGTAATATTTAACTTGATTGGTATTAGAAGGGACAGGCAACTTTGTGGGGGCTGATTTCAAACAACCAATTTACTCAAATTCACAAGAGCTGGGTATATTCACTCCGAATATTTTCACCTCCATCTTTTTACACAGGATGAAGACCACTTAAAGAATTTTTGGGGAGTGGGGACAGCGCAGTGGCAGAGCACGTGCTTAGCATGCACAAGGTCCTGGGTTCAATCCCAGTAACTCCGTTAAAGAATTTTTTAACCTAAAAGTCTTTTATGATAAAAATATCTTTTTACTTGATAATGCCTCAAAAGTACTGGTAATTTAACAACACGTTGTGCAATTTATAAAACCTTAATTGTTTAGGAGTCATTTGCTCTAAGCTTCATTCCTTAAGACCCAAGACATTCAAAGTTACCTTTTCTAGCATGCAATAGCCCTATTTTATATGCTTCCATATAAAGAAAACATAAGACTGAAGTTAAAAGCACGTTATTCTTCAGAAACAGACTCACAGACATAGAAAACAAACTTAGGTTACTAGCGGGGAGAGGAGGTGGGAAAGGATAAATCAGGAGTTCGAGATTTGCAGATCCTAACTACTATCTATATATAAAATAAACAAGTTTCTTTTGTATACCGCATGGAATTATATTCAATATCTTGTAGTAATCTATTATGAAAAAGAATATGAAAAGGAATATATGTATGTGTATGTATGACTGAAGCATTATGCTGTACACCAGAAATTGATACATTGTAAACTGAATATACTTCGGTTAAAAAAAATGTGAAGATGTTTTAAAAACACATTATTCTGGCTCATAATTGAGGCAAGAAAATAGCTTAATCCATTTTACTACAAACATTAGTGAAACACCTGTATATTGCCAATAGACTTTTCAGGCAAATATATTTTGTGCCTAATATAATTGAATCCCAATTTGGTAATTCAATTCCCATGCTGACAAAATCTATCCTTTGCTCAGGAGATTTCTTATAAATTTATACCTTTGGTCATAAAGCAGGACATGAAATAAGAACAGAGAGAACAGAGGAACAATCCAGCAATCTTTACGAATAAGAGAGATTATTACTTTCAGAGAAGCTCTCCTAATGTATTGACAACTTATATTGCGTGTTCCACCACTGGCAGCTCGGTAGCAGCGTATTTGTGAGTAAGACGTAGTAAATTACATTAACTACAGAAACTCTGAAATGCTTTTGTGAACGCTCAGGGAAATGAGCCGGACTCCGCCAGCTAACAGGAGCGTGATGCTTAATACGAAGTAGCCAGCTTGTTTCCCCAAGATTGCTAAGCATGCTTTACTGTTTACAAAGAGAGATTTTTCAAACGAGGGGATCTCATCTTCTAAACGGTTTCCACGGTTTTATTTTGTTTGTTTTGTATTTTCCTGGCACACGGATTAAGTTATCAGAGAGTAGAGGAAATGAAGATGGTAACAATCCAATAATCCTCTTCGGTGAAGAGCATTTAAAATTCAGGAACCATCTAAGTTTAATTTCTTCCTCATTAGAACCAGGAGAGCAGAGGGAAAGGGGAAGGGGGGCTGATTTAGGAGCGTTGCAGCTCATTCTTAAACATCGCGGTATTTTTCTTGAAACAGAAGGTAGTAATCAATGAGACGCATTCAATGTGGTTCAGTTCATATAATACTTTCCTGGTGTTAGTCTAACCACTATTGCTTTGCACCTTTTTTTTTTTTTTTTTAAAAACTTTAGTAGACTCTTTAAGGTCACATCTGTTAGGGCACATAATGGTTTTTAATCACACTTTTCTAAATGACTAGAACACAAGTATGTGAGGGGAGCAGCACTTAAACCGAAGCCTGATCCCTGTTGTAGGATATTTGGGTCGTGATTTTCTGGAGGATTGAATGCAAAATGGCAGAGACCTCTGCTGAACTCACACCAGTTGATATACAGCTGAACAATCAAATGCAGGCAAACTCCCACTCTGGATACGTCTCCTTTCCCAAAGGAGGATCAGGCAGAGCGCACTTCCAATTTTAGGGAAGCGAGGGAGGCTAAAATAATATATTATCTTCACAGAGCCTTGTCTTCAATTCCAGACACCTCTAATGCACCTTAAATCCACATCAGATCGGTTTTAACCAAATTATAATAAGTATTTGCAGTGCAGCGCCTTCCCCCCAACACCACAAATTTGAATTAGGTGCTAAAAACAAATTTTTCTTCTTTTGCAGCTTATGTTTAACCAGAGTCATTGATGATATGCTACTGACTTTTGCTGTATGGCTTGGAACAAAATCAGATACCAGATGATATATGACAGACCACAGATATATCCACGTATAGCACATCTGCTCTCAGCTGTCAACCTCTAGGGATGCAGACGCAAAGAAAGAACTCGTATTTACTTAGAAATCCATGTTATTCAATAAGTTAACACTGTTCTAGGCAGTAAGGAAACAGCAGTGACAAACAATAAGGACCCCGTGCTCATGAAACCTATATTCTAATGGCCCAGAAAATAAAAAAAAAAAAAACTAGATAATTTTGGCAGAGTGATAGAAGAGGGGAGGACAGAAGGAGGCTACTTACGTGTGTCCTTAGGGAAGACATTTTGGAGAGATGTTTGCACTGAGATGTGGATGACATAAAGTGGACTTTGAGAAGACCTGAGGGCAAAAATAAGAACCAAAGCTTACGGGCTGACACAAGCATGCTAAAGAAACAATACGAAAAGGCCAACGTGGCTGGATCGTAATGAATAACAGAGAGAGTATGAATCAGTGAATCCTAGTGTTTTGCACAGGTCTTGAAGGCCAGCGTGATGGGGCACCAAACGTGGCTGATTAGCGCTCTAGTTACTATTTAGCACACTTTGACGGTAACAATATTTTCTATTTTAACTGAAGACAAACTGAGGTCTTCACAGGCAGGACCTATTCTTAGGTGCTAGTTTATATCTAAATAAGATAGACCATATTATCTCAAAAAGGCATGAAAAATCTCCTTCAGTTTATGAAATATATCCTCTAGGGGCAGCAGCAATCTTGAGAAATCACATTACTTGTTCATTAATTCAGTGAAGATTTAAATAACCCCAACCAGTGTGCTAGCACTAAGAACATAGAAACAAAGAAAACAGTTTCAGTCCTCAAAGAGTTTATAATAAACTTGTGTTATTTTCACCATGTAAAGCTGTCGAGGTCAATAGACTATGAAACCTGGTTTGATCCTTTTATTTCTTCATTTTTAAAGATGACTCCTTTGAGACGTCGGCTAGACAAGTGATCAAAATGGCAACATATTCCATTTGAAGCTCTGAGAAGAAAATATTGGCTTCTCATCTGTGTATGTCCACAGCAATTATATCAAAAAGAGTACCATGGCATGCCAAGGAAACAAAGTCTGAATTTACTATCGTCACAAACTCAAGGTTAAATTTTGAAAAATGGTCTCATTAATTGGGTGCCAATTCAATGCACTGATCATTTATTTATGACTGATTACATGAAAGGCAGGTACTATTGTCAGCAAAAGTGATTTTAAGATTTAAAAACATGTCAAGAATTTTACAAGGGGAGAAAGAAAAGTTAGCCATTGGAAGGCAGTGTTGTAAATGCTCTTAGTAAGGTAAGAATGCATGAGACAGTAATGAAGCAGGTGACGCTCGTGAAATTAAGAGCAAAGAGAAGGAACTTCTAACAGTCTGAATGTCAGGAGGTGGGAGGGATGCAGGAACAGCTCTCACTAGAAGGAACTGAACGAAGTGAAGGGGGGGTAGAAAGAAATCACAGGCAGAGGACGCAGTGGAGGCAAAGTCATAAAGGTGGGACGGCAGAGCATTTAAGGAAAAAGATAGAGAGATATAATACAAGAATTTTTTTTTGTTTTCTTACTTATTAAAGGAACAAGCAGGACAATTTGTTTTCATATTCTCTTCAAACCAGTGTACCTAATTCACAATCATTCTTCAGCATTATATGTTTTTCCACTTGGATAAGCTTCTCCCGCAGTACCAAGATGGATGGCCACAGCAAGATTGCTTTCCCATTGTTTATTTCACTGTCCATTTGCACATCTCACAGACATCAAGCAGGAGAAATAAAGAAGATGAAACACAAACAGATCCATTTTCCAGATTCATAGGTAACAGACTGACACGGCAGGAATTTTGATCACTAGTTTAAATCTCATTATAAAGTAGCCTGATAGATATTCCAATCACCAAAAAGACTAAAGTTTCTAAACAATTCTTATTAAAAAAAAATTGTCTAGAGAGAAGTTTTGGTCCCAAGAAATAGTAAGTGACCTAGCCAGAAAATGCAGTAACTCATATCAATTACCACCAAACAGTGCATACTGGAAGGCTTAACTTTTTAATAATCTTGTGAACATTAATAAAACCCTATGCCTAGTTTTAAGGCTTCTTGTCTTAAAGGCAAACACACACTCGTTTTGGTGTCACGATAATTCAACTGATCTGATATACGTACAATAATCCTGATCATTTTCTTTACATCAACTGCAAAGTTCCTTGATTTGGGTGGCATCTTTTGTAGCTGGCTTTCATGACTGACCCACCTCTACGATGGCAACTTCGTGATCCTTTTTTTTTTTTTTTTAACTTTGAAGATGAAAATCGCTAATAAAAGGAAGACATGGATCAAAAGCATCAGCCAGTAAGTGGTTCTGCTGCTTAAAAGACATCCAATCATCCAATCACTGTGACGTGCCACTGTGTGCTTGGTCTGGCAGAGACAAAATAATCCTGCATTTCATCTGCAGTATGAAAATATCCACAAGCATCTAACCTCTAAAAGTCTAAAAAAGAAAGAAATGGACTATGTTTATTTTAAAATATAAATTCACTTTTGAGATGAAGCCACATTATTTGTAGGAAGGGAAGCAGAAAGAAAAGGCCACAGAGTTTCTTAAACAGGAAATCAAAGGTAGGTCAGTTTGAATGGATCGCTTAGAGTGAAGATAAGTGACAGATTAATAGTGCTATGAGTTTGCACTAGTCGCTGCATTTATTTCCAGAATCTTACGGGTACATTTTTTCAACTGATATCCTTTAAATAACCTTTAATTTCTGGGTGTTAAAATCTCTATTATAACAGGGAAAATTGAGGAAGACACTTATTAAAAAGGAGCAGCAACACATGTGGTATTATTTTTACAGCCTTTCAGTGTGTTGATATAAAGTAATACATTTGAGTCAAACATCATCTCTGTGAGTAGTTAAAGTGAAAACTGATCTGACTTTGCACTGTGGCCCAACTGGCCGTCCAATTAGCAGAATGACTAGCCAGGCTAGTATCAACAGACCCATTCCTGTGTCAGTCTGACAGTTCTAGGACTGCACAGACTTCAGCCTTTTACTGAGGGCTTCTGACCATGGTCCATACGTCCTTGGAAGAAGCACCACCCGCTGGGTTTCTATCAGAGAAACACATTTTTTATTTTTTTTTTACAATAGACTACTTCAACTATTTTTCAAAATTTGGAGGACTTTCCTTTAAAAATATGTATAATTAATTCAGCCTACCTCCAAATTATTTTCTGGAGGACTCTGTAGTCGAAGAGTCATTTGTAAAACAAATCACTCTGAACGTGAAGTATATCTTTGGCTTATCGCTTTGGTGAATGAGAATAGTTTCACTATCAACCATTTAAAACCTGTTGCTTGAATACGCACCCCCACTTAAAACTCTTAAATCCTGTACGTGTATTTTATAATAGATACCTGCAAATCACTTCCTTACTGATGTGATCGCCACATGTGAGTTTCTTGACAGGAGTATCCTCCTGATACTCTTGAGCTTTTTCTAATTGATTAGTCCAGAGACCACAAATTTGGATAAAACCCACCTTCATTTTGGTATTAAGGACATCATCGAAGGAAGTAAGACTTAGGAGAAAATATTATCAAGAAAATATTATCCCTAAGCCTTATTAATATTATAGCAGGAGTTCTTGACCTAGGTCTTTGGATAGTCTCAAGGGGTCACACAAGGTTCCCTAAAAGTGCATGTCCCACTGTGTGTGTGTGTGTGTGTGTGTGTGTTTACATGTGTATTTTTCTAGGTTGAGAGATTATTCTAGTTTTCATCAAGTTCTCAGAATGGTCTGAAGCTCACCAAAGTTGAATAACCCTGATATGGAGTGCTTATTAAGCAGAAGTCAACTCTCAAAGGAGAGAAGGCTGGAGACCTTCCATTTGGTCCTGAAGATCCTCTATCTACTGAGCCACACACTGCCTCTGGGCCAGGGAAGGTGGCCGGTGGGGACTACAGCAATGGGCTCCCTTTTGGATTCCTATAAGGATAAGCCAGTGGGGAACAGCAGCAGGATGTCAGAGGGATGGAGGAGGGTTCATCCAAGTATCCATCCGCCTGGCTCCCTTCCAGCAGGAGTTAACACACACTGGCTGTAGCCTTCCACCAACGGTCACAGATCCTACCAGGTGGCCCTGCTGTCACAGCTCATGGCTGGATCTCTCTCCGTCTTAACTTCAGTCTAGGGGTGATTACAAAACCATCATCTCTCTGTCCCTGGAGTGCTACATTATCCTTTGCGACTTCTTTACACCCTAAACATTGCAAATACTTACAGTTAATGCACCATCTTTTTCTTCCCATGATTTCAGCTGATAAACAGGTGAACTCATTGTAAATGTCCTTCTCTTCTTTCAGTGAGGTGGGTGGGGTAAGTATGGAGAAAAGTAACATGGTAGACAAGAAAGGATTATCATATTCGAGTAATAGTTGATTATCACCTCAGGTGGTGCATGAAAGTAGACTGTGGGGGCAGAACTCCTCCAAGTTACAGGGAAAAAAAGTATAGATCAATGTTCTCACAGTACAGAACGACGTAAATGAAATGATATTGATAAAGCAAAAATGATCAACAAATAACCCAACAAAGAATTTGCATACACTACAAAATTGACTTCACAGATTTTTACAGTAAATGATATAAGACATTGAATAATAATTATGAATGGAAAAATGTATATTACAGTGGAGCCATCAGGCAGTTTAACTCTAACCAGGTCTCATCAATTATGAGACAACTTAACTTTAAGCACCTCCTGATTCAATGTAATAAGAGACATACACAAAACCATCTGTTTCCATGGCTGGTCCTTAACGTGCTTGCATGAGCCTGCTTACATATCATTAATATGCCTCTATGAGAGAATATTTAGAAACAGAAAACTGAAAGGTGAAAGTAAGTATATCCTTTAAGCATGCTTTCTAGAGAGAAACACTCTTAAATCTGTATCTAGACACACATACCATTAGACACCTGTATAAATACGTGAATGCATACATCTGGAAAATAAATAAAGGTTGTTCAACACACAAATTAATTGCCACAACTAACTTCTGTTAAACCTATGTGTGTACATGAACTACATTTTATATTTAGTGGGCATCCTTGTAAAGAGTACAGAAGTCAGTGGGGGAGGGTATGGTTCAACTGGTAGAAGACATGCTTAGCATGTATGAGGTGCTGGGTTCAATCCCCAGGACTTCCATTAAATAAATAAATAAACCTAATCACATCCCCCCAAAAAAATTAAATGAAAAATAAAATATTTTTAAAAGAGTACAGAAGTCATTGGAGCACTTCAAAATCATATTTTAATATACAACCTACTCTTACATTTAAAAATATTTTTTAACAATTATTTTATTAGGGATCTTTACTCAGTTATATAGGCAAGACTTTTTCTGGATTTTTACGTTGTGGGATATATATACACATGAACAGAACAATGCTTCAATATAATTTTCTTATTATCCTGAAGTTTTTCTTCAATTTATTTATTCTCACAGTACTTCTTCTTTGTGCTTAATAAATAGACTATCTTTAACACAGATTTTTGTAAAATTATGTATAAAGTGTCTCCTTTTAAAGAGCTTACACGGTAAGTATTTGGGTATGTTAAGCAATTACTTTGAAAAACTGATAGTGTTAAATGCACGTTTACTATTGTGACTTACTCAAGTCTGTTTTCAGTGACCATACGAATCTAACAGGCTATCCATGCTTTCTTCATAAAATTTTCTCAAGATGGAGACATATTCAACCACTCTGGGGTCTGCATCACCTCTGAATCAGTTAACTTTTATTTCTAGAATTGCTTTTACATCCTTGTTTTGTATCTGTCATTTATTTTACTTAAGGGATATCCCACTAATGGGCACTGTGTAGTATTTTTTGCCCTTTGAGTTAAAATATTACTTTTTCATGTTGCGTTTAGAAATCTTTAGTGCATTTTCATAGCACTTTTTTCCCCTTGACCCTAACTTGACTGTTTGGTTCTACTAAATTTGTTCTCAAGTGTAATTAAGCACAAGCTAACTAAATAAGATTCACACTTAAGCAATGGAAAGGATCAGAGTTGTGATCTGTGTTAATCAAAACTGTTCTGGTGCACATTCCACTTGTATCAGACACCAGTGGTTCATTAGCTGATTTTCTACTAATGATCTATGCGCAAATATGTGGACCCACATAAAGTTAGATATCCTATTAGCTGCGTCTAAGTCCTTTTTAAATAATATTTTCCCCTAAAGCGTTTTCATTTGGGCAAGGTCAGCAAAGATGACTCCGTATGTCTTAGTTTGCTAAGACAGGAATCAAAATGCAGAGTTAGACAACACATAGAGAATAGAAATAGCCCTTAATTCATACCCTGGGTCTTATTTAGAAAACGACATGATCTATTTCATTGTTAGGTAACAAAAATCTGTATTGTTTAAAATGTCTGTAATCTGAGTTCTTTTTTTTTTTTTTTTTTGGCCCCCTAAAGTGACATTGACTGAAATCTCTCCATAAAGAGAATTAGGCTGTTGCTTCTAGTTCAAATGCATACCCTCTTCATTTCCTCTAATTTTATACAATGTAAATAAATACTCTGTGGTGTTCAGAGGCTACTGGAAAACTCTGAATGCCTATCATGTGTTCTAAATAAGCCCTTCTTGAATAAAGAATTACCTTTGAGCTAAGAAAAGGAATAGTTGCTTAGCAGAAAGGTCGCCAAGAGCAAGTGGGCTTTTTCCTGTATTTGTCTGTGAGAATAAACATATGGAGGAAAATGTCCGTCTATAAAAGAATTCAAACAAAGCAAAAGTCTTCAGAAAATAGATTGCCATGGAAAGTTTATTTAAACTTAAGACTCCCGCATGGAATTAGCCATGTTAGACGGCACTGAATCGAATGAATAATTCCATTCCAATATGGTCTACTTTCCTTTAATTTCTGTGAGTAATGTTTGGAATATCTGTGCCCAGTAGAATACGAGACATTTCAACATCAGCAAATTGAGCACAAGAAATAAGACCCTGAAGAAATGGACCCACAATTTTGGTGCTGGTCAGATACATACAGTGTGGCAAGTGAAGGATTAATATCAGAGGTTGAAAAAAAAAGAAGGATTTCAAATGTTCAGCGTTCATTAGAACCTGATGAATTCCAGGATTCAAATTTGACACTTCAAAATTTGTTTCTGTACAGAACATTTTACATGATTTTCATAGTATTTCACAGGCGCATGAAAAGCAAAATGGAACCACGAGACTATTAGCTTGGGAATACTCAGCATTGTAACTCCGAGAGATTGTAACCAATTTCTTTCCTAAAATCATACACTTCACCCTTCCTTCTATTGATCTATTCTAAACAATCTGCATTAATTCCTTGTTCCTAACATATGATACAGTTCTTTGTGGGTTTTGACCAATCTTTATAATCAACCATGTACCTGCATGAGGCTTTCTGAGTAAATTTTCTCCATTTACCTGTAACAAATTAATTATAATTTAGAAATGTTGAAAACTTCCAGCAGTACTAAAAATTACAACGAAAAGGTAACATATTGCTAGCATCTAAAAGATACTAATTTTTAAAGAGCTAGATGTTTGAAGGTCATATACAGACACAGTACACCTAATTTTTTAAATGTGGAAAAGAAAGGAACACAATTCACTTTCTCTCCTTTTCTGTCTCCAAAGTGCTCCTTTACTTAAAGACCAAAAATCTGGACTAGCAAGAAACTAGTCGGGAATCAGGGCAACCTGTTTAGGACAGATGACAACACATCTAAAAGGTACAGCCACCATGATTAAAAAGGGAGAGAGGACCGGTCCTAGCAGATACAGCAACATATTATTAAACTACACTGATTTTAAAAGTGTGATACTCAAGTAAAAATATATGGACTGATCAACCATGCAAAAGGGATCTCTCACAAATAGTCCATGTGGATATTGGAATTTAGTTATTTTGTTAAGGCTGGTGTAACAGAATCTGTAGAAAAAGAAATGATTAGCCAATAACTGTATGGGACTTGAAATGTTTTCACCAACATACTGTCAGAGCATCACTGTGTACTATATAAAAAATAAATTCCACATTGATTCAACAATTAAATATAAAAATGAAAAAATTACTCAAAGAAAACACAGCTAAATATCTCCC
This sequence comes from Camelus ferus, assembly GCF_009834535.1. Taxonomy (NCBI): domain Eukaryota; kingdom Metazoa; phylum Chordata; class Mammalia; order Artiodactyla; family Camelidae; genus Camelus; species Camelus ferus. The sequence goes on from NC_045711.1 coordinate 28,304,868, forward strand.
TGATCTTAGGATGAAGACAGACTTTTTCATTTATATACATATATATATTTCACAGCCAAAGATATCTGCACACATGAAAGTTTAAGAGCAGAATGGTAAAACTATCATAATTAAAACAAAAATTCAAATTATAAACTCTGAGGTAGTATCTGCAGTCTGTAAAGCTTGCTAATAATAATAAGCAAATAAGGGAAAATTACACACTGATGGAACAACTGAGGGGAAAAGACAAACAGTTAATCACAGATGAAAATTCACATTAAAAAAAAACACTTTGAAGTGTCCCATGAGGAACTAATGTCAATTAAATACATGATGCATTTCTTATCGATACAATTGACAAATATTGGAAATAGATTCGGTGAAAGATGCATTGTCATACAATATTGGAAATGTAAATTTACTATGCCTTCTTTAAGTAATTAGGAAGGACTTATCAGTCAGACTTCTAGTTGACCTGTTACTTTTATTCCTAGAAACCCATTTAAAGAAAATGAACAGTTATGTGGTCAAATACTTTTGTGAAAGGATGTTGACCGTATATCTTCATTTATAATTGCTATATGATGAAAATAAACAAAGATATAAAAATTTTTAAAACTGGCTAAATTTTTAAAGACACACTCAAGTAGAAAGTTATATAGCACTTACAATGACAAATCTGAAGAATATTTAAATGCAAAGTGGGTTAAAGACATAAACATAAGACAAGACACTACAAACCTCTTAGAAGAAAACATATGCAAAACATTATGTGCATAGATCTTAGTAATGTTCTCCTAGGGCAGTCTACTCAGGCAATAGAAATAAAAGCAAAAATAAACAAATGGGACCTAATTAAACTTACAAGCTTTTGCACAGCAAAGGAAACCATAAGCAAAACAAAAAGACAACCTAAGGAATGGGAGAAAATATTTGCAAAAGATGAGACTACAAGGGCTTAATTTCAAGGAAAATAAACAGCTCATGCAACTTAATAATAAAAAAAAAAAAACAAACAACCCAATTCAAAAATGGGCAGAAGACCTACACAAGCGATTCTCCAATGAAGACATACAAATGGCCACAGGCACATGAAAAAGTACTCAACATCCCTAATTATCAGAGAAGTGCAAATCAAAACTACAATGATATTATCACCTCACACCAGTCAGAATGGCCATCATTCAAAAGTCCGCAAACAATAAATGCTGGAGAGGCTGTGGAGAAAAGGGAGCCCTCCTACACTGCTGGTGGGAATGTAGTTTGGTGCAGCCATTATGGAAAACAGTATGGAGATCCTCAAAAGACTAAAAATAGACTTACCATATGATCCAGCAATCCCACTCCTGGGCATATATCCAGAGGGAACTCTAATTCAAAAAGATACATGCATCCCAATGTTCACAGCAGCACTATTTACAATAGCCAAGACACAGGAAACAACCTAAATGTCCGTCGACAGATGACCGGATAAAGAAGCTGTGGTATATTTATACAATGGAATACTACTCAGCCATAAAAAAGAATAAAATAATACCATTTGCCGCAACATGGATGGACCTGGAGATTATGATATTAAGTGAGGTAGGTCAGACAGAGAAAGACAAATATAACACTTATATGTAAAATCTGGAAAAAATGACACAAATGAACTTATTTACACAACAGAAACAGACTCACAGACATAGGAAACAAACTTATGGTTACTGGAGGTGGGGGAAGAGGGGAGGGAACTATATTCAATATCTTTTAATAGTCCATAATGGAAAAGAATCTGAAAACCTATAAATATATACATTCAATTACATATAGATATATATACATATAGAACTGAATCACTTTGCTGTACACCTGAAACTAACACAACATTGTAAATCAACTACACATCAATAAAGAAAAATAAAACTGGAAATCATCCAAGACGTTGTTTATAACGCTAAGAGCTCAAGTGGGACTTTATACTTCCTTGGCCACAGGGCTTTATCTGAGTTTTCAGCTGAGAATAGACATGTTAACCTTTGAGTTGTTTAAAGATATTAGCAGTGGAAGCATGCGTGAATTCCTTTCAGGGGTGCTACCAGAGGCTGCGGTGCCAGCCAGGAGGCAGTCATCCGTGGGAATGATGTCAACAACCTGAACTAAAAATGCAAATGAAACGAAGGAAATGGACATCTCTAGAGGAGCGTAAGAGATGTGCTTAGGAAATTTACTGGTCCTTCATTTATAGCCATCATACTTTTAGGACTTACATCTCCCTCAAGTGTGATTTTATACTATAAAGCATTCAAGAATTTGACCACATCCTTAAGGCATTAAAGATTGTTCCAGAGTTCCCCTTGTTGAATGGAAAAGTCAGTATCATTTAATAACTTTTTTTAAAAAGTGAAAATGACATCGGTATTTATATAAAGCATCTTAGTTTCCAGGTATTAGATTTCACTCTGATGGGGAGGGAATTCAGACTGGGGTTCCCTAGAAGGGTGCATCTGTTGAAGCATCTATAGTTTTTCAGTTTTAAATATGAAATCATTTGAAGTATCATTACTCATGGTTGTATCTTTGAAGAGATTTCTGTCCTCCTTATTAGGTAGATATAAATCTACATTTTGGATTTTAACTCTGTTCCTACCTCATGTGGTTTGTCTATTAGTGTAAAGCCAGGTTCAGTGTTGTTGGTTTTTTTTTTTTTTTTACATCCTCTTTTGATTTTTTTTCGTTGTGTTGGCTACCAGAGAGATTTCCATTAGCCTGAGGTATTTAAGGTTTACTAATGTTCCACCTGGAAAGTAAGCATCTTCAATAAACGTATCATTTCCCAATTTGATTGGCAGGTCATGGAACTAATCTCCTCAGAGAGACAGAAACATTGGAATAATATTGGTAACACAGGTATGGCCCAAGAGTATTTGCCATTTATCTAAACTAGACAGGATCTGTATGTAGCTGGCAAGGGCTAGACCAGTAATAGCCAGTCTTTTTGAAACCCTGTTTCTGTCCTAGAGCATGGGCTTTGCAGAATTCTAATGACTGAAATAGAAAAGACGTTTAACTTCAGTCAGTTGCTGTTGGTGGTAAGAGGAGGAGTTTGGATGCTCCAGAACATACGTTTCACTGGCACTGACCTGTTTGGTAACTGGATCTGCATTGAGAGGTATTGATAGTTTTGATAAAATACAGAGTTGTCTGAACTTTCGGCCAGAATGAGAAACCACATAGGACGAAGGCCTTCATTTGGAGAGTTCATTTGTATGTTTATGAATCTGAACCTTCCCTTGGACTAATGGGACACTGAGAACTGCGGTTAGCCCGAGATGAACGAGTAGAGTGGCTACTGCTTGAAATAAAATGATTTTCTTGCATGTTCATATAATCTCCTAATGGGCTGCATCCCACGAGGTCATATTGGAGACCCACAACAGCTAAACCTAAACAGCCACTTAAAGCCTCTCTTTTTATCACGAACGTTATTTTTTAAAGCTCCATTTGCTCCCCTCAAGCTCCTGCCCATCCCCGACTTGTTTGGGCTGGATATTTGGCTCTGTGTTGAAAACCAGAAATGGAAACTTGTCTTGGTTTTCCTTAACAAAATCTTCACAAATTTGATTTTTAACATATAGAAGAGGGTTTTCCATTAAGCCCTTTTTTCCATGTAAGGAAAAAGGCAGCCCAGCTGAGTTGGCTATAGAGAAATCTGTAATTAAAAACAAAAGTTGTCAGGGGAGGGTATAGCTCGGTGGCGGAGCACATGCTTATTTAGCAGGCACGAGGTCCTGGATTCAATCCCTAGTGCCTCTGTTAACAAATAAATAAATAAAAATAAACCTAATTGCCTCCCCCAAAACAAAAAAATAACAATAAAAATTTTTTTAAAAGTTGTCTAGTTTTTCTCACTTGCTCACCTATGGGATACACTTCTCGATTATTGATTTTAAAACTGGTTTTGATGAGCTGCACTTCATTCGTATAACACATCAGGGGGTCTTGGCATGTAGATTAAGTGCAGACTCAAGTTTCCTCAAGGAAGACACAGCAGGGACATTGTAGATGACGCTAGGTGCCTGCTGGCGTATTTAATTAGATGAGGCTTGAACTTAAATGTGAAACATCACGTGTTTCTTCTTTTTGCTGTTCTCCCTCATCGACATAGGCGGATTTTAATGAGGAGCATCTATGACTGAGTAGAAGGCCCTGGATTTGGGGTCAGGAATGAGCTGCTACTGCTAACTGCTACTGATAACCTAATTTGCACCAGTTTGAGTTCTTTTCCTACAGTATTTCATTTCATCATCAACAAATACCCTCTGTGGTCCTTAACATGAGTACATTTTATAGGTAAGAAAACTGAGGCTTGGTGAAGTAAAGTAACGCGCGGCAGACCCCAACGCCTTCAGTCAGAGGGACTGGTCACACTCTGTGACTTCAAAGTCCATGCTCTTGGCCACTATGCTGCTTGCACCAGCGCTGGGAGCTTCCGCTGCCCCAGACTACCACTGCACCCTTGGCTGATTTGCTTAATTTCCCTAAACCCTCTATTAGATATATGCAGATGGGCAACAACACTTGCTTATCGAGTGTTAAGTACATTCAGTGAGATGATGTGTGAAATACTGTCATGCACTGAATGTGCATGTCCCCCAAAATGTGTATGTTAGAACCTGATCCCCAGTGTGGCAGTATTTGGAGGCAGAGCCTTTACTGGGTGATTAGATCGTGAGGGCACAGGCATTCCTACCCTTAGAAAAGAGACACCAGGGAGATACCGTCCCTTGTCAGCCATGTGAGGTTACAGTGAGAAGACGGCCGTCAGTGAGGAAGTGGGCTCTCATCAGAAGCTGAGTCTGCCAGCACCGTGATCTTGGACTTCCCACAACTCAGAGAAATAAATTTTAATTTTTTCTAAGCCACCAGTTGGTGGTGTTTTCACGACAGGAGGCTGGCCAGGCTAATTAACACAGGCACTCAGCAGCGTGTTCTTGAACACAGTGGGAAGTCAATAAGTATGTTTTATTTGAAGAAATACGTATCTATGACTTGAAAAGATTAGAATTTGCTGAAGAAAGGCACTGATTCTTAAGGAACCACCTGGACCATCAATGGTGGGACAATACGTAAAGGTCTAGTTTGGCCAGAGCATCTGGGAAGTAAGAAAGTATCGATGTACCCCATAAAGACAGAGAAAAGATGGTCAACTGTTTTGCACAATATTTAGTTGACTTGCTGGATTAAAAGGTGTCTTTCAACATACAAAATGAATAGTGTCAGGCTTGGAAATGTATTAGGAGCCCAGGAACTCAACAACTCAACACTATTTCATTCTGAAGAACAAAATTAGAAATCCCCATTAATATACTCTTTGCAGGCTGGAGAATACATAAAAATACCCAGAGTCGAATTTCATAATGAATTTATGATGTTTTTCTTTGCTATACATTTTGGCTCTCTCTGAAAGCCACAAATGTGAGCAGAGGTTATAATGGAGCTTAGAAGAAGATGAAGCAGAAAAAGGAACAGGAGGAGAAGAAGAAAAATGATGCCTGCAAAATACTATACCATTGTGAAGGAGAGCATTTTCATGGCCAAATGGGAAAAACGGAGTCCAATAATAAACTGTTATACAAAGAGGTTAAAACATTTTAAAAAATAACTAAGAAAATTGGTATTCACACAGCAAGAATGAGTTTTTGTTTAAAGTAATTCTTCTATCATATTACTGGAGGAAGGAAGGTTATATATATACGTGTGTGTGTGTGTGTATATATATATATATATATGAGACTGTATAATATAGTAATTCTCATTATTTTTTATGATAGAAAACATCACCTTTCCAATCTATTATTTCTTTTTCATTATACTATTTATTTTCCTTTTTTTAATCAGTAACTTTTTTTTAAATTGAAGTATGGTTGATTCAATCTATTGTTTCTGTTTGCTCATTTGCCTTCATCGGACACTTGGATTTCTTTCCTTTTGCATCCTAGAGTTAACATTGGAATCATTACAGCTGCTTTTAGTAGCAGGGGATATGACGAGATCTCTTATATTCCTGCCATAATCTGGGTTTGAAATATATTACATTCCTTTTAAAAGACTTTAAATGAATACCTTCTTTATTATTTTTTGATGTGCAGTCGAAAAGTTAAACGGTTGTGTAAAAACACAGATTGTTTCACATCAGCGTTTGGAATACAGAGAGGGAAATCTCATTCCCTCCCAGAACCACCTTTTAGCCGATATTTTATGGAGCAAATCACTGATTACTGTTTTAAAATAACTGCTTGGTGGAAATGGAGTCCCTGCTGGGGGAATACATGAACTTAGCCATACTAACCTGCCAAAGGGGATGTGAATATTAACATACAGTTAGAATAAAGAAACCACAAATTACAAATTTTAAAAGGCTCATAAATATTATAAACGCAAAATATTTAACATAAATACACGTCTATAATACTTTTCACCTACCTAGTTTTGGCTACCTATCCTTTGATAGCTTATTTGTAATACATTGAGTTTTTAAAAATATATTGCCTGTAAGGAGAATAAAAATATAATTCAGTCATTCCTTTATTATGGCTCATTTTTTTTCAGATAGGTTATAAAAGTTGCTTTATACCTCACAGCTTATTGTTGACATCCTGTACTTTTTAGGAATTTTGTCAAACTGTGGAAATAATCTAACAAGTTTTTTTCATATAAGGGTTGTGTAGTATGAAAGCATTTTCCATATGTAGTTTCCGTGGAAACAAGAAGTATTATTTATCCTCTGCTCTCAACCTTCTACCATTTCTGGGCACCGTGGGGCTCATTCATACCTTCATCTGACTTCTGGCCCTGTATCTCTCTGTCATGACTTCTGATGAGCTGGCACAGTGAGTAGAAAGCACTTTGTTGGAGCCATTCCTGTACCCTGACACCCAGAACCTTGTAAATATACATGGAAGTGGCTGTGCACGCTACAAATCTACCCAATAAACTAAGACTAGGTACACAGTCATCTCAAGTTCTCCTTCTCCTTAGCCCCACCCCCAAAATGCCCTTGGCCATTCCAGTGCAGCCCATCAAGGGAACCGAGTCTGCGACCGAAGAGAAATTGGAGATGGGAGAGATCACTGTCATATAAGCAAGTGCAGGTAAAATAATTTATTTCTGAAAATCTTATAAAAGCACGTTAACAGTGCAAGGCCGTGAGTCAGTGAGAGAACCTAAGCCCAAGCTTCTTAACTTCTGGGTAAATTCACCTCTGGTGAAGTTAACATCGAACAACAACAGGAAAGGGACAGAGAAGAGGAATGAAATAAGGCTGGAAACATAATCGGGATAAATTCATGATGAATTAAAACTTTTATCCACGTGGTATTGGGCAACAGCTGAAAGGTGCTACTTTGAGAGGTGGCATGGCATGACCAGAACGGACAGGTGATGAACCCATTTCCAGAGACGGACAGACAAATATAAGCAGAACTCCTGCTTTGGGTGAAGCAGATGACGGATTTGCAAAAATATTAGTTTAATTTTGGGAATGCTATGCTTCAAGTCTTCATGGGAACATGGGAACAAGTATAGATGTCTGATAGGCAATTTTTTAAAAAAAATGTGAGTCAGTAACACAGAAGGGATAAAGATACGGAAGTCATCTTGTAGAGAGACGTGGAAGAGATCACCAGAAAGACAGTGGGCGGGGGGGAACCAGATAAAGGTCAGAACCTAGGAGGGAACCAGTACCTGAAACGTGAACAAGAGAGAAACCTGCAGGTTTCATCACAGAATTATAATTCCGGAACTCTCAGATTTAATTTATATCCAAAAGAGGCATTTATTCTGAATCAGTAGTATATGAACAGCTTCAGTTTCCCCTTCTGTCTGTTTTCCCTGTCTTCAAATGCGCACGCACACACACACACACACACACACAGAGGAATTCTTCATATTTAAAAGGAAATGGAATAAGTGGCTTGAAGCCATCTGTGATTAGAATTATTTCAGAGACATTTTTTAAGGCCACCCTAAGAAAGGAAATTACTTCTGTGTCTAACAAGATTACAGTCAAAATGGCAGAATAAAAAAAAAAAGTTTAAGAATTAGAGAGGAATATGAGGTGTGAAGGCTTTCCATTTGGAGGTAGGTCAATCTCAAGGACTAGAGTTTGCCCCTGGGGCCCAGCTATACCTGCATAAATGAAAATATGGGCTCGTTCATTTTAATTGATTGATCTTTAGCAGCAAATGTGCACCCTGCTCCCCTAACTGTGCTCTGCAAGTGGAAACCATTCACACCTCTTATCCCTACTGCATTTCTTGGCCTCAAAAATAGCTATAAGCCTACTTACTAACTTGCCTCTCCTACCCCCAAAAGCCACCCCCTTGAAACTGATTCTCCATGGAGACACTAGGGTGAACTCATGAAAATGGCAGTTTCCTGCCTAAAACCCATCAACAGCTTCCCATCAAATACAGTTTCCATAATATGGAAAAAGCCACTGGCTTCTTCCCAACTCTCCAGTCTCATTCCACACCGATTCCTGCCTCAGATTCATCCTCCAGAAAGACTTTTCTTCCCTCTCTTTATGTACCATGTGCAATTTCTCATGTCTGTGTTTTGATTTCTTTTTTGACTTTTCTTCCTGGAATGCCTTTGTCCTTTCGTCTGGCTAACTCACGTACTTTCTTCAAAGAGCTCAGGAGACATTTCCTGTGAGAACCCGTTCTTCAGAGCCTCGTCTAACTCCCTTTTGTCTTTCCTAAAGGTTTTTCTAATAGTTTGTCCACATCTTCACATCCCTCTCAGTGCATTTAAAAATCACAGCCTTTCTGAACCTTTGTCTTCCTTAGTCCATGCGGTTTCTGTAAGAGCAAAAACTAACACATTATTCAGTGTTTTTTTTTTATTCCACATTGGCTGGTACAACATAGGGTTCGTGATAGGTGGTCAGTAGCTACTTGTTTTATGAAACAGTATTTTTACCTATTCAGGAAAACATGCATAATCCACCTAGTAACATTTATTATTTAATTTTCAAGGAGTCCACATTCACAGACTAGCATTAGACACGATGAATTACTTTCCTTAATTTGAAATTGCATGTGACATTTTCTAAACAGAAGCGTTCTTTTCCTTACTTCAAACTACCTATTGCAACAGCCACCATCCATGACTTCAAGTACCTTTATTATTAGGGATCAAACATTCTCTGCCTGTATTTTGGAGCATATTTTAAATGCTCAAAGTGTATCACTGAGCTTTATAAAGCGGCTCCCATTTTAATAAGAGTATGCTAATCTCCTGAGAACCCTACGGGAGAACTTCCTGCCATTCCATTGCCAATTCTAAGTAGATGAAAAATACATATGGAACATTCTTCATACCACTTTTGGAAACATTCTAATTACAGTGAAGGAAGGAACTTTGGTCCTAAAGTCAGAATAAAGTGGGTTCAGTGGAATAAAACAGATTCCAAACGCTTCATGTCTGAGCATTAGATACCTTCAGCATATGGTACAGTCTGAACAGAGCAGGAGTGATTTCTCCTAACTTCACAAAGTGTCATAGACAGCACTGTCTGATGGAGGGCACTCTGTCAGAAAACAGATTCTCAACAGGGAAGCTTCAAGAGAGCGAGTTTACTTCCAAGGAATGACTTTGAGGAAAGAACTACATCCTCTGAAGCTTATTAAACTGACAAAAGACTCAAAAGAGTCCACTGGTTGGTTATGCTCGCCATTAACATAAAATATTAATAGCTAAAATAGGAGGGTACACAAAGAAAAGGTGGAGGGTGTAATTTCACCTACTTGAGTAGCAATAAATTCCGTATTGTGAGGAGACACACGCTTGCCAGTAAATATGAGAGGTATTAGGAACTGCTGTCCTCGTCAGGTAAAAGGAAAATGAACATTTGATATAGAACTGAAATGAGGTCCTAGAAAGAGGCAGTAGCTATAGGGGAGAAATCAAAGGGCTGGATTTTGAACAGAGTATTTTCCTATGATTTCAGTCTCCAAAAGAAAGTTCATGACGTACTTTTCCAACTTCTTTTTCTTGTTCTGGGTTTTGCAGTTATGCCTGAAGATGGAACCCAAGGAGTTTTAGAAAGTCAATTGGAAAATAGAGGAAAGAAAGTTATTCCTTTATGTTCTCATAGAACATTCATTTATTACAATAATTGGATTCTATGACCAAAGCAATGCAATTTACAAAACATGCAGTAATTTGCTTGAAAGTCAGTCCTTCATCTTTCACTGCACACTCCATGCATATTTTAGGACATATTTATGTAATGATGGTCAAAACTTCATGATCCGCAATGAGCCAGCTATAATTCAAATGGGGTGTACAGTCACAGAAGCGACTGGCATTCAAATCATAATTTAAAGAAAGTGAAACTGAGATATTCAGACTTCGTTAGCCCTTGGTGCTTGGATCAGCAATTGCATGAGGGAGCCTAGCGGGAGGGGACAGGCTACATGCCAGGGGTGTCTTCAATCTCTCATCCTCTCCGTATCTTCCCAGAACATCTATCAAATAAGGTTAATGACTCGGCCTCCTCTATTCTATTCTTGTTGTAAAGATCATATAGTTACAACTCTCAGTGTGTTATTTTCTACTGAACAGTCCAAGAAAATGCAGGACAGGAATTCAAATGTGTTAAGGTGAATATAACATTTCAAAAGGTCTTCTGCCATTTTAGGAAGACTCCCGGATTCTGAAATCAGGTGATTTTAAATAACTTTGTTTTAATATTGCTACAGCTGTTATATAATTTACTGTCTCAACTTTATAAAGCTTAGAGTAGCATATTTTGGAGTCAATGACAAAAGTGTGTTTTTAAGTTGATTCTAGTTTGGTTTTAAATGTGATTCCATAGAGAGACTTAGTGTTTTATTAGCTGAGTCATAAACAACAGGGAAAAGCTATCGTCTCATGAAAATAAATCTCTAATTTTCATGTGCAGCTATTTTGCTTCCAGAACATTTATCGTAAAATCTGGGGAAATTTATGTTAAACTCCATAACTGGTCCACAGACGTTATTTTCCAAGAATACATGTAATGACAAAAGCAATTAAAATCTGAACCAAGATTATGCCATTTGCTAACTTAAACTATAGGATTCAATTTCTCTTTTCAGATATAATTTGCAAAATTTAAATTCTACTCCCTTCTTGACCTGACAATAAGCCCTGAGGCAGAAAAACATAACTCTTTAACACTGATGAAGTTCACTTGTTTTTTATCACAAATTTTACACACAAATCTGACTGAACTTACCCTTTTGGGTTTTTGTTTTGTTTTGTTTTGTTTTGTTTGCATATAACCATTGCTAGTTGCAAGTGTTGTTGCCATAACGAGGCTCAGCAATTATTTTTTGAGGCTCATAATACTTTAGGCATCAGGAGACAAGAGGAGAGAAAGTAGCCAGGTTATCACTGAAATATCCTTTGTTTTTCAGTAAAATTGTCTGTAAAAGAAAAACATTCATTTTCTTGCATTCTACGTTCAAAGGGATTTTATTGTTGGCTGTTGTTAGTACACTTTTTATTCTGAAATAATTTTAGATTTAGAGAAAATTTGCAGAGAGTTCAGAGAATTCCCATACACCTTTCACGGATTTCAAGGTCTCCTAAAATTATCATCTCATATTGCCCTCATGTATTTGTCAAAACTAAGGCACCAACACTGGTGTATTACCATTCACCAAACCCTAGACTTTATCTGAATGTCGTCACTGTTTCTATTAATATCTTTTATTCTGTTCCAAGATCTAATTTGGGATACCACCTTGCATTTAGCTACCCTGTCTCCTAATTTGGCTATTTCTCAGTCTCCTTCTGTTTTCCGTGACCCTGGCATCTTGAGAAGGACTGATAATGAATTTTTTTAGATTATCAAAGGGCTTTGTTTTTAAACTCAGTTAAAAATTAGAGTTCAAGAAAACAAACTTCCCTGCTATACATTCACCTATCTGAAATGCTCATGCAAAATGAGTACAAGGTGGTAAAGCTACAAAAACGTGCTCAGGCCAACTTAGGAACCTCTTGAGAAAGAATTATTGGCAACGTTAAAGACGTGACAGGCTGAGGTGATTTGGGAAGGTATTTGTAGCCAGACCGCTAGGTAGCTTAATGGAGCTTAGATAAGATTTTACATTTGGATTTCCATCTTAGGAGCTTCTATAATTTGTACCTAAACTAGGAACTCTTCTTGAATACATTCCAGTGTCGCATAGCTGAGGATTTTCCATTGTCTTGATACCCAGAGGGCTGACTGCAAACCCGAAAGTAAAATGAACGCAGTTGAAAGTTGAAAGTGTATGATTTGAGGTTGCATTACTTGTAAAACTTCAGAAGTCTGTGCCTGCCAAGAAAAGAACTTGAAGCATTGCACTTCCATTTCTAAAGGGAAGAGAAGCCAATGCCTATAAGACATATGTCTTTATTTACTCAAACATAAATCAAACGGTCCAGGAACTCGTGCAAGTAAATCGGATTCCATTTGTATGTTTTTCCTGACACATAAATCTAGCTGCATGCAGAATGGCATGAATAATGCAGGAACTGAGCTCCCAGAGTGAATAATCTTTCATTGAGAACCTGGGGCTGATGGCTTACCTTATAGAAATGGTCTTGGCACCATGGAGACGAAGGCAAGAAAACGCATATGTGATCTGTGTGTATCGGTTTTTCTCCTATTGGATTTCAATGTTCTGATACACATGAACAGAGTGCTATGCCAGTGGTAAGTTCCCTCATTGAATGCACTAAATGATAGCAACAATAATCACTGATCTCAGTCATTGCCATCATGATGACTGATTATTTTATGCTGGGTGACTACTCACAGCCATCCAGTGAGACAGACATTACCATTATCATGATGAACAAGATGAGAGGATTTTGATAGTTTATCCAAGATCAGACACCTGGTCGAGTGCAGAATCAAATCTAGTCTGCCTGACTCTCGAGGCATAAACATTACTAACACTGTCAAGATAATCTTTGATTGCTTGTGGTGGTAAGACAAAATAAACCGACTGAAAAAAAAGAAGAAAGACAGAAAGACAAGTTCCCACAATACCCCAAGTATGAAGAGAAGAACAAATCACGTGCTCAGGATACAAAGCTAAGTGAAAGTTCACCTCAGGATCATGATCTCAGCAGCTTGAGGAGCAAATCAACATAAACCAGTATTCAGATTCCGTTCATCACCAGCGTGTCTGAACAGTTCAGGAGGAAGAAAGGAAACGTTGACATGAAAGCACACCTGAGGCTAGGTTTACTGATTAGCTAAGAGTCAGGCAAATAGCAGGTTTTCAAAAGGCTCCGTTTGAGAAAAGCATGCATATATACAGACAAAACAATTGGAGGGTATTTCGTATTTGTACTCTGTTCCGATTGGAGGAGATTTGAGGATGAGTAAGACGCAGGGTCCTGAGCTTATGCAGTTCGTATCTTGTCAAGGAAGCAAGGCATCAAACAAATAAGTTATTTGATTGCAGTTGTAACAGATGCTAAAAATGAAAGTACAGAAAGCTAGAATATGAATACAACAGGCTTCTTATTCTCCAATGACTTACACTATAATGCAAAGATAAGAAATTTTGAGGTACATATAGAATACAATTTAGAACATGAAAAATATACAACCAGGGGTTTTGGAAATTCAGGAGCAATTTTTATTAATTAATTTATTTTAAGAGTCCTTATTCTTGGATGAAAATCAGGTAAGAATTCACCAAAGAGCTTCAAAGGATGGAGGAGAAATTTAAAAAAAAAAAAATTATTCTCTATCTCCAGGCTGGACATTAATTGGAAATGCATGTTTTGTCTTATTCATCTTTGTTTTTCCTTTGACTGGCATCGTACCAAACACGGAGCAGAGGCTCAGGGTACATCTGATAAACTACTGACACAGAATGTGCTTGAAAAATGTAAGAAGATGCTCTGGATTAAGGTCTGAGATTCAAGGACTAGATGAATGTAACTCTGGCATATTCTTCATGATTTACAAAGTTCCTCGGAAAATGTGTAGGAAAGATCATTCATTCATGGGGTGTTCACAGATCGCATGCATGGTCGAACACTATTCACATTTCTCACAGCTTTCACTGGTTGGTACATTGTGGCCCTTCCAGACACGTCTAAAGAGATGAGTGGCTACTAATAAGTTAGTTGTTTCTTTCTGGGGTGATGGAAATGTTCTAAAATTAGACTGTGGTGGTGACTGCACAACTCTGTGAACATAATAAAAACCACTGATCTGATTGCTTAGTCTGATCTTTTATTCATTTATTTGTTCCACGTGTACAGTAAATAAAACACACTTAGGATGCTAAGGATGTCAGTGCTGAAACTCTGTTTGCTTTAATTGAACCAATTTACCTCCTAAACACATAAAATGACTAGAGTTATTTTTTTTTCTTCTTTATTTTCTATGTTAGTGATCAAGAAGTGTCCCCAAATGTCTTTCTGGGACTCCATCAAAGGGTGTATGTATTCAAACCAAACACAGAGTAATGGAACATAAGGGAACATACTTCTTAATAAAAATTAGTAACAGGTTTCATCAGATGACATTAAACATATTCCAAATAGACTCAAGTGCCTGTGGAAGGGGATAAGACCCTGGATGACTAATGAGCTTGGAACTGTGATTCCGGAAATCATGGCATTCTGAGAGCTGGGAGAGACAAGACCATTAGTGTGTTAAGAGGATTAAAGTGTATGCTTTGATAGGCAAAGCGGTTATGAGCCTGGAACATAGGCGGGAAGGCTGGGCTAATTATACCAAACTGGGAGGTACCAGCACACAGATGGGAATCGAGGCGATCCGACTCAATGGGATGCCAACCAGGTATCGTAAAGTGATAAGAAGAAGAGGATCGATGTCATCATCTTCAGGGATCCCAACATTTCAGGTGTGAAAAAGAAACAAAGAAGAAACAGCCAGAAGAGCAGTGAAACAGAGATAATGTTGCATCACAGGACTGGGAAAAGCGTGGGCCAACAGAGGATGCGTGACGCCTGTGCGACCAGCTCAGCCAGTGAGAGGAGAGCTGCTGCACCGGACAGCTGTTTGAATTGGCAACACGGACGAGTTTCATGAGTTAAAAGGCCACAAGACTCACTGTTTTTCCTGAGATTTTGTCATTTTTTTTTTTTTAACAATTATTGCCCAGATTGCTGCAAGCCTCTGGTTAATTTCCAGAGTTCTGTAAAAGTTTTTTTTTCTGACAACAGTCATCAGAGTCCTTGTAGTTTTAACAAAGGGGAGGATTTCTGAAGGTTCTCACTCTACTTTTTCACCGAGGCCTCTCCCATGTTTAGTCTTGCGATCTTGAGCTATTTATCCATTTTTAGACTCCTGCATTTAATCTGCAATCTGCAACTGTAATCAGGGCAATGTTTTTTGCATCAGCCCCTTTTCCTGTCTTATTTATAGCTCTCATTACTTCTGTTATTTATTACTTAGCCCAGTGGTGACCAAAGAATGGTGCACATACCTCAGGAGATGCTGCGAATCATCTCGGGGGCACAGAAAGAGGACGACTTTCTCTAAAATGTGTTTCTTTTCATTTCTACACATTTGTGTGTTTTATAGTGTCCCTTATATATAGAAGCAATTATATGTATGTAGGTGTTATGTATATATGTACATAAATTAAGAATACACAAATATACTTGATTGGGGGTCTGTGATGTATACTCATTTTTTAAATCTGATCATGAGTCTGACAGCAAAGAAGTTTGGTGATGGTAGCTTGGACTATCAGGCCAGCGCCTCTGTGGTCTGATGCAATCAGTCTCTCCCCTTTCGTCTATTCAATACCCCGTATGAACCATGTTTTAAAGGCACAGATCCATGTTGTCTCAAGAATATCAGATGTATGATGCACTTCCCGTGCTGATGGGAACTCTGACGTGGCTCCTGCTTCTAGCCACACTGTACCACTCGTCACTCACCAAACATCTTGCCACTTTTGCTACACTTCTTTTCTACAACTGCAATGATTGCATTCCCCGATTCCAGATAACTAACAGCCTACCCAATGCTCAAAGCACAGCTCAGAGTCAGCTCTCTCTCACAAGACATTTCAGACCGGCGCAGCAGAATAAATGTACCTCTACTGTCTAGTTCTATGATAATCAACTTTATTTTCTAGAAAACACACAGTTTCTTTATAATTTTTGAATACTTTAAATAGGATTCTTTTGTATTTATCTTCTATCATCAGCCTAGTGATTAGAAAACATTGTTTAAATGTATAGCTGTATGTATCGACCTTTTTCTGTTCAACATTTTCTACTTCAACCTAGACATTATATGTAAAACCAATCCAGATTTTTGTTTAAAGAATCTGCCACAGCTAGCTTTCTTTTAGTTAAAAAAAAGAGAAAGAAAAAAATCTAGCTGTTGACCAAAGTACATGGACTGAACAGTGAAGTAAATTTGTGAGAATCCTGCTATGGCAGAAATGATGAAAATAAAACCTCACTTACAAATGACACGTATAACTGTCATTTTGAAGTTGCTCTACTACACTGCAGTGTTAGGCCGTACTTAATCTTCAGGGAAAAACAGAATATCTCACTTTGTGCAATGTGGTATTGTCTTTATTATTTGGCAGAGCTGAGGTTCACAGAACGACCTGGAGGTGTCCCTGTAAAATTGCTCTGGCATTATTTCAATAACTTTAAAAATTATCACTTGTCATGATGTAACTTTTGCTCCTTCAGAATCTTAGCTGTTATGCCAACCAGACTGTTACCTTTGGTGTTCTCTGCAAGACACTATGAAACAACGACGTGATTAATGAATTCAAAACAGTATGGGAAACACTGAGGTACTCTTGGGTTGCAATCTCTTTGTGTGAGTAGAAATGTACAGAGATCATCCCATTTTAATATTTCAACATCTGGTTGGTTATCTGTGTAAACTAAGATAAACTGGTGCAGTGAGGGAATAAAATTAGTGTGCTAAAACCATCATCGGGTGATGTCACCCTAAAAACTGAATTCTCTTTATAGAGTTTGAAAGGTAATTAAAAGGTTATTTTTTTTTTTGAGGCTTTAGTAACATTTAATCTAATGTGAAGCCAATGTGCCCCAGGTCACAGGCAGGCCAGCCCAGAATGAAGTCACAGAAAAGAAAGTGAAGATGGAGATGAAGATTAAGTTAATTAGGATTTCTTAAGATAATATTTAATTTCATGAAGGATTTTAAGGCTATAAAGTTGTTTCCTCACATCACAAGCGACATCAAACATGCACATTTTCAGATTCTGCACAGGCACTCTTGGCCAACAGAATCTTAAGGAATTCACAACCTCCAAAAGATGGAATTAATATCAGTTATCCTAAGAGTCTCCAGAATATTACTGGCATGCAAATGGATTTGATTAATAATGAACCGCCAGGTGGAGTTTCTGTAAGCATACACCCCAATGATTTTTGAAAGATCCCTCTTCTTGATCTCATTTTGCCTGGAAACTGCAATTTGCTGCTGACTCACACACGATAAGAAACTAATACCTAAAGCAGGGAGGGAAAGATGTGTGTGTCTTGGTGTGTGGGCGTGTGAGAACACTGAGGATGAAAAACAAGGATTAGGGAACGAATCTCTGAAAGGCCACAAGTGCACATAAGATTAGGATTTATTTATAACTCTGAAATATGGAAAAGGAAGAGTCCTTGGGAATGAAAGGTTTGGGATGTCGGCAGCTCACTGCTTGGGAGTTGGGGATTTTCACGCAAGGCAGTTATACATGTTTTGAAAGGCAAAGTTACATCTTTAAAGGGCAAGGGTGAATGACAGTAATGCTTCTAGCAGGAAAGGAACTGGTACGTACATGTCAAACATTCTTGTGAAACTCTTTCAGAATTTATTATTGTTCCATTTTTACAACCGGTAAAACTGAGACAGGTTAGGCTCTCTGCCTGTAACACAGCTATGCATGGCAGTAATGAATTTAAACCTCAGTTAATCAACGTCCAAGCTTAGGCCCTGGACTATCTCCCTTCCGCCCTTGAATTTAAGACGAGGCCAGAATTTCAGACTGCAGTATGTTTGGGTGGCTGCCTTTTCACCCTCTGTGAACTTGCTGCTTTTCTAAGGGGAGAGGCTGCAGTGCATACTGATTGCCTTTAGGTGTAAGAGTGAATCACTCACTACTTCTCTATTTTTCCCTCCAGAACCACGCTCCCTCCTTCTCCACCCTGCCCTGCACCTTGGGAGGCTCGTCCTCCAAGGATGCATCGCTCAAACTCCCTTGCCTTCTGGCTTCTGAACTGGTTGGCCAGGAAGAGAATAAGACCTGAATAACCTGAGCATTCCTTCCCTGCGCCACCCGCACACCGGCGCCGACAATGATGCTCCCTACACTGATTCCTGTGGGGAGCCTGTCCTCTACTCCCTCCACTTTCACTCCATCCTGCCAAACTCTTTGCTCACCCTGTGCTCCTCCAGGCCTTGAAGTGGTAAACCTCCCAGTGAGGTGAGTTCCTGGAAGCCGCCACGTCTCTAATTGGTTTCCTTATCCCTGCCGGCATGTCTGTAAATAGTCCATTCATGAAATCCTCCTCAAAACCTCCATTGTGTGCATCTGTTCATTCCTTTTGGAATCCTGAATAATATGTGAACTATAAGATCAAAACTCCCTAAACATAAAGGCCCTTCTTTTAGTCATTGACCAGATAGTAGGATAAACAGATTCCAAAAGATGCTCAGAGTGGGAGGGTTATGCTCAGTGGTAGAGCGTGTGCTTAGCATGCACAAGGTTCTGGGTTCAATCCCCAGTACCTCCATTAAAAAACCAAGTAATAATTTTAAAAATCATAAAATATGCTCAGAATTCCCTTTCTCTATTCTTGTTTAATAGCAAGAAAATGTACATTAATTATCCTCTGAATGCTTCCAGTTACTATCTGCTTCTCTGACAATACGTCAATACCTATCCACTGGCAAGTTCTTCCATGAAATTTGAGTATACACAAACCTACCACTGTAAACCTCTTATTCATCAAAAATAATTTTAGAAAAGTATATGAAAGACATTTGAAGGGTCTGCCCTCTTTGTCTCATGGGCAATCTCACACTGACCCTTCGGAACTCGGTCAGTATGTTGTTTACATGAGGAGGGCACATCACAATTCTCATCTGCCTTCAAATTTCAGGAGCAGGGAAACTTTGGAGCACTGTCTCCTTGAAACACTTTTCTCCTTTGTTTTTTAATTATACCACACTCTCTCGTTTTTTTAAACCTCATTGACCGTTCATTTCCATTGATTTCTTGGTTACCATCTTGCAACTATTCCTTAAATATTGATATATCTCAGGTCCTTGGCTGTGAAAATTCCCAGCCACCCAGCAAGGGTAAAGGGTGCTCTTTGCATATCCATTCTGGTCCTCGCACGTGGGCTCCAGGCCCATTATCCCAAATTATTGGACTTATCTCTGTTTTCAATAATTTAATTTGTTTAAAACTGAACTCATGTTCTTTCTTCTCCCACCACCTAACAGAAAAAAGAAGAGAGAAAAGGAAAACAGTAACAATGCCAGCTACAAAACACTGAGATCTTTTGCGACACTGAGGACGTGGGATTTTTAGCTTGCCGGAGATGCATCATCCAGCCTATGCAAGGAGGAGTAAGGAGTGACATCACCACATTTGCGCTTTGGAGAGATCACCTTGATTGTTGATTTGATAATGATTGTGACGAGGACATGACTCTTTGCCAGGAGGACACCTAAAATGTTTTTACGGTATTTTACTAAAAAGGTAAAGAAAGAGAGTCATAAAAGGGACAGAGAGAAGGGTCTGAATTTAAGAACTATTTCTAAGATAAATCAATAGGTCTTGACAAGTGACTGGATTTAAGCACTAAAGAAGAGAGAAGCAAGTGCAGGGACTGTCAGGTTGCCATCTCCCACCACCTAGGGTGACGATGGTGCTACCAAGAGCACCAAGTCCAGACGCAGAATACAAAACAAACAAGAGTGAAGGGAGAAGCTGTTTCTCTTTCTCTTTCTTCTTTGCTTCCTTCCTTTCATCCATCCCTCCTTCCTTCCTTCTCTCCTCTCTTTTTTCCTTCTAAAGTTTAAGATGTCTGTAGGAGATGCGAAGCAAGTAACTAAGGTTTGCTGATGGCAAATGAGAGAAAAGAAGATCCGAGCTTCAGAAACAGATGCAGGAGTGACGGGTGTGCAGAGGGTGGCTGCAGTCATGCCTTGATTTGCTCACAGTGAGAAACTGTGCCGAGTGTGAAGAGGACCAGGGACTGGAGACAGACCCCTGAGGGACACAAGGCGTGACAGGTTTAGGAGGAGGGAGCTGAGAAAGAGACTCGGCTGCAGATAAGCGCATCAGTTTGGTCCAAGTCCTAGGCATAACTACGGTAAGAACAAGGGACAGACCCTGAATCTGGATTTGCACCCAAGGTCTCCTTCCACTGAACACTGGTTTACCTCACTCTGTTAAAAGTTAAATTACAGTGTAGGCAATTTCAGAAATTCCAGCTGTATCTACACTACCATTTTAATCATATATATTAAATATCCAGGGATAATTTAATAGTTTTCACTTTGCAACAAACTACCCTGAAACTTAGCCACTTAAAAAACGTATTGTTTATTAATTTCCATAAATCTGTGGATCAGATGAGTAGTTCTTCAAGTCCGGGCGAGTTTGGCTGGGCTTGGTTTGGATGGCCTCACCAGCACTCTGTGGTTAGCATGGGGCCAGGTGAGGGGATGTGGTGACTGGGACGCGTCTGATCCTCCAGGACGATGGCCAAGATTTGGTCACAGGGTTTCCAGGTCCCAAGATGCAAGCACTTTTCAAGTCTCCATCAAATTTGTCATTGTTTCATTGGCTAAATCGAGAGTCACTGTAAGAGGGACCAAGCCAAGGTTGTAGCCTGGGAGGACCAATTATTTTGGCCAGTTTC
The DNA here is from genome assembly GCF_009834535.1 of Camelus ferus. Taxonomy (NCBI): domain Eukaryota; kingdom Metazoa; phylum Chordata; class Mammalia; order Artiodactyla; family Camelidae; genus Camelus; species Camelus ferus. The sequence goes on from NC_045711.1 coordinate 28,325,790, forward strand.
ACCAACAATCCACCACAGATACCCAGATTTGTAATCACTGCCCATCATGAAAAAACAAGTCATCTGCAATTTTCTCTGAGGTTCTGACTACAGGTTCGGTCTCTTACTTAGATGCTGTGAAAATTCCCTAATAAGTACAATGCTCTTAGAAGTCTCAGATGAAAGGTGAGGTATTTATTTATTATCTTTTCCTTAACTCTAATTAATAGCATACTTTATCAATGTAGAAATATTAGACTTGGAATCTGAAACCTTTTCACAACAGGAAAAGATATTTTTCTTTCCTTTTTTTTTTTTTCGAGAAAAATATTCTAAACTGTTAAGAATGTACTCTGAAGAGAAATTTTCAGCACTTCAAAAATTCATAGCAAGTTTAGGAAATTTGTAATCAGTCTCTGTAGTCCTCTAAGAGGCCCAAGTTGGTTTAACATTTCATCAACCTAAAAAGAAAAATTCTTCCTGAAACATCTAATTCAGAATGCCTGGACTGGGGGCCGGCAGAACAGAATGTCTCCAGTATAAAAATCCTCTATATTTTATTTTCCTTACAAGTGGTGGCAAACATCTTGAAAACAAATATCTTTCAAAGAAATCTGGTGAAACAAAAAGTATTTTGTTTCAGATGCATGGAATAAATCTTGTAGATTCTAAGTGGTTTCCTGAACAAGAAGAGTGTAGAACATGCCAAAGATGGTTTTTCTAGGCAGTTCCTTCAAGAGCAGAATTTCAAACACTTGACAGGTTTTTGTTTTGTTTTAATTTTTAAACTACTAGCTCAGATATTATGTATGGGAGATTTTTTTTCCTCAGAGCCATTTTAAGGTATATTGAGAATGTATTGTGTTGGCATTACTAGCTCATTCTGATATGTATGTATATTTATAACACTTGCAGATATATAATTTAATATATAACCTACATAACGTAGATATATAACCTATGGATAGACATTCCCAAGATGAGAAGATTGATAAGAACTAGATGAACTCACAGATTCTACACACTAAATTTAAAAAATATTTCTTGGATTTTGACATTTATAATTATGGCCTAAATTTCTATATGCAGTATATCATAATTATAGTTAATAAGCATGATATAAAATATATGAAAATTAAACAGTATACCTACCAACTTTTCTTTCTTAAAACAGAAAGTTAGTTGTGTAAGTTAAATTGAGTATAATTAAATGCACCCCATAATTTCACTTGAATTTAGCGTATGGGCACTGAGAATTCAGCTTTGTCATCAGGTCATTTGAGGTGAGGAAGCCCAGAACGTTTTTCGGTGTATTCCAGGATTTCTCAGTCTCGACTCGATTAATATATGAGGCCAGATTATTCGCTGTTGTGAGGTCTGTCCTGTGCTGTGCAGGGTAGTGAGCAGTATCTCTGGATTTTACCCACTAGATGCCAGTGGCACCCTCCCTCTCTCCCCTGCTGGGATAACCAACACCGTCCCCAGGCACTGCCAGGTATCCCCTGAAAGGCTAGCCAGCCCTCAGTTGAGAACTGAGGGTTACTGTATCCTTTTCTCTCTCCTGTGACAATTTGTGACAGATGTCAAACTTTTCCACCCCAATCCAAACAGTGGCCTGTAACATCAGAATGATAAGCTTAGAATTTCAGGTGTGATGAATAAAATACATCATTTATTGCATATGCATTCTATGGCAGGGGCTTTGCTGACACTTACTATATTATTCAATAATTAGACTTTTCCCACCCCATTTTACAAGAGAAAAAGTGATGTCTCAGCCAAGGTTGATAATTAGCCTCAGATCATACAGCCAGTAAACTGATGTCTGAATTCAGTTCCTTCTGACTCTGAAATCCATGGTCTTCCAACTACGCTGGCTGAAAAAATGGGAATTGAGGGGACACGGATACAGCTGGTTATTTTCCTTTACTCCCTTCCAAATCTATCAAAATCTTAGAGTAAGTTAGATTCTGCTACCTCTGCTGAGTACTCGAGTCAAAACTGACCAGCTGCACTTCTTAGCAGCTGTGTGAGCGGAGACGTACCACTTAAACGAGACTACCTGCAAAGTCTCTAAGATCTTGAAACAGGTCAGAGACATTATTTATGCTGTAAAACAAAAGTTCATGGCGACCCCTTGACATGTAAGTAGATATCTATTTTGACAGTCCAATAGCAGAGTTCAGTTATGGAGAGTAAAAGACATTTTTAATATAAAAAAAAAACCCACAAACAACATCCAAATCCAAACTAAATATGGGTGGGAAATTTCAAAATGATCATCAAACTCTCCAAAAGGGCTATCCTTAATTTTGCAAAAATATTTGCAGTGTAAATTTTTGGTCAGCTGGAGACTGACTGCATTTTTCCAAAAAGCCAAAAAATCATAACCATTGGAGTATTTTTAATGTCTATGATAACAACGTAGTGGTTCAGGAACTAAACCTTTATAATTAAAAGTTCCAAGGAGAGTGGTTTGTTTTAATTCAAAAAAAAAGTTATTACAGTTGAGTATTATGTGATTTTTTCCCAAATATCAACCATCTACCTATCTACAAAAAGGGAAAAAAAGAAACAGGAAATAAATCTCTTTGCAACTTTTGTTTCATACTAATATATTTTCTGTTTTTAAAATCATGACCATGCTACTGTGTTGTAGAGAGGAGTGGTGCTACTGGAGATACTAAAGTAATTAATTTAATATGCTACCTAAATTGGTGTGTACAGTCAAAGACAATCTTTATTAATCAAATAATTTGGAAAAAGAATATTAATCAGAATTGCCTGAGTTAGAACCGCAATTCCCACCTTACCAGAGAATACTGAAATCCACATTTCTAATTTAACCCAAGTATTACACAAGAAACCCCTCCCTTCCATGAAAATTCTAGTCCTTATCTCTTCTAATGGTTTATTCCACAAATTTGTTATTGACCGAGCACAGCTGAAAGACATTAGGTTTGAGGATAGATCAGGAAGCTCAAAATAAAATTAACTGATCAGAAAGGTGAGTCTGGTGACAGATAAATCTCACTGATCTGGTATGGAATATAGACAGCTTTGCAACTTAACGCTAGAAACATTTTACTTACACTTGAAAGTGTAAAATAGCCTGCCACCACTATAAAATGCTTACTAAGGAGATATTTAAAAGTTAAAAACAAAATTCCTGGCACTGTTTTCATTTATCAACCCATTAGGTGGAGAGCAAGAACATCCCGATATTCCATAATTATCCATACGATTCTGTAAGAATTCCGTAATTTCTCCACACTCCTCAGAGTGAGTGGTGGATGTGCTTTAGCTAGCATCCTTTTGGCTTTGTTGTAAAGGCATTCATATAAGCCATGGGATGTGTTTGTTAGTTCTGAACATACAACACAAAACACTGGCTTGTTTGAAATTCTGTTGTGATCGTCCAACCAGTACCACTTAGAAACATGTTTGACTTTAAAGGCAAAAAAACCCCCCCAAAACTGAATTGAATATAAAAGATGGGTTTGAAGCCAAATCATCAAGAATAAATGGGAGGAAGTCATTTGAGGGCTATATGGAAACTTATAAACAATGTGCATGTGTACAGTCCTCGGGTTTAAATAAAATAATAAACAGATGTTGGTAAAACATTTCTTGATCTTGGGTTGGCATTCAACAGAAAGATAAAAGGGAAGAAACAAACAATAACAAAAAAAAGACTACTAAGAATTGAACAATGCAATCTTTAGTCTAACACGGGGCCAGGCTAAAAAGAACACTGTGCAGCCTATTCTAAGTTCCCACTAAACACTTAAGAAAACAGTCCAACCAACAACAACAGAAAAGTAAGTAAAAATGCTTACCATTAAAAATTAAGACTGACAGCAGGACCATTATAAGGATCTACAAGAAATTTCCCTAAGATTTCCATTCTGTGTTGCTTACGTGGAGAATTACAAACAAGTCTAATGAAATAGGGCAAATCCACAGACTTGAAAAGAGGGGACAGACTCTTTTTTTCCTCTACACTCTTCTCCTTTTGGTTCAGGTATCTTCAATTCATGACCAAAGAATTACACTAACAGTTTTTATAACATTTTATGTGGAGATGCCATCATTGCTAAAGAGTTTACTTCAAATGAAAATATTGGAAAGAAAGTTTTTAGACTTGTTATTAACACTTGAAGTAGAAAGCTAAGTGTTTTGCAAGTATTTGCAAAGTAGAGAATATACATATATATACATGTACAGGTGTACAGATGTATGCATATGTAAGTATAAATGTCATTATGGTAGCTGGCTGCCAAGTATTTGTTGCGGGTCTACAGACACATTTACCTGAGTATACCCAGCGTGGTCCTCAGTTCTGCCTGACCTAAGAGTGCTTAGTTAAAAGATGGTGGATGAAAATAAAATTAAAGATAATAATCTATCCTGAATTGGACCACCGCCAATGGAGGCTGCATTGTATTTTAAAAAAATCCCGAAGTTTTTTTTCTACATCTGTGAGTCTGTTTTGTAAATAAGTTCATTTGTGTCCCTTTATTTTTTAGATTCCACGTATGAGTAATATCATACAGTAATTTTTATTTCTCTTTCTGGCTTACTTCACTCAGAATGACGATCTCCAGGTCCATTTATGTTGCTGCAAATGGCATTATTTTACTCTTTTCCATCACTGAGTAGTATTTCATTGTATATATACATAAAATAAACAACAAATTTCTACTGTATAGCACAAGGAACTATATTCAATACCTTGCAATAGCCTATAATGAAAAATATGAAAGGAATATATATAGATATGCATAACTGAATCACTATGTTGTACATTAGAAATTAACACAATATTGTAAACAATATTGTATACTTCATTTAAAGAAAGAAAGAAAGATAGAAAGTTGAAAGAGAAATGAAGATGAAAGATAGAAGGAAAGAGGAAGGAAGGAAGGAAGGAAGGAAGGAAGGAAGGAAGGAAGAAAGAAAGAAAGAAAGAAAGAAAGAAAGAAAGGAAGAAAGGGAGAAAGAAATCAGTCATTGGTAAATTAAAAAAAAAAAAAGGTCCATAGACCAGTTTCAAGACAATCTCATACAATACTTGTCTCCTCTCCCTGCCGGGTGAGCAAGAAAATCACCACTTGCAGCAAAATGAGAGTCATCAGAGAACACTCCCAGAAAGAAGTTTGAACACTCCCAACACCTACCCCTTTTTCCCTCCATAAAACCATCATCATCATCATCATCATCATCATCATCAAATGAAAGTAACAAGTAAAGAAAAAGGAACTCAGGTGTTCCACTGGAGCTGTCAGCATGAAGGAGCTAGACAAGAAAGAATCCAGATAAAAAGGGAAGAGAAACAACATCAAGATGACCACACTGCACACAAGCCCATATATAAACCACCGCCTCTCATAGGAAGATATTTCACAGGAAGCACAAAAGTTTTTCTGAAAAGTTACTTTTAAGTTTTACCCACTCAAACAAACTCTCAAAACACAAATCTTTGCTCTTGGCTGTAGTCAACTACTTTGAAAGCACATCCATTTTAACCAGTGCCCCTGAACAGTGAGTGTGGTGCTAGGAACTCAAAATCTCCGTGGACTAGCAAACATAGTCCCTGCTCTTAACTCACATGTCTCTCCCAGCTCCGTACTTTTCCTGCACAGAATATTTTCTTCTAGCACAAGTACTACCATTTCAGGTGAGAGGCAACCTTATCTTCTCTGCTTGGCTACAATGGACTGCATACACCTGGCCTTGCAACTCTCTTCAGTAGAGGGGTTAGCACCTGTCTGAACCTGGATCTATTTTATACGAGTTTTGTTTCAGAAAATCATGTCATTATGGTACCTATGGATGAGATTAGACTCTCTTCTAAGGTAAACAACATCTTACTGATATAACTGTAATTATGATTTTTGGAAGTCTACTCTAAAATACAGTGTAGGGAATGGATTGATGATGAGTTAGATTTGAAGTGCAGTTGAAACAGGTGAGAAACGTTCATTGATCAGATAAATGTGCTGCCAGTGAAAAAGGAGAAAAGCAGGAAAAATCTATTCATATTTAAGAAATAACATTCTCAGGACTTAGTCTGTGAGAAAAGGCTGAGTTAAAGATTAAGGCATAGATTAGAGAGCTAGGGAACACAAGAAGTGAAACAAATTTGGGGGAGAATAAAACAAATTCGGTGTCGGACATGATAATTTGGAGAAACATGAGAAATATTGAAGCAAAAATGTCTACAAGTCAGTAACAACTTTCTTTTGCAGTTCATTGGCAATGATTTCCTTTTTTTTATGCATAACTGAAAAAAAAACACCTTATAAATTATGGTTGAGTTTCTGCATAAACTGAGAAATACGTATGTCAATGCAAGTTCTATACTCCAAGCCACTGTTACATATAAAGCTCAGATCAGTAACTAAAAAGGCTATTAAACGATACCAACATTAAGTTATAAGATCCTGATCTGCCCATTTTTCAGGCTGTATCACAGAATAACATTTAAAATAAGCAGAGATTTCAAAAGAACCATTGAGAGTGCCCTAGTAGAAAATTGTGCTTTTTCTGATAACTTCAAGAATCAAAACTCTTGCATCCAAATAATAAATAATACAAAATCTCCCAAAATTATGATAACTGGTACATCAATAATGTACATTCACTCACTAAACATATGTCCTAAAAATTTTAGGGGATCACTGCAAACCCAGAACTCACTACTGGCCACAGGGAAAAAAAATGTTCATTCTGCTTTTTTTCTTTTTAACTTCTTTGTGTTTGGTCATGAAAGTCATGGTAGAAAGTCTGAAAATCATTTTTTTAAAGTATAAAAAAGGGCAAACTAACAAATATCTCCATAATCCCAACACTCAGAGGCAACTCCAGAATTTTATTTTTCTGATGATTCATTTAAAATGTGTATACTGGCCATAGATATAATTGGCGGCTTCTAATTTTTAGCCTAATAGTAAGACAAACATTTTCCCACTTCACTTATGTATTTATCTGAACATCATGCCTGTGGCTGTATAATAACCACCACGTGGTTGCACTGTAATTTACTTAACCATTCTCCTAAAATTATCCAGGTAGACCCAAAGATATTTTTCCACATTTATTAAGCATTAGAACCAATAGTACTCATCAGATCCAGCAAATCCACTTCTGGATATACCCCCAAAGGAAATGAAAACAGGACATGGAAGAGAGACATGCACTCCCACGTTTATTGCAGCATTATTTACAGTAGCCAAGATATGGAAACAACCTAAGTGTCCATCAAAAGATGAATGGATAAAGATGGATAAAGAAGATGTGGTGTGTATGTGTGTATATATATATATATACGTATGTATATATTTCATTATATATTATAGATACATATATATAATTCGGCCATGAGAAAGAAGGAATACTGTCACTTGTGACAACTTGGATGGACCTTGACATAGTATGCTAAGTGGTCAGTCAGACAGAGAAAGACAGAGACTGCATGTTAGCACTTCCATGTGGAATCTAAAAAAGCCATACAAAAAAATAAATAAATAAAAAAAATAAAAAAAAATAAAAAAGCCTTACAGAGCAAACCGATGGTTACCAAGTGCTGAGGGGCGGGGGAACAGGAGACATATTGTTTAAGGACACAAACTTGCAACTAGTAGACAAGTAAGTCTCTGCACAGCAGAGAGCGTATAGACAACAGTCTTGTATTATAATCATCAAACCTGCTGAGAGACTAGCTCTCAATTATTCCCACCACAAAAGAAATGATAATTCCACAACTCAAGAGAGGTGCCATCACCACCACGATGGCAACCAGACTACAATATATCAGTGCATCAAATAAGTATGTTGTGCACCTGAAATTTACACAATGTTATACATCAAATTTTCAATTAAAAAAATACTATTCATCATGGCGTACTCAGGAGAGTTCTTAGAAGGAAAATTCTGGATCCAAGGGTCTGAACATTTTCAAAGCTTGGAAAACATCCTGCGTATCTGCTTCCTACTTATGTTTCTTTCTCTCTCTTCTCTCTGGAATTCCTAGGTTTCCTTTGGGGCAGTTGAGGAGAGGAAAGTATAGCTTTGCATCAGGGCGGTTTCCTTCCTGATTTAATTATTCACTGGGTTATCTGTCTCTTCACTGATGTTCCCTTCTCATCCTAACTCATCTTTACCCCAACACGACCTGTTTTGTCTTTCCCTCTTGAAAAGTATGCAACTCTTATACCAATTTCCTGTCATTTAGTTAGAACGTTCAGCGTTTCACGGCATATAAAACGATTTTCTATGTGATCCAGTTTAAGCCTCCTAGACATGCTTTGCAAGATTAAGATGCTATTACTCTCACTGTCACAAGGACAAGAGGAGAGACAGGATACATTTCTTGCTTCTGGTTATACAACCAACACATAACACAGTGAGAACTTGGATCCTGGCCTTCTGCTTCCCATTCTAGGGCTTTTTCTATTACTCTGGGACTGTGAGATACAGCAAGTCATGGGGAATCATACTATTTACCTTCCGTAATAAAATGCAGCAACAGTGGTCCTCACTTTCAAAAGGGAGAGCGACATTACATCAGATGTAACTTCAATGCAATAAAAATCGCTTGCCTGGCAAGGTGGTAGCGATGTGGTAATCTTTTTGCAGTGTCTTTCTATTTCTAAAAGCTAAACTACATTGGCTTTTTCTTAGCACTGTGTTTCTGATTCCTGAGGAAAACTTAAAACCAAAATCATGTTTTTTCATCAAGTGCTCCTTTCTTTAGGTTTTAGAGATTTTCTTTTGAATTATGAAAAGGAAATCTTTCTAACTTAAGTATAAACAAAACCTGCTTTTGTCACCAGCACCCCGTAGAAACCAAAGATGAACATTAAATTACTCTGAGCACATGGCTACTTGCCAGTAATTATTCAATATGAGATGTAACCAAGTTTATCTAGAATACGAGAACCATGTATATACACAGCTCAAGGGAAAGACATGGTTAAAGTAATTATCTGGCATATTCCCACTGTGCAGACAGTCAGTCTGGCTCATTTGGACTAAAGAATAATAACCCAGCATATTCTTTTGGCCAAAAGGAGTTATTTGGCAAGTCACCTAAATGTGCCTCAACAGATGAACATTAAATCTACAAGACGCCAAAAGAGAAAGAAAACATGACTTCCCTGGGGTATCAGAAAGCCTGCAGACAGGAGGGCATAAGGGGAACTCTGGAAGAGAATGGGCTGGGATTAAGACACTTGCCTTTAAATTCTGGGACCCTTTTAGGGGCTTGTGAATTAAGATTCTAGAATCTCTTCATCTGGCCTCTCTGATGGCTTCATTTATTCTTTGCATGGAACTTTTGTCTTTTCTTAGATGTCTTTTTTTTTCTGGGATATAAAGATTAGTCTTCTCTATATAATCTGAGTGCTATGGTTTCTTTGGTGTTTAATCCAAAGCATTAGAAAATCTCACCTTGAAATTTTCTTTTGTTATGAGTATGCTGATTGAGAAGCACCAATGCTTGTTTCCTTCTTAAGCATGATATAGATCTTAATACCTCGTGCAGATCATCAGTGCCCTTCTTTGTTTTCCCTTTTGTCCAGTTTTCTTATGGGGGATTCTGAAATGAAGCAACATTGACCGACCACCACACTGAGGTTCTCTTTATGGAGAATGGCCTTATTCATTCTAAACATCAGATTTTTCACATCTAATCCAAAACCAGAAATGACATAAACAGTATTTCTGAATAATTCAATTAGATTTTTCTTTTGCTTTTTATTCTGGCATAGCAGATTGATCCAGGGAACAGACTGTGGGGGCAATTTGCCCAGGTTCAAATCTTCCCTTCACTGCTTACTAGCTGTATGATCTTACTTACCTGTCTTGGCTTTCGTTTCCTCATTTTCAAGAGTGGTTATAAGCCTCTAATGTACAGGAACCCTATGAGGACTAATAGGTTGATGCATACAGAGCTTAGCCTTGACCCTGATGCATGGAGACCTGTAAATATGCGTTAACTGCTAGAGACTAGCACACCGTGATCAAGTATGCACACCCGCTAGACTCAGATTTACTGCCGGATCTTAGGCAAATCACTTACTTAACCAACATGTAGTACTGAGCTCATAAGCAGTAAGATCCTGGGATTGGCTACTTTTCATTGGATTTGGTATAGGGAGTCCCAGAAAGAAACAGAAAAAATAAAATAAAAGAATTTTAAAAAGAGGGAAGCGTACCGTCAGAAAACAGCTGCCTTCCAGCAGGACCTCGAAGCCAAGGACCAGGCCACGATCTCAGGGAGTCGGCATGCCATGGCCCAGTCGTCCCCGGACGTTGAAAGAGAACAAAAGAGAAAGACTCGTTACCGAGAAGCCCTCATCGCGCAGGGGGCGCAGGATGGTAGAAGCAAAGAAGCTTCTGGAACAGGAACGGGCAAGGGTCCTTCAGGAGAAGACGTACCCCTTGAGGAGCCGCCCGGACAAGGAGGAAGACGGGCAGCGGAGAGCCAGGCTCCTGCTGCGAAAGGTGGGAGACAGCATCGCAGAGAGGCAGAGCCTCTCCCGCAGCCTCCGCTCCCGCGCGGCCGGCGTCTGCAGATGCAGGAGAGCCGGCTGGTCCAGCACTCAGGCCCCAGGGCCCCCGCGGACCTAGAGGTGTCGGCTGGCCTGAGCGGCATATTTAAGCTCGACACGGACCGTGGTGACGTCTGGAACACCAACCGGGGCCCCCACATGAGAGGCTCACGGGGCTGTATCTCAAACACTGGGAACTAGCTGGGGAGCTGAGGACGTTCAAGGTAGAGCCACAGTGGGAAAGCGGCCCGGCGGGCAGCGACCCGGGGTCAGAGCGCTGTGCATACTGGGGACGCCGGCGGGGTCACGGGTCCTCCCGCCCGCCGCTGCCCGCTCTGGGGCCGCGCATGCGCACAGCCGCCGCTCCGCGCAGCTGGCCTTCCACTCCCGCCTCGCCCTGACCCGGCCGCGGGGCCTCGGGGACAGGGGTCCCTCCTCCGTCCCTCTCAGCAGGTAAGGACACGGTTTCTCGGAAGCATTTTTTAAGCTGTCAGTATTTTACCTAAAGGAACAGTATCACCTCCTGTCTTAGCTTTAAGGTAAAATTGTTAGCCATGACCTATCATTAAAACGCCTGCAGTTGAGAAGCAAAAAAAATTTTAACAATTAAAAATACATAAAAACGGCATTGTTTTAATGACGTTAACTATGACAGTATATTTATGCAGGCATGATGAAACAATTTTCCAAGATCAATTAAAAACATGAGGTAAAAAGCATGAAATTCGACGTGAAAAGGGGCTTATTTTGTTTTGGTTATTTGGACAATGGTACCCTCAAATAGTAAAATAAAGCATAAAAATGAACATCTCAACAGAGAAAAAACTGTCAGCAAACATACTGCCAGGCTCTGCTCTGGGGTGAAATGTAAAAGACTTAACGATACTAGTCAGCGACAATCGCCACATTCAGCTTCCAGAAGCCCATGTTGGGTTAAGGATATAGAAACGCATTTAGAAACATCACAAAGCCCACTTTTCTCATTTACGTTAATAGTAAGGAACGTGCCAACCCATATCCTGAAGCACACGTTGTGTTTATATCAACCCCTGCGAAACGGGGGAGCCCAAAACGGCTCAGCTCAAACCTAAATAAGTGCTAAGTATGCTTTTTTCCTTCAGAGTAACTGTTTTCTGAATTTCCTAAACTGTCTGTTGATCTTTGCCTAGTAACCAAAGATGTTACTAGAGCCTGGCATACATATACTTTTAAAAAACTAAAATCAACTGTTGAGGAAATTCAAGCAAAAATGAATTCATATAGCAAGTGTTCCATAGTAAGCACTTAATAAATATTGAAAAAAATGGACTTGACACCATTCTTGAAAACACAGGGGAATTTTGTGGTTTAATGAAATTGGGTTAATGTAATGAGCTAGCTGATAAAACACAAAATCTCTAATTTCTCCTATTGTTAAGGCTGGGCTACAGAAAGAATACTATTAGCATTTCACAAAACAATGAAGAAAGGCAAAAACTAATTTTAGTTTCTGTGTTGAGGAAGAACAGATTTATTTATTAACTTTACCACAAATGTATTGGGAAAAAATGTGCGTTGGGAATGGTGTGTGTACATAGAAGGTAAATGTTTAAGAACATGCGAACACACATACTGCTGCTTTTGAAGTGATTATGATGTGTAATAAAGATATCTGTCTCCTTTTGCGTCAGTACATTGTACTTGTAGTGGGATATTGAGTAGAAATTATTCTCCTTTTAATTTATACACTAACTTTCGTAATCATAAAGGTTATCCTGCAATAGTACTGGTGAGCCAGCATCTACCCAATTATTTGACGTGTAAAATTAAAAGATTAGGTACCTGTGCATTCTTAATATTATTTCACTTTGCTTTTGAAATTTTTTTCCACCAATTTATTCCTCCTGCTTTGCAGCTGCAACCGTGAGTTAGTCATCCCTGCACAGTACAAAGTTCAGCCAAATTACTCTATTGTGTCAGTTAGCGATGTATTGTTCCTTGGCCTAAACCCTCTTGGCGATGAGGAATGGAAGTCCTTGAGGCATTTCTTCTCAGCAGTTTATGCAATATTTACCATATCAGAAGAGGTTGCTGGATGGACATCCTTCTGGTCCCCACAGTTGTACCTCGGATCAGAAGTGTGGGTGTGAGGACATCCAGGGATGCACTGTCCAAACCACATACCCAGAACACTCAGTTCTTTTTAACCACATAAGTAGAACTTTAGTTTTGTGTACTTGGCATCCTTGTCATGTAAACCTGTCTGTTTACCCATATATTTAAGAAAGCATACTACTTACCAAATCCTTTTTGAAAAATAATTATTTTACCTTTCTTTTAAAAAAAAAAAATCATGATGTACTCTTTGTCTCCTGATTGGACCCATCCTGATACTCTTGTCTTTTGAGATTCAAATGAAGCTGGCTGGATTCTGTTCCTCTTGAGGAGGGAGTCCTAGATCTCTTGGAGTCCCTACAGGGAATCAAGGGTTGGGGGAGCATTTTTGGTTTACTAATTCCTACAAGCTCTTAGATCCTGGGTCAGTTTTTGGATGGTTTGCCACCTTGATGTGTGGCCAGATATTAAGTTATTGTCTCCCATCTCCAGACATATCCTTGAATACTCTGCCCAATGATACTGTACAGAGCACATTTCTCCTTTGCTAGCTGCCTTTCTGCTACACATCCTGCAATGAATAATTCTAAGAGGAGGCTGGAAGTCCAGGGCTGGGACAGGAGAATGGTTTCTTTATTTGTGTGTGTGTGTGTGTGTGTGTGTGTGTGTGTGGTGTGACAACATTTAAAACATTTTTTTATTGAGTTGTAGTCATTTTACAATGTTGTGTCAAATTCCAGTGTAGAGCACAATTTTTCAGTCATACATGAACATACATATATTCATTGTCACATTTTTTTTCACTGTGAGCTACCACAAGATCTTGTATATATTTTCCTGTGCTCTACAGTATAATCTTGAACGGTTTCTTATCTGCTCCCTGTTGCCCAAAGCAGCATCCCAGCAACAGCTCCATAAGGACAGACAACAGCATTTGCTCAACGTGATAAATATAATTAAGAATGCTGTATGTTATATATGAAAGCTGATAAGAGAGTAAATCCCAAGTGTTCTCTTCATGAGGATAAAATTTTTTTCTATTTCTTAAATTTTGTATCTGTATGAAATGATGGATGTTCACTAAACTTATTGCAGGGATGGTTTCCTGATGTATGAAAGTCAAATCAATGTGCTGTTCACTTTAAATTAGTACAGTGCCAATTGTATCTCAATAAAACTGGAAGGAAAAAACAAACGCATACATACACACACACACACACACACAAAACCCAAATAGTATTTGGTGCCAGTTCACAGTTTCTTCTAGCTAGTTGGATGCAGTTTCCAGCTTCATTCCCAGAGGCAGCTCATGATGCTTCCTCATAGGTATGATCCAGTGGACAGAATCCCCTTCTTAGATATCTTAGCATAGTTTCCAGTTTTAGAAGACCTCTTCTATGAACTCCAGATGAACTCGAGTCCAGCACTGTCCTTTCCTCAGTGGTTTGGGTCCCAGCGGCACGGTCCCCTTCTAGTATGTGAAAATATTCAACAGTTTCTCCCCTTTGTTGCTGCATCTTACACAAGACAACCTCAGCACTCTCTGCAACTTGGCTACCCGTTAGACAGGCTTCTTCCTGACTTTAGTCCTCTGACCTCCCTTTTTCTCAGATCATTTGCTTAAGGAAACGTGCAATTATAAATTTTTTTTCTGCCCCTCTAAGATGTAAATCTCCAATTCTTTATCCAGTTATTACAACATAAGCAGGTTTTTCTCAAGGACATCTGAGAGCCTTCTCTTTGTAATGTAATTTTCAAGGAAGATAGCCTCTTAATCTCCCACACTCTGTTGGAGGGTATGGGGCCTAATTTGGATAAAGGACAATAAGCAAACACAGAAAGCTCACCGAATTGCCCTGGTTCCCTCACCACATTCTCCAGCACTTCTCCACTAGCTCACGCAAGCACTTAAGAACACTCCTGCCTTGTTGCTGCAAATGGCGTTATGTTGTCATTTTTATGGCTGAATAGTATTCCATTATATAAATATACCACCTTCTTTATCCAGTCATCTGTTGATGGACATTTAGGCTGTTTCCATGTCTTGGCTATTGTAAATAGTGCTCCTGTGAACATGGATGTCCCTGGAGAATGTCATTCTAAATGAAGTAAGCCAGAAAGAGAAAGAAAAATACCATATGAGATTGCTCATATGTGGAATCTAAAAAAAAAAAAAAGAATGTAAATACAAAACAGAAACAGACTCATAGACATAAATACAAACTTGCAGTTGCCAAGGGGGTGGGGGGTGGGAAGGGACAGACTGAGATTTCAAAATTTGTAGATACTGACAGGCATATGCAGAATAGATAAACGATTATACTGTATAGCACAGGGAATTAGATAAAAGATCTTGTGGTGGCTCACAGTGAAAAAAAAAGTGACAATATATGTATGTTCATGTATAATTGAAAAATTGTGCTCTACCCTGGAATTTGACACAACATTGTAAAATGGCTATAACTCAGTAAAAAATGTTAAAAACAAACAAACAAACAAACAAAACTCCTGCCTTTTTTTTCTTGCAGAGATGAGCTCAGAACTGTCCCGAGCCTCTCTCTCCTACTGCAGAAGCCCAGTGAAAGCTGTCTTGCCAATTTTAACAAGTGCCTAGTGCAGTTTTACTTTGACAGTCTTTTCTCGCAGTGTTATCTCAGTGCTCCCCCTTTGACCTTTTGATCCAATTTAACCAATTCTTCATGTTAAATTCCACCTGGTAAAATAACCAATGTTCCTGATTGTAACCTGTTTGACATACTGTACTGTCCCTGTCCAGCTCTGATACCAGAAAGAGCACTCAATAATTTTCACTAATTTCTACAAAAATAAAAGGATCCCTCTCTCAAAAATAATAAGAATAATAACACCAAACTGATAATAAAAAGATATTTTATCTTTTATTTTATTTTATGTATAATGAGCTTTTTAAACATTTGGATTGATAGGAAGATTTATATCACAATGCTGCTGAGAATATAAAACTGAATAGTTCTACTATGTGCTTTCAAAGTCCCTTGATTTTTTCAACAGTCTTGAACTCTAGGCTCCAGTCACAATACCCAGATCACTTTTCCTCTCTTTTCAGGATGAGAACAGAACACAGATACCATATTTCCTGTTGCAGTGTGTTTTAGCTCTTGGATTTGTTCTGTCTTTCCCTTTCTGTGTTTGGCACCTACGTTTTCACATCTAAATGACTAATTATTATATTTGACTAAAGAAAAACAGAATCTCTGAGGGGAATTCTTTTAAGCTTGTAAGAATATAAATGGACACAAATAAACTCTCGTTCATAAACAGGCAATTCACAGACCTATTTAATTTTGCTTGATTTTTGTATTTTCACTATCTCTACCCACCAGCCATTTGCAAAAGGAGTTGTGAACCAACAACTATTGTAGTTTCCAGCAGAGAGATGGGGAGAAAGTTCAGCTGATACACAAAGAAAAGCATAAAAACAATACCTGTCACAATATTTCTAAATTTTGCTTCCACAGAGCTTTAACCCAGTTGTTCTAAAGCAAAAACTTAAGTGTCAAAAAAAAAAAAAAGAAACCTGTAACTTTTTTTTTTTTTTGAAATACAATTTACATTTCTTCTTAGCTTCTCTAATTCCTGGCCATGATTTGAAATCTTTGTAATTGACTTCTTAGAATCACCTTGGTGCAATTTAGAGGCAACGCTCTACAGTTATGAATAGAAAAGGAAAGAAAGAGGAATTGAAAAGGAGTGTATTTATAACCTTGGTCACAGGTATCCTGAGTGTTTCTGTTTTAATAATTAATTAGCTTATCAGTTCAGAAATGTTGAAATGACTCTTGGAATCCCATGCTCTAAGGCTGTTGGCACCATAGACGTTTCCTGACTGCAGTTTCCTTAACTTTCTGTTTAATTTTTTTTTTTTTTTTACCCTTGAAACTAAAATCATTTAATGAAATCTGACACGTCAAGGCCACTGTCTGATCTTCTGAGCAGAAGGAATGCAAAGGTGGCCAATTTCATTAAAATTACAGCCCCTGTCCTGGTTGGGAGACATCTTTCTAAGGCAGACAAAGTGCAATGTAGTCAGAAATGCTATGAGACATAACTAATAACAACGGGGAAAAAAAGAGAAGAGTATGAAAAAACCTGAAGGGAAAATAAGTTCGACACACAGAAGGTAGAAGATCAGGAGGTGGGGGAAGGAAAAAGCACATGTGCCATTTTTTTTCCCCCACTTATTCTATTTCCTTTACGTTCCCTAGTTCAGGGCTGCTGGTAGGAGATTGATACATTTATTAATTCTCCATGCAGAAAGACAAACAGTGGACTCAGTCCATTGGGATTGGAACGTCTGGCCCCAGGTGTCCCTGTGGAATCTTCCAAAGTTGCTTAATGGTCTTTGACCACACAGTTCCATTTAAGGAATACCGCATCCATTTTCTAAAATCTCGTTTAGACTCGTACATAAAATAAAATCATCCTGTCATAATGCCCTGGTTTTCTCTGGTTCTTCTTTTTATTTCTCTCGGTTAATATAAAATGCAGAGCTGAGAAAAGACAGAAAAAAACAATTTAAAAGGATGCCCAAGATCGTCTCTGTAATATGATTTTTCTTTTTAAATTGCAAGAATGTAGTAAAATAAACCATTTCTTTCTGCATAAAGTGGTATTTATGGCTTCTGCCTTAGAAACTATATAAGCTAATATTCATGGAGAAATACTTTCACCTATTTTACATGTTTATTAACTTAAGATCTGACTGTGAGGGAACTGCAAATTATGGAATGTGTTTTATTAGAGTTAATACTGGTGTTTTGTTTTTTTCTTAAGGCAGAGTGGAAATTGTTCATCTGCTTAATCTTTTTTTTTTTCCATTTGGAGTGGAGCCTTGCCATTTTTCGTTTTTAGAGCCCATCTTGGATGTTAGATGCTTAATGAGTCTTTATAAATTTCTACATACTAGGTGAAGTGTTCATGTAGCCAGCTTTTCCTTTTTCTGTAGTTCCTGGCATAAGTCTGACAAATAGCAGCAACTAGAGGAAAAAAATGTGATTTGAGATTATTCTGATTTTAATTTTTGTTTTGAAAGTAACCAAATGTAGCTCAATTTGTTTGCAACTCTTTATTTAGATTCCTGAAATTTCCTTAGCAAAAGATAAGATTAACTATTAATTTTGTGCTACAGAGCACCCAGTTTTTGTGAAGGAAAACATATTAACATATTATTAGGAATGAAAAATCACCATTTGAAAATCAATTTACATATGAGCCTGAAAAATAAACATGATTTAAGTTTGAGTTCTGGATAATGAATTGGAAAGAGTGTTATTTTACTAAAGTGTTCAGTTATGTCTGTTTATGTTATTAAGTGGGATAAGATAAATATTCAACTATTTTAAAAAGGATAGAATACATCATTTTAACTAATTGGATCTATTTGTCTTAACTTTATATTTCTTTGGGTTGGTTCCTGAAATAGACCATGAAACCAATCTATTTATAAGATATGTTAAAAAAAAATTTTTTTTCCAAATTTGTTGAGCACAGAATGTCTAACATAAATTTTAGTTAATTACATTAAATACAAAATGATAAAACTCTAATTTTACATGTAAGTGTATTTTATATTTGTAATATTCTAAAAAGTTCATATTTTGCTAAGAAAATATTAGTTTAACGCAAATTAAAATATTTGGCAGATATATAAGATTATACATATGTACACAAACCTAGTATAAAATATAACTATGTGCATGTACAGGTATACATACAGTTTTATATATAGTTATGTGTATTTATATACATGTATTTATATAGATATATTTCTTACGTGTGAAATTCATATTCATAAAAACACCTCATGATGTTACCTGCCCTAAAATATGGGGTGGGTGAATATTGTCCTGGTTGTGAGCCATTAGACTTTAAAAATAGCTATTTAAAAGCCAAATAAATATAAAAATTTTTTAAAGCTTGGATTCCAACATTACTCTATGTACCAAGGAATTAAAGGTAAATGTAAAGAGTTTATTGGAATAAAAGCAAATATAGATGCTGTTCTAAAATTAAATTTAAGTAGAAAGTTCTTTTTAAGGTTATCATTAAATCAAATAACAGGAGAATATTCATTATTCTAACTGAATTAAAATGTAACATCGTGTATAACAGAAAACAAGCAAAAAAACAAAAAAGACCAAAAGCCAGGGTGACCCTTGAAAAACAAGTGGTAAATTATTAATGCTACTGTGCATAAAAAAAAAACAGAAAGTTAGTTAAAAATCAGTCTGCATTCCAATAACAAAATTACATTAAGGTGTGAAAAGGCAATTCAGTAAGAAAAAAATACCCATTGCTAATAAAATTTTTTAAAAGCATCAAACTTAGTAATAAAGGATACATATGAATTTTGCGATGAGATAGCTATCATTTTTTATTCATCCAATTGGAAAGGGCAAAAAAAGTGATAATACCCAGTTTGGAGAACTTAAGGAAAAACTCATTTGCTTTTAACTATTGGTGGAAATTTAAGGTATTAAAACTTTCAGTGAGTAGCAAGCCTTTCTAACTATATAATACGCCTGCGCAGCAATTCTTTCTAACATCCTGTAGAAATATAAAAACAAAAGATACGTGTACAAATGCATTTATTTCACCTTTATGTTTAAAAATAGAAGACTTGACTTTGTGCATAAGTGATAACTCTAAATACTAGAACACAATGCAGTCATTAAAGAGACGAAGCCATTTCCATTTATGACAAAATAGAAAGTTGTGCACTACACGTTATAACACGCAATACAGTAAGTTGAAATGCGTTATATGCCGTTTTTTATTTTTCGGATGTAGAATTTAAAATTTTGGTAAAGCATGTACCAGTTTATTTACAATTGTTACCTGTTGTTGACAGGCTAAGTAGAGAGCTTCTGTACATCTTAATAGTATGCAATGAGCATATTTTGCATTTAAAATAATATTTTGTATATGAAAATAAACTTTGCAGAGGGATTTTCGTGTGTGTTCTCTTCTTCGCAGGATGAATTGGCCACAAATGCTTGAGAAAGTTCATCCTGCTTATCAGTCTGTTAATGTCCCCAGAGTCTGATCCAGAAGTCCCAAGGGCTTACTAATCTCACTTTAAACTTATTCAAAGGGGTGATGAGACTATTAAGTAACACTGAAAATCTAACTCACTTTGTTATTTTTGTCTTTCTCTTTGTGAATCTCTAAGTCTGTCTACTAATAGAATGGTGATGCATTTGTGGACATTTTGATGCATTCTCCTCTCAGCCCTGCCCCAGAGTAATTTGGTCCTGAGGACTTTCAGGCTGAGCAGATGCTCCAACGATGCTGGTCCCACACAAGAGTCACTTAAGGATGCCCTGCCCCAGACTCCCAGCCACATTCAAGGAGAGTTTGCTTGGCTACTAGAGGACTCTCTCTATTGTAATTAATAGTATTAAAAGTATTGAAGTCTTCAGAAAGAGGGGAGAATTCAGACAGAAAACTAGAATATTAAGAAAGACAGTAACAGAAAAAATTAATTGCAAGAAATTTGAGGACAGATGGACTTTTGTCCAGCCTCAGCTTTGATGGATATTATCTCTAACATAACTATGTGAACAGAGGTCATTCTCTCTGGTTAATAATGCATAAGTATTGTAATGATATTTAATGCACAGGTTTGTAAAGGTAACATAACGTGATGGATGAAAGGAACCTAGGCTAGCATAGCCCACCTCCGAGTGGTGGGAGTTTAACATATCTTGGTGTCCAACTGTCCCTCGCCTCCAATTTCTGCTTTGCATTAAACAAGTAGAAAAGATTTCAAGTTACAGTATCACAGAGATAGTGGTGAAAATGAAAGGAAAGAACCAGGCAAAACCCCGATTCAGCCAAGTTAGAGGAACGCAGCTTTGGGGAATGAGAACAATATGAATTCGATGAAGTGAAAACAGCACAGATTTTTGACTCAGGGCGATGTGATTATATATGATAAGCATATAGTCTTGACTTTCTTCAGCCTCATGGTCTTCTTTTATAAAAAGCTTGCCTCAAAGAGAATGATGAATGGTAAGTAAGACAGCATTGTTTTTGAAACATCAGAATCTTAGAAATCTTACTAGTTTCCATCTTCTTTCTATTTTGCTATTGAAGTACAGATGATTTACAAAGTTGTGTTACCCTCTCTTTTTATGCAGATATATTATCAGGGGAGCAAGGATTAGCATGGTTGTAACCCATCAGATTGCAAACAGACCAAAGAAACAAAAGCTCAAGTTTCTAGATCAGGTAAGAAGTCTATAGTCAATCGCAGTCTCATCCCGCAGAAAAGGATCAAGACGGATCACGGCCTTAAAAAACTAAGAAGAAAACTGTACGTGTTGCCAATTTGGCAAAGTCTTTATTCTTAACGGAAAGCTTTTGTCTAAAGCTGTTGACAGAAGTGTTGATAAGATGGGCTAGTACGTGGTGTGGAACTCGGTGTCTCAGAGAACTTTTGTTAGGGATGACAAAATCAGGTTAATTAATTCCATGGCTCTACAGGCTAAATTAGAGTTGATACAGTCACGCTTTTTTTTTTTTAAAATTGAAGTTTAGGTGATTTACAATGGTGTGTTAGTTTCTGGTATACAACATAGTGATTCAGTTACACATACGTGTATATATTCTTTTTCAGATTCTTTATCATTATAGGTTATTACAAAATATTGAATATACTTCCCTGTGCTATACATTACGACCTTGTTGTCTATCTATTTTATATATAGTAATTTGTGTCTGCTAATCCCAAACTTCCATTTTATCCCTGTCTCCTTTGGCAACCATCAGTTTGTTTTACATGTCTGTGAGTCTCTTCCTGTTTTGTAAACAAGTTCATTTGTATCATTTTTTTTAGATTCCACATATAAGTGATACCATATGATATTTGTCTTTGTCTGACTTACTTCACTTAGTATAATCTCTAGGTTCATCTATGTTGCTGCAAATGGCATTATTTAATTTTTTCATGGCTCAGCAGTATTCCGTTATATATGTGTGTGTGTGTGTGTGTGTATACCACATCATATTTATTCAGTCATCTGTGAATGGACATCTGAGTTGCTTCCACATCTTGGCTATTTTAAGTAGTGTTGCTATGAACACTGGGGCACAGATACATTCACACTCTGGACCAAAGAAAAGTGCTGCTACTGAATTAAAAATGGAGACTTGTGATCTACTCCCTCTTTTGTATATAATTCTCACCTGAAATTTGCTCTTCAGCCTCTGTGTTCTCCAGTTCTTAGGGAACCACGAGGGCTGTCTCTCTCAAGCCTCACTGTTCTCCCAGGCTGCTAGCCAGGCTGCTGCTGTCTCCTGCTCACTCAGAACTTCCAAACTATCTCCCCATTATGCACAGCAAACTAGTCTTGACCTTCTTTGGGCTTCCGAATTTGTATGCAAGCTATTACGAAAATATGAAAAGAATATTCTGTCTTAACTTTGCATCTTTGCATGCACAGACTTGCTTTTAATGAATTCAGTGAATGATTAGTAGGCGCTACTGTATTCAAGGCATCTTTCCACCCACATGGACGGAATGGCCTGAGGCCTCCTTTTGGCTGGGTTTAACACAGAAGACACCTGCAGCATGTTCCTTGACCTTGGAGCCTTGTGGCGTTTTCTGGGTCAGGGAACATTGGCAGTCTTTCGGGCACACCAGCAGCGGCATCATCACTCACTGCTGTGTTCATTCTGCCACTGCACTCGTCCCCTCCCGAAGCCTGGAAACAGTGGCCTTTCCACGGGCTATTCTATTCCTATTTCCACGGGCTATTCGTTCTAGTCTTTCCACAGGCTATTTCCTCTGACCAGACATCATCTTGCACATTCTTCAAGTCCATGTGGTAAAGTCACGTTCAGGGTAAGACCTTCATAACCACCTCATTGAGAATTGCAAACCCGTTTCCCTCTTCTTTGTGTGTTTTGCTCCACATCAGTTAGCACGCTGTAACCTGCTCTGTAAGCTCGTGGTTTTATTTATTTTCTGCCTCTCTGCATTGGAATGGAAGCTGCACACGGCCAGGGTTTTGTTTTTCTTATACAAAGATGCGTTTCCAGTGCCTAGAGGCGTGCTTGACACAGACATAATTCAGTAAGTGTTTGTTTACTAATGAATAAACCATCATCAACCTCTTTTCCAAAACATCATACCTTTAGGAATGTACATTGGGACCTAGAGCCCTAATATGAGTTGAAATAATTTTTATGAGTTTGTAACAACCAAAAATACTACAATTCTCCGCTCTGAAGACATTTTTCCCCTAGTTTTTGGAGGCATCAGGATAAAACCTACATTTGAAAAGAATAGATAAATCCTGGATATCAGACTTTGAGATCGGTCATTGACAGATAAAAGATGAGGTGTAATGTGACTGCAAAATTATCTAAATAATAGAAAAAAATAATTACAGGAACACTCCTTTGACATCCTCAAACCTATAGCAGCAACAGAGGGATCAAAATACTATCTTAAAAAGTTGAAAATCATGGCCATTCTAAATTTGCAAAAGTGTTGAGAAGCAGAAGTCACTGAGGACTCAAAACACTTACCCTGAGTACCATCTCAAGCACGCTAACGTTAAGTTTCCATGTTTTAGAACTTGGCAGGGAAATCCTTAGGAAAATAAAAGCGATCCACTTGAAATTCACTGCAACTGGAGCCCCTGTAAGTTATGTTCTTGTCTTGAGGCCAGATCGGGGTGGCAAGGAAAATATTTGGAGCTAGTCCTGGCACACAACTTTCGACATTTAGGTAAAATTCACTGGGAAGAGAGTCATGTTAGGCTATCCTGAATCTGAAGCCTCATTATATTGGAGACATAAGTGCTCATTTTTGCAGTCCTACATTTGGTTTTTAAGCCAAATGTAGATGTGACTGTGGTTCTAGACTGGAGCAGTCAGATATGCTCAAGAGAAAATGAGAGATCATAGTATTTCACCACCATGCCTCGAATAATGGCCACCCTTGGCTGTTATAAAGCCTTGAATCAAAAAAAATATATAAAATGTTTTTTATATATATGTGTATATATATACACACACATGTATATAGCCCTTGTATTTCTGAAATGCATTTCTTTTCTGGAAATATTCAAATGTTTAAATATTTTTCTATACCTAAGCCATAGTTTAACCAAATGGAAAATTATTGGACTTCTTTCTTTACTCCTTAAACGTCTTTATAATGCACCCCATTAATGCACCTCAAAATTTAACTCTGGAGAAGAAACCTCATGTCCACCTACTATACATATATTTATTTTATTTTTTTAATTGAGGCATAGTCAATTTACAATGTTGTGTTAGTTTCTGGTATACAGCATAGTGATTTATTTATACATATGTATTATATTATATAGATTCTTTTTCATATTCTTTTTCACTATAGATTATTACAAGATACTGAATACAGCTCCCTGTGCCACCCAGTAGGACCTTGTTACTTATTTATGTTCATATATGTATGTATATATTTATGACTACTTAGTCCAGGGCTTATCAATTTTCCTACCAAAGGGCTCCAATTCACAGTACATTAAAAAATGTAAAGATATGTGTGTCCGTCTGTGTCTGTGCCTTTTCCTGGTGTGAATATTTGTCCTTTTCCCCTTTGCAAGTGACGAACACCCCAGTCACGCGGAGGCAGGGCCAACGTCACGATGGCTGAATCCTTCTGTCAGCTAAGAGGTGGGCAGATGTCCCAGGTCTAGCCAGTTGGCTGTCCCTACCAGAGGCTTTTCGTATTCGGTCACTCTCCCAAGGTGCAGTTTCAGGAGCACATATTCCCAGCGGCTACAGTGTAATTAAGACCCCCACAACTGGTCGTGGTGTTAGGAGCCCTGGTGCCGACCAAGCTGGCAAGTTTCCCAGGATGAGGGTTCTGGTGGAAGCATGTAGACCACCGTCTCAGAGTCATGACAGGTGGTGACTTGCCTCCCTCTGTCTGCCTGAATCTTCTTCTACAATCTCCCTGTCAATTATGAAAGCTACCTAAGCCCCTCCCTATAAATTCCCTGTCCACTTCAGTTAATCAGAGCTGGATTTTCTTGTTTTTAATAGTCAGGTAACTCCAATATAATATGAATGGATCTCTCTCTGAGTTTAATGAGGATAAAACTTTATATTCTCTATTATGAAAAAAATTATATGAAATTTAGTAGGCATTAATTTTCTCTTTCTTCCTGATTTTGCATATTCTTTGATTTGATTTTGCATATTCTTTGCATACAACGTTCTGATTTTGCATATTCTTTGATTACTTGTGCACTTTCTTAAAATGTTATAATGACATTAACAGCTACTTGTATTATTATGTTTTAGTGGTTTCATTGCTCATCATCATTTCTCTTCCATCATATTTTTCTCATATTTGGATTATTTGTGTGTCTTTCTGGAAAGGTAACTAGGTATTATACATTCTCTGAGCCCTTGCGTTTCTGAAATGCATTACTGAAATTACTTCAAGGTTTTAATGTTTTCATTATACCTAAGCAATAGTTTAGCCGAACAGAAAATTATTAGACTTCTTTTTTACTCCTTAACATCTTTTTCATGCACCCTATTATGCCCCAAAATTTAGTTCTGGGAGAAGATTTCCATGTGAGATAGATAGATAGATAGATAGATAGATAGATAGATAGATAGATATGTAAATTACATTTTAAAAAATCTATCCATTCATCTGTGGGCACTTAGGTTGTTTCTGTATCTTGCCTATTGTATAAACTGCTGCAGTGAACACGAGGGTGTATATATCTTCAAATTAGTGTTTTTGTTTTCTTTGGATAAATATCTAGAAGTGGAATGGCTGGATCAGACGCTAGTTCTATTTTTGATTTTTTGAGGAACTTCCATACTGTTTCCCATGGTGGCTGCACCAATTTACATTTTCAGCAACAGTGCAAGAGAGGTCCGTTTTCTCCACACCCTCCTCGGCACTTGTTATTTCTTATCTTTTTGATAATAGCCATTCTGACATGTGTGAGATGGTATCTCATTGTGGCATTGATTTGCATTTCCCTGATGATTAATGATGCAGAGCATCTTTTCATGTACCTGTTGGCCATCTGTGTATCTTCTTTGGAAAAATGTCTGTTCAGATCGTCTGTCCATTTTTTTAATCTGATTTTTTTTTTTTTTTTGGTTATTGAGCTGTATATTTTGGATATTAACCCCTTATCAGATATATGATTTGCAATTAATTTTCTCCTTTCCACAGGTTGCCTTTTCACTTTGTTGATGGTTTCCTTTGCTGTGCAAAAGGTTTTTAGTTTGATGTAGTCCCACTTGCTTATTTTTGCCTTTGTTGATTTTACTTTTGGTGTCAGATACAAAAAATCATTACCAAGACCTATGCCAAGGAGCTTATCATCTATGTTTTCTTCTAGGAGTTTTATTGTCTTGGGTCTTACGTTTGAGTCTTTAATACATTTTGAGTTTGTTTTCAGGTATAGAGTAAGACAGTGGTCCAGTTTCATTCTTTTGCATGTGGCTGTTCAGTGTTTTCCCAACACTGTTTGTTGCAGAGACTGTCCGTTTCCCATTGTATATTCTTGCCTCCTCTGTCATAAGTTAACTGACCATATGCATAGATTTATTTCTGGGCTGTGTATCTGTTTTTATGCCAATACCATGTTGTTTTAATTACTATAACTTTGTAATATAGTTTGAAATCAGGAAGTGTGATTCTCTGGTCTTGTTCTTCTCTCTCGAGATTACTTTGGTTATTCAAGATTTGCTTTTGTTGTTCCACGAAAATTTTAGGACTGTTTTTTCTATTTCTTTGAAAAGAAAGCATAATCTTTTGATGGCTAGATCGATGATGACATGAAGCAAAGGCATTTCAAGAAAAGTGGGCACTGTAGCACAGTTTTAAGCCTGAAATTTTCAATGCACTAAGAAACACAGAGAAAAGACAACCATGTCATCTCACACAACTTGTAATTGAGGATGTTAGGAAATTAATATTCTGACAAAGGACCACCATTCAATAAGGCATGGAAGAAGTTAATATTGCTGCATGTTGTTCAAGGAAAAAAGAACGTCTACCAAAAGGAAACTTAACTATAAAAGGATGAGAAGAGTCTTAGGAAAGATGCCACCACTGCTCTGGAATTTAGATGCCTGCACATTGAGTTGTTTTGATCTGAAATGTGTAAAGATGGATCTAGGGAACCTCGATGACCTTGCAGTTCTTTTGCTTTCTGGTGGGTTCATTTCCAGAGACATCACTGCCACCCACTTGCTTGTTTCACTCCTCAACAGCCACACTAGCCTCTGCTGACCTCGGCTCCAAGACTAAGCACCATAAAATTGGGACCATGATTTTGAAATACATTGTATTACTGCACTTTAAAAAGAAACATTTATTTTAGCACAAAACTATTCTAAGCTAACTAGATACAGCACAATGGTTTTCTTCAAAAATAAAATTCTTTTAATAAAAAAGGATATCATAAATGAATTGATTGGGACAACAACTAATTTACACCCCATAACTGATCAAAGGTTTTTCTCTATTGCTTTAAGCCTGAATCAGTTGAAATGTTAGGAACCACACACTTTTAGAAATGCCAAGACTGCAGCTTTAACTGAAGTTTACCAAGTTGTCAGTCTCCAAACATCAGATCCCCACTATCTCGTCAATTGTGACCTTGTCCCTGTCCCTCATTCCAAAACAAAGAATCAGTGAATTATTTATTATGCACAGTCCTTGTAACTGCCTTCCATTTGGGCCACTGAATGAAAAATTACTTCCATAAATAAAAGTTTGCATGTGTTCTAGCTTATGGACATACTAGAGAAAGAAAATGAATCCATTTTTTAAAAAATCCCAGTTCTAAAGTCAGCTACTCAATTATTTATTTTAAATTGCAAGACTAACCTATTAAATTATCTAAATATTAAATTGCCTTTATGCATTACACAACCTGTGAATACCAGCGCAGGTTAGTCCAAGACATGAATTGGTATCATGGGTTTATTAACTTTGCATTCTGTGTCTCTAATTCAAAATTTTCAGAATTAAAAGTGGTCACTTATAGAAATAAGGATGTCATTTCAGGAATCTTGGTGATTCTTCTTACTAGTCTGAAGCTACTTCCTGGTGGGAGATTTTTGATGTACAAGGTAATCATTTACCTTGCACTCCCTAAAAACTTAAACCTTAATTATTACAGCATCATGGAGATATAGAGTCCAAGTGCCTCTCCTCTAGATGAGTTAATCTTATGCCACAAAGTCTGAGAATTAAAGTGAAAACACTAACCTACTTCACTTTTTTTCCAAATTTGAATCCACTCAAGTTATTTAATTGTTTGATTGAATGCTACTGTTCTGCCTTCTGCCTGATTCTGTCTACATTATTTTCATACCTTCTTGGCAAGCGGTCCATGTTCTTGTCAATATTGAAATGTCGGATTTTGCCTACTACGTTGCGTGTCCTTGGCTTTATAAGTCTTACTAATGACATTTGCCTAAGAACCTCCTGAATCACTACCATGCTTTATTTTCTTTAAAAATACAGTCAGCGTAGACTGCTTTCAAAATGGGACTTAGAGAAGAGTATCCACAGGAGATATACTAAAAATGAGCAACTAGCAAGTGAACTCCAAAGCAGCGGAGCCCAGTGTGCAGCCCTCAGCTATTTAAATTCCTTTTAACCTAAATTACTTGTATGGAAAGTGATGTTTTATCCAACCCCAAAACCACCAAACCACAGGTGTTTAAGTAAGTCATGAAAGTCTATTATTTTTCTGTTCAAATAGATTCTTTGGGGTCCTAGCAAAATACTAGGGAAAACATATACCGTGTCACCAATATTTAGGTGGGACATTTTCGTGTTGGCAACTCTTCTCACTTCCTTTTCCCTCTGTAGGATATACAGACCTAAATCATTTAAAATTATTGCTGGGAATTTACATGCTAAATGTTCTCCATCCCACCCAGAACCTTTGAACTATTCACTCGTGCTAAGCCCATATTCCATCTTTCTCTGGCCTTTCCACCTGTGCACCCATCTGAACTATTCAAACTCTAGGATAACACAGCCAGGATATTGTCATTATTGTTCTGTTTCTGCATCTCCCCTGAACCTGATTCTGGAAGTTTGCAGGAGAGTTTTTTTTTTTTTTTTTCCTTTTAATGTCACTATTCCCCTTTTTTATTATTTTTTTAATTCAAACAGGGGGGTAGTAATTAGGTTTATTTATTTATTTTTAATGGAGGTACGGGGGATTGAATCCAGGACCTCGTGCATGCTATATCTTCTCCCGACGAATTCCCCTCGTTAGACCTGCTCAGTCGTTTGGAGTTCAAGTTGACAATCAGACTTACGAGACACAATTTACTTTACTCAGTGCCAAGTTTATTTAGTTTTAAGAAGAGATAGAGACAAGCAACAATACAGCATGCATGGTGACAGCACAAAGTGGCTGGCTTCCCCAGGCCCAACATCCACTGTCTCAGTCACCCCACCCTGAGAACACGTATGTTGGGACATTTGTTCAGGGTAGCCGTAGCTTCAGGCCCCTTCCATTTCAAACCTTCTGAGTCACAGAGCTCCCTCAGGCTGGGCAGTACCTAACCAGTGCCCACTCTGCAGTGCAGCTGCATCTCATCCAGATCTGCCACGTGTTACTTGATGAACAGCCTTCACAAGGAATTAGAAGAGTTTCATCTGGAACATAGTCATCTTGGCTCCTTCACCTTGGAAATCTGAGTCAGCGTGGCCAGGATTTAATCACGGGTCAGATTCTTAGGCATCTAGTGATTAATCCTTTTCTTCCAGAAACATCCCTCAAGATACTCTTGATCCCAATCTCCTAAAAACTTACATAGTTTGTAGATGAGCCTGTCTTCTGTTTTCTCTCTCTTTGTTGTCCTTTTCCCTTTAATCTTCCAAAGTATCAGTGGTTCCCACATTTGCCCAAGAGTTGTTGGGTTTTTTTTTTAAGTCTTTAATTTCCTCTTTTTTTTTCTTTTTTTTAAATTTTTTTGGAGGGGGGCGGTAATTAGGTATTGATCTATTTATTTACATGGAGGTACTGGAGATTGAACACAGGCCCTCGTGCATGCTAAGCATGCGCTCTGCCACTGAGCTATACCCTCCCTGCATTTTCCTCTTTGTCAGTCCCTTCTAAGACTCATAGGCAC
The DNA here is from genome assembly GCF_009834535.1 of Camelus ferus. NCBI lineage: Eukaryota > Metazoa > Chordata > Mammalia > Artiodactyla > Camelidae > Camelus > Camelus ferus. The sequence continues at coordinate 28,355,597 of NC_045711.1, forward strand.
ATACCTCTTTACAGGGGCGCCTCCAGAGGACGCTTACCAGTCTTCTCTGCCTTTGCTCCTCCTGTCTTCCCACTGCATGTGGAGGGTTGGACCACTTTCTAGGGTTCTTCCTCCCTGTGTCTCCCTTCCAAAGGGGCAACAGGCTTGCCAGTCCTGTCCCCTCCCATCCTAGCCCAGGGAGGAGTAAGCTGTTTCACTTGAAATTTCCCAGTGGTCTCATTGCCTGGGTTTCTTTTTCACAGTGTCTTCATCTCTCCAAGTCTTCAGCAGTATTCGAACATGACATTGACCACCTGGAAACCACTCATATGCGTACAGTCAGGCTGCTGCCACACATCCCTGGGGGTAGCCCACACTCACCAGGTTGGTCTGGTATTTCAGTGACCCATGTGCATAAATGAGCCCCATCTGTGCTAGTCCAGGTGATCCACTGACACTCATGAGGGCATTTCTTTCCCTCTTGGGGTGGGTCAGACCCTCTTGCTGCTTCCTGAAGGCTGTGCAGCAGGGTGCGTGGCATTTACCTTGCTTGTTGTTCCCCTGTCAGGCAAAAAGAGCAAATATTCCCAACACAAAGTGAAGCTAAAAGGGAAATTTACAGGCACTGAGCAAGTCGGGTGAACGATGGTCCTCTAGACCTTCCCGATCCCATGAGCTGATGATTGTCTAGACTGGAGGCATCCAGACTCACCATGGGTGGTTAGGTTGAGTATGGACATGAAATCCCCTCCTCCTGACATATGTCTGGAGGTTATGGAAAGGCACAAGGGTCAGCTGATCGATTTGGAAGAGCTCAAGTGTGCATTTTCAGGTATGCTAGCCTGAGAAATGTCATGTTCTAGGGCTCCACGGGTCTGGGGAATTTGCATCTTAGCAGCCTTGCAGTCTTCCCTGGTGAGCCAGCTCATTGCTGGGCTGCATGTAGGAGAGTCATTCAGGTCAACTCAGCATTACCCTACGGTGCCCACTGTGGGATCTGAGGCACCCTCTCCAAGTCCCCTACCACCATATAAAGACCCGTCAACCCTCATCCCTGAGAAGTGCTCGCTGCTGTATATCCTGGCGTCCAACCCGAATATAATTCAGCCTCTATTCTCTGGGAGCCAGAAGTGGAGAACCCACACCTGCTTTCCAGAAGCTTCATTCATTGTTGAGCAATGCAGTAATTTGATGATTGTACTTTGAGGATGATGTCAACTGGTGGCAAAATACTTGTGCCTGTAACGAGGGTTTGGTCTTCACTCAAGTTGTATCTTGCTGTATGTGAGCTAGAATTGTTGTTCAAGTATCTCTTCACCTATTATTTAATTTTCTATAAAACACTAGAACAGACTTGGATACTAGTTCCCAGCTTGTTTTTGACTCCCATGTATTTAATAGGTGAAGTTTGCTGTAAGGTTTATCAGTCTCATTTCTTTCATATTTAGTCCATTTACAAGTTGCTTCTCTACACATTAGATTTTTCTATCTTTCCAACTCCCTGAAATGTCAAAGCAAGGCAACTCTCGCTTCCACTTCATGAGTGAGAAAACTAAGACCCTGACATGACAGATCTGGGAGCGAGGATCAAATAGTTACGTGGCAGAATCAAGGCACGACCCCAGGTCTTCACACTCTGTTTCTGGTGGAGCGTCCACACGTGGCACTGTTTCCTACTGAAAAGAAAACTCTGAAGGACAAATGACCAAATTTCAAATTTCTACAAAGAAACACCAGTAATTAAAAAAAAAAAAATCCAGCAAATATGAATGGATAGCAAAGAACCCTAGACCTGATCTCAGGAACGGGAAAAAAGAAAGGAAATTCTTCAGGGCAGTAAGGTTTACTCTGGGCTGCACTTTAGTTCTGCCATTGTTTAATTTTTTTAGTCAAAGCCATTCATCTTCCACGGAGATCAAATAAGCTGGGTGGTAAAACAACGGATGTGCGATTCATTGGGAGCAAGGGGACAGCGTTACGGGGTAAAATGGGGGGAAGTTTGGAAACGCAGGCTTGGGAGATTGGCTGCCTCAACCGATCACCGGGCTCCAGGGAAAATATTGGTTTTCATACAAAGTGAAAAAGAGAAATGCAGTTTTCCTCTTAAGCGGCACCGCATACTAGGGATTCCATCTAAGGAAACTGATCCCTCTGCTACCCCAAGACCCTTGTCAGTTTCAAAGCCATTTATTTTTCTTCTCCTCACAAGATAACAGATGGTGTGGATGTAATAAATTATTATTATCTGCTTCTAGAAGCATAAATTCACAGTCATTTCTCGAAGAGCCAGTGACAAGAGGAGTTAGAAGTTAAAAAAAAAAAACAACATTTATTTTACTTTATCCCCCACACCTCCCATATGCATAAACACTTCTGTGTATTATCAAAATAACTGAAAAGCTCTGGGTTCTAACCAATGCTGGCTTCCTACCTGAAGACTCAAAAATGCTCTGCATTTATTGTTAAGAGTATGTAAAACATTCGATTGCTTTCCTTATCAGAAACGAGGCAGGGTTTTCAAATAAGTTAGATGAACTATTCCACAGGCTACCCCTCCGCCCCTTCAGAATGTCATAAGACAGATTAGGTTTTCTTCTGCTGCGTCTTAACCGAGGCCCTTTCTCTGATATCCGTAGATCAGTAAGGTGGTCTCCTGCCCCAGCGTCTGCACCCAGACACAATAGGAAGAAGCTGGGGGAGGAAGTGTAAAATCTAGTATCTTCCTACCAGAGACTGAATACCTGGAAAAGACTATTTTTAAACTATTGATATTATTAATTAACAAGTTACAGTTCCCTCCCCATGATGAAAATACAAATCCTACATGTGATGCAGGATTTCCTAAGTGCAACACAACTTGTGGATCCTTTGAACATCTGACCATCTCTGAGAAACTTTCTGAAAAAATGTTGGCCAACTAGACCGGGATGGACGCTAGTTTTAAAATGGGACGAATGTTTGAGTGGAGACTAATTTTCCTTTTTCTTCAAGGCAAGACTGTGATATATTTTATTTTTTTAAATTTTTTCTGGAGGGTAGGTAATTTAGGTTTACTATTTTATTTTATTATTATTATTTTTTAAGGAGGTACTGGGGATCAAACCCAAGACCTCTTGCATGCTAAGTCAGCACTCTACCACTGAGCTAGACACTCCCCAACCTCTATTTTTAATTAATTAATTTATTTATTTATTTATTTATAGACTTTATTTTTTTTTGGAGCAGTTTCAGGTTTACAGGAGAATTGGGCAGAATAAACAGAGTGCCCACATAGCCCTCCCCACTCACACATATATACTCCCCCACTCTCAACATCCCTCATCAGTGTGGCATACTTGGTACAATTAATGAACCAACATGGACACATTATTATCAACCAAAGTCCATAGTTTACATTAGGGTTCACCCTTGATGTTCTATATTCTATGGGCTTTGACAAATGCATAATGACATGTAGCCACCACTATAGTATCATACAGAGTAATTTCATCACCCTAAAAATCCCTTGTGAATGGAGGCTAATCTTACAGTGTCAGGAAAAAAATGTGAATTCATAACTGAATTTTATGTGCATCATAATCCTTTGTTTCCTTACATAATTGTGGAAATTCTAGTAAAGACTATTTGGAAATGGAAATACGCTGTATTGGGTTGGAATAGAAAGTAATTTATTACACACTTCTACCCAACGAAAACATCCAAGTATCCAAAACCATAAGCCTTGTTCAATTACTCTGATTATTGATGTTGTTTATTCCACTCGTAAAAATGGAAATGGATGAAATTTCTTAAATTAGCAGTCACTGGTTAGACCACTTATGCAAAATTTTTTTTTTCAGCCAATGAGCTAAAATCCTCTCAGCGACCGCCTGTTAAATCTTTACTACTCATTCCAATTCTGAGACTGCTATTGACGTCAGTAGAAATCCTTGATATGAAATAAAAATGTATAAAAACAATAAGTATAAAAAGACTCTGTGTCTTCGTGTTTATAGTAGGTTACAGATGCACGTACGGGGGCTCTTTGCAAATTGGTCTACTTAAATAAAATGTGTGCTTTCGCTTGTACAAATACAGCTTACTTGTGAGATGAATTAAGCATGATTAAGAAACTTGCAGTAGCTGTAAGTACCTCAGGTTTTCCTTATTTTTTTTTTTCCAGCGTGTCTTCTCTATCCATGGAAACATTTTCCTCATGACGTTGCATTTAAATACTTGTTTTTAAAGTGGCCAAGGAATTCCATCTAATGATACAATGAAGTGTTTATACTGACAAATCTAAAATTAAATGAGATGCTATAGGGCCTGGCTCAGTTATTGGCACATGATTTTGAGAGAAATAATCTACCATGAGAAGAGCTTGAAAGAGTACATGATTTGCTTTTGTTAGCCTGAGAACCACAAGTGCTAGAGATAAGTTAGACTTCCATGAAGTTGGTTAACTGCAAGGGTAACACGAGGGACGGGCACAGAATTTTAAACTGGTGGTAACTTGATGCTGGTGAAAATAGAAAACGACATTTACTGCTAAAGATTTAGGAATATCTCATAATGTCAGATGTGTTCCAACTGTCTGATGGCCTTTTAAGATTCTTCTATTATCTTAACGAACTTAAGGTTTTATTCAGCTCTTTCTAATATTAAGTGAAGTCTCTTTTCCTATCTGTGTGGTCGTGGGAGTTACTCAACCTCTCTGTGCCTCGATGCCCTTGACTATAAAAATGAAGACATCACTGAATATCTTACAGGGTCATTGAGATGGTTAAATGGCTGATGCGTGGAACAAGTTTATTTTCTGCGCCAGAAGGAGACTGTCAAAATATTTCCAAACCTTTTGGTGCTCTACCATTGGTATGGAATTGTCATTCATCATCATCCAATCCCACATGGAGGGACTCCTGATGTAGCAACTGCCCTGAAAATAACCAAAGAACCCTGATATATATTGTTAAGGAGGACTTGGGAGATCTTGCCTTGTAGCCACATGTCTCCTACTCAGTTCTCTTACGCAGTATCGCCGCAGCAAGCCATGGACAGCCTGAGGGGCATAAGAGGACCTGGAGCAATCCAGACCAGAAACCAATATAATTACCTCCATGAGTTCGGGCACAAACTAGCTGCACATCTATCATCAAGAGATTCACTATAGGAATCTTAAAAAAAAAAAAAAAAAAAGAAGAAAGAAAAGAAAAGAAAAAGAAAAGAGTACACTGAAGAACTCATCTACAAAAGAAACAGACTCACAGACTTACTAAACAATCTTATGGTTACTGGGGAAAGGGGGTGGAAAGGGATAAATTTGGAAGTTTGAGATTTGCAAATGTTAAAAAAAAAAGAGAGATTCACTGTCAAGATCTGTAGCTAGATTTAAGAAAAAGAATTTTAAATAGCATATATGTGTCTGCCCATATCTGAAATTTAAGAGTTCTCTAACATGATTTGTATCCAAAGGAAACTATTGGTGTTATCAACTTGGACTTAAATGTATATGTGCCGATATTCCTGAAGAGTTTATTGACAAAAAAAAAAAAAATACTATCAGCCTATAGTATGCATGCACTAATTAACTGTGTCTGGTCACATTTCCAGATAGAATAGATTTCCACATCTCTGATAAACTGAAAACGTTGATACACCCTCTAGCAACGTATTTTAAGCATCATTCTGTCTCTGTAATCTGAATGTTACCAGGAAAAGCCATTTTTCTTTAAAGAAAATGCCCAGATGGTTGTCTCCCGTTCCTATTAGTGAAATATCCTTGGTTTAAGCAAAAGCGAGGGTCTGTTAACCAGAGTAAGGCTAACAAGAAAAGTTGGTAGCTAACCTGTTTCACATGTGGCGACCACAATTACATTTCGTATTTGGAGCTTGTTTGCTTTCTTTGCCTGCCCCAAATGGATTCCACGGTAGCTGGGAACTTGCAAAATTATTGCCAGTTATAACTAGAGGAAAGAATATATTGAGTTTAACTTCATTCCAGCTACAGCACTTGTATCAACAGGGCCTGGCATAAAATGGGAAAGTTGCCGAAATCCATCAAGTGATGTTAATGTTTAGAATAGTGGTGGCGGCTCATGCTACTCCTGATGCCAGATCTTCCATGGCTCCCGCTCCTGGGGTCTTCTGGCTCTGCAGGCTGTCAAGGTGGAGGATGAAGGTTAAGCAGGCATGGGCCCTGGGCGAAATCAAGCAGAGCCAGTTTGGAGCAGACCCGTCCCAGGAAGTCAGGGACGGCAGGAAGAAATCCGTTACATAAGTACAGGCAGACGGGCAAGATCTAGCATCGAATAAGAAAATTAATAAAGGAGCACTTGTGAGCAGAACGGAGCACTGATTCTAGCTCAGAACTCTTAATTCACTCGTGTCTTTATTCCTCAGGCATCTATTATTTATTTGCTATAATTTACTTATTATTTATTACTCATTATACTTTAGTATTATTAAAGCACTGACCTAGGTATTGGTATAGACCAGAGCAGAGTTTCTTAGTCTTGGCACTCCGTATGTTTGGGGCTAGATGATTCTTTGACAGGGGAGGAGGTTCTACTACATCATGGGGTGCTTAGCAGTATCCCTGGCTGCTACCCGCTAGATGTCATTGGTAACACTTCTCTCCAGTCGTGTCAACCAAATTAAGTGTCCCCTGGGGGCAAAGTCACCCTCGCTGAGAGCCACTGGACTGGAGGAATCAAAAACAGTGTCCCTGCACCAGTCTTCACAATCTAGAAGAACTTGACCTTTGGAACCCTTTAACACTGATGCTCACGTGCAACTCTGGGCTCACATTATATTCAGAAAGCTGTCTGATACAAACAGGAAAATCCTTTTACTCTGGGATCCTTAGTTACTCGTAAAATTTTTACCAGATAAGCACCTACAAGACTTAGAGATTCTCCTTCTCTCCAACTTAACTTGCAGTGAGAAATTTCCAAACTGAATGTTGTCAGCACAGTCTGATCCATGAGAGGAAAGTAGCACCCTTGAAATAATTAGAGAACATGGAAAGATGAACTTTCGGATGTTGACCTGGTATGAGGCAAAGCTTCTAGAAAAATGAGACGTTATTTGAATAACTGGAAACAAAAAGCATCAGAAAATAATCCGATTCCAGAAGAGCTGTGTGGCCACATTCACGGGGCTAAAAGGATGGGCTGGAAATACACACGCTGGAGGATAAGGAGAAATAACTGTAGAAACAGGATCCCCAGAATTGGTGAATCCCCAGAAATTAAGCACAGGAGTTCATCAGAACACCTCCCCAGCACTCTGCTCCCTTAATCTTGACACAAAAATCCTTAAAGGAAACACTTAATTCAGGACATGGTCTCCTTCAATCGAAGCTCAACCATCATTTAAATCTCCAGCCACAATCTGCAAGCAGTTCAGTCAAAACCACTATCACTGTGCTCGAAGATCTGATATCATTTCCATCACAGAAGGGAAACCTGAGACGGACGGCACTGGACTCGCTGAGTAGTTCGCACGAGAGGCCCCCCAGGTTCAAGGCTAACAGTATCTGACATGTAAGGTAAACACATTCTGTAGCCTGTTTGTTGCACTGAGCAGGACTGCAAGCTGAGAGGGGAGCCCGTGTGCTGGGCTCTTACGGGCAGAAACGCTCCATTATGATGAATGAAGACGTGGAATCCCAGTGCCCCCACTCTGAGGATGGTGGCTGCCCAAGAATTCAGCACAAAAAGCTGTAAAACAGAACATTAAAGTAAGCACTGAGCTCAAATATACCTCCGGGGCTGGCTGGTGGCGCGGTAGGTTAATTTGTTTTTATTTGCGGGGGTTTCATTCCGAAAGGCGATGTTTGGTTTTACCTCCAGGACTGGTGCAGGGGAGGAGACACGCCCCATGAAGCGTTGGTGGACCCTACCGGGCAGACCTATGAGAAGATGCTTGTCAGAGTTCCAGACGTCAGCGAACAGCTCCCTGGATTCCCTGAGCTTGTTATTAAGAGCGGCTTTAAGGCTGATGAAAGCTCCTGGGTCAGGAGCCTCTGAAAACTGTCGCTTAACAGCAGGGAAGATACAGCAAGGACACCCTCCAGTGCAAAGATAACCCCCTTCCCTCCAGGCGCTGCCTCCAACTGAGCCAGAGTCTTTGGCAACAGACCTCGACCTTGATTTGCCGGATCCTCGGGGAGGAGAAAGTTGTTCACACTCCATGACACATTCATGCCAGACCCTTATTCCTGTCTGAAGACCACTGCTTGCCAGTGACCCTTAAGGTGTCTAATGAGGAACAAGGAAATGAAGAGCAGGACTTCTCATACCTGGAGAAATAAGCAGGATGGGAGTTGTGAGGCCAAAACCACAGTGAACGTAAATACAGCACTTCCAGCAAGACAAAAAGTGCCTTTGTCATCTCAAATGCCGACAACTTCCCGTTGGGCTGAAGTAATCCCACAGGTCGCTCTTAGATAATCTTGTTAGCAGATTGTAGTTCCTTGGAAAATTAATGATGAATGTCATCTTTTCTCAAAAGTGGCTTATTTAATAAAGGCTTATTTAATTTACTTTTAGAGTTATAAGGCAACACAGGCTTTTATTTGTACGTCTTTTGCGCTTCTCCAAACTGGAAGCTTGGATCCCAACATCATTTCCTGACTTTTGAGAGTATCTTCATTTTAGTGTTATTTCTTTTTAAAGTATCTTTTCTTTAAACTGAATTATCTGTGTCTGACAATCTTACATGCTGGGTAACTACTTTGTCCTTATGTCTTGACTTCTGGTGTGACACATATGATAGATTTCCAAAACCCTGACTACTTTTCTAGAAGGCTGTGGTTTATATTATTTATATTAAGTATGTCATAGCTTATTAATTTAATGACTAATGGTGAAGCATAACCACAGGAGAATTGTGGGCAACCTGTATTCTGGAAGTTCCCAACATAGTAATGACCCGTTAGGTATTTATTTCCCTGTCTCTCTGTCCTGACTATCCTTCCTTTGCCCCAGACTCACTCACAGACACTGCAGTCCCTCAACACACAGACACAAAGCTTGAGTTATCATTACTGTTCTTGAAGCCTCCTCCTTCACATCACCCCCCATCTTAATGAGACCAGGACAATGCATATTTGGACTACTGGGATAATGTTTAGCTTGCTGGTTTCAGAATGCACAGACTGGGAGCAGGTGTAGAAAAGGCAACGCCTATGGAGAAGACTGAGGAATTAAAGTAGAGAAGACATTTTGTGAATGACACCTCCCTAAGCAATTCTGAGCAACTACCTCTTGAAAAAAAAAAAATCAGACTGTTATAACATATTTCTAGAAGGAACCTGTTGTTTTGCTTTTAATCTCTTTTGAGAATCTTGAAGAAGTTCCAATATAGAGATATATATTTGAGTTAACAAAACTTAAAAAAAAAAAACAAAAAAACAACAACTGTGTCTTCTAGAAAGCACAACCCAGATGCCCATGCTTTGGTGAGAATGAGTTAAGTGTGTTCTGCCAATCGCCAGCTGAAATCAGCTGCACTAAAGGATCGGAATTTTGAAGAGAGAGAGAAATAGAGGTCATGTTCCTGAAATCAGCCAAGCCTGGGTCCGAGGTGTAAGTACTGGAGCAGGAACGTCTGCGCTAAGGGTCTCAGTCACTCTAGCAGAGTCCAGAAAGAGTCATACATTGTCCCATTTATTCTGTCCCTTGAATTCTTAGCTTCTTGTATACTCAGTCACTTCCAGGCTTTCGTCTTTCATGCACTGTCAGTGATTCACTCAATTTGTTAAAGACAACAGACCGGGACAGAGACCAGATAAAACAGGAAAAGCGCTGCTCAGCCTAGAGAGAATTTCACTTGCTAACTGTAGTGATCAACTTCAGCTGCTTGAGTTCATAACATGGAGTTACCTACCTTGGAAATACCATGAATTTTCCAACATGTTCAAAATCCTGATTCCTTTAGCAAAAGTGAAATGCCAGCCATGCTAAGCTGCAAAGGTGCTGATACCCAAATATAAATTTTGCATGTTTTTCTAATTTTCAGGGTATTTAAAATATATTAACACACTCACTTTCTTGAAAAAAGCAAGTTTAAGTTACCCCTGGCCATTTATCTAGATGAGTGCCTGTATCAGAATATTGGTAAGCATTCCATTATTGCTGTCATGGTTTCTTTATCCATCATAAGTAATCATAATAAAGACAGGAAAAGAACATTGCCTTTTACACTTGTGTTTTATCTAGATTATTTTACTTGTTTATTCATTGGATTCATTCAGAGTTATTTATTGGCCACTAATGATGTATTATGGACTACATGCTGGAATACAGTAGTAACCAGGACAGTCACGGTTTCCATTTTCATGGCGCTTGTAACCTAGGAGGAAGCTAGTCATCTCTACTTGTCATCTGTCCTCCCATTTCCAGAACTCCATGCAGCATTATTTGTAGATATGAACAAATGGTATTTTTTTCCCTAAACGTGAAATTTTGCAAGTTATTATTCTGAATCAAAGAAAATTTAAATGACTTACACTATTTCTTCTGCTAGCTCTGCAAGCATCATAATTTGCAAATATTTGTAAAAATGCTACTTGTATGAACAAGATGCGACTTCTTTTTAAAAAAAAAAAAAAAAAGTATACCTTCTCCTACCTTGAGAGATTACCATCAAGTTCCAGAGATGAGATAATTTCACAGAATTAAGAAATAATCACCAAGAATCCACGGACTAAGTGCTGAATGTGTGATTCAGACAAAAGGTATAAGTGAAGAAGAGATAATAAACCTTGGGAAAACCAAGAAAAATCTGTGGATCGATGGCTTATAAGCTGGAGCTGGGGGTTGGCTTAGGATGTAGTTGCAAAGGGTGTGGCATGGAAGGTGGGAGAGTTGATTGAAGCAAGGGCAGAATGTGGACTAGAGACCACATTAATAGAGAAAAATGATTAGGTCAGTTTACCTGAAACAAGGCTTCTGAGAAAGGGAAATAAGTGTGGTAGAGATACGCAGATACATACATGTGTGTGATGGTGGTGGGGAAGCTCGGGCATCCAGGATGGTGCTTACAGCATGCAACTGTCATCTGGTTTCCTAAGACATACTTAGCTCTGCAAATTTATGTTAATATAGGGCCAAAAAATATATATATTTGTATATATAAAATATATATCAGAAGAGAATAAACTGAACATATGAATCTGAAAGCAAGCTGATCATAGCAATTCCAGAAGTCACAAACAGAAAATGTCCCTCTTTCATTGAGTTAAATTAAAATTCCAGAGACGTACAGGAGGATTACAATGAGCTTTGGGTTCTCTCCGCTTTTTTCTTGCTACTTCCTGCAATTAGACTCTACAAAAGGAAATGAGTTACACGCTCGTTAGGAAAATTTCTGTTTGATTTATTTATGTTGATTAATACTTTATTTTTATTTATGTGTCTCTGATCTTAACAGGGTGGGTCTCACAGGTCAATGCTATCATAATAATCTCTCAGAAAAACAGAAGTCTCCTGAAGTTTAAACAAATACGTGTGGGTTACTTTGGTGCCAGGTTTTCTCTTTTGAGTGAGTTCCTCAGTTCACAAGAATGGAATATTCAGTTAGCAAGGGGCGCGGGGGTTAAATGAAGAACCTCCCCATGCTATGAAATTGATCAGTAAAGGTGGTAGAGAGCCCCAAACATAGGTTCTTGTTAAAAATTTTAATGACCTAATACCTGTCAGTGTTATCAGGGTAATGATGATTTATGATAATAAGTATACAGCTCTAATTCAAGAATTTTTATCCAGGATGGCATCGATTCATATGAGGAGAAGGGTTAATCCCTATTGCACAATAATAGAAGGGGAGAGTGGAGGCTATTGATTATAGAGCTGGAATAAATTCATGTGCCCTGAACACAAATCAAGAGAAAGAGAGCAGATCGCATCATTATGCATCCAACAAACTCTTTTGAGTGAAAGGAATTAAATGCTTGCTTCCGAAAATACAAAAACTAAGACTTGGACCTTACCTTAAAGAACCTCTTACTTTCCTAGAATAGGAGGCATACTCAAGTGAATACCGTGGGAGAAAAGCAGTGAGGGAGAGTTATTTTGGCCACTGCGTAAGGAGGAATGAATTCATTTGTACAATTTAAACGTGAGGAAAGGGATTGCTAAATCTTGGTGGTCTGGGTGGGCTCAATGTATCTGGTATCCATTAAGATCCAAAATTTACCCGAACCTACGGATTAATTCTCCTGCAGGAACTGAGGCAAACCAATAGCAGCTGAAAGTTAATCAAGCATTGATCTCTCGCAATCCTTCTAATCACAGCCAGCTGTGATTTCAAACCTTTGCACTGAGGTTCCCCGGGGCAGTTCCACACGAGCCCTGGTGTGAGCACCCTCAACTTTTGAAGGGCAAGAAAGAAGTTAATAAAATAAAACTTAATGCCTTCAATCAAGGAACTGAAGAATAGGACCGGGTCCACAGCTTTCTCTGTATTAATCTCTTCCCTGTTCCCAGCTGCCTATCCCTGGAAGGCATATGATTTCTTCCGAATGTTTGCTGGGAATCCTTTATTTAAAAGAGTAAGACAATTGGGAACAGTTGGCTGGCTGTCCACTGGGGAGTCTCTGCTTTATCTCATGAGAAGTGATTGTTTATAGTGCGCTCCATACATTTCAAAAAATTGATACGATGGAATTTTTGAGTTTTTATAATAAAGGTCAGCCAGATTAAGATGAACGTTACTGGCCTAGGCTTCAAGTAGCCAAAGCATATTTTGTGTAAACATATCTGAGCCCAGCCAGTTAATAAACTTTAATTAAGTAACACCAGAGTCATAAAATTTGCAACGATGCTTTCCATAAGGCTGGTGGTTTCACAGTTTTAGTTTTAGTTTATTGACGTTATGAACAAAGGGTTGTGTGACTGATAAACTGGTGAGATTTTCTAGCTCTTCTTCCTGCTGCCCATTGCTATCCATAAGGCCTGGTACCCACGCCTCCTCCTCTCTGAATCAATTCTCTTTCCTATAATTCAGCTTAGAAACTTGAGCCTCCCTCTCTGTTGACAGCATTGTGAAACTACTTGTATATATCTCCTTTTCCAAGAAATATAACATTTCTGAACTTCAGTCTCCTCCAGGGTTATCCTTTGTCATTTTTGGCACACTTTGGAGCTGAGACTCTGGTGCAGACAGCAAAATCCAGTCACTGATCGTCTGTTGCCTTAAGCGTGAGAAACCATATTTTGTCTACTAGACTAGACTTCCTTCAATCATTAAAATATCTCAGAACTCACAAGAGCATCATGCAGACAGACACTGAGTCCCCTATACCCTCCCCTGTAATTCAGGATTAAACTATAAAATGAAGTTATAGTTGACAAACTGACATCTAAGCTAACTTATTATAAAAAAGGACAGAGATCATGAACTTACTGGTCACGTTAACGTATCTGAACCTCTCTGTAAGGTGGTGATTTGGGCATAAATGTTTAAACTCCATCTTTAACTCACCCACCTAGAATTGCAATGAATTCTCTCCCTAGGGAGAGAGAATTGAGGGAGAGAATTGAGGGAACATCCACGTCTGATATAGAAATAAGGAAATGCCACCATTCATGTACAGCAATTTCGAAGAACTACTTGATCATAGAAAAATAATAAAGAATAGATCAGTGAACCCGTAATTCACTGAATGCAAGGCGGCTGATTAAATCGAATTACATGAAAGATACGACACCAGTAGAACAACATCAGAATCTCCTATCTCAAAACTGAAGAGTTTGTGGGGGCCATGGCAGGGTGTGGGACCAGGGGTCAGCCACAAATCCAATTCCTTGCCGATATTTTGGAAAGTTCTCCTGCACAAGAGGATTGAGAGGAAGGGCGAGATCCCACAGAAAACTTACTCCTGCTTTTCGTTTGATGCGGCCAGAGCTGGTCGGCCAAGCCGGGGGTTGGCCGCACCTGTTCTTAATCGTAGACTTCTGGCTGACAGGTCATGAGGGCACTGCCCCCAGAATCTTAGATCACTGCAGCGAACAAACAAACAAACAAACAAAAAACCCTGTGTAATCTCCCAGGACTTCACAAGTAGAGACACATGGGGGTGAATAAAGCAAAAAAGCAATCAAATATGTAGAAAATGAACAGTATAAAACAGAACTTTTTAAATCAGGGTGACAGATTGAGCCCGTGTATTGGCCTCATTTTTTTCCCTGAATCCCACTGAAATGACCATTTAACTATTAAAATAGGGATAGTAAAAATAAATGATAAAGAGTGTGGTCAGAGATTCTAAACATTGAAAACTTTCTTAAAGAACAAACATGTGGTGTCACTTAGATGCAAAAGCAAAACCTGCAGTTGAATTGAAGCTCGTTTCTTCGAGCACTGGAGAAGCTGGTTGCAAGGCGAGATCTGGTGAACACAGAACATTACTGGACTGTGAAGCAGTAAGCCTTAGAGTTCTTGGAGGACAGCTACATGGGCCAGTGCCTTCCTCTCTTCCAGGAATGAGAAACAGGTGGCTGCTGCTTTTGTCCCCAGCGGGACCCTGAAAGTTGCTCTCTAGATGAAGCAGCATAATTTTGGGAGACCTCCTGTTGTGTAGATTGGAGCCTGGATGAAATTCAGACCAGAGGCTGAGCTAGCTCTCTACTTCCCAACTGATCAATAGGAACAATTTTCCAACCAGAAATGAATTATACCAAAGAAGCCAAATGCAGAGTGTATTAGTTTCCTGTTGCAGCTGTAACAAATTACTACAAATGTAGCAGCTTAAAATGACACCAATTTATTATCTTACAGTTCCAGAGGTCAGATGTCTTCAGTGGGTTTCACTGGGCTAAAATCAAGGTGTCAGCAGGCTGTGCTCCCTCTGGAGGCTGAAGGGGAAATTCTGCTGCCTTGACTGGAGTAGTTTCTTTGGCTCCTGACTCCTTGTTCCTTCTTCAGAGCCAGCAGCAGAGCATCTTCAAACCTCTTGCTGACTCTAAGCTCCCTCTCTGGTTGATAAGTACTCTTGTATTATACTGGATCCTACCCAGATTATCCAGGATAATCTCTGTCAGCCGAGGGGGGCTGACGTGGGGTTCTAGAAGGTGAGCGGCCCAAACGAAAAAATGCACGAGGAGTTGCCATACCGCCGGACAGACTTCAGCAGGAGACACCATGGGGTTAACAACACTTTATTCTTTTGCCACAGGGTGGTGCGCACGCCTATGATGCACCTGTCCTGCTTTTTATCTGTTCTCTGCCAGCACATGCGCAATGTGAATTTCTTTGTTCGTTAGGCTTTCAGAATATCTCTAGCGCATGCATACTTCTATTTTCTTTGTTACAAATCTTATATAATTGACGCATGCATACAGCAATTAGTTACTGCATACTACAAACGTGCTCTGATTGTGGCCTTGGGTCCCACAGCCTTAACTCATATCAAGGCCGGGTCACAATCTCTCTATCTCAAGATTTTTTTTTTTTTTACTTAATCACACCTTCAAAGTCCGTTTTGCCATGTTAGGTAACATATTCATGGCTTCCAAGGATTAGGACCTAGACATCTTTGGTGTGTGTAGGGGGTGCGGCGGGAGGCAGTATTGTTCTGCCTGTCACACTGAGTAAAGTGATGCTTCACATGGCCGTTTAGGAACTGCCTTGTTTCTTTCTGTCCATACAATGGAAATGGGACTTCCGATTGTGGATAAGACTCAGTCTTTGCGAAGTACCCAGTAGCGAAAGAAACTCAGGTTGCCTCTACAGACGTCATAGCTCATCACTCACATTTTATTCTATTCGTCAACCATTTTGAAACAAGAGCCTTACCTTTATGTTGTAAGATTAATGTATTAATGTATTGAAGGCCTACTGTATACCAGGAAGAGGGGATACATTGGAGAAATATAAATATCAGGTCTCAGCCTCATGTAACTTCGTTTTGTTGGGGTAGACCAAGAAATTGATTTATTCGTTCATTCCTTCCACAAACCTCTGCCGAGTATCTTCTTTGTGCCAATGGCTGTCCTGGCCACCAGTATATATAACAGTGAGCAAAACAGAGACGTTCCTACCCTCCTAACTTTACATTCCAGGATGGGGAGACAGACATACATTTTAATTTAGAGATGTCGTTTATATAATATATTAAATATATTTCTATATTTAATTCTAACATATCCAGTGGTAATCAGTGATATGAAAAAAAATAAAGCAGTATAGTAGGGATTTTTAGCACTGCCATGTAATTTATCAGACCAACCTAGAAAATTCTGACAGCAGTAGGAAATGTTATTAGTCATTATGGCATGACAAGAAGCGTGAGCTGAGATTATCCCAGGCATATAGGAAAGTATTTTCATTCTAGATGTGTCTGAGCGTGTGTGTGTGTGTGTGTAGGAAGGTAGCAGAGTGCTTTATAAGCATAGTTGGGGAAGGTCTCACCGATGCACAGACATCTGAGCTTCCGAGATCTGAAGGAAGAGAGGGTGACAGCCCTTGTAAGCAAGTAAGTAAAAATGTAGTCTTAAAATAGGCTACTTTTCTATAAGATTGAAAGTTACTTTAAGGTCAGAAAAAGCCTTACAAAAGGCACAACGTTTATGTTGAATCTGAGTGACAGGGAAAAAACAGCCATGCAACTATCAGGAAAAACGTTTCCACTGCTGATAAACTCCTGTTAGACCAGCTCCCTTCAGATACAGCTATACTGAACAAAATACAAAAATAATTAAACATTAGAGAGAAGACACTGGAGAGTGTCTAAAACAAGGCAGAAATTAATGGGGGTTGACACTTGAAAGATACGGTGTTAGAATTTTTCTATTATTCATTGCTTCTAGCCTAAGGCGTGTACTTTTCTGGGTCATGGGTGACAGGTGGGTGACGGCTAAAACGTCCATGGAAATTCCATAGTGACTCTAGTTTGAAGAACCAAAGGACAGAGTCGGGGTGTTTTATAAAAAATACAGAATCTAAATGTAAACTAAATGTGCCATGATTTAGAGCAACAGGTGGAATGCAAAAAATAAATCAATGAAATAACGAGCTTGTTCTTAGAAGAACAGAAAGCACTGAGTGCCCAGATAAAGAAGACAGTTCCAGATTCCCTGCAGTCGTGTGTGGTCACGTTGCTCATTTCTGATTAAGGGCGTGTAAGCAAGCATGGCATGGCAGTGTCAAAAATTGTCCTTAAAAAGTGACAGCCACGTATGCCTCCCAATTCTTGTCTCCATCTTGCTGGACGACAAGTGAGTAATACAAGCAGCCATAGTTGAGCATAAATTGATCTGCCTACCTCTAGATTTTGTTTCCGTAAGAGAAATACACTTCTGTTTGTTATCACACCATTATTGGAGGTTCTCTGCTACTCACAAACAAAACTTCTGATGCATTCATTTATTCTTAGATTATTTCCATATGTGCTTCC
Organism: Camelus ferus; assembly: GCF_009834535.1. Classification (NCBI taxonomy): domain Eukaryota; kingdom Metazoa; phylum Chordata; class Mammalia; order Artiodactyla; family Camelidae; genus Camelus; species Camelus ferus. The sequence goes on from NC_045711.1 coordinate 28,372,956, forward strand.
GTTAAATCCACTATAAATGCTAAGGGTAACATTTAGCATTATTATTGTTATAATTAATAATATGCTTCTCCAAAGGACATTGTGATTATGAAAATGTGTTCCAGAGAACCTTCAAGTTCTACAGAAGATGCTGCCATGATCCCACAAACGTGATACAGCATTTAAAAAATAAGCATGATTTACATGCTGAATGCCTTTAACACTGTTACAGACACAAATGTGTTGTATACAAAATGTTTTGCACTTTGGAGACAATATGTTCATTTTGGCCATAAATTGAATGTCTCAAGGTGCGAATCTCAACATAAAATATCTCTAGTACGTGATGCTTTTCCTGAAGTTGCAGAGTAGTGATTTAAACCTGTTAGCCTCTATTATTTGGTTTAATAAATCAAGGCGACCTGGATATTGTAAAACTAAATAAAAATACAGGAATAACTAGTAGATTGGTGTATAAGTAAAACTGCTACTATCTTTATAAGCCATGATTTCAGAGATGTCCCACTAATCAAGGTGGTCTCGTAGCTCCCACTGAATGATTTAGTACTAATCAGAAGTTATAATCATTAAATTTATTAAATAAGCGTAATAACAAAATAGCTGCTTCCTGTATTAGTATCCCAAGTAAGATTGAGTGTAAAATACATATTTTCCCTGTGAAAAATATGATAGTCATGGAGCTAGCATCGGAAAATAAGTGTTAAACCTTCATTCATTTTTTTTGCTTGATAAAAAGAACATTAATGTAGAACAAATCTAAAGGATTAACTTTTTTAAAAGAGAAAATATTTCTTTCTTTAGTGTTGTAGTATTCATATATGTCTGTGTGTTAAACTTTAAAATTTAACTTTTTTTAATCCACTTGAAACAAGTGGAAAAGTTGGGTATACATGTGAATATAAATGTATTAAATCATGTCGATTATGCCAAATCTACAAAATATAGGGTAGTTATATTACATTACTTGTAACACGAATAAAAAGAGTAATTTGGATGATTTAGTTAACCTACTAAACATACAATATCTGTCTGCAAATTTTTCTAAAAAGTTGCCAAAACCTAGTTATGTCGTTTATGGAATCCTATAATTATCTCCCAGATTCTCTTTCAAATAGCCTCTGGCTTTATGCTTCACGGTGACTGTTTCTATTTTGTACAAATGCTTGTTAATAATAGCCAAGGCATCTTTTTTTCTCCACCCATCAAAATCTCAGAAAAAATCAGGGTTATCAATAGTGAATCATCAGCTCATTGAAATTGATGGAGTTGCCTCTCAGTGGTAACACAGTCTCTTTTAAATTGTTGGCAACTAGCTGCATTTTTAGTAAAGGGGAATTAAAGCCATTACCCAAAATTACTTCCTCTTGGAAACGCTACAGCCTTGTATTTTATATCATTTAAATCATGCAGTGCAGCTGTAAGCATATTAGATTTAACAATCTGAAGTCCTAGCTAGGCTGTACACTTGATCTTCTCGTCCGTGCTCTGAGCCTTAGTCGGGAAGCGGTGACAGTGCTTCCATCGTAAATTCACTCCAGGCCCATCCAGTTTCTCGAATGTGCCATTTGCTTCCTTGTAACCCTGCCAATCCTGACCTTCTCTTATCAGATATTCCCTGAGAACTAGAAAGAATGGTCCAGAAAAAAAAAAAATAATAAGCAGCCCTTATCTCTTATTAAAATTGTGATCAGGGTGTGATCACCTATCCGTGACTCTGAGAGTAAAAACGAAGAGGCAGCCGAATTCCACTAAAATATAAAAAAAAAAAAAAAGATGGTTTAATGCTTCTCCAGTTAAATGTGGCCAGAACCCGATGTAGTTCTACCTCAAAGACTCTTTAGTCTTAAAGACTGTCTTCAGCATTTAGAAGATTTAACCTCCCGATTCGGCCCATCGGAAGAAATGGCCTGTTTTTATTCATTTTAAGGTTTTTGCCTGCCTGAGCATTCTTTTAGTATGTTAAAGACCGGCAGATTAACCCAAGTATAGAGGTAATAAAAGTGTTACATTTAGGAAGTGTTAGATTGCAGGAGCTCTTCTGCACTAAAGTAGTGACAATTCTGAATGACATATGTTCTGGTCTGGAAAGTCCAGTCACCCTCAATTTTGATCATTCTAGTTACTCATAACAAAATGTAAAAAAAAAAACAACAGAGCAAAACTGAACATTTTATTGACATTGCATCCCAGTGTGTGAGTCTTTTGTAAGCAAAGAAAACATATTTACATTTTATGATAGGACAGTTAACAGCCAGAGCCCAGACCCATTTATTCACATCTACTTAAACGACATTTTGCTTGATTTGGGGCACTTCAGAGAAAAATTTAAAAAAAACCAAAACTTTTTAATTAAAGTCATATGTAATAAAATCCAATTAAATTTTGTTTTGCCCTTGGGGTTTTTCTAGGCTAATGTATTAATCGGTTTGTCATGTCCAATGGGTTAACACAGAGTTTTACTGAAATGCATGCAGCTTGATTATATTGGTCACCCATACAAAATTCAAATCTCACAAAACATTCTGGTATCATCTCTAGTGGACCTGGGCTAACTAATCTGTGATCACAACTATTTGCAATACAGGAAAAACAATTTAAAATTAAAAATTGTCAACGAAAATGTAATTGCATTCCAATTAGGCAATATAATACTATTTTAAAGTGTTGGATGGAGAAGTGGGAAAACCTTGAAGGTAAATGGGAGCTGATTATGACTGTTTATCTTATAAACACATTGTATTTATTAAGTCCCCATGGTTCGCTTAAGCATAAGTAAAAGAGGATTATCGTTATTTTTTCCCATGCTACTCAAGTAATTTATTTTCTATACCAGAATGCAGTCACATTTAGGTGGTGATGCCCATTTGTGAATCAATGGAGTTCAAAAGTAATTTTGGACCTGCCCAGAGGGCTGATAGACATAACTGTGTTCTTAAAGAACCACCCTACTTATTGCATAAGATGCATGTTTTAAGTGAGTAGTTTATATCCCAACATTGCAAAATATGCCTTTAATTTAAAAAAAAAAATTTCCTTCAAAAGGAAAATGTCTGCTTCCATTTATTTCAAGCGACTGGAAGACAGTGGAGCAGAAAGAAAAGTTTAACACTGGCCCTGTAGTGTCTTGGACTGAATCGTTTTTCACCCAGCACACACATGTAGCAGTGAAACATCCTCAAAATGTAAAACATCTTGCTTTTTTTTAATAACCCCTTGCGGTATGTTTTTACTTTAGCAATAATTGTATTTTCTTTTTTGCACATTTTATTTAACAACATTGCAGTGCCAGATAATCGGTTCCATGTGTTTAGGGCACTAGCAAAGTGCCTAACGGAGAAACAATTAACTTTATTGGGCTCCCGTTATTGGCAGACGTAGCCTTACGCCCTTGCTTGTTCGTGGGGCTGAGCCACATAGGATCTGCAAAGAATTTGATGTCCTAAGTAATCACGCAGCAACCTGAATTGAGAGCCAAGCTGTCATTAAAAGAAATCATGATCGTGCACTAGCAACAGAAGTTAAAGTCCATGACGAGATGAGAAGATAAAGTTCACTTCAGTTAGAAAAAAGTGCAGTGATTAGTCCGGGGCATGTAGCCAATGGTGGATGACCACGTCTGGACTTTAGCAAAAGAGAAACACGTAGCACGGTTTGAGGCCCGAAAGAGCTCGTGGCTCAAATGCAAGCATAGCTCTTTGAGTTACAGGCACTGAAACAATGGTTAAATGTAGTTAAGCACAGGGAGTAACATAGTTAGGTTTTCTCAAACATTAACACTTGTACTGGAGAGTCCATAAAATTCTAATTGCCTTCTTCTGGGGAAAGCAGCCCCAAGAGGTTCTTTATGTACACAGCAGCCTTGATTCATGCCGTGAGTGTTGTGAGAAAATAACCCTGCAACGTAGCTGCCATCAGTTGGTCCAGGGAATGATGCCCAAGTCACGTTCACGGTGGACAGGTTGGACGTGTGGTAGGACACTCAGGTCTGCAGTGACTCAGCGCCAAACTTCGAATGGCATTGGACAAAGTGACCTGAACAAACCCTCTCTTACAAAAAGTGAGAATGGGTGCTATACCCAGGGAGGGAATAGCCTTGGCCTCATATAGTATCCTAAATAAATCTGACCTCTGGGTCTGATTCTCCATGGAGCACATAATACATCCTGGACTTGGAAATGCTGGCCCCCAGTGTATATGATACCCTGCCTTTCCAGGTGCCCTTGTGATAACTATTCATTCTTGAAGATAAGCTGGAGAGCCCTTTTCTTTTGGGTCTACCTAATAGACATTATGTTTTCAACATACCCATCTGGTTCTTAGAAGGAAAACAAAAACTGTTAATGAATGAAACGTAAGATGGAATTGTAGAATCTGAATCTGAAAGAGGGAAACATTTGAAGAATGTCTCATTGACAGGTGTTGCTCTAGCAAATCCTTAGCAATGGAAAGCAGCACAAAATAAAAAGAAGCTTGAGGGCATTGGGATAACTAAAAGAAGATGAGCATGTAAAAGAGAAATAAAGAGGTGGTGAAGACATATTTCTTTACACTTTTGTTCTGGATTATTCATCTTGAAGAGCCCCATTAGCAGAGCACAGTGGCGCATAATACACATCATTTTTTTTTAATCATGAATTTAATTTTTTAATGACACTTTTTTAAAAAATGACACTTGTAACTGATACTAGTATTTACGAAAGGAGGACCCCACTGAACTCTGATCTGCTTGGAGATGATTCAAGGATCATTGGTCCCAAAACTGAATTTATCACTCTTTTCCTACGGTAGGAAAAGCAAACAATTCATGGATGAAATTATTTCAGTTTCAGATTTTTTAATGAATAAGGCTTGAATAGTTTGTACCTATCTTATTGATGTTAGAATCAAATATGTTGGAATCACACTTGCAGTATGATTACATGTGTAATTCTTCATTGTGTTTACCGTATCAATCAGTATTCCATCGTAGTCCACAAAGGAGATTCCTAAGTTGTGGCAACCATGGGAGAATAAGGCTCAGGTGGTCCCTCAAGAGGGAACCTATTCAGAGGCATGTAGGTGACTGATAGCCTTGCTGTCACCTCCTGGGGATGTAGGTCTCGCTCCTTCTGGGCTTATCACAGACGATGCCTCAGCACAGTCTGGGTATCAGAGCCCAGCCATTCCTATTGAATGTGAGACTCTTCTTGTAGGTGATCTTTCTTCCGGAGCCCCCATCAGCCTGGTGTAGACCTTCTCCAAGCCGTGCTGCAGTCTGAGCCTCTTTTTGTAATAACTTCCTCCCCTCCCTCTCTTCTTTCACAGTTGTCAGACCTGTATCTGTCTACTCCCAGTCGCTCTCCCTTTTATCCTTCCAACGTGTTTCTCCAATAAATTTTTTCTTACCTTATTCCATCTTAGTGTCTGTTTCTCGGAGGACTCAAATCGATACTCTTGATGCCTACGTACTCTGTTTCATGGTTTTAAGAACTATCTACCTGTAGCATAGGTAAAAATAGATGATATTATCTATCCTATTGAGCAAATGATCACTTAGAAAAAAGGGAAAAAAAAATCTAATGTCACAAATAAGCTCAAAGGGACTGGTACCTACTAATTTACAACTTGTACAGAAAGTTTTTTAGAAGAAATATGAAATATCTTTGGAACTGCAGGGCTGGGAACATATTATAGGGAGACCTAGAGTGTACAATTGAAGTAAAATGCTCCCTGTCATATACCAAAATAGTACCGTGTTCATACCTCAGCAGTCCCCAGCAAGTAACTTTTCCTTATTTGTGTCATGTATTCTTTTAGTGAGAATAATCAGATGTTTTATGTTATCTGTGTTTTCATACATCACCGTAGTTATAACTACATGGGAAATTTAGCCACATAGTCAGACACAGCATGGTTTACAAGCAATTAAATTCAGTTTAAAGTGTTTACCAACCACCTCTGCTATGAAACAGAGTCACTCAATACTTATATCACTGTGTTCAGAAATTACCCTGAGAGGTTAGTGTCAGTCCTGGATCACACTTTGGTATTCCCTTCCTTCTGCCCCTAATACAATTTTTTTTTTCCTGAAAGTGGATCTCATTAAGAGTAACCCCTCTCTCAAGCTACTTCACCCTCTATCTGGAAAAACGATCTTCCTCAGACTTCTGTGATCCTTTAAACAGATGAAACACGCACTAAATCTGTCTCAAAATGAGGTGCCTAAACTAATTAAGCTAAAACTAGTCTTAAATTCTCTTGGTCTTCTCCTCCAATCATCCAGAAGACATTCGGAAACAAGCATCGTTTCTAATTCTCCGAGTTGTGTGAGAAGGGAAATTGGTTTCATATTATATTTTGCACTTCATTGGTTTTGCCTCCCCTGTTGAGAGACCCCGTTAGGACCAAACAAAAGACATCACTTGTATGAACTGCCTGTTACTCCACGTCTTTGTTGGGTTATGGAAGAGTCTGCCAGTGTAGAAAGCTGGAATTCAGAGTGCCCAGTGAGGCTTGCCCGATAGAGGCCAGCTCAGTAAATCATATCTGACAGCCTTTTGTTAAAGAACCTTCTCAACTCGTACTGCGCGCCCCTGCATTGGCCCTGGCATCTAACGCCCACGCCATACCCATGGCTCTTGGAACCTGTGGGGGATTTTACACGTGATGATTTTATGGTGCTTGCCAGCACTGACTGAATCTAATACTGACTAGCCTAGCTACAGACTCCACTTTTTGAAAATAATTTAGAGAGCCCCAGAGGTCTGTTGTTTTGTTTTGTTTTGTTTTTAATTTGCTCCGAAGTGATGACATTGTAGTGACTTTTGGTATCTTGCGAATTAGAGAGAAGTGAAGGGAGATTAAAATTTAAATGGCACTACTTTCCAGGGGCACTGTTTCCACTAATTTTGGATAGAAATAAAATGAGGCAAAAAATAGTAAAATAATAATAACGCATGCCGTTAGAAGATAAGGAAATTGTTTCACACAGCCACTTGGATCAGTCTCAACAGATGACAGTGCCAGTGACTCAAGGAAGCATCCTCCATTTTTAAATAGCTTAAGAAATGCAAATTGCTGCCTTGAATCATGTTACATTTTCACATCCAAGAAGATAGTAATTTTGCCTCTGTCTGAATATTTGGGGGAGTATGGTCACTCTTAGAGCCTGCCCCTCAGCCCCATTCTTACCCTGGACATTGGTTTGCAGAGGAAAATGGAGGCATCTATCTGTCAGTTTGTTTTTTCATTTTATACTTTAGTGATACCATCTTTATTGTGTGCAGAATTGTGCCCCCCAACTTCCTACACTTTCCCGTACAAGTCATTTCCACCTAACTTTATATTAACAAAGAGCTTTAATCTTAATATTTATGTCATTTTAGTATCACCAAAACCTTTATAAATGGCCAACATTCTCAGATTTTATGTATACATACAACTGTGAAATAGTTTAACTTGGTTTTCTCTAAAAGACCCGTTTAAGAAAAAAAAAAAATTAAAGAATGGAAATGGTAAAAACCCTGTGATCTTAGACCAATGTGGTAAAGATATTCAGACAGTTTCTACAAAACATTTTGCTCTTGTTGGAGAAAAGCCATCAATATAGATGAAAGTTAGATGGTAATATTATAAGGTGATTAGTTCTTAGGCAGACAGGAGAGCTACGGATGTGGTTTCCTGTGCTGATGGCTCAATGTCTGTATCAAAATTCCTAATGCAGTAGTTTATCTCTTCTTTCAACTTTTTGTGTAATAAAAGTTATAACAGTTAAACTGTACAGAAGCCAAAAGCATACATAACATATTGCTCTAATGCCAGTTGGCTAGGAGTGAATTATTTTAGACTCTTTTTTTGAAGTTTCAGGGTCCTGCATAAAAAACTATTAAGGTGTTGTCTCCAGGAGGAAGCCAAGTGGATCACTGAGGCAATTACCTCTATAATTCAGGCAAAGAAATTCTGTTATTAAGGAAAACATGAGTATTTGAGGCTTGTTTCTATTTTTTTCTTAAATTATCTGTTCTTGCTGTCTCCATTAATTTGACAATACAGAAAATATTTATTTTTCACTTCTCACAGTAATTGCATATCAAGAGCTAAATTAGGACCACTTCTGTGCAATCAAAGTTATCACCAAAAATCAGCTCCCCAAATGGCCTACTGCCCAAAATAAAAGTTTTGGTACCCAAATGGAAAGTTTCAAATCCTGATTCTACACTTAGTATTTCTGACACTGGACAAGCCATTTAACCTTTTAAAGCTTTGTGGCGTTTAAGAATGCGATCTGTCCTTTCTAGCTCTCATTCAGTTGCTCGTGGAATCCAATGAGATGAATTACACAGAAGTCATTTGTTACAGACCATGTAAATACCACCTGTTATATCTACAGAAAATAGATTTCGGATTGTTTGACATCATAAATAACCCCAAAACTTTTATTTTTAAGCCACATTTACTCTCTATCTCTAGTAATACTTTATACTTTTTAATAGTCAAAAAGGGAATAAGAACTTAAAGTGGTACTCTGCTATGAGTAAAACAGGTCGAGTGATTGTTTAGAGCAGCCCACGGACCAAATTCTCCCTGCTGCTTGTTCGTATCAATACAGGTTTATTGGACCAGAGCGATGCCTGCTCGTTTCCGTGTTATCTCTGGCCACTTTCGTGCTGTAAGGGCAGAGCTGAATAGTTGCAACAGAGACCATGTGGCTCGCAAAGCCAAAAATACTTATTTCATAGTCCTTTACAGGAAATTTTGGCCAACCCTTGGCTTAAGGAGACAACAGGGGAACAAAGCTGTTTCGTAGGAAATACCTTTTGCATCTATCAAATATTTTGTAGATTTGTGCTTTACAAATCTTGCTAAAGCCGTTGGGATTTGGTGAGAAAGTGTTTAAAGTTACAGACACAGAGACACAAAATGTGTGTTTGCCTATAAACGTGCACCTTGTCTGACTACAAATTTGGTTACATTCAATGGCTTAAATATTCTGACACCCAGCCAGAATGATTCCATGGTGATAGTGAAAAGCAGTGCTTGCTTCACAAATGAAGCCAATTGCAGCTGTCATCCACTGTCACTTCAACTTAATTATCAAGATAAAGACAATTGCTTTTGAGCACACAGAACATTGGAGATTTGAAGATAATTGTTATGAAATAATTCTGCCTCGAAAACTAGTAACAGTACATGATTTTTATTGTGCGCCTGTCAGTGCAAACTTCGGACTGTCAAGCCCACTTTAAATATGGATACAAATAATAGGAGGTTTGCTTTTGAGTTGGTAAACTGAAGCAAGAAACAAACACAGACCGGCAGAGGAGTGCACAAATGACCTTCAAGCGGAGGATGGACTGAAACACTATTCTTTAAGTGAAAAACTCACAGCCAAAAAAAAAAAAAGGAAGGATCTTTCAGAGGGGTAGGATTCTGTATAGTTATTTCAGCGTTGAAGAATATCGTCCTTGGCTTTCTCTTCTCAGCACAGATGTTCATCTGCATCCCATCTGATCCGAATTCTCTGCTTCCTTGGCACACATCTCTTTATCTCAACTGTGTGTTCTTCCTCTGGGCCAAACTCCAGTGTCACAGATGTGCAAAGAGAGAGAAAGGAAAGAGGCTGTATGGGGTGGAAAAGTCTGAGCTCAAATTTATCAACAGATCCTTATGGGGACTGTTTATTTCCCTCAACTCCCACCTGTGTCGTTACAAGTCTAATAGCCAGACAAATTTGGCAACAAATCTCCACTCTGTGAAAGAAATTTTTTAGGAATTAATGCCTTCCGGAAATAAGCCTTATAAAAGTTGAACGCAGGATAAACCATCCACAAACGCTTTCTTTATTTACTTAGTTTGTGTGGAGATGGGGAACATAATTCAAAATTCAATTTGCATTGAAGTGAATTTGAAAAACCAGTGCAATCAATAGAATCTTACTTTGTATACCACCTTTTGAATCTAACCCTGGTGGCATCGAAAAACCGTTTTGCAATTCTTCTGTCCTGGTGGCTGCTTAGATTCTGGGGATTGGCCTTTTAGTTAATATTCATACACTTTCACTTTCTCAGTCTCTCACTTTGCCAATGAAAGTCTCCAAGTAGCTGTGGTTGTGGTTGTTTTAACTCTGGATTTCCTCATTGCATGCTCTTGTGCTATATTATATATTGTATTTTGTCCACGCAATGCTTGATCAGAGTCACCGCTTTTCATTCTCTATGATAAGACTTGGTAATTTTTTTTTTTTTTTTTTTGTGAAGTGCCAGATACGATCTCTGTCACAGCTCAACTCTGCAATTCTAGCACAAAAGCGGCCATAGACAATATGCAAATGAAGGGGCGTGGCTCTGTTCCAATAAAACTCTACACAAATAGTCAGCAGGCTGGATTTGGCTCCCAGGCCATGCTTTGATGATCCTTGCTGTACCAGATTGTGCGTTTCTGAGGACAGTGTATTTCCCATGTCATTGTTTCCATCAAGCGATATTTTCCTTAAGCCTGAAGAAATCCTTTCAACATTTTAAAAATGTTGATGACAATTAATTCTCCGTACTTTTGTTTGATTGGAATTGTCTCTATTTCTCCATCATTTTTGAAGGATATTTTCACTGAATGTAGAATTCTAGGTCAACTTTTTTTCCCCATCTCTTTAAAGATGTTGTTTGATTGTTTTCTAGCATACTCATGAGAAAACAGTTGATTCGTAGAATAAAACCAAATTCCCCCAGATATAATGTCTGTTTTGCTTCGGCAGTTTCTAAAATTTATCTTTGTCTTAGCTTTTCAGCACAATGATTTTGACATACCTAGATACAGTTCTCTTTGTATTTATTCTGTGTGGTATACATTGAACTCCTCAGATGCATAATGTTATTTTTTTTATCCCAAAGGGTGGGAAATTTCTTTAAAAACATTTTATGCCAATTTTTGGGTTTTTTCTTCCTGTTTTGGACACCAATTACCTGTGTGTGAAACCACTTCATAATTTTGCACAGGTCACTGAAGTTCTGTTAATTTTCTTTCTGTTTTGTTGTTGTTGTTGTTTTTTAAGAACAGACATTTTCTATTGACCTATCCTTAGGTTTACTAACTCATTTGTAATCAGTCTCCCGACTACTCTTAAGTGACTTGGTGATTTTTTTCATTTTTTTTTGTTCAAAATTCTCCATTTTCTTCTTTCAGTTTTGATTTCCGTTTTGAGATTTTTTTCATCTGTTCATTCATTATAATTGCTTTTCCTTTAAGTCCTTGAGCTTGAAAAAGTACCATCTGTTAATTACTACACCTAGAATACTGTGTGATCTATTTATATTGACTACCTTTTTTAAAAAAGTCACATTTTCCTGCACTTTTACATGTCTAGTAATTCTTATTCTGTACATTATGGTGATGTATTATAAGGGGTCCAGATTATGCCATATTTCTTAAAATGGTGCTCTGGCTTTTTTCCCCTAATAGACAGTTAAATTACTGGCAGGTGCTACTTGTGAGGCTTAGTTTTAATATTTCTTAGGACATAATGATCTCAATTTTGACTGAGATCCAGAATGTAGTCTCTGTTATTAAGCTCTGACTCTTCTAGAGTCTCATATAAAAGCTTGAGTTTCTCATAGAGGTTTCTCCACTTTTGCTGGACCAAATTCTATTTCCCATCATTGAAAGGCCTTGGGTATCACTGTTTCTCTCTCATCTCTGTAGGAAGCAGTTTCTGCTGTAACTCATAGTTGCTTGCTCTGTGCTTACGTAGTTTCTCTCAGTCAAGAATTCATGGAAAATTCTGCTGCAAGCTTCTGGACCCTCCTCTCTTTGCAACTTTCTATTTTCTGGGATCTACTCTGCAAATTCTTATTCCTACTTAATTAGATCAGAGATATTTCTTCTCTACTCGGGCTCCAGCTTGCTCTGCCATAAAAATCTGAACATGTCTCTGGGAAGAAAACCAGAGAATGTTCTTAACTACCTATTGCTGAATACTTGAAAACAGTTGGCTCATATATTTGATCTCTTTTTATACTTGTTTACTGTGGGTGGACAAGTCATGAACAAACAAGGATGGAAATTTAGTGTCAAACTTTAATATTCATCCAAGGACTGTTGCCTCTGTGCCTAATAAGTGGCCATATATTTAAATGAGCAAATATAAATTAAAAAGGAATTGTGGTGATGTGAAAGAGTTTACCAGTAGTAAAACAAACAAACAACAACAAAAACTTCACATCTTTACAAAGAGTTTGCCGAGTATTTATGAGGAATTTTAGTAATGGAAACTTATTAGTAAGCTCTTTGTGTTTGTGTCTGCAGAAAGATGCTCATATACTTGTCCTGTTTGCTAGGTAGATTTTTAGGGCATGATATGGCTGTTATTGTGTTGAAAGTGTAGCTAGACATAACTGTAATTCTCAGTATAATCTCTTACAGCTGACTTGGGCAAGTAGCTATCCTCTCTGAACCTCATTGTTATCTAAAATTAGGATAAGAGTAACTGCCTCATAGTGATATTAAAAGAATTGAATAAGACAATTTATAATAATTCCCTTAGCATATTAGTTGTCACACAGTACTCAAAAAATGTTAACTAATAATTATATTAGTAATAGTTGTAGTAGTAACAAATAGCAATATATAAAAAAATAAAATGAGAAACTGAATATTATTACTATCTCCTTATATAATCATGGGAATAGTCTCTTTTTTTGAAAAGACACTAGAAATAATTTTTTTTAATTTTCAAAAATTTTTTTAAATTAAAAACTGGTACGTTATTTACACAGGCAAAATAATGTGGGAAAAGGTTGGAAATCACTGAGTACAATTACCAAAACAATCAATCTGAACCAGCCAGGAAAAAAAAGAAAGGTTTTATTAAAATGTTTCTATTTAAAAACTTTTTTTTTTAATATTTGGTCATTTTTTAAAAGAGTCTTTGTTTACCTGCTCTAATGAGATAATACTTCAGCTTAAACTATTCTCTTTAGCTTTCATATGGAGATGTAGAAGTTGAAGAAAACAATAAAAACATTTGGGACCCATTACGATGTCCTATCAGGCCATTTGAAGCTTCTCCAGCTGTCATGTTGTTATTCTAATAACTTCCTGTGCTTAGTCTCTTTCTTTACAAATCTCAATTCTAATTAAAGCAGGACTTCATCCCTGAGAATTCCTGAGTTACAAGGGAATGCTGAAATTTACCGTAGGAGGGAAACACTGTTTGAACTTTATTGAGAACACTTTTAAACAAAGATAGTGATTGCAGTGCTAAATAACGGTTAACTGGGACATATTTTATAAGATAAATGTATGACAAATTAATTACTAAAAGGCAACTAAAACCTGAAAATACTGAGCTACATATTAAATAAGCAGAATGAATATTAGAACTCACAGGATTCATACGGATTTCTCTGGAGATCTATAAATCCCAAAAGGATCACTCTAGAGATCTTGCCAACATTGGACTAGTGGTTTAAGAAAATGAGAGACCCTGGAAGTGTGTCTATAAGGAAAGCTGTGGAGTGGTAACTCCTTGGACATTAGAAACCAATCTAAGCTCTAAAGTTAAGACTTTAAAACCAAATACTTTGCTTTTTAATTTTTTTATAGCCTTGGTTTTCCATTTATAGGCAAATCATTTCTTTTTAAAATTGTCTTATCAGCTGTATTATTTTTTTCAGGCAACATCTTTGTTTTTGTCAGAAATCAAATTCAGTAAGAAGCATTAGCGAGGTTTCCAGAAAGTACAAACACGTAACGTATAAGAGGTCAGGATTGAATCTCATATTCTAGATTTTATTTATGAGTTTGCTAAAAGAAAGATAGATTGGAGTGTTACATTGTCAGTAAGACAGAAAGGCTGCAAATGCTTTATGCTGCATTAATTGAATTGTAATTATATTGATATGCTAAATTACAGCAGCAATATTAGTATTTCTTAGCATTTGACCTCAGGTTGTGAAAGCAGTAATTACGGAAATTCTCAAAAAATGTTATTATGAGGCAGGCGTTAATCTCAGTTTTCTCATCCAGAACATGCAGAAAAAAAGAATTTATTCATGTTGCTCAAAACACATGTAGCAAATAATTAAGCCTTCTGATTCCAAACCTACTTTTTCCCCTATTTGTGTTCAGCATGGCTATTATTTCTTTTGTATGATAAGCAACTAGCATAGGATTAGTTATACAGTAGACTGTGAGGAAATGCATGTTCATTGCTGCATTGATGCATTTCTTTAAGATAGAAGGGCTATGAAACATAGAGTTGATTAACAGATACTCAGTGAACACATATTACTCATCATATTCCAACAACAAAAACCAATTGATTATGGAGCTTTACATGTAGCCGAAGAGATGTACAGGTAAGAAATTCACAGTTGTGTGAAATGTGCTTTGATATAACAAGGAAATACAAAGGTACCTTGGTCCTGCAGAGTAGGGATGCCTAATTCAACTTAGGGATGGGGAGGTTGCAAGGATGCTCCAGGCTTAAGGAATGATATAAAAGAATGGCATTGCAGTGGTCCAGGAGTAAATACAGACAAATGTGTTCTAGGAACAAGCCAGCTGGTGATATTCAGGATGCAAATGCATGAATAGGAATAAGAAACAGGCACAGACTCCAATTATATAGAGTATTAGTGACTTGGTTGACTTACACACATGTACACAAATATACACTTACAACAAAGAATGAAATATACAGACATGTACATAAAGACCATCAATGAATGGTGCAATTGGGGGTCATTTTTTTATTTTGCTAACATTTTGGAGTGTTTATATTTCTGAAAACTAATATAGATTGTTTAAAAATCAGGAGCTGGTGAGATAAAACAAGTGCAAAATTAACCACAATAAAAGAAAAGGGGACAATTAAGTTGCGGAACTAAAGTGTTCAAAGAAAATAAAAGAAAAAGAGAAAAAAATCCAGATGGAAGAAAATCATATGTCACCCCAAAATATGCTGTATGATTCCAACTATATGACATTCTGAAAAAAGCGAAATAGTGGAGACAGTGAAAAGATCAGTGGTTGCCAGGGATTGTTATGGGTGGAGAGGGATGAATGGATGGAGTGGATGGTTTGGGGGCAGTAAAACTACTCTGAATGATACCATGATGATGAATACATGTTGTTAAACATTTGTCCAAATCCATAGAATGTGCAATCCCAAGAGTGAATCGTAAGGTAAACTATGGGCTTTGGAGGATTATGATGTGTCAATGTAGCTGCAGCAATTGTTAAAAAAAAAAGGTACCTCTCATATGGGGGATGTTGATAATGGGAGAGGCTATGCAGGGATGTGGGCAGGCGGGTTATAGGACATCTGTGTACCTTCTCCTCAATTTGACTGTAAACCTAAAATTGCTCTAAAAAAATAATAATAATAAAACATACATTCAAACAAAAAAAAACATAACAATTTACATAAATGTTTATAAACAAACATCTTCTGAAAAAAGTTTGCAGTCTTCCTAAAGGCTTTGTTCTTGTATTTTATAAAAAGGGGAAATTTTCCAGTCTTACTCTGTTTTCATAAAGACTGCATCTTCCAAGTTATCCAAGGACATGGAAAGACTTATTGAAATTTTCAGACTACAAATTTCAAACACACTTCAAATTTATAAATTTCTAGGTGTTTGGGAAACTGGCAAAAGGCAGAACAAACTCTGGAATTGAGGGGTTAGACAAGTTAGTAACTAAATAAATTGAATGATTGGTAAACATTCTTACACCTCATAGATTTCCTCTTAAAAGTTCTTCATAGAGATACCCGCTTCTTTATGATGCCACGTTCTTTAATTGATTCCTGAAACAGGGTGACTGATAGAAGCCACCAATACTTAACATGTGTTTATTCATTTATTCAACAAATGTCTACTATGCTTGTTTGTGTTTAAAGGGAAATGAAAACCCAGTAGATAAAAAGATATTAAAATAAAGACAGCAGTGAATTCTAGTAGAAAATCCTTACAGCACTGAAGTGAATAAATATCCTTAAGAACTTGGGATGAAATGGAACAGAGAAGATAAAGATAGACTTGCATCAGAGAAGTGGAAAAATTATCTACTGAATTGCAAATAAACAACAAACAAAAACATGATGAGAGAAAATGGGGGGAGATAAAGATGCATATTTGCATGTTTTTATTAGGCCTGTTGGTGATTCTGTAACACAGAAGTCTACCATACAGAAACTTGGTAAGGAAATAGCAGACCCATGTGGACAGAAAGGCAGAACAATATTTAGTCACAGGTCAAAGTTGGCATGGGGTACAACGGGTAATTTTCTGATGGTGAAATTATAGCATGTTATGGGGAAATATGCACATTGAATCTTGTGGCCTCATTTTGAAATCACACATGGAATGAGTCTACTTCAGGGGATATTTTAAAAGGTAATTAAATGATTGAAAGAAAAAAATTAAATCCAGGAAAGCAAAAACTAGACGTCAGTCCCAAGCGAGGAGAGAAAGCATTGAACAATATCCACTATAAACCAGTATTCAAAAAGATTAAGACAAAAAAAAAAGCCATTTTGTAGAATAGAAAATATTAGAAAATGATAGACATAAGAGATTTATTGAGTTAGTTGAGGAAGTAATAGGTTGATGAAAGTTTGAATCTGTGATCTTGAAAGTATTGAAAATAACTTTGATAAATGCCAAAGCCGATCTCAACAAACACCCATGGACTAGAGAATGTATTATTAACAAGTGTGTTACTAGCTAGGGCATATTAATTTTACAATACAGAAATTTCCAAGATGTTTATCCATGGGGCTTACCTACTTCCTCTATGAAAAACAGAAAGACACATTTGTAACAGGGAAGACAAATCTGACTCCATACATTATCTGTTCCTTTGGCTCTAACCCTGTGCTCTGTTTCCGGTGCTTAGTCATGCTGGTTCTGCACCTTTTGTAAAAGAATGTTGCCTGCAGCCTGAAATATACAGGAGAGCTCTGAAGCTCTGACCTTGAAGTGTATAACATTTCTCCATTCATACAGAGATAAAAAGTTGCAGAACAGAGAATAACATTGGTCTTGTTGGAGGTTTACAGGAACATCATGACCTGACCTACAGCTTCAAGAACAAAGGATTTCGACACCAAGAAGTTTGCAACAACCAACCACACCCCCTCCCCTTTTAGTATAAAAGGAGCCTGAATTCTGACTTGGGGAAGACGGTTCTCCAGGACGTCAGTCCACCATCTCCTCGGTCTGCTGGCTTTCTGGAAAAAAAGTTGTTATTCCTTGTCCCAACACCCCATCTCCCAATTTATTGGCCTGTCATGTGGCAAGCAGAGTGAGTTTGGACTCACTAACACATTCACTATTGAAATAGAAATATTCCAATTCACATTTAAGGTACATAGGACCCTTCACGTTAAAAAGTCAAAGAGATCCCGGTTCACATGCCTGTGTTGAATCTCTCAGCTGTTCGTTTGCTGTGGATACCATAACCATTGTAGCTCGCAGTGTGACCGGCAGCAAGATGCACTTAAATGCAGTAGGGTAAGACCACTGTTAAGTGCTACAGCAGTCATGTTTGAAAATGAGTTCTAAGCCTTTGGCTGAAAGCTTCCATCCTTGCGGTAAACAAAGACATTGGTTCAAATTCCTAACTAGGGAATGTACCAGGGCAGCTGTGCATTAAAGAGAGTCCTTTTTTAGTACTGAAAACATAGAAATAGCTCAGCTTCAAGTTTACACACCTAGGGATTGATTCTTACCAGGTCTGTGAGTTCAATGAGCAATACTCTCTTAATAATAACAACAGTGATCATCATTAGATCGGTTACATACATTGTGTACTTACTAGGGGTCAGGCACCCAGCTAAGCTTTCCAGATATACGTGGTCACTTGGTGTGTATGCCTTTCCATTCCCACAATAATTGAAAGAGGCAGAACCTACTATGTTTTGACCGTCTTAAAGGGAAGAAACACACATCAAAACAGAATAAATCCGATTTCAAAGGAGTACGTTAGTCAGATTTAAGACTCAAACCTGCCAATACCTAAGCCCATGATTTTCAACATAGATTTATATTCCTCCTCGAATATTAGGGGGTTTTGCTAAGACTCACATATTAGAAGTAGCCTCTCCAAAAAACGGGAGCTGGAGGTGGTTCGCCGATACAAATCATTCTGTCATTCAGCCTAACACGGTCTAGTCAGGAGAGTAAAAGCCTTGTTGAGCAGCACAATTCAAATGAAAGAACCCTGCTTTCATCCCGTGGGCAGTAGCATGAGGTTCTGTAATTCATCGCGCAGAAGGCCAGTTACACACGTCTTTACAAAATTAAGCAGTGCCCACGCATCATATGTGTGTTCATTTGTGTGTGTGTCGAAGCAGGGCAAGGGTCTTTTTTTTTTTTTTTTTCTCTCCCTTTCTTTTCGTCTTTATTTTCTCCAGGCAAGAGTTTGATGCCAAGCCTATTTACAAAGTTCAGCTTTGGGGTCGTGAGAATTTTGCGGCACACAACTGACAGTTTTATGTTCCTGAGACTCACAATGCTTTTATGCGCTTCCTTCTCTGTCTTCAGTGCTGTGTATCTTAACCTCTTCTTCCTGACCTGCCCCAATTATTGTCAAGAATCATCTAGGGAAGTCTGGACACAGACAGCTAGAAACTCAGCTTGTTACCTGAAGTTTGTGGCTGGAACACATCTGACAATATTTGGGTGAGTTTTTGTTGCAATAGGATCTATTCAAGCAGTCAGATAACAGTCTTTTTTTTTTTTTTTTTCAGCTAGCCAGATCTCAGGAGATAAATATAATAGGAGTTTTGGAAGGAGACTGCTGTTCTGAGGTTTTCCTGCCATCAAAGAAAGTAATGAGGAAGAGAGAATTTAGCAGTCTCAGAGATGATTTTCCTGATTTCTGTCGGACGTAGTTCATACATACATCAATACATTCATGGTTTTGATTGACAACCTTTAAAGTAAATAAAGAAACCCCCACAGAAAGACTGCTCTCTACAGGACAAAGATCTAGAAAAAAAAACCTTTCTTAACGAGAGGTCAAAAACAGTCCAGGCCACAATTTCCGGCTGCGGGTATATTGTACTCTCATGGCAATTAATGACTTCTCGGTACCAGCTAGTTTTCAGGAGTAAACGTGAGAACATATATATATATATATATATATATATATATATATATATATATAAAATCTTCAACATACAAGCAAGCTGTTTTGGATTTGTTTTCCTGTCAGCTCTTTGAAACTTGGAACATGGTTTTCCCCGTGGACACGATGATAGAAATTGTGGTTAGATTCTTAATATAGTCAACAAAAAGTCTACTTAACTAAAATGTATTTAAAATACAGTTCTAATGACATTAGCCCTAGGTCCAGATCTTGGTGGCAAGGGGCCACGGGGAGCCCTGTATGAAGGTATTTGGAAAAAACAGATTTCTCCCTTTTTAATGATCCAATACTGAGCCATCCTAGAAATTGCAAAATGGCATTTGTTGATGGCTTTTTCTTAAAAAACAGAACATGTTTTTTTGTGTCTTGACGCTTTGAAAACTTAGAAGAAAACTTAGCATCACATAAAATCATAACCCTGAGATAACCATTATTAGTATGTGGGTGAAAACATTTAGAAAGCTGGTTGCAAACAAAATGCATGGTACAGATTATTTGTCTAGGTCTCTGTATATGAAAACTCTGCGACAATATCAATACATTTTTATCAGCATTAGTTATTTCTGCTAAAATAGTTGTTTGGAATAGCTGTGATGTGTTTCCTAGGCTAACTGCTACTTGCTAGGACAGTGTATGTGCTATGTAAGCCTTCTGATAGGTATTGCCAGTGGCCCTCAAGAAAGGTGGTTCTCATTTATGTTCTCACCAGAAGCCCACGGGAGCTGCTGTGCAAAAATTTTGAAATAGGTTTGTTTGTCTTCAGTACCATTTCATTTTCCTTTCCACGCTCTTTCTAAAGCCACCCTAACCCCAGTGGTGGTATTTTTTCCTCTCCTACCCAAAAGCCGCTGGTGCCTTTCAGACTGGAAACCTCTCCACTGCACCTGATCGCCCATCCCACTGCACTGTCACTTAGAAAGTGCTCTTCATGCAACGTTACCACTGGTTTTCCAAGCATTGCATCTCCATGTCTGTAAAAGTCTTCTCAAGAAGCACATCCTCAGAGCTGAGAAAAGATTTTTTTTTTTTTAGGAGCAAGTACGCATCTTGAGAAGCAAATGCTTTTTTTTCCTTTCCACAGTACACTTTACCCAAAATTGAAGGTACACCAAAGAGCTTACTTCAGAAGAACAGTTAAAATAATAGATTCCTAAATAGATGGTGACTGGAGATGATGAATTACACTGAGAAAAGTGTTCATTGATAGGTCTTAAAATATGTATATGTTTTGACTTAGATAGCCCATTTCTTGGACTTAATCAGAGATGCAATCAAAGATTTAGGTAAAAGGGGTTCATCCAGGGTTGCTTAAAATATGGAATAAAATTAGGCACAAATGCCAATTACTGATGTGAAGTAGTAACCACTCTTCACGTACCACGTATGAAGGATGCTAATGCCATACAGAACAGGGGTTGACACAGTTAAAGGAAGGCTAAACTAGAAAAAAGCTCCCATCCTCATAAATTTGTTAAAAATGGGATTCTCAGATCCATCCCTCAAACTGCAAACACTAATCATTTTGTGATCCATCGTAAATATCAACTTAAATTTTCTGTTTCAAAAAAACAAATTTCTTCCGTATAGCGCAGGAAACTGTATTCAATATCTTATAATAACGTTTAATGAAAAAGAATATGAAAATGAATATGTGTATGTATGTGCATGACTGAGACATTGTGCTGCGCACCAGAAACTGACACGTTGTAATTAACTACACTTCAATTTAAAAAAACAATCAAAAAACCCAAAATAAAATGAAATATTCTGTTTCATACCTTGCATTACAAGGAGTTTACACATCTCTCCAGCCCTGAGTTATGAAATATGTTTTAAATAACAAGCTCTTAGAGTCAAGATAAACCCTCTGAGGCCGTATTTATGAATTTTTGTCAGGGGAAAACAAGCAGCAGAAAAAAGGCAAATCCAAGTGGTGTTAGCTGCTCCTTAAAGAAACAACAGCCCTATTTTTGGCCTTGGCCACTTCCCATCCCTCAAGAGTGCAGGTGCTCAGTTCTTTGTCCCATCGCTCCATTGCAGAGAATAAAACTAAATAAATAAAGACACACAGGCTTCTAGTCATTGCCATGCTCAGAAACAAGCATTTCAACTGGGCTTTATGAGGTAATAAATTATTGTTCCCTGTCCTGGCAAGTAGCTTTTTTTGAAAGGCCACATCCGGTCTGTGGGGCACCAGCTTTTATTATGCATTTCATATTGAAACAAAGGTCAAATTAATTGACCTGATCTATGTGAAAAACCAGCTGGTTGCCCAGAGAAATAAAATCTTTTACAGAGACTTTGGGGACAAGTAAACAACAGGAAAACTCAATCCCATGGCAGCTGGAACCTCCAATTAGAAAGAGAGTTAATTCGAAGGAATTCAATTTTTGAATGATCAGCTGGGAATCAATTGTGTTTTTTTTTTCTAAGGAACAGTAGGGCCCAGGAGATTCCAAAAGTCACCTGCATCGTCACACATTTTTCACGTATCTCTTTACAGATGACATATTTGAGAGAAGGCAGAGAAGTTACAAGCCATGCCTTCCGTAGACTCAAAGAACAAACATAGCAACCTTTCTGCAGGAATAACTGAACCATTAAGAGTCTGAAAGAAATCATTTTAGACCTAAAAGAATCAAGGTTAAAGTAAGGTTTTGTTTTCCCCAAAGAAATACAAAACAGGTATTCTGTGCTTCTGAATTTCCTTTTATTACATATATCAACATAAAGACTGAGAAATATGTGAAGTCTCCAACAGAAGAGAAGAGGAGGTCCACTTGTTTTCCTAAAATACTTCTCATTTTCTCATCTGGTGAATGGGATCAGAATTCATGCCTCTCATCATGTTTGTAAGAAGTGATTCAGACAACGTAAATATCTTAGCCCTTGGGGTCTGGCAATAAGCAATACAAATGTTAGCCTTTAATAGTTCTTTTAAAAAGAGATGAAATAATGACTGCCAGTCAGAACAGCAGAATGCAGTCTGCCTCTACCTGTGATGGGAAAAAAAGTAAGCTTACGCCTCCAATTCCTTATTTTGTTGGTTTACCTCTCTCCTTTCCCGTTTATAATATGCAAACATAGCCTTTGACACAGTGCCATGTGAAAAGTGATTCAGAAACAGTGAAGATTTGTGCTAATTACAAGGCATTTGGATACCATTGACCGTTTGTGACTCTCACGTGTGAAATGTGATTCACATGTGAATTTAACAAAGGTATGAAGAACTGTGGGATGGAGGGACGTGCAGAGGACTTCCCTGTAAGGATATTCCTGTGGCCATACCATAGCAGTTTCCATATCTCTTACTTTATCTCCTAAGCGAACTGAAGATTTTCCCATGAAAAAAAAAAATATTAGTTTGAATTGATCAGATAAAAACAAACTGAGCAAATTGGATTTAATGGAGGAGATTTTCATGCTGTAGCAAAGCCCCCATCAGGTGGAAGCCCGCTCCCCCACCCAGTATGGAAAAGATTAAGCCACAGAGCGCACATCTGCTTGGTGGAACGCTGAAAAAGTTAATGGCTGTGAAAAAGGGTTTGAACTTCTAGCCGAGGTCAGAAACAGGGTGATTTAGCGACTTCAGTAAACAGACTCCCAATGAGGTAAAAATGAAATTTGGTTTCGTTTGGACCAGGACATAGAGAATATGAGTAACATTTTCAGGACTCAGAGGTAGATTCAAAACCCACTTGGGAAGTGGCCTATTTGTGAAAATCGATTTGTTGTTGTATTCAATAATAAGTGTAATATTGTATTATATATTAATCAATTATTATTATAATCATAATAATTATTTCACCATATCCAGGATGTAATTTTAGAAATGAAGACATAGAGATGAAATTATTCATCTGAAATTAAATTTTTTAAATTAAAAAAAAAAAATAGGGGGAAGGTATAGCTCAGTGATAGAGCATATGCCTAGCGTGCACAAGGTCCTGGGTTCAAACTCCAGTACCTCCTATAAACAATAAACAAATAAAAATAAATAAACCTAATTACCTCCTCCCTAAAAATAAATAAAATAAATTAAAATGAATTTAAAAAAATTTTAAAAAGCAAAGAAAGAGAGAAGAAGCAAATAACCCTCAGCTCCTGAACCAGTGTTGGGCTGAAGCCTCTGAAATTAATAGAACTGAATTCCACATCTTCCCTGAATTCATATGCAAGACAAGAACATTACATCTTCCCATGTCAATCCATGTGTGAGCTGGATTTAACATTACAAAACCATGCTCATGAATGTGCTTTTTATAATTCCTGGGTTTTGCTTGCTGATCAGGTGAGATTTGAATTCACTGAGAAAGTCAAAACAAAAGAACAGGTCATAAATTTGTAGAACAAATGAAACTATTGATTTTGGAGTTGGGTATGTGGAGAAGAGGGAGAGATCAAATTAGATGCTTTGGAAAAGAACTTTCTATTTTTCCAAAGGTGTAATGACAAAAATTCTCTCCACCAAGTAAAAGGGACTGATGCCACATCTCTAGAAACCCACGTACAGGTGAGCTCATAGAAATAATCTCCCACGAAATGTATGACTGGCCATCACGTGGAGCCATTGACTTATCAGAGTCACTACTGCAGTTTGAGATTCAGTAAGATGCTGATATTTCAAAAGCATTTGCATTTCCTTGTGAGTCTTGGAGAAGAGCGAACATGTATGTTTTGTGGCATACGAAGACCATCTTGGGGACCAGGGGGGCTGGTGAGATTCCTTTGGCCTTTGCGTCCCCATGTTTCCTGGTGGAGAGCAGGAGCGTGCGTGAGCTGCTTTGGCTCCAAGTACCCCAGGAACCGTCAGTGAACCTGAAAGCCCCCACATCTGGCTACAGCTTGCCCTTGTTTGCTTTAAATTCTGCACACAGACGACCACCCTGGCTGCGAATTCAGGGATGGCCCAGCCTACTTTAGGCATGGCCCGGGGAAGCGGGGACTCTGCGAGCTCACCTGGTCCGAGGGTGAGGTCCACTGAATTTTCAACTGGCCTTTGTTTCTGAGTTCTTTGGAAAGAGGTTTCTGCAGCCACAAGCCCACATTCATCATCATTTCTCCTTTGCTTACTCCTTCTCCATCAGGGATAAACTATGTGCCGGCAAAGAAACGTCTGTGCCTCAGAGTGAGACCTCTAAACACATACCCTTACAGAACAAAAACTTCTGGGTGCCTCCAATCACAGTTTACTTTCCACAGATTTTGTTTAGCTCTGTGACAGTTTAGATTGTTTCTCTTCTAAGAAATTGTCTTGCATCAAGGAGAAAAAAGTGGGTGGAAAAGCAGACTCTCAAAGAATCTTAGACAATGATTAAGAACAACAAGATGCACTTAAAAAATCAGTCTATGACAATGAGACAAACATACAATATAGATGAGAACACTGACCTGAACGATGGGGTTAATAGTTAAAATCATCAGCTACTCTTTTAGTTTTTCCGAAATTCGTTAATTTTTTTTGGTTCTTGTTGTTCCAGAAATCCATTAGCTTTAGTTTATTTTTTTAAATAGCGTATACACAGACCTGAAAAGAAGCCAATCAAGAAATGCTTCTTAAAAAAAAAATTAAGGCAATACCATTTCCACATTTTTTCCTTTTCTTTTCTTCAAAAAAAAAAAGTTTTCTTTGTTTTCTTTCTTTCTTTCTTTCTTTCTTTTTTTTTTTTTTTGGTGGGAGGACTCTGTAATTCTAGACATACATCAGAAAAAAAAACAAGTTAAAAAGTTAAAATTTTATTTATTGGAGTACTTTCCCTATCTCCAAACAAACCCGATGTATTTCTAAATACAAATGATGGAATGAAACGTTATTTTCTACTGTGTGCTAGACAAGCTTTGAAGACTTCGTCAAGGATCTAAAGATTTTTGTTCTAGAAAGAAAAAACAAAACAAAACAGAACGACAACAAAGACAATCTAGATATATACTTTCTTCCTTTTATTTGTAACGCACGTTACAAAGGGTAACATACGTTACAAAGGGTAACATCTACAGGAAGAGTCTGAGTACGTTAAGGAAGCACAGCATGGTGGAGGTGCCACCACTGGGTCAGGAGCCCCACTCCCAGCGTCTCACTTCCCTCCTTGCCGAAGAGCTCAGTAGGACTGCCCTTTTCCCTCTTGCTTGAGTGGAAGATCCGCAGAATTCCACTGGAGAGTTACGCCTGCAGAAAGTTTCCAGTGTACTTACTGTTCTTTGTCTTTCTGGCTCAAAAAATGTCCACAAGTCATTATCCAGGTATCTGACCCCAAAAATGCTGTCTTGCAACTGTCCAGTGACTGGCAAGGAATTTGCTTATAACTGTACCTGTTGATTAATTAGTATGGGGAAATTGGTAAGCAGAGGCAATTTCCTACTAAGCAGAAAGGACTGATTCACAGAATGATCAACATTCCTGAAAAAATACTTTTTAATGACACACCTAAGCCTCAGGCATTAAAGGTCCTGATCTATTAAGCGTCAATCTTGGAAATGCCACCGATTGGAATTTTGGCTGCAGATATCCTGGATTTAGAGTAAATAGGTGGATATGGGCATAAAGAAAAGGGGAGTATAAAAGGGAACGTTGTCATTGGAGATCACTCATGAGAAAGCCGAGTGACTCTTTTTGAGATTTGTATGTGGTTGGCCATCAACAGGGAAAACATTGCTCAAACATTGTCTAAATTTCAACCGCAGAGAATATGCACAAAAAATAAAAACAAGTAGGCCCTGTTGTTAGGAAAAAATCATGTTGCATGTTAATAATTTCTTCAGCAGTAAAAATGTCAGTGTCAGGACCCTTGTTTCTCAGCTATTGCCAGTAAGTTTTCTCTATTTAAAAAGAGTGAGTGTCTATAATTACGCCTTTCCCTGGTCTATGGATTTTCCTTACAATTGGGACAGGAATAATCTCCCAGACCTCTAGCATCTTTTAACTTGAAAAGCAGGTAAAGCAGCACTGGACACACAACACATATCGAAAAGCTTGCATCAGAAAATGGACAAGAGTGAATCATTTGCGTCTCTCAGCACCGTCCACGTCTAAACCATGTGGTATGAGGCAGTGAATCCACAAAGACTTCACTCTGTGTAAGTCTAATATATAATCTTTCTGAAAGATTTCTGGTTTCCTCTGATAGTGGTATCAATCTTTATTGAGAGAGTTTTTACAGAGAATTTGATCGGTATAGTATCCAAAATATGACAGATGTCCAGATTACTCAAACTGAAAAATGCAATTGACAAACTGGAAACTACAAAGCAACCTGGTTTTTTTGGACGCAGAAATACATTCTAATTCCTTTTTGGTTTTAAGTTTGCCTTCCTAGTTACACATTGCACTGGCTGATATAGGAAGTACTTTTATTTCCTGAATGATGGGAAGTGTAAGAAAGAAAGTGGCAGGAGGAATGCCGTTTAGTCCTTTAAGTGTCTAAACGGTTCTCCTGCACTTGGCCCTGACGGCACCCTCCTGATCAGTTGAGCCTTCTGTGCTGTGGTGGTTTCAGACGCTGCAAGCTCCACTAATGTCTGGGGAAAGATAGATGTCCCCTAATTCTCCAGATGTGTGCTATCTCCCCAACTGCACTTATATCCGTGTCTGGAAATGTTTAAATAAATGGCTGAAATTTTTTCCACTTTTATTATTTTTTTCCCTGTATATCTCAGTATATATGGGATTCCTCTCCACAGTCAGTTCAGATCTTTCTTGATCTTAATCACAGTACTAGGGGTTCTTCCTTTTCCCGTGTATCTGAACATTTTTCAAATGTCAGTAGTTTTCAGATGGTAGTTTTTCCCTTTTGATGAGGAACGAGTCTTCAGTGATGTGCTGATACTCCACTCTAGTGGCCAGAGTGGAGAATACAATTTTCTTTTTGTGTTAGAAACCGAAAATAACTTACAATTCAGTGACTTGGCAAGTATTTCTTGAGAACTTTCAATGAACTACACAGAGTGAACAAAACATAATGAATACGATAGTTTCATCTTAGAAGTGACAAGATAATTGAAAAGTCACTCTAATATGTTTACTGAAATGTATGGTTATACATTTAATTTTTCATAAACATTGTATTTTTGGAACAATTTTACATTTGCAGAAATTTTGTGAAGATAATACAAGAGTTCCCATGTATACCTTATCCAATTTCCCCTTATGTGAAAATCGTAACTTTTCAATGGTTCATTTGTCAGAACTAAGAAACTAACTTTGGTACATTACTATTAACTGTTACTATTGACTAACTTCAGACCACATTTGGATTTCACCAGATTTCCCGTTTATGTCCCTTTTCTGTTCTAGGATCCAATTCAGGATACCACATCACATTTCATACCATATCTCCTTAATCTCTTCTGGTTTATTTTTTTTTTAATGTGCTAGATTATTATACCCTCCTAGAATTATTATTTTAATAACAATAAAACAACAAGAGCAATAAGAAATTGAGTATAACAGATGTATCTTCTAGGCAATGAACTATCATATTCTTAATGAGGTTATTTTCAAGGCTTGAAAGATTTTAAGAATATTGAGAAAATTACAATGTTTGGAGGAACTGAATGAAAATATGCTGAGTCCATCTTAAAAAAAAAAAATCTGGGAACAACATTTTCTTTATTCTTTTCTGATTGGCCTTGGAGCATCTTTTACATGAGATGGGATCTACCAGGAGATATTGGCCAGGAAATGGGAGGAGTCAAGCACTAAGGGATGAAGATGCTACTTAATGAAAAAATTGAATTGGAGGAGGAAGCAACACGTATCATGTCTAAGGAAATCGGAAGTGAGAATTTCATGTTTTTAAAAAACCCACATCGTTTCGAGTCCAGGTGTAGACCTCTATCCAGCCAGCCTAGATTTTTGAAGTCCACTGTTCTTTATACGTCTCCAGGTATTCCTGGTCTGCACCACTCGACTGGCAGATAATCATTTCTCGTCTGGTGATATACTGTAGTGTAAACTTTATATTTAATTCACAAACGCTCTTTGTTAAGTTGTCTGCCCAACCACTTTATGATCACTTGTAGTTAAGAGTAACATCTCAGCTTTATCCTGTTATGTGCTTAGCCTAAATACTCACAGGAGGACAAAACTTATTTCATTCATTCATTCATCTCACAAATACTCAGTGTCGACCACATGGAGTCATCGTTCTAGTTGCTAGGCATCCAAGACAAAAAAAAAACCACGACACCCCTGATTTCATGAAGCATCACAGACTCTGAATTGAGAATAAAAACCTTCTGATTGGCCAGGAAAGAAAATACCTATTTTTTTTCTTTTTCCTTGCTTTTTCTCTCTTCCAATCCATTTGTTCTGTCCCTGTTTTCCATGGGCAAGCCCAAGAGTATTTTAAGAAGCTGCTTCTTGATCAAAGATAAGAGTGGGAAGGATTCAGCTCTGAGATTAAATGAGCTGACTGCCTCGAGTGGGATTGCACAGCCTGATTTCTGCGTGATGTGAGACTGCATTAGAGAGACCCCACTGGGAAGGATACAGCAGAGTTTGGTAGCAAATTAGCACTTGATTTTCCTGGAAAAAAAAAAAAAAAACTTCTGGGAAATGCAAAGAAGACCATTATTGAGTGCTCTGGATAGAATCAAGAATATACAGGAATTTAGTTCATGACAAAGAAGATATTTCAATATGTGAAGAAAGGATGAACTCACCCATCAATGATGATAAAGAAATTTCCTTTCTTTGAGGACAGGAAAAGCAATTTCTTCTCAGTCACAAAGCATGCATTAAAAAATAAATTTGAGATACGTTCAGTGGTGTTGAAGGAAGAGGACACCACTCAACATTTGGGGGGGAAAGAAAGCTGAATTTATAACTGGCTTAAGTAAAGCTGTGCTTTTTAGGCATGGTCTCCCCGATTGCAAGGCAGGAAGCTTATGTTATATAGGGATTTGGAAGAGGTAGAGTCCGGGGATTGGCAGACTTTCACAGTCGGAGGTGATTGATGTCAGCTAGTGAACGTGTGCTTATCCAGGTGAGCGTAGTGTTGACTGACTAGCTTTCAGAAACGTGTTCATGGGCGCGAGGCTGCAGTGCACCCTCTGAATTTCAAAGACGTGACTTCACCGGGCTGTCCTTCAGAAGCATCCTCACTGACTACGATTGCCAGCAGTCTTTAAACAGATTCTGCAAATCACACAGTTAAGAATGGGCAGAATATTTGAACAGACCCTTGACCAGAAAAGATATACGATGGCAAATAAATAAGCATGGGGGAAAAGAAAGGTGATCTCTACTGTTAGTCACTGGAGAAATGCCGACTAAAAACTACGGTGCAACACCATTACTTAACATACTAGGCTAAAATGAAAAAGATTGATTCTAATAAGTGACAGAAAAGATGCGGAGGAACTGGAACTCTCATATACTGTTGGTGGGAATGTAAAATGGTACCATCGGTTTGGAAAGCAATTTGGCAGTCTATTTTAAATGTCAAGTATGTGTCTACCACATGGTCCAGCCTCTACACTTCTGGGTCTCTACAGAGAAAAATGAAACGTGTGCAAACACAGACTTTCACACAAATATTCATAGCAGCTTTATTTGTAATTGTCAAAAAGTGGAAACAACACAAATGTTCATCAGTTATAAGACAGATTAAAAGTTTAAGCTATATCCCTATCATGGAATACCACTTACCAATAAAAATGAATGAGCTATTGATATACGCAACAACATGGATGAATCTTCACTTCATTATGCTGAGTAAAAGACGTTTAAAAAGTACATACTGCGTGCTTTTATTGTATAAATTTCTTGAAATGCAAATTCATTTTTAGTTAAAGAAAAAGATGAGTGTTTACCTGGGGATGAGGAGGGGTGATGGTGGGAGAGATTGTACGAAGGTTCTGTCTGGGAAGGACATTGATGGCTAATGTTGTAAAGTCTATATTCAACGTTATAATAAACTATTTTAAAAGTGGCTCTACCATTTTGTATTCTCAACAGTGATGAATAAAAACATGTTCTAAAACCTGTTGTAACATACATAGCCTTGCCAGACTTTGATATTATCATTTTCCCCCTTAATTGTAACCATCCTCAGAGTTGTGTAGGGGTAACTCACTGGGGTTTAGTTTGCATTTCCTTAATGGCTGACAATGTCAAGCATCTTTTCTAATGGTTATTTGCCATCTTTGTATTTCCACTGCTGAGGTGTCTGTTTGGCTCTTTTGTTTCCTTTTTAATTTGATTGGGGTTTTTTTCTTATTGTAATATTGTAAGAAATCTTTATAGGTTTTAGATACAAGCCTTTTATCAGATGTGTGATTGGCAAATAATTCCTCCCATTTTGTGGCTTGTCTTTCTATTTCCTTAGCCATTCCTTTCACAGAGCAAAATTTTTAATTGAGATGGAGTCTCATTTACTTACATGGATTGTGATTTTGGTTTTCTATTTTAACATCACCATCACTATTTCAACGTGCCAAATAGAATTGGTGGTGGTGGGCATAGCTGCCCAAACACTTGTGATCTCAAGAAGGAAAATATTGTCTTTCACCATTCAGTCTGCTGCTGGCTGTAGTCTTTCTGTTTTGTTGCTGATTCCTTTCTGTAAGTTAAGGAAACTTCTAGTGTGCTAGCAATAGCAGTTTTTATGACTGATGGATGTTGAGTACTGAGCGCTTTTTCTGCATCTGTTGATGCTGTTCCGTAGGTCAGTTTGATTGTCAGGTCTTCTGTATCCTCGCTGATTTCCTGGCTACTCATTCTATGACATTCTATAGCCTTCAAGGATGCTGGTAAGCTTGTCTGTTTTTCCTTTCAGTTCTGTCGTTTTGCTTAATATATTTTTGGCAGTCTTTTGTTACATAAACAAGCATCCCCCCCTTTTACCTGCTTACTGTTTATTCTTCCTTCATTCTTTAAATTAGATTTCACTTCATCATGGCAGTCTTTTCCGACCTTTCTAACCTTTAGAATCAGGGCAGATCCCTTTGTCTGAGCACAATCTACTCTCCCCACCCCCTCCTTTTTTTTTTTTTTTTTTTTTGCATTCATCTCAAGTCTATCAATTCCCTTGGGAAAAGTAATTTTCATTTTGGCAGAAACAATGTTGGCCTTGTCTCCTGTGGTGTCCCAGCACCTAGCAGGACACCTGGCAAATGAGTGGTGAATTCATTAGGAATTGAACTAATTTAAAAAAAAAAAGTTGGGGTGATAATTAGGTTTATTTATTGATTTATTTATTTTAATGGAGATACTGAGGGTTGAACCCAGGACCTCATGCATGCCAAGCATGCGTTCTACCACTGAGCTATATATTCTACCCCCTGAATTTTTTTTCTTTTGACTGAAGCATAGTTGATTTACAATATTGTGTTACTTTCTGGTGTACAGCATAGTGATTCAGTTATACATTTATATATTTTCTTTTTCATATTCTTTCATGTTTTAGGTTATTACAATCTATTGAATGTAGTTCTCTGTCCTATACAGTAGTACCTTGTTGTTTTATTTTATATATAGTTGTTTATATCCGCTAATCCCAAACTCCCAATTTATCCCTCTCTCCTCCCTCCTTTCCCCTTTGGTAACCATAAGTGTTCTATGACTGTATCATATCATTTTTTAGATCCCACATTTAAGACTTTCTCTGTCTGACTTACTTCCCTTAGTATGATAATATCTAGGTCTACCCATGTTGCTGGAAATGGCATTGTTTCATTTGAGCTGAAGTTTTTACTCTTTATCTCTTTCTGTGATAATCCCCTCTGCCTTAAGTCTACTTCTTCCATTTATCCCACTTCCCCTGGTTTTACTCTGCTTGGCTAATTTCTAGAATAATTAATTTAGATTAATCTAGATTAATTTTCAATGTTTAAGATTTATCTCTAGTTTTTTTTTTCTCTCTCTTTTTCTAAGTCTCCTCTGAGGGCACCCCCGGTCATGACCCTTCACATTGTAATAACAGTCACTCTCCCTTAGATCTTGAGCTATTCAAGGAGAGAAACCTATTTTCGTTAAGCCATGTACCTCCAGGGTCTAACACAGTGCTTGGTATACAGAAAACACTCAGTCGATGCTGTTGAAAGAATCAGTCAGTCAATGGATTGCTTCTTAAGGAAAAAAAAAATTCATCAGTTAATTTCCAAAAAACTGAATAAATAAAAGCACCAAAGTTGCTGAATAAGGCGTATGCTGATTTAAAAAACTCTTCTATTTTGTTTAGTTATTTATTTACTATTTTGCTTTCTTTATTTTGGGGGAAGGGTACCATGGGGCCATATCATTAGATTAAAACTCATTATACTTGAGAAAATGATACCACCATCAAACCCCATGCTACCACAAGATGGCAGGGTCGCGCTTTGCCTGCCCTACATAGATATTGTATTTATTTTATACATATGTAATATTGCATCTTCTTCCCAAGTAATTAATATCTATTATTGTAGAATAGATCACTAAGTGGATCCCATTCAAAATACATTATACAAGGGGGAGGGTATAGCTCAAAGTGGTAGAGCATGTGCATAACATGCAACAAGGTCCTGGGTTCAATCCCCAGTACCTCCTCCAAAAAATAAATAAATAAATAAATAAATAAACCTAATTACCCCCTCAAAAAAAAAAACTGAAAGAAATAAAATTTTAAAATAAAATAAAACTAAATTATACAAAAGAAAGTTCTGGCTAAACATTCAGTCCTTATCTTGTAATAACCTTTAATGAAAAAGAGTATGGAAATGAATATATGCATGTACATGCATGACTGGGACATTGTGCTGTACACCAGAAATTGACACGTTGTAACTGACTATACTTAAAAAAAAAAAAGAAGAAGAAAGAAAAGAAGACAAAGGAATGACATACAAAGTTTAAAAAAAAAGTTCATTCCTATTCCTGAGTCAGCTAAAAAATCCAAGCTAGAATCACTAGCCTCATCCTTCTCTTTTTCCTTCCTGGCACTTCAGCCACTACAATGTGATGCGTGGCTGCTCTGAACAAGGGGTTGTTCCTATAGGTGGATAGCAGTTCTGGTTTTCTAAGGAGAAACTGTAGCTGGGAGGTGGTAACTGCCTCATCAAAAAACATCTGGTAAAACTCTGAGCTAAAATGTAAACCCAGGTCTTTAATCTCAAAATTACCAATTTCTGTACAAGGGCCATCCTGCCTCCATAGCTTTGTGTGTGTGTGCATGCATGTGTGTGTGCGTGCATGTGTGTGTGTGTGCGTGCGTGTGCGTGCGTGTGCGTGTGTGTGTATTTTCTCCCATGCAGTCCTATCTTCTAACGTTGTCCATTTTTAAAGGACAAAATTATGGTCTAAATAATTGATTTTTTCCCCCATCAAAACTGTAACTCCAGCCTTTTGTCTCTGTGTCATCCCTGACTCTTCCACCTTCGGCAGCCTCTCCAGGACGGGCCAAGCCAGGAGCTCCCTGTGGCTTCCTCGGACCTGCAGGTGGTGAAGAGGTGATGATGGTCCCCAAACCGAACAGTTGAGAGCTGTGAAATTAAAGGGCTTGTGATCAGCAGGGAAAGTATCACTTTTGAAGGCAAAGCTACTTGGACATGGTAATGTTGGAAAGAGTTCTCTTACAAACAGGTATCTAACTAATAAATTTGATGCCCAGCCATTCCACACAATAGATGTGGGATTTTTAAAGAAAGATTGGAGGTGAATGGCTCATTTTAATGATGCCGGCTTGGAACACCGGCAGTCAGGAGTGGTTTAGAAACCCGAGGGCACCCTTTGACAGAGATGCTGAATATTGCCATCTTCCTTTTAATGCTGCTGACTCTCCGAGTCTCCGGGACTCAAATAACTGGAAGAGAGAATTCATATATGAGGCAGAGGTCTAGCATCTGAGAGCTTCACTTTTGAGGCTCCAGGGAATAAGACTGACCTATGTGAACAGCAAGTATCTGCCGAAGAAACCCATGTCCGGTGCAGAGACAACAGCTGTGCTTACTTGAGACAGGTGCAAAAGATGCTGCAAATTGTGCACCGGCTTTTAGGAAGATGCGGGAAGGGTTCTTGTTATCAAGGGTAAGTCAGATACCTCAGTCTAGGCAGAATGTCTTGTCTTCAACGAAAGCTAAGTTTAGCTCATCTTGGCGTTGATGGTTAAAGCAAGTGTCAGTGCGTTCTAACCAACTCACACACACACACACAGAGTAAATTCAGGCTGGATTAATATTTGGGGTAGAGATTATCAACAAGTACAATTAAACGAATGTATAATGTTGCTCTATTAATAGGGGGGACAAGTGGTACACCTACTCACTGAGAAATTTATTTCCTGAATAATGGAAACTTCTGTTTTTAAATTTTAATGGATGCCTAATAACATTCCTCTAATTGAAACATGTAAGTTATAGATTTTAAAAAATAAAGTGAGGTGACTAAGATATTCATTAGAATTAAAACAAGATGTTGAATATTCTAGAAGTTACAATATTAGGTTATAAAAATGTAATCTTAAAAAGACATCTTAATTGGCCCTCAAATTTGCTGAACCCTACAGTGATGTAATAAACTTTCCAAGTAGCAAATTAAGCTGTTTGTGACCCTCCACAGAGAGGGGCGAGAGCAGATAATGTTAAAAGCAGCTAACTTTCTGCAGTCGGGGATTATCTGTTCCACTTGATGGATGACATTGAGCCTCTGACTGTCCAGCCTTGGGCCAGTCATTCAAGGTGTGCTGTGGGGGCGAGTCGGGTACAAGGAGGAACCTCCACATCCCATCACATCTTCAAAAAACTGATGGCACAGAACGTGTCACTAGTCATCTCATTTCCTCGCTTTCTGCACTGCTGGGCAACCAGGTTTTCGTCTGTTTTTGTTTTGCTGCAGGCTGGTTAGAGGGAAGCACATCAGCAGAAACCTCCAGGGAAAATGGCTCCAAGGAACTGAATTTTTTGCGTGGGGACCAAAAGTGCACTGAACGTGCTTCAGTATCAGAAACAGTTTCTGGTGGTCCTCCCCCCCCGCCCCCAGTAAAAGGTGAGATGATCCTATGAATGCGGCATCCAAAGAAATGGGGCACGGCGCTTAAAACTTAAATGTGTTATTTATAAAAGCACAAGTGGGAAAGGGATGGTAATCATTTTCAGAAGCAAGACTCCTCTGCGTTGGTGATTCATTTTACTGACTTCTGTTTAGGGCTGTTGGCTACTGGGCCTTTTCCAAAACAGGAGGATTCTGCTGCAGGGATTGCTTAAATACTACAATACTGTGGAAGGAGAAAAATAATGAAATGGTGTTTTCCTCCAGATCATTAGCATCAGAGCGGATAAATAAAACAAGGCAAAACAAAACCCAGAATGTCCTCTCCTGATGTTTCTTGAACTGTCTTTTTGTCTGGGATTAATAAAAGCCGCTGCTCATTAATAGTAATGAAAACATTGCTTCTGGGAAAACAGCACATCTCATTCATTAGACACAGAGGTGAATGTGATCACTGGCAAAAGGAATCATTTAGGGAATTCCTCGTCATGATTAAAATAAAGAATTTTGATAGCTTTCTCGTGAACCAGCAACAGAGCAGCTGGGATTGACCCGGTACAATTTTTAGGCAAAAATGGCCACTAGTAACTTTTAGTTTTCATGTTAGTAGCCCCAGAAATGATCTGGAAGGAGTTAACTTCCGGGCAAAGCCACGTTCTCTATAATCAACTCCATTACACAGAGGCGCAATAGTTTTTGATGAGTTTACCCAACTTCACTGTTAACCCAGAACTGCATGTTCTAAACGCTACCTGAGTCTTTTTGCAGTAAAAATACCATCATTTAGCATTATCCCTATTTGTGCTAAAACTGTTAGCCTCATCAAGTCAAGTTTCCAATGGTAAAAAAAAAAAACAAAAAAACAAACCAGGAGAACCACACAAACATCTCCACTCCCATTTTGGAATATTGGTCCCGACTGTCTCCTCCTTTCCACTTGCCATTTCTTTCCAATTGATTCTAAACATCCTTCACTGAGATCAGTAACGTTTTTGTACTTTGCATTTTGGAGTTTCTTAGAATTTATGTTTCCCCTAATCTGGACAGCAATAACTCTGTTAAAAGTCTTAAGAGGTACTTTTAACTTTTATTTGACCCTCAGTATTCTCTAATCAAGGTAAAACCAGAGAACTCTTGGGCTCCCTCCAAATTCTTTTTTCAGATAATCACTACAATATAATTTTATACAATTTTACTAGAGACCACAGTCAGAATAAAAAAAAACCCTCAACTCTCTCTTGCGTTCTGTATCACTAAAAGTAATGGAGTTTAAAATTGTTTCCTATTTAAGAATTTTAAAAATATATTCTTTACATAAATTAAAATGCATGGGCCTTTGCTAGAAATCTTCAATTACATTCTGAGATCTGCAAGGGTTGGACCATCTCCAACAAGTATGAAAGGACTAGCTCTCAGTCTGAGAGGACAGTAATATTAGCCAACAGATAGGAGGGAATGAACTGGAATCTCTTAAGGATTTCCTTGTCCTGTAGAACAATCCCTTAAAACCCATATTTTAGGAAAGGTGCATTTCATTTTTTGCATTAGATTTTTTCCGGGTATGTTTCTTACCATAAAGTCAATCACCAAACCAGATGACTTTTACTGAAAAGAATAGAGGCTTTAAAGTGAGGTGGACTCAACTGTGAATGCTTATTTAACCACGACTTGTGTGCATGCACTAAATTGCTAAAACGGAAGCTCCCACTGGGTGCCAAGGGAAACCAGAACCATGCGAGCATGACACACAGTCCACCCTGGAGGAACCGTCAGAGTAGGCCTCGCCGTCTGTCCCGCACCTCCTCTTCTCCTCCGCCCACGTTGCGGATATAAAATGTGGGGCTTTGTGAGCATTCTTTGGCGAGGACTCTTGTCATGAACGGGAGGGAAGATCTCATTTGCCCCCCAGCCTAGAGAGAACGGACTTCAACAAGACTCCTCGGAGGATCTGGTCCCAAGTAGCCCATTATTTGAAGATACCGTAAATTGGGGTCTTAACTTCTACCCCAGGAAATCTGGAGAGTGTGAAGAGAGTGTCAGTGTTGCTTTGGCTGGTGGAGCAGAGTAGAACTGCTTCACTCAGAGGAACTGTCCTTCCATTCCATAGCAAGCCAGAGACGAGCCAGCCCTCTCTGTCCATGGGTTCTTCAGCCACGGATTCAATCAACTGTGGATCAAAGGTGTTCAGGGTGAAAAAAACAAAAAAAAAATTTCTAGGAAGCTCCAAAAAGCAAAGCTTAAATTTCATGCACTCTGGCAACTATTTATGTAGCTTTTACATTGTCTCTACAACTATTTACATAGAGGTTATATTGTATTAGATATTCTAAGTCATCTAGAGATTATCCAAAGTATACAGGAGGATGTGCTTACATTTTATACAACTACGTCATTTTATTGGTGGTACAGCTCAGTGATAGAAGTGTATGCTCAGTATACACAAGGTCCTGGGTTTAATCCCAATAAATCTCCATTAAAAAAAAAAAGTCAAGAAGATCCAAATACTGCATCATTTTATATAAGGGAATTGAGCATATTTGGATTTTAGTATTTGTGTGGGGTCCTGGAACCAATCCCCTAAG
The DNA here is from genome assembly GCF_009834535.1 of Camelus ferus. NCBI lineage: Eukaryota > Metazoa > Chordata > Mammalia > Artiodactyla > Camelidae > Camelus > Camelus ferus. Next base: position 28,410,630 of record NC_045711.1, read on the forward strand.
GATACAGAAGGGTGACTATTTTTAGAAATGAGCTGATGTTGGGAGACGTTTATCTCTGGTTATTAGCCAATCATGTAACAGCTTCATAGGCACGATACCTGTGCAGTCACACAGGGCCCCACACTCAGAAGGGCCCCATGCATGGTTTAATGACCTGCTTTCACTTGGCCTGGAAATTTTATTAATTTAATCTCTGAATTTGTGTCTTGTAAATAAAGTCCAGTGGAGCAATGGAGCGTGAGTATAAATGGGGGAAATATGCACAGTACATATGCCCACTGTGGTTTCTCACTGCCCTTTTCACCTACAGCATCTGTGATGCCCCATGACCAAAAATTCTAGTGGACCCTGGACAATGCATAGCAACCCAGGGAGACGCAAGCATACAAGGTAAGCGTGTTTCATCTCCAAGTCAGCAAGCAGGGGCTCTCATACCCCCAGAGGCCACATTTCCCATTCAGATTAGAAGCTGCTTTCCAATGCAGAAAGAAGATACAAATGACCAAGGAATCTATTATATCTTTTCTTTCTTTCTTTGCATCATCAGCCAAACATTTAGGCTGCAAATGATGACAAAGCTAAAAAAGAAAGTGGTGTCCACAATCCCTCTCCTTTTCAGTTTTTCTACGCTCATCAGGAAACTACAGGTAGAAAGTGTTGAAAGGATGTGTGTGTATCAAGAAGTGAAACAAACAGAATGGGTCGTTTGCTGTCACAGTTCCACGGCTCTGACAAGGAAATACAGATGCATGTTTGACCTACAAAATGCAAACGGTATAATTTCAGAGATTCCACATACCAGTGATGTGCTCTTATATTTGTATTTAAAACTGGTATTGTACAAGGCAAAGATGAATGGGAAGTTTTTGCTAGTAATTACAGCTTTCAGCTTCCTTGCTTAGGACAACATTAAACGACTATCACCAGCAAATAAAAATCACAGTGACAAGTTGAGAGCTCAGAAGAAAGGCAAAAGTTTAAATTTGAATAGTTTTCCTAATATTTTCCCCTGATTGCTGAACCAGGGGTCCCCATTTTCATTCTGTGAAACAGCCTCACAAATTATGTAGCTGGCCTTGGTATTCATTCTTTTTTTTTTATTTTTCTTTTTTAAATTTTCCATTATATTTTATTTCTTTAAAAATTTTTTTCATTATATTTAATTTCTTCTTCATTTTTTTTTTTTTTGCAATGTACTGCACGTATTTATTTATTTTTAATGGAGGTACTGGGGGTTGAACCCAGGACCTCGTGCATGCTAAGCATGCACTCTACCACTGAGCTATACCCTCCCCCCTGGTATTCATTCTTTTGTCTATAAAATTAACTATTTTTGCAAGAATATCTCTTAAGGCCCCTTAGTTCTAATATTCTACACAGGGTTTCTGTTAGAAAAATGAGCTGTCTCTATATAGTGTATGTATAGTAGACTATATATAGTAGCCCCTCTGTGGGCCTGGCCAACAGATGGCGCCGTTGAGCTGAGAGACAGGTACCCTTTCTCTGGGCAGCAGTGGCCTGGACCCTGAGTGCATCATAAGGAAGCTTGAGCTGAATTTTCAGCTTCCATTTACCCCCTTGGCTGGGTGCCTTCATACAGAACAAAACTATACATCATTACACAGAAGTATCGATTTTATCCACTCAAATGTTTTCCTCTTACTATTGGAAAATTTGAGTTTATCTCCTCATGCTCTATGAATTATGAATCATGGTGCAAAGGATGGCCGCTATTAATATGTGTCTTGCTTCTGTGTCAACAGGAGAATAGAATGATGCTTCTGTCACCGAGCAAGACTCTGTGGGTCCTTCCCGGGACAGACCCCTGCTCCATGTCCTTTGCTGTAGGTCCTCCCTGAAGGACCCAGATAATAGTAGGCTTATTTCCTGAGTTGTTCAAATGCTAAAAAACCACCACCAAATGGAAGAAATTAACTACTTGATGATCATGAGCACTTAGCCCCCAGGCCTTCTCATGCCTAAGAATCACTATCAATCAACCCATCAGAGAATTGTGCACAGCTGATCACAGACCCTGAGATGCCCCTCCCTCACCTGACCCTTAATGCTCAGCTGAAACCCTTCCGGGAGTTTGAGTTTTCTTGGGCAAAAGCCCTCATTCTCCTTGCCCGGCCCAGCAATAAACTTTCCTCTGCTCCAAACGCATGCGTCAGGCACACAATCTTAAGCGTCCAGTACACAAACTTGCTTAGGTAACAGTTTTGGTGAAGCCAGTGGGTCCCAGCGGCTGCCGGAGCTCACTTCGCTACAGGGAACCCGGAATGTCTGTTTCTGACCCAAGAGCCTGTTCCAGCCCCAGCCCGAGGCTGTTTGGAGCCAAGACACGACTGGAGCTGTGGTCCACACTCGCTGTTGCCTGGGGGTGAGTCGCTCCAGCTCCCACAGGCTGGAAATTCAGTCGCTCTCTCTGGGCTTTCCCACCCAGGAGGTGAGCTGCTCTGGGCTCACTGGCAGCCACTCTGGGTCCATTATCTTTTGAGAGCTGGGCCCGTCTGTTTGGAGGCCTCTGTGTGGAAGTGGAAGTTTCAGGGGACACCTCCCCTGACGGTCTGCGTGACGCTAGCTTACTGTTGCTTGTGTTGGCGTGTGCGTTGCTTTAGGGCGGCCGCTGGGGCTTGTGCAGGAGGGGACGTTCCACCTGCTGCCCCTGGCTCTTCCCTGCTGGGGAGTGAGCTGCCCCGGGCTCACCGGGGGCCGCCCTGGGTCCTTTCTCTTTCTGGAGCCTGGCCACTCTGGGAGCCTCCGTCTGGGAGTGGAGGTGGGATCTGGGGGCTGCACCTCGTCTGATCTTTTGTGTGGGGGACCGTGTTTGGGGTGTGTGTGTGTGTGTGTATGTCCCCGTCCCTACTGAGCTGGCTTCTCCTGCGTTGGAGTGTTGGTTTGCAATTTCCCCTCCTAGCTTGGTCTTTGATTCAGCTTCATCTCTGACGGGGCACTGGTTGGGGTTCTCCCCTTTTGGAGCTGGGAACCTGGGACCCTGAGAGACCGTTTCTGAATTGTTGTTTGCTTGATATTTGATAACATCAGCTGTGAATAAGGTGTGGAGGATCAGAGCTCCGTTCCACCTACAGGCCTCCTAGGGTGTATTTTGCAAAACTGGGAGATCTTCATTTATGCTCCCATCAATGAAAGATAACGGTATTTTTTATTGTAACGCTGTGTGACCTCACGTAACCCCTGAGATCCGGAGACAGTGGCCCCTAATGGTTCTGCTGTTCTATCAAAGTGGGCCCTCTGCAGTTTGGCCTTAGCTTGGGGAGGGGGGGTGTGTGTCTCGTACCTGAGTCCAAATCCTGTTCTCTCTCCCTGGTTTTGCTGAAAGTGAAGTGTGTGGATGTGATTGAAAGATACATATACTGTTGTCTATTACTGTTATTTCTTTAAACTGAAGTGGATATTTGGAAACTAGAAAAAAAAATCTCTGAAAATAGGCAAGTTGGTTGGGTTTTGTATAAGCATTTAGAGGAGGAACTTGCATTTCTCTTCCTGTGCCTTTGAGATGTAAATCATCTACCTGGGCTCTCAAGGAAAGTTGTTTCGTTTTAACTCTAGACAAAAAGCTGAGATCTTTGGTTCTGTCTGTCTTTACATAAAAAAAAAAAAAAAAACAAACTTGTGAAGGTGCTCTATTTAATTGACTTAGAAGTAAGCGCTTACAAATTAAATACTTCTAAGTATAAAAGAAGCCAGACAACAAACTGCTAGACGTGTCTTTTATTGTCCCTAGGGGTTACTGAAGCTCAACAGGTTCATGATTCTGCTGCCGAGTTTGTTAGCAGAAAGGAAAAATTAACATGGCATGATAAAATTCCTATTGGTAAATTAAGTGTAAATGACATAAGAGTCTGTTTTAGGAAATGTCTACTTAAGAATGCTCTCTCCAGATATTGGTGACTTGAAATTTTGGAGTCCTGCTAAATTAAATGATGGAAGTCTGTTGAATGGCTAAGATCACTCCCAAACAAAATAAGATACTGAAACGTTATTACTGAACTTTGGTTTCCCTTTACAGAGAAGCTAAAGGTGTTTAGGACTATTGGTGAATATGTTTGTTGCCTGCGATATTTTCTACAAAAAGTGTATGTTTTCAGAAATTATTACTGATACTTACGTTTACCAGTCTGCAGAACGCTAACGTGAAAGACAGTTCATAATTGCTTACTTCTTGGTTTTCCCTAGAAACTAAGGCACTTAAGAGTTGAGGATTCTAATTTAAATATATAATTAAAGCTACTAAAAATAAAGAAAACATTTCAGTATACAGTAGGAAAGTAGGATATATGTTTTGAGTAAAAACAGGGTATAAGAAATGAAATTGCATTTTGCTTGATAAAAAAAAAAGATTTTGTCCTAAAGCTGGTTGTTACTAGATTGAAAAATAATAAGAATAAGGAACAAACTAATGACGTGTACAGAAAGTGGTGGAACGTTTGTCAAAACATAGCCCCGAGAAAGGAGTTCTGTGCATGGTCAGGCTGAATTTAAACTTAATTAGGTAAATGGATTTTTGTCATTGGAAGTAGACTGGTGCACGACTAGATCTGGTTTCCGTTAAGAGAACAGGTTGACTGAGAATGCTTCTTTCTGATAACAGATTGTGTGAAACTTTTTGATATTTTTTTTCTTTTTTACAAACATCCTATCAAATTCTAACGAAGGTTCTTTTGACTTCAGCTAACTTTGGGATGTTTCAGAGGGCCCCTGAGATGCCTCAGAAAAACTGTTCAACTGCCTAGGCTTGGTTGGGTACGTTAAATTACATGGGAATCGTGAGTGATAAGCCTCCTCAGATTATACAGTACAAATAAATGTTATTATTATAGACATTCTAGAAATTATATTAGGTTTCTGAAATTTAGATATATCCTGGTGTAATGCTATCAGCCAAAATTCTGGTCGTTATCTTAAAATGCTGTATGTCACGGCAACTTGATTAAGCTGCTTTGTCAAAAAAATTGTAATCAGATCTTCAACCTTGCCTTTTTACGTCTCATCCTTCATAGACAGTTAAGCTGATGCTTTGCAAAACTTCACCTTCAATAAGATTCATAAAAAGGACTTCTTGACAAGCACAGGTTTCTTTTAAATCATACTGCTGAACTGGGCAAGAAATCTGAAAAGTAATGAGAACTCTGATTTCATAAAACTTAGTAAAAAGGATTAATTACATAGGATTGAGTAAACTGGTGAGAGGGGTGGCAATTTTTTGGTTTTGCTCTGAAATATTACTGGCTTTTAATCTACATTTTCTAATTGAATTGTTTGTCCAATGTCTGTCTCCCCATCAGTGCTGACAGTTACTGTTTTATTTTAAGCCACACGGTTGCCTCCAAAGTTTAGGATAGAAAGAGAACTCTCTGATGGAGGTGTTAGAGAGTGTAACTACTCAGGACGTGTCTCACTGCTTGCTCTAAGTCCACTACTAAAGGCACGTGGGCAGTGCTCGTGCAACAATTGGGTATAAGTGATAAAATGTATGGCCTGTGAAGTGTTTCCCCATTAACATACCTCTGAGCCTGTTCGCGACGTCTGATTAGATTTCCCCCAACGAGGATAACTAGGCAAATACAAAGGAGGCCCAGCACCCAGGGCCGCGATCAGAACCTGCGGCAGGAGTCACCTGCCCAGCGTGGAGGGACAGCTATTCTGATCATCAGTGCTTTCTGGTGAAAGATTTGCCATCAGAAGGGGAAATGATGCAAAAGTCTGCACAAATTGAGGTACGGGGAAGTCATTCTCACTTATACATTGTTTAACTTGAACTTGACTGAACGAAGCGGCCTGTTTTATGGCCTTTTGGACATGCCTTGTACATCTGCTTTAGCCTTGAAGAGGGGAATGCGTTTGAAATTCAAAATGGAGTAGTTGTGGTTCAGACATTCAAGGTAAAACTAGGTGGCCATTGTGGACGTGGTTTCAGACACGTTCCTATATTGTTGAGAACTCGAATTTTCTGAGCCGTGTCATACTGGGGACACCACCAGCCATTCTCAAAGTAGTGTCCGCTGGCAGATGGCAGCTTCAACCTTATGACCTCAACGTGTCCTCTTATAACTATTAAAATTTCAGACAATAAAATGCTTTAGATCAGATGTTAGCAGAAAAAGGAGAGAAGTGCAGTGGCCCAAATCTCCTGTTACAAATATGTTAATAACCACATCAGAAGTTAAAATCTACTTAGATAAAATGAGACAACTGGCTACCTGGCTGCCTGTCTCCCAGAAGTTCCAAGTCTAGACTGGGTTTCAGGCTTATTCTCTTGAATCCCTCAGGGAATAAGATCTATTTTTGCCTATTAAAGTTCTAGTTGTCACTCCTCCAGTTAGTTCATATTGGGTCTTCTGCTCCAAAATGGCAGACCAAGGGGTTGAGATCTTAATCATACAAGACTCAGATCCAGGACTTGGAACTCAGAAATATTCCCAACTCGGTATCTGTTTCCCAAATTGAGGTGAGACTGCCCTGTTTCAGCAGGAAGTAGCAAGAGCGGTCATCACCTTGTTCCCTGAAAGATTTGAGGGAGGATGAAACAGGATTGGAGATTGGAATCGAGCCCCCCTAACACTAGGTTCCTCTGCTAAGTTTGTGATTACCCTCTTTGTCCAAAACATTATTTCCTTTCTTGTCCAACACCTTTCTCCTCACGATTGAGGAGTATCAAGAAAAGGGAGGGGACTGTAACCAAGCAGGACACTGTGGGCCTTCCAGGGTCAGACCCCTCCTGCTGTAGCTCCTCTCTGAAGGACCCAGATAGTAGTATCTCATATATTTCCTGAGGTTTTCAGATGCTGAAAACCACCTCCAAATGGAAGAAATTAACTGCTTGATGATCATGAGCACATAGCCCCTGGACCTTCTGGTGCCTAAGGATGGATCACCATCAACCAATCAGAATTGTGCACAGCTGATCACAGACCCAGGGACGCCCCTCCCTCAGCTAGCCCTTTAAGGATGCTCAGCTGAAACCCTTCTGGGAGTTCAAGTTCAGGGTTTTCTTAGGCATGAGCTGCCCTGCCTCCCACCTTTTTCTTGCTTGGCCCTGCCATAGACCTTTCTTTGCTCCAAACTCTGACATTTGGGTATTTGACCTCACTGGGCATCGGGCACACGAACTTGCCTTCGGTAACAACTTGCCTTCAGTAACACTTCTTGCATTGCTATCTAGATTTTGGCAATTCTAGACAAGTGGTGGTTGAGTGAAACATTAGGAACTTTTGAGAGAATGGTAGGAATTGTCCAAACACACAACCCACTTGGCTTTTATTCTTTGCTGTTGATGTTCTTTTTACTGTATTGTTTTGAAAGGGAAAAAAAAAAATCATTCAATTTTTTAAAAGTTGCTTCTTTGGGCGTATGTTCCAAACAGAAGGAGTCTTTAAATGATAGCATTTAAATATGTATCATTGCCTTTCAATGAGAACAGGGAAACCAAAGGCTGGTTCTCTTGATTTCATTAACAATTCACTGCCTTCTTTTTCAGAGCATGTCTGTTGTCTAATTGGATGCTCTTGATTCTAAATGATCTTCTGCCCCAGTACCTTACCCTCCCCTGGCAGCTGAATTTAAGTGCATTGCTCTTCTTTGTTTTCCTCCCACACTGTTGTGAAGTGTTGCTATGAGGCAGCCGGGCAGCTGCTCTGCCTTTCTCCAGAAGTGGCTGCATTCCAACAGTGGGCAAAGCGAATTATGTAAAGATCACTTTTCAGGGTTTCCTTGGAAACTAGAGATGCTGGCCCCTGTTTGAAGTGGACATGGAAACAGGAAGATGGACTCTAACTTTGGAGGGGTCGGAGGTGGGGGCAGGAAACTCTGGAGATGACATCCATCCTCGTTTGCTGCATTTTTTTATTTTTAAAGTACATGTATTCAGCTTAAAGGGGCTACAAGAGTCCAAAGACTAAAAATAGCGACCCAGGATGGCAGTTCATGACCTCATTCGCACATCCACAGCGACCTAAATTGATTAAGTCCGTTAAAAATGAGGAAGAAATAAAATCCAGAATGTTTCCCCTTCTGAACTTACCAAGGCTAAACTGAGTAGAGGTTCCAACTACTATCTGATGATTTCAGTATATAAAAAGCCAAACAGGGACAATTCCACCCTAATCTTCTTGTGATGCACTGATTCCCTTTAACTGGTATAGAGAGAGAACTTAATTTGTACTCAGTACTATGTTGGATCTGGAGAAAACAGAAATGAATATCAGAGTATTCGTTGCCAGAACCCACAGATTAGGAAAGGACATAGAAAACCCTGAAACCCTGGTGTGATATAATGAACAGTTCAGGAGCAACCGAAAACCAGTGAGGGACTCTTTACCAAGTGCTCACTGACCCTCACTGCATATTTCTGGAGTGCCTACTATAGCGTGACACTTGCTAAACACTGGAGAAAAGTTATTTAGGGTTGGTTCTAAAAATGACTATCCACATGATACCAAACCAAAGGGGGAAATAAAAGTCAACCAGTTGCTTTGCTACAATATGCCAAGTAACCCATTGTCCAAAATATATTGCCGATAGAAGGGACTGGATATGTTGGAAATATGTGAACATAACTAATAAGGCAGTTCTGACCCTTGAAGTGATCTGAAGATCAGTTTAGATCCTCTGAACTAAAAAAAAAAAAATTAAAAGGAAATTCCAAAGAGTACAGAAACACATAAAATTAAATTTTTACCAAGGTGTGAGAATTCATGAATTTCGTGGTACTGTATTATGTTATATTTGTGACATTTCCACTCCTTGTACAGTGCTTTTATTCCACTGATGAGATTTTATTTTGGCGTGTGCTTTCAGTCACTGACAATTTGCTTTCCTCTATAACTTAAGCATTCGTTTCTTCCCAGTATTTCCATCATTAAAAAATAAGCGTTTAGTTCTTGGTAGATTGGATTAGTTATTTCTCACTCAAAAAAAACAAAGTAGGAATTTCTTTTTAATCAGTCTTGGAATAAGAGGAATTAGGGTTTGACGGCTTTGACAGAGTTTGTAAATATATAGATTTTTCTATGATTCTACATCTTAGATTTGAATGGTAACTAATTTTTTTGGTTATTGTTAAAAACTATCACATGATATTGTGGGGTGAGTCAGATCTCCTTTGTCATGTCTAAGAATTGGTCAGAGCCGTTTGTTTTTCCTCTCTTTCTTTTCCCCTTCCTGCTTATAAACCTCACGACAATCCTTTAAGTATTGTCTGTATTCTCACAAATAATTTAGCCAGAGAGTTGAGTAACTGTGAGGTCCTAACAAGGGCTTTCAGAATTCTCTTCCCTGTTACATATTTCTTTTGGCTCACGCCTGTGGCCAAAATCCAGAGGCTGTAGCCATTGCACTTGGGAGATCAGATTCTCACAAATTATACTGTTTCAAAGCAGGTCAGGAGATGCGTGGCTTCTGGTTTGTAAATACGTATCGTCAGTCAGCTCTGCCGGTTTTGAAAATGTGCGTTTGTTCCAACGTGACTGGTACATGAAGGACCCATTTGAGGACAAGACAAATTTCGCATTTGCTTACATGCTTTTTTCATAAACGAGGAGCACTAGGTAAACACAAAACTGCACTCAGATGAGCAGAGCCAGCTGGGACTACACAGAGCACACAGGGACCGGGAGCCGCACCCGTCCCCATCTGCTGTCACAACTTCCCATCAGATCTCAGGGAAGCCGCCTCCCACCACCCCGCAGTAAGCCACAGCTGCTGCCACCCTCCCCTCTCGCTCAAGCAAACTTCAGGTGCCGCATCTGCTGTAGGAGTGAAGCATTTTGGAACCGTTTAAACGTGGGCTGCCATATTGGTTAGGTGCCTATTTTTGCGTGTGTGTCCCGGATTAAATTTCAGAATGTTATGCCCTTAACCCAGTGTCTTAACCCAATGTATCCAAAGCCTTGTGGCTTTTATTGCATGAGTTTGCATACAGCGGTGATTCTGAGGAATACATATATTGTGATAGAGCAGAAATGACAATGTGCAAACAGAACGTGCGGAGTGGGGCAGGGTGTGCGCATTCGATGGAAGAACGTCATTAAGACACTCACACCTAAAATTTGTTACCCATGCTTAGTAAGGCTGGTATTAATCATAGACAGTGAGAACATTGTCCTAAGCCTTTTATACGCATTACCAAGTCAGTCCTCATGGCAAGCCTATTAAATATGCATTGCCATGTAGAGAGAGCTGCTTTTTGCTCACTCTTGATGTTACCATCTACGTGAAGGAACTGCAGGGGTGGCAAGCTTCTCTGTCACCTCTCAGGGTGCTGACTGTGCTTCCTTGAGCTCTGAGGAGCTCATCTCCAGCTCCTGCCCCTGCAGTCCGCCACCCCTCCTCCATCACCCCACCTGGTGGGCTCTATTGGACCAGACAGTTCTCACCCGCTCCCCACGGACCCACACCTTGTCCGCAGGAAGCGCTCATGCGCCCCTCATTCCTGGAAACAGCTGGAAGAGCAAGGCAATCCCTGTGGAGCAGCCTGTCCTGTCTCTCTTACCACACAGACTATTCAGAAGACCCCTTGTGATCGAGGTCTCCCAGGTACAAGGCAGATCCCAATCTGCTATCCCACCCACCTGTGGAATCACAGTGTAAGCTCTCCAGACGGCCTCTGGAAGCCCTCGGGAAGGTTGAGTTAAGGGGATGGGCAGACCTCTCATGACTGGGATGGAGCAGAGAGAGATGGACGCACTACTGTCCAAAAATACATCCTCGCACAATTTCCCTCCCTGCTCTCTCGGTCCTGTTTATTCTCAGAGCAGGCGATCATAGTGGAACAGGTTTGACATTTCCATTAAAAGTCTGCACACAGTAGCCTGGGACTTCCCAATATGCCCCCATCTCACAATCTTTTCAGACCAGGAAGTGTATGGAGATCAAGGGTGCCGACTCCCAGACTTCCTCAGAAACCCAAGCAAAGATACTGGAACGTGAAAAAGAAGATTTAGATAATTTGAACGTTTAGAGGCATTTGGTGTGGCTAAGAAACCCGGTTTGGGGCTGTGACCTTAGTGTGTGGGAAGAACATTCTTAGTTAGCTCAGTGCTTTGTGAAGGCTTATGTTAACCCAGGCAGATTTTTGCCCTTGTGCCTTTAGGTCGTAGCTGCTGTGGAAAGTCCACAGGCTTTTAATCTGCTGTGCTTAATGTTTGGTGCTGCGTATGGTCACGTGGTCCATGGTGATGTAACTGTTTCCATGGCATCAGGGACACATGGGTGGATGGCTTCAAGCGGACGGTTCTCAGGTCTACCTGCCTCTGCCAAAGGGGAATAGCCTTCACCTGAGGCCTTGGCCTTAAGCCCTGGAGTGAGAGGGCTTCTGAGGACATCCAGGCCACTCAGACCCCATGCAGGGCATGCAGGACATGTAGATGGCTTCAGCAAAGTCTTGGCCACCTCATCGGTGGCCTCAGCAGATGCCAGCCACGCAGGTGGTCTCCAAGCAAAGATGCAGGTTGTGTGTGGGCTCCTGCTGAGTCATTAACATGCATTTAGCAGGTGCAGGAAGCCTCAGCCGCAAGCTCCTATAGCTTACCTCGGAGGACTGCTTGTCCTTAGCAAAACTCAGCCAGGAGGGAAACAGTCATTTTGTGGACAAGTTTAAGATATTAGGAGTTTAGACCACAATTTTTGGGCCAGGCTGGGTTCTGCATGCACTGCAAAGATTCCGTCTTTGAAGTGCCATGCTAGGTCGAAGCAGGCAGTTCTAGAGCAGCCAAGAAGGAAAACGGGGAAGGGCCAGCCTCGCATCCGTGTGGCTTGTCCACCAGCTCCACATAATCACCTCCCATCACGGGTTCCTAATTGGGATCTGAAGTGGGGGAAGAAATGTTCCCCAGAAGGCAGGTACCTTGGAACTGAGCCACTCAGGAACAGGAAAGGTCACTCTGATACACAATTGAAAACGCAGTGCCTGCACTCGGAAGAACGTGGACGCCCACAGAGGCAGACCTGGGGCGGCAGAACCATGAGCCTCAACGGATAAATGGAAATTCATAGGTTTTGAATATATGGGTATAAAAGGAAAAACACACACACACAAAAAGACCTGAGAGCAAGGTTTGAATTTGGTAAGAAAGCAGAGATGTCTGAGAGGAGTAGGTGCCAAGAGTAACCATCTGTAACACAAGGAGCTGACTCTCAGCTGAGTGAGTTTGCAGATTACAGATTGTAGGCAACTGGTCTGAACCGAGAGCCGTTCCGGTGGCGACGAAACCAAGGTGCTCTTGGTTTGCTCAGATACCGTTGGATCCCTGCAGCAGCTTCTTGGCAATACCAAGTGCTCGGTGCTGAGGCTACAGTATGTCCTGGGATAAATCCCCCAGAGCTGAGGACAATCTTGTTTTCTAAATTTGTTCGTGACAATAATGCTGGATTATTCCTATTGGCATTTTTCTAGAACGGTCATAGGCATCAGAATCTTGGTGTTGAACTGACTTAACATCCAGAGTCCCAAAGAAGCTCCCCTATTCCTGAGAAAAACAGCCCAGGCTGCAGCTAATGCATGAGAAGTAAATCGAGGTTGACGTCAAGCGCTCTTTAATTAAGTCTAAGTGGAATAAGAAGCAAGTTGGATGCATTTTAGAATATATGATTTTGGACGGAGGTAAATCTGTGATTTGCACAGGGACAAGGATTTGGTTGAGGCTTAGTTATCTTGGACACTAATATAGCGTACATCAGATACAAACTTGAACTCACAAGGGATACACTATTTGAATTAATTCCCTCCCGGAATCTCTATTTTGGAGGAATTTTATTATTGAACCAAAAGGTTACCATCTAATCTTCTGATGCAGTGTCCCGATATGCTCCATGGGGCAGTATGGCTGGTCATGGTTCAAGATGAGAAATAGAATAGGGTGTGAGTTTCCAGCCTTGGGGAAAGTGTAGCCTTTGAGTCCATTTATTTAGGAATCTATTCTGATCCGTTTCAGAGCCTCCTGAGAGGAAAAGGTGAACCACTCGTGGGTCTAGAAGGAGAGTCAAAGGAGGCGTGGCTGGTATTGGAGGAGCCCATGACATTGAAGACAAGACTGTACTGAAAAAATTGAGGTGGTGGCTGCTTCCCTGATTGATAACAAGCTTAATATCTAAGCACACTGGGTTAAGAACTCAGAAGACCTAGAAGAATGGTTCTTTCTAGCTTCAGAAGTTTCCCCCAGCAGGAACACTCTGACCCTTCCTAACCTTTAATCACTGTGCTACTGGAAGAAATGAAACGATCTATTGAGTCAGTAACTTCAGGGAGAACAAATCGATCGTCCTGACTTGATCAAGGTCCTCTTCTTCCCTTTCATCCTTTCTCTTCCCCCCAATGCCCTGAGTCTAATCTTGGTGGCCTTCACCTCACAGGTGCAGTCTGGTAGGTACAGGGTGGTGATGTGTTTCATTCTGAGATTCATTCAGTAGGTCCATTTGGCTCTGACCCTAAGCTGCACCCTCTTACTTAAGCTTTATCATTAATCCCGGTGACCACCGGGACTCCCATCTGCCACTGCTTCACCGTATTTTCTCAGTGTTGTTAGAACTTGGGTCTGGAAGAGGAGGAGCTACGTATGAAGCCTGTCAAATTCCCAGGCAAATAACAGGAACCCCAGTTTGCAGATAAGATTGGGTCTTGGTGAGAGGAACAAGGCTAACTGAGTTCATGTCATTAACAAAGAAAGGAAGCCGATGTTTGAGGCAATGTCTGGCTGGTTCCAAAGCCTGAACTTCAGCTCCCTGACCGATTTTTGGTTATTTGTTTGTTCCTGGCTTAAATACGTGGGCTCGATTTCCTGTGCCTAATGAAATCATTCTCTTTCCATTGATGAAGCATTTATTCGGTAACAAACATATAGAATGAGCCGGAGCCTCATAATCCCTTTGCCCTTTTGAGATACTGCCAACTCAAAAAGAGAATGAGAAGGAGTGGGGAAGGAGAGAAGAACAAGAGGAAGAACTGGGGGTGAGGGGAGGGTGGTCACATCCCAATGTCTGTCGATGCTTCTAACTCTCCACGGCGAAATAATGATCATGAAAAATGTGAGAATTCTGCCCTAAATAATCCCATGGTAGACCGAGAAGGGGAGAAGGGCCTTGGTTAAGTATGTACATGTGTTAGTGATTATTACTTACATTTATTTATAGTCCTCAATTAAGAGACAATCTATGATCTCTCTGGTACTGATATCCTTTTTAAAGAGTGTTTCTTTATGATACGTATTTGACTTCCTGCGTTGAGTGAGCTCTGCTAAACTGTGCGAACTCAGTGCAAGATTGACCTAAATCAAAGAAAAGGAAAAACATTTTCAGCCTCATGCAGCTGCTGGCGCCAGATACCTCATTAGAAGTCAATTAACGAAAAACCACCAAGAATTGGATAAGGATTTTTCTCTACTCTCGACACAGCAGAACGATTTAACTAGAGAGAGAGGCCAAGAACCATTCTTCCAGAATAATTAGTACAGCAGTTAAGTATTCCTGCTGCCTTAGGACTGACACTGAAGGAATAAAAAAAAGGGGGGGGGGGATTTGAGCCCCCAGGCAGTGACTTAGAAGGAGGTCTGGAGAAGACAGAAAGGATGGGATGCAGTTGCCCTGTCAAATATCTAGTTCCTTGTGTGCATACTTCCAAAAATTCTCTCTCTCTCTGGTTTAAATACATAGAGGGTTGGGCTTTTAAGGGCCATTCTAGGGAGGGCAAGAAGGTTTCAGTGATGCTCTGTTTTAAAACTTCTTAAGAGATTTTGAGCTTCCATGGCCAAAAAGTGATAGACAGTCCAAAAAAGCATAAGAAAAACAAGCTAAATAAGGAATAATATCCATCTATTACCTTTGTCTATAGTGTATTTATTGAAAAATAGGAAATTTGGCCCAAAGCTTCTCCGAGTTGTTTTGGTTAATATATTGTAACATCATGATCTAGATATGTAAGTATAAATTTATGAAAGTATGTATTTATAAAACACATATTCAAATATAGATAGAGATACTAAAAATAGACACTAAAAAAATAAAATCCCTGGCATATAGAAATGTAGAAATATCAAGGATTTTATTTATTTTTAATGTCTTTGCCTCAGCTCTTGGAGAAGGACCTGTCTTTGTAGCAAATCTCCTTTGTGCTAAAGAATAATTCTGGTACCAGCTATTCATAATTCAAATTATTTAAGCTTCTCAGAGGAAAAGTGTGTTTAAAAATATATTTCATATTTGTCCACTGCGCCTTATTACAGGAGCACTTAACCATGATTAAATTGTAAGATTTTGCTGGCCCTGAGTCTAAGAAAGGGGACTCTCTGAGAGGGAGCCAGTTCTTGCTCTGCTGTTTGTTTTTTTCTTGTGTTTACAGGGATGCTCCACCGATGTTTGGGGGAGAAATAATTTCCTTAGATAAATATATTCCCGCAGTCCCCTTTTCCCTAGCCTAATCCTATTTAGAAAGAAAAAGTTCTTGGTTAATAACACCAGCACTTTTGGAAGAGGAAAGGGGTCTTCCAGAGAACCGGGTTTAGCCAGACTAGAAGGAGGGGCAGTGTTGGAAATAACAAACGTGTCTTAATGGCTAACTGTGTGGGATCTAGTACCAGACTTACTGGTTTCTGAGCTCAGACTCATTGTTACAGTCTGCAAGGGTAAGTCTGGGTAAGTCATTTCAACCTGCGCACGCCTGGTTTTCTCCTTCAAAAATCTTAATTACAGTAGGACGCATTCCCAGGGTTGAGAGGAGGATTAAATAAGAAATGTGTTCAAGGCAGTTCATAAAGTACCTTGAATAAAACATGTGTTCAGTGTGTGTTTGCTGATCTGGCTACAAAATAAACATTAAAGGGGAGGGTATAGCTCAAGGGGTAGAGTGCATGCTTAGCATGCACGAGGTCCTGGGTTCAATCTCCAGCACCTCCTCTAAAACTCAATAAATAAACCTAAATACATCCCCTTAAAAACAAAAACACAAACATTAATTTACAAACATAGACTATGGAGAAAAATCAAGATAGGACTTTTTTTCAATATAATCTCGTCTTTGAATATTTCATGGATGGAGAAATTTTATTTCTTTGAATATTTTTAAAGAGGGAGAAAATGATTAATTTTTGGTCAGTTTCTGTGTTTTCATCTGTCCAAAGGTGGTATGTAATCGTTCCAAACTTCGTTCTTAGGCAAGTCTGGTTCTTGCCCTGGTACCTAACACTCATCAACCAGCTGACTGGGGCACAAATAAAATCCCAGGCACACAGATAAAATAGATTTTGAAACAGTGTCTCATTGAGCAGCACAGTATCATCCATCTATTCATTACAAAACAGAGTGCTTTATATTCCCTTCCTAACAAAAAAAGACACAGGACAATAACATACTGTTCTCAGTTGTTGCTTTGTTGTTTTTTTAATGAATTAAAAAAAAATTTCAGGCTACTCTAGCAAAAGATGAGTAAACAGCTAAATTTATCATAACATTTTGCAGGCTCAGGAAGATTAAAATATAAAATGGGATCATATTAGGAAAATGCTTAAACATGCTGACTGTGGAAGTTAAGGAAATAAAAAGTCTGAGTTTTTTTTTTTAATACATACACATTGTTGTTACAGATTGTTAGGTTAATAGGTGCATTAATTAACTCATCTCAGATGCTTTGTGCCATCTTATTATTTGTCATTTTTAACTGTGTTGGTCTTATTTTTAACTCAAACACCCTGCTTTATATTGGGTTTAATTTTCATAAACAATAAGTAACCAGGAACAGTAGAATCCAGGCTGAATCTCTCGGTCTCTTTTTCTTATGGTACCAGTGGCTCTAACGATAACAAGGAGTTTCTTCAAAAGATAGCAGGAGGTTCCTAGAGTGGGAGTCAAATGAATCGTTAAGTGTTGATTGGAAGATCTTGTTTCAGTGACTAATCAGACTCCAGTGGAACTGACTTCTGAGAAAGGGTACTCTAAGGGGTATTGGAGTGAAGGAGCTTAAAAAAGTGGAAAGGTACCCATTATGTCCCAGTGGACCTCATTTTTCTCCTCTGTAAAGAGAACAGAATATTTCAACTATTCTGGAGATGTTGAAGTATACTTAAAAATAATGAGAAATTTGCACACACTGAAGTATGTGATAGGGCAGAAGACAGCATAGTGTTTAGAGCAAGGGAAGTTTGAGTTCACATCTAAGCCAACCAATTAGTAGCTGAATGACCTGTCCAGGCTTTTGCTCCTCTGCAAAATGAGATGTTTGTAGATGTGTTGTGAGCAAGGTATGTGAAGTTCCTAACGTTAGGTAGTTAGGTAAGTGGCGGCACCAGGCAGACAGGTGGAGGAGAGAGGGAGGATGGTCCAGAAGATGGCGCTATGCCTGCCTTCAGCATAAAGGGGCTTTACTTCCTCCAAATGAGTGCCAGCATGAAACCGTTAGAACCCAACAGCCGCAACTGCGTGGTAGCGACAAGGACCTAACGGGACATGACCCAATGCTCATTGTAATATAATTAGCATAGCAGTTTAGGCATCCCCCATGGGTTTTTCTATGTGCATCATGGGTAAGGAAATGCACAAAAGGGGACAAGCATGACTAAGCACTCCAGGGGCAAGAGCCGTCAATCAAGAGACCACCTCCAAGCGAGGGTATAAGAGGAGGGGGCAAACAAAGACCTCTGCTGTCCGCCCTTGAATCAGCCCGCCTCCCATTCTTGGAGGTGCACTTCCCCTTTGCTAATAAATCCTTTAAAATCTTTCGCTACACAAGATTCTGTCTCCCGTCTGAATTCTTACCTTTCGGGTATGACAAGACCTGGGGTCTTTTCCCTCCCCCTTTTGGGGTGACACCAAAAGAATGCTAATACGCGTCAGCTTCTCAGTAAACATTAATCTTCATCCTCTTCTCCCATTGTCATATAACGGGAGCAAAACAACTCTGAATCAAAGATTTGCTTAGTCATACATCCTTCTCATTGCTAGAGGCCTCTGGAATGCTTTGCAAATTTTCCCTGACCTCAGAAGAGAGGCGAGGAAGAATTCTGAGACTCAGAAAGAATTCAGAGTGGGCAAGTATTTTAAAGAAATGAAAGAAACATCATGTTATTATAGTTACTAAAGAGACAATTTTAAAAGCATATGTGTACAAAGCATCTTCCAGTTCATGCATATTGACTGGCATGGGGGAAGGTGACTCACTCTATGTTATGCAGAGTTTGTAAATGCTTCTGCAAGTAGATAAGAGAGATTTTTGATTAGGGTATTTAATCACAAAAGGGGGGAGGGATATGGCATTCACTCAACTTCTGTCATTTCCCTGATTTTAATTTGCTTTATAGCTTCTTTTTTTTTTTTCCACAGCTATTGCAAAAGTTAATTTCACCACATTCTTTTGGAGTGTTAAACTATTCAAAAGTCAGAATTATTGCACTTCAGGTAAATGAAGTTTTGGTATATTGAGTTTAAAATCAAGCTTTCTGGCACATGCATTAAAAAATGCAACTGCCACTTGCAAATTTCCTTCTTTTCTGTCAGTACTTATCTCTTTTCCTTCAGTGAGGGGTTACATCTGGCTTAACTTACGCTGAAGAAGTCAGCAATAGAGCATTTGTTTCTGGGAAAAAAATACAGGACAGTTAAAGGAAAAAAAATGTGTCTACCTTGAAGTTTAACTGTTATTTAGATTGTCATGAATAATTAATAATGTCTTTTCATCTTACTGGGATTTTTTTGTGCTCTTCATAGGATAAGAAGTAATATTTTCATTTAAAGTATAAAAAACAAAGCTAAGTTTGGTAAATCTGTATATTATTACAAATTAATACACTCTAATTGGATAAAGATTTTTTAAAATGCTCATTTATAAAAGGCAAGAACTTTCCCAAGTGTGTTAATGGTTTCCAAAGCTGTTAATGACTGTTTGGTAAAGAAAAGATTTCATGATCCAATAAATTTGGGAAATGCTTGACTTAAAAAGGTGAATAAATGTATTTTGCAGGACTGGTAAGAATCTTTAATCTGCTCATATGCGTTGTGATTCTCTAAGTATCAGATCTTGTGTGGTGTTTTCCCAAACTTCTTTGGTCATTGAAGTACCTTGGACTGAACAATTCCGTGGAGTCCGTGGTCTCCAGAACACACGTTGGAAAAGACTGCTTTGGGCCGCTAATTCAGACATCATCTAACACATCAAAAATATAGCAATTCCTTGAGTTTATTCTAAAGAATTAGGACAGCACTTGTGATCATCAGAGAAAGATAGATTTAAATTAATCTCAAAATAGTAACATCAGCTCATAAAACTCACTTGCACTGGCCATGTCTCTGAGGAAAAAGTCATGCCTCATTAGGTCAGCACCATCCAAGGACTTAGAAATCAATCAATGTAACTTTCTAGGTTAAAATGTAAAGGAAAAATATATAAACACATGAATAGATGCAGAGAAATCATTTGATAAAATTCAACACTTAACATAAAAACTTTTGGCTAAGTAGAAATAGAAGGGAACGTCCACAGATAAACCATATATGATTAGACAGATTAACTTTGAGTGGGACCCAGGTATGGTGCCTGTTACATTGTAGGTTAACGTGACTGTATGAATACATTATTTTATGATAGAATAGAGTTGGATATTAAATACAATCAATTTATTTTTCTAAAAATCAAATATTTTATCATAGAAATCTCATTAATAGTAGAAAAATATACATAAACTTAAGTATTACTACAAACTCCACCATCTATTTGTTAATTTGTTTATATATAGTATATCTGATAGAATTATAGGCATATAGAAATTACATGGTGTGTTTATATATATACATACAAAGAAGCATTTGTTTACCTAAAATTATACATGCGTACGTGTTTATACATAATCACATATCAAAATATTGAGCTAATATTTTGTATACCTTGTGTTTATTTAGCCTAAAATATATTTTTGTAAGATTCACTGTAAATATGTTTAGTGAGACCATGATGTTTTACTGGTTACGTCAAGCCCATCTTGTGGACATACTATAACGAGTTTAAGTAATTAGCATTGTTTGCCATTTAGTTTGTTTCCAGTCTTACTGTTATAAATAATGAGAGAATTAAAACTGAATTAAAGAACAAGTCCTTGATACATTTTTTAAATTCCAGAAACTGGAATTCCTTATGATTGCTTTAATAATTTTTTAATTTTGATTATATAATATCAGACTTTAATCTGTAATTATGACAACCTGAAAAATTGAGTGTTGATCTCTTCAAGTTGAATTTTTACAGATTTTTTTAAACTAATAGCTGAAAAGGCTTGGCCCTTCCTACTTCATAGGGACTTAAACTTAAACTCACAATAAGAAACCCAAATAAGAGATTTCATCCCACTAGCCAATAGGGGAGCAAATTTTTTTCCAAGGGTCTAAATCAGGGAGAAAATAATCCTGTATTTATTAATTAGCTTTATTTTAAAAAGACATTGAAATAGCTTGATTTAATTCCCAATAAAATAACATTCTCATAGCTTAGAATAACTAGGGGAATGTAAATAAGAAAATTGACACTGGTTTTTAGTCACAGTCACTGGTCCCTGGGATGCAGAGAGAATGGGATATACATGGATTAGTGTGTACATATGCGTGTTTTCTTGGCTCTGTCTGCTCAGGGTATCCAGAACGTACACCTCAGGAGTCATGAACACACTTGGCACCAAGAAATTGGTTTCTAAATTCCAATCTCCCATGAAAGGAACCCAGTTCCCGACTTCAGGGCTGAGGCAGGGGACATACAAGATGCATATGAACTGTTTTGTGGAACCAGAGATTAAGGACGGAGTTAAAAGTCAAATCTTCCAAAAGGTTTTCTCTCCTATGTCCCACTTACCTGAAAACGTTTATATATTAAAAGAAATGTGGCTTTGACTGTTTCTATTTGATGATGTTTTGTTTTCTGTTGCATCGGGTAGTTTTCTAGGAAAAATCTAGAGTGCTGTGTTCATGGAGAAACTTTGAGTAGAAGTAACTTTCAACCGTTTTTAACACAGTCCTTTTTTTCCCCAAGTTCAATATGAGACAGACCTACAAGGTACAACTCAAAGGCTGAACTGCTTTGTTTCATGAGACCTAGAACCCTATCCATAGGGCTGACCTCCAGGTCTGTGCACTGAATGAGCCTTAGGAAAGAATCTTCTGCCAGTCACAAGGTCATGGCTAACAAGCTTTGAGAACCATTTATGTAGAGAGAGTTTTAGAACATGAAAATGGGAGGAGGGAGCTAAAGAGAGAATTGCTTGGCTCAGAGAGTCCTCATTTCCTTAATGGAATAATAATATGTGCTTTAGCCCCTTGGGGATGATGAGAATGAGCAAGTTTATGATTAGAAAATCCCCTGCAGTTCGAGAGCACTTTGTTTCCAAAGCCTTATTGGCAAATGCACTATTTCAAGTCGAATCCGTTGAGATACTTTATTTCTTCTCGAGATGTGTGTGGGAGAATGAGATAAAATAGAGGAAATATGATGAGGAGAAAAAAAAAAAAGAGAAATTTTAAACCAGGACCCTATTTGCTCAAGCACAAAAATGCTTACATGGCTTCTGGGGACAGAAATGAAGCTTGAAAATCAGAAGCCGACAGTGTTACCCTAGGTGGGGTGCAGACAGAAAAGTGGCAGAGGTTTGGGTTGGGGCAGAAATGGAGTTTGTATGTAAATGAACTGAGATGTAAAAGCAGACTTAGAGCCAAGGGAAATATTTGAAAGGGGAAGGGGGAAGTTCACCAGGCGTATCCAACCATGGTAGTTCAAGACTTTCAACAGAAAACAAGGATTCATTTAGAGCTGTCAGAATTACTTTCAGTAATGAGTACAGTTACTTCCACATTATAATCCATGATGATTTGAATGCATCAAAATGATATATGAGAATTTTCTGTCTTCATTTTAAAGATTGAGAAAGGAAACATTTGGAAAACACAACCATCTTATTAGAGAGTAAACACACATACATAAGAGGAACAAAATGACCAATGTTAGTGGGGGTAATGAAGTCGAATGAAAAAAGATATGATAAGCTTAAGAAATAAGTATTAAGCTTCAGAAGTTATTAATGAAAAATACCAGAGGGAACTAAATGGACTGCAAGTTCATCAAAAGAGTTAAGGAACTAAGAAAAGCTTTGATGTTTTGAAGGGCATTCACTTCAGTTCTTTCTGTGGGGATTTTCAATTAACTTCCTGCAAGTTGAAGCTGGTTTTCTTGCTAAAGGAAGTAAAATTCCTTGAGAAACATTCTTTCATACCTTTTGCTTGTCAGAGACAATTGTTCTTACATATTGTTTCAGAGTTATTTCTATTGCACGTACTAGTCTTCTTAACCCAAACTAACCTTAAAAATAAGAGACCATCTTACTTATATTCGAATAATCTCAAGGTAGACCAGGCTTCCAGTTTGGTTTGACCCACAGTTTACCAGGACTTGCAATTTGATTTTGCTGTCCTCCCTTTGAAGTTGGACTTTTTTCTTTTTTTCTAGCGAGATGCCTACTGGCAAGTGGTGGAAACCCCCACATGTTCCCTTGCTTAAATCAACAGGGCAAGAGGGATCACTTTCATTCCCAGGACATAACGAAGTGTCCCGGCATATGGAGGAAAATCAGTGCAGTGTAATTTTATTTCTTCTTCGTTGTTCTGGAGAGTGTGAGGATTCACCTTCCTATTATTTATAGCGCAGCAGAGTAGGCTCCAGCGTTTAGCTAGTGAGAACAAGTCTATTACCACTCACCGAAGGAGAAAATAAAAGGCCGTTTCCACAACACAGGGTAGATTAGGACTTGCATATTCAAGACTAAGGGGCCAGCTTCTCAAGAATTTGCAAATTGTTGAAAGTGATCCAGTTTTGCTGATTCACTTGTGAATATGCTATTATCAGTCGATCTCAGCAATGCATTGAAGCTTTGGATAAGAAATGGTATACTATGAGACAGCATGCCTAATTCTATTTTGTTAAATTCTGTATTATACTTAAAGTAGTGTAAGCAATATATATTTGTGTTAGGAAGCAAATAATACAGTGAACAACCGCAAATTTACCAGTCAGTGTAATAACCAGAACATTGCCAATATGATCTATACCACTGGGTTTCTCCCTGTCTGATCCAGTTTCTCTACCTGTATCCCAATATACTTAATCTCTGGCTTTTCCCTCTTACTCTTGTATACGCACGCACGCACGCACCTGCCGTAGAATAAACAATAAACAATCTACAACTATACCTGAATATGTTCGAATCTCATAAACAAAATGTTAGCAAAATGAAAGAAACCATAAATAAAAGTATACATACTGTACAATTCCATTTATATAAAGAAACAAATGATCAAAAGGGGAAAAACGAATCTATGCTGTTATGAGTCATAATCTTAGTTGGGTGGGGAGAAGTACGGGATATGGGATCGGAAGAGAGCAGGTGAATACGGGGATTTTAGGATCCTGATGCTGTGTTGTTCCTTGGATGTTGTGTGTGTCCATTGGTAAAAACTCATTGAGTTGTCATCTTACGTAACCAAGAATGGGCATCCTTGTCTTCTTCCTGCTCATAGAGGAAAAGCTTTCAGCTTTTCCCTGTTGAGTATCATGTTAGCTGTGGGCTTCTCATGTACGTACAGCCTGTATTGTGGGCTTTACCAGATGGATATTGATACAATGCTCTAAATTAAGTAAACTGGAATGAAAATTTTAGAAATTAAAACCAACAGAATGACCTCAAAAGTAGAAAGGAAAAACAAAAACAGGCTAAGAAATGGCAACATGATTGAAAAGATGAGATAACAGAGGGAAGTTATGAAATGTCAATAAGCCCAACATAAACGTAAGCCCCATGCACATCCCGTATGAAAAACCAGAAAGAATAACAGCTTTGGACCTCTCAGCAGTAATACTAGCATTCTCAGAAGATAAAGCATAACGCCTTCAAAATTGTGAGGGAAAATAATGCCCATCCTAGAATTCTCCATCTAACCACAGATATCATTGCTTGGGTCAAATAAAGTATTCAAACAGGCAAATGCTCCAAAACAGACAGTTTCTTTTCTTTTCTTTTCTTTTTTTAAGAAAATTCCTGAAAAATATGCTCCACTGAAACATAGAAACAAATCAAGGGAAATGAAGAAATGGGATCCAGGAAACAAGAGAGACTTCTCAGGAATGAGGCAAAGGGAATTCTTGGGAGGAAGACCAGACAAGAATGGGGAGGCAGGCTGGGTGCACAGCCAATCCCCAGTGCAGGACTAGGACAGAGGACTCCAGAAAGGGGTCTTCAGGAAAACATAATTAATGACAAGGGATATAAAAGGGATTTTCATAGATTTTGAAGGAGGTGTGAGGACTTAATCAAAAAATCAATAAAATACACACTAACTCCAAGAAAAAGATATGCAATAGATAACTATAATATATAAGGCTCAACAGTGGGAACCTTTTTGGTAGTTAATGAAAACACTTTATGTTTTTTTTTTAAGGAGATCACATTATGAGGAAGTGGAGAGGAAGAGGACAGATAAGATAGCAAAAACCTCACATATCAAAAGAAAGCAGCATATGCTTCTTTTTATTAAAGATATTCTCTAGCAGAGGATAAAGGGATAATCAAAACTTGGAAAATGGTTGCCTGGGGACCAGTTTTAGGTGTGGGGTCAGGGAGGGGAACAGCTAGATTTTGCTATATGCATGTTAACAATGTTATAATTTTAAACCATAAACAAGAATTACTTTAGTAAATGTATTTTATTTAAAAACAATAACCATAAATCAGTGAAAAATAGGGGGAATAGTGTATCTCAGTGGTAGAGTGCCTGCTTAGCATACACGAGGTCCTGGATTCAATCCCCAGTACCTCCATTAAAAAATAACGAAATAAAATAAATAACCCTAATTACCTACCCCCCCCCGCAACAAAACAAAACAAAAAACAAACAAAATCAATGAAAAATAAACTCACCCAATGATTTCAGGCTTGAGCAAATTTATGCTAATAAATTCTGACATTAAACTTCTCCACTTTCCAACTGAAAGCTGGGTGACGTCAACCAAGTGTTTCTGAGCTGCTCAAACTAATTCACGGTCGGTCTCCCTTACAGAGGAGGGAGGGGAAGGTGTAGAGAGGTATCAACTCTCTAAAGTCTTTTCTGGTTGTATCTTGTCCGGAGATCTTTGTGCCAATTTGAGCCACATATTCCTCAAGCAAACTTTGACACCTGACAAAGGAGCCAGTATCCTCAGTGGTCTGGCTAATGTGCTGTTTGAGGAAGGGTCCTGGAAAATGGAGATGTTTAGCTTGGAGGAGACATAGATGAGAAACTGTCGTACAGAATCCTCCTCATGCCAGGAGCCTGAACTGGGCAAAGTGGATGAAGAGTTCAAGAAAACAGATATAAGACAATTCTAACGATTAGAACCACCAAACCTGGAAGTATACTTCCCCAAGAAAAAGTCTGCTGCCTAGAATTTCATCAACACCCATGTATGCTCCTCATCTTTTTTCCACCAGCCCCGTCTGCACAGAGCAGCACCCACTGGACAGGTCACAAGCCCTGCACTCATTTAAGACTCCTTTGTGTTCTCACCCCTCCTAGCCAATTGGTCCGAACACCTCGGGAGCTTCTCCTTCAAAGTATTTCCAGACAGTGACTTCTAACCCCCTCATCGCTCCCTCCCTGGTCCAGCCGCCACGATCTGTCACCAGCATCCTGCCCAAGGTCCCCTGATAGATTTCTCTGTATCTGCCCAGGAGCCCAAACAATCTATTCACAACAGCTACTGTGGTCTTTTCACAACATAAGCCAGATAACTATCCCAGATTCATTTTCAAGATGAAAAAGGGTTGGATTCATTGACTGAAAAGGGCAGTATATAAATATAAAACTTGGAGTCTATTCCATGTTGGTCTGCAAACTTGGGAACTTCCCAGGTGAAACCAGAAACTAGCCCCCAGACACTCCAGATTGGGAGGCGGCAGGTTTAAAAAGCAGGGAACTTATGTACGAGGCTTGTCTTGAGCACTATGAGAAGATCTTGACACCCACCCCCAGAATCTTCAAAGTTGATGCTTAAGAGCCCTTAAACAGGGTTCAGTCACATATTTAGTCCAGACCAGATGTCTTAACACATTGCTCTCTCAAGGCTGCATCCTTGGAAATGGCTCGCATTGTGGGAACAGTGGGCAGAAAGGATGTTTCCAAGGATGGGAGAGGAGTGAGGAGCCTCCAGTTGCCCTGGTCCATCCAACTGCAGGGTCAGCAATCCAACACTCACTTCAAAACTCACCCGAGTTAAAATATAGAAAATAAACACAGTGGAATGACTCTGAGACCTCCTCTGATTTAAATAATTCACTTCTTTTCTGTGTGGATGTTCCTCCCTCAAAATGCCAGGCAGGCTCACGATGCCTGTTCTTGAGGCTGCAAGGCAGGAAAAGCTTGTTGAGGCTGCACCCTGACCAAGAGGCCTCGATTCCAATAGCTCCACTTTGGGCTAGCTTTTAAATCTCGGGTTTATACCTAATTTTGCCTGGAATTAAAAACAGTAACAACAACAGTAGCTTTTTGTCTTACCCATAGCTTCACACTCCTTCCTAGCAGGTAGGGAGCTTGTTCACCACTCAGAAGCACGAGGAGCATCCAGACAGTGTTATTTCCCCTGCTTACTTTTTGAGCATCATATAAAGACCTGAAATGGCTCAGATGTGGGGAAAAAAGTGAATTTAAGGACTACGCGAGCTTTCCAATTGGTGAGAAAATGTCCTTCGTGTTCATGGAGAACAAAAATGTAAGTGGACTTGAAGAAGGAGTGATGCCAATAGCATTGGGGATGCCTTAGTTAACTTGCAACTTTTTCTCATCACCCTGGAGCTAATGCCCTTGGTTTGCGAAGCCTCTTCTCATCAGAGTTGAAAGGGGTCTGTGTGAACTTTTAGTCAAATTGTTAAAAGGATGCAACATGGTGATTTGTTATGAATAACAATTGTATACTTCTGTTAGGAATGGGGGGCATCGTCTCCAATGGCGTGCTTTGATTGATCAGCACACCCACACCAGTTACGCTGACTACAGAGACTTAGCTTTGCAGTCAGCAAACACATTGCACGTCTTGATCTTCCTCTTGCTTAATCCCTCATGAATATTTTGTAACTCCATCACGCCACAGGTGCACTTTCTTATTTTGTAATTTCAATTTTGTGAGCACAGTGTGTTTTAACACAGTTAATAACATTAGTTGAGTTTGGATCCTTGTCTCTTTTATACAATGATGTCTTGAGACACAAAGATGTCAGAACCATATAGAGAATTATCTTTTTTTTTGGATTGATTGCTTCATTTTGTTTGTTGTTATTGTTTCTTTCAATTTATCTGAGTCTTATCAAAAAGCATGAATAGTTAACCAAAAATAAGTTCACCAGCTGAAATCGTCAATGAGAAAACCTCCAAATTGGGAGGCATTTGATAATCACAGGCATCCATTTCATAAAATGGAATATTATTGGGTAAGCTAATTAATGGAGGCGTAAGTGGGAAGAAGTGATATAACTTGATCAAAATTTATCCTGAAATCTTGTCCTTGAGAAAGCTCATATGGCCTATTCCCATGATGCTACTGGACTTCATTAGGTCACACACATTTTCACAAGATCTGTTAAACTAAACTGATCTCTGTTTTCAACTAGCCATTCTTAGCCATGGTTACTAAGCAGTGTATGTATGTAATTGAGGAAAGGAGAGTTCTTAATACCCCTAAGGGTGGGGGGGGGGTGTGTCTAGTGTGTCCTCTCTCGTTAATTTTGTAGAGTTACCATATGATCCAGAAATCCCACTCCTGGGCATGTATCCAGAGGAAACTCTAATTTGAAAACATACATGCACCCTAGTGTTCATAGCAGCAGTATTTACAATAGCCAAGACATGGAAGCAACCTTTGTCCATCATTGAATTTGATAAAGAAGATGTGGTATGGAATGGAATACTACTCAGCCATAAAAAGAATGAAATAATGCCAGTTGCAGCAACATGGATGGACCTGGATATTGTCATACTAAGTGACGTAGGCCAGAAAGAGAAAGAAGAATATCATATGATATCAGTTATATGTGGAATCTTTAAAAAAAAAAATGACACAAATGACCTTATTTACACAAATTAATGTTTATTGATAGATGAATTGACAAAGAAAATATGACATATACAGTCGAATAAGGAATTTTTTTCCCATTTGTGACAACATGGATGACTGGAGACTGTTACACCATGTGAAATAAGCCAGACACAGAAAGAAATACTGTATAATCTCACTTATAGGCGGAATCTAAAAATGTTAAACTCACAGAAGCACAGAGTAACACAGTGGTTGTCTGCGGCTGGAAGGTGGGAGAAATGAGGAAATGCTAATCATAGGGTACAAATTTTTAACTATTAAGATGAATAAGTTGCAGGGATATAATATACCACATAGTGACCAGTTACGTGAGGTGGTGAAAGTGTAAATTAGCTTGATGGTGATAATAATCTTCTATGTATCTATCAAATTATGACGCTGTTCACCTTAAATAGATACAACTTTCATCTTACATATATTTCGTCAGTTGTACCTCAATAAAGCTGGAGGGAAGAAAGAATTTGGAAGGAGGAAAAATCAACAGTAAAATAACAGATATGCCCAAGTCACAAAGACAGAAAACAGTGTATGGCTGGAGCCCAATAAGACCATTTCAAGAAGAGTTAACAGAGGAACACTCCTGTGACCAAAGAGACCTGAGAAAACAGCGCCGTATCTGATGGTCAAGACGCCACTGACACAACCTGGTCAACAGCCATTCGAGTAAAGTAACAGGAGTGGAAACCTCACTGTCAAGCTGGACCTTGGACACACAGAAAGGGAATGGAGGTGATGAGAGCAAATACAACCAAGAAATCGTGACATCAAGAGAACGGCGACTCTATAGAGGGTCCCAGAATGAGAAGCAGCAGTATTTCCTCTGCCGAGGTGGAAGAGGGCAGGCATGCTTGCCTGCAGAAGACAGGAAGCGCATAAAGAGCTTGCACAGGCAAGAGAGAGCAGACAGAAGGGTTTGAAAAGGAGAAAGGAGTCTAGCAAGAATTCGTTTGGTTCCTTGTTTGTCTGCTTACCTACTTTTCAAAGTTAAAGCCATTTAACCCTTATCCATGGTTCAACCTGTATCAGGATCCAAAATTAATGTTCTCCTTTTTCGTCGTTGAAGTGTGGTTGGTTTACAATGTAGTGTTAGTTTCTGGTGTACAGCATAGTGGTCCAGTTATATATACTTTTTCATATTCTTTTTCAATATAGGTTATTACAAGATATTGAATGTAGTTTCCTGTGCTGTACAGCAGGACCTTGTTGTTTATCTGTTTTATATACAGTAGTTTGTATCTGCTCATCCCAAGCTCCTGATTTATCCCTCCCGCTTTGGTAACCGTGAGTTTGTTTTCTACATCTCTGTCCATTCATCTATCAGCAAACATTAATTTGTTTCTGTATATTGCCTATTGTGAATATCCTCCTTTGAAATTCTAAGATTAGACTGACACTTTTTTTTCTTCGTCTGAATTCGTCTTGGAGATCCCCATCATTTTCAAATTATCAATAATGCTGTATTTGGATAATATTACATATATTTTTTTTTCCATACACAGTGGGAATGAGGGCTTTCTTGAGTTCTTTTTTTTTTTTTAATCATTATTCCACTTTGAGTTAATCGCCAAGTTCTGATGGTTTTTTTCCTATGTATCATTTCCCATAGCTCTTCTTCCCACTGCTATTGTTTGCTTCTTAATCTGCGTTATTATATTGTCATGCGTTAAGACGTCTGTTTTATCTTTCATGCTCTCTGTGATGCTAGTTTTGATCATGTTAGAACCATGATGGATTTCTATAGTTATTGAAATTCCTCCTCATCTAAACAGATTTCCTTATAACGCAATATAAATTATTTTATTGCTGTTCAGTAAGCAGTTATTTATTATGCACAGAATGTCCTGCTGGATATAATGGTAACTCATAAATAATAATTACAACCTTGAGTTTGGATATAAAAGCTAAAACTTGCTCCCTCAGCATGTAAATACAGATGTCTGATGACTCACTTTGCCACTTATTATTGGTGTTCACTATTACAACAATAACCCTTCTGATGGTGCCATATTGGTTATGATCCAACATTTCATGGGAACAATTTTAAAAGACTGTTTCCAGGAATAGCATGAGGAAGAAGCCATGAATTTCTGGAGTTCTCTGGCTAGACAGCCTTTGTCCAGTTTTCTAGCTAATTTCTCCTTTATAAATAATACTAATTTCAAGTAGAAAGAAAGGCTTTTTTTTTTTGCCATGGAGAACAATTATTATGCCTTGCCAAAAAAAATTTTATATATACGTATATTTACATATTCATTCCCTCTTCAATCCCTTATATTAACTATTAAAAACAAAAAAAGTGTTATGTTTAATGTTCTTGTATATAACAGCACCACGAAAATGGACAATTTCTTTTTTTAATACCTTATTTAATATGAATAAATCTTGATTTTAGAAGATTGGTAAAAAAAACACCCACATTACATCCAGTAACTCCAACTAGCCTATGTAACTTTCAATAGATTCCATAAATCATGAGCTCAAATGTAAAATAGATTTATCCCAGCTGCATAAAATTACTACGCTTTAGTTACAAAATAATACACCAGAAATTTGTTTTCACTCATAGAGAAAGAAGTGTACCAGCAAAATTGGCATTTTGCAAAAAATGCTTTTTAATGTGGAATCCATAAAAATCTGCATCTCTATTGTGAATTTCCTAAACAACAATCATACTTGTCAGTAAGAATTTAAGAGAAATAGTAAACCCTGGATTCTGCATTGTTTTATCAAAAGAGCTACTTTACAAGAATAATTAACATGTACTGTTCCACCAGGCAGCGTTCTAAGTCAGGACAGCAAACCGCTTCTCTGAAGGTCTAAATAGTAAATATATTTGGCTTTGCGGATTATACGTTCTCAGTTGCAGCTACTCAGCTGTACCTGTCCGTGCAGTAGAAAATTCGCCGTATTTAATGTGTAAACGAATGGACGTGGCCGTATTCCAATAAATGGTACTTACCAAATAGACTGGATCTGGCCCACAGGCTGTATTTACTGTTCCTTGTTCGAAGGGTTTTACTTCTGCAATTTTGTTTGATTTATTGCCTTCACACCTGCCTGAGGTGAGAACTATTTAGTTACTCAAAAATTATATGTTTGTAGTTAAAACAAGTTACAAATGCTTCTGGTGAACTGTTTGAGAAACACAGAATAGAGTAAATGAAGTGAAATGTCATCAGGCAGGTGCTGTTTATTACCCTTAGTTTACACGTGAAGAAACCAAGGCTCCGAGAGATGAGGTGATTTCCCCAAGTTGTATGGCTTGTTAAAGGTCGAGGGCCAGGACTTGCATTCTGACCTTAGGAAGAGGTGACAGCTGATAACACAATATCTGGTAAAGGCGCAGGAATCTGAGACGGTGACTTCACCCAGAGACAAAGTGAGAAATGAGGTGCGACTTGGGGAGAGATTCAGCGGGATCCGAAAAACTTGGTTAAGATGCTGCAGATCTAATAGAACAAGAACAAAGCTGGAGATTCCGAGAGCCGACTGACAATACTGTCGTAACGATTATTCAGCTCAATTCTTGATAAACCAGAACCACCAGGAAATTGTTTCCCAAAGAATCCTCTTTCTTATTTTGGTGCATAACTGAATATTCTACAGAGTTTAAAAAAAAAAAAAAAAGTCACTGCCCACCCCCACCTCTCAACTAATTGGGTCATATTGGTAACCAGGCACGTTGACAGCGTGCCCACAAATAGAATGAGATGGAAACGTTAAAGCATTACCTGCCCTAAGACCACCCTGGGCGAGCCTTTTAATCCCCTCAGACCTCATAAATAAGGTGAAGGGTTTCCTTGGGCAAGATCATCCTTGGTATCCCTTCAGTTTAAATTTTTTCTGACTATAAATTTTAAAGACACTGAACTTGGATTTACGCCGCATTTAAAAGAATGATGGAGATGTTTCAGATAAGAGCCTTCTCTATGTTGCCTGAATAATACTGTCCCTGAATACTTCACGGTGTTTTGTTATGAGGCCTTAAGAAACAATACGAAGTAAAAACAATAGTATTTTTCAGTCATTTTTTTTTTCTTCAGTAAGATACTACGTATCTTCCCCTTTCTCCTTTATCTCATTCTAGGACTCCAGTTACACATATGTAACGTATTTTGACTAAGTCCTACGGCTCTTAAGTGCATTTATGTTTTTTCCTCTGTGCTTCAGGTTATATATTTTATGTTGACTGGCTCCAGTTCATAAATTTTGTCCTCTTCTTTGACCAATCCATTGTTAACCCATCAATCAAATTCTTAATCTCAAATGTCCTATTTTTTTGTTCTCAAATGTTCTGATTCTATTTATAGATTCAGATTTATTGTTGAAATTCTCTGGGTTTTTTCCTCTGTCTTGTCTCTATTCTCTTGAGTATATTGATCATAGGTATTTTTAATTATTTGCTAACCTGAAAATCTTAATCAACTGGTGGTCTGTTCAATCCTTTTTAATTTTTTTTGCCTTTGATGCTGTCCTATTGCACAAGCCTAATGATTTCTAACTGTATGTTTTTCCTTTGCTATAAAAAAGAGGCATGAGATGATGTAACTTTTCTCTAGTCCTCTGTAAATGAACAGGTTGTGAAGCTAATCACCTCAATCCCATCAGAGACTGTGTTCAGCTGAGGCTGGTTACAGTACTCAGGGTTCCATCGCCCATTGGTTCACCCTTGTTTCTTAAGACAGGGCCTTCTGACATGTTTCTTCTACCCTCTGATTCCTTTAGAAATAACAATTTTTATAATTTATCCAGTTCTTAACTGCATTCAGTAGAAGGGTTGACCTACTTCAAAGCAGAAGTCAAGTTTGTTATTGTTGTTTAGTTTGATAAAAGTTATCTACAAAACCTAAAAGCATACATTATGTTCAGTGCTCAGTTTTCAGAAACTTCCTCCTGAGATCCAAAACTAGTCAAGAATGTCCTTTATCACCACATCTATTCTGTATTATATTGGAGGACTTTGAAAGTACAGTAAGGCAGTGCATACAGACATACATCATGGTACATATGTTAAAATAGATAAGAACTGAAAAGGAAAAAAAAAAGTCCTTATTTGTAGAGGATATAATGCTGCATATAGAAAATTCAAACTAACCTGTAGATAAATTACTTGCATTAACATGTGAACTTGGAAACTTGTCTGAATCGAAATTTAACATAAACCAAGTGTATTTCTGTATAATACCAACAATTAGAAAATGAGATGTCAGAAAAAGAGACATCATTTGTAATAGGCTGGAAATCATCATCACAGAACTTGGAAAGAAAAGAAGAATTGACAATGCACAACAGTGCGAAACTTGAGGAACAGTTAAACTTTTCATATACTTTTGGTGGGACTGTAAATTGGAACAGCTTCTTGGGGAAGTTATTTAATGGTATCTAATTAATTTGAACATGTTCATGCTCTAGAGACCCAGTAATTCCATATTTAGATGTATATCACATATATATGAACAAAAAAAAGATGTCTAAATACATTTGAAATATATTTGTAGCCACATTATTTACAATAGCCCCAAATTAGGGGCTATTATAAACAACACAATGTTCGTCTATTATAAAATGGATGCAGTGCAGTCATAACAGACCGCTCTGCAAAGATGAGAATTAGGAACCAGTTCTCATTCAAAGATAGGAATTATAAGCTCTACCCAGCAACACGGACTGATCGCAGGACAAAATGCTGAGCAGAAGAAGCCAGACACAGAAGTGTATATACTGTATGATTCTATTTACATAGAGTTCAAAAACAGAACAAGCCGGTATCTAATGACAGAAGTCAAAACAATGGTTACTAGTCATAGAAAGACTTAACAGTTATCAAATGAGGGAAGGAGAGGGGAGGGATAAATCGGGAGTTTGGGATTAACAGATACACACTACTATATATAACATAGATACACCACCGCTACTGCATAGCACAGGGAACTATATTCAACATCTTGTAACAACCTATAATGGAAAAGAATCTGAAAAAGAATATATATAGACACATATACACGTATCTGAATCGCTCTGCTGTACACCTGAAACTAACACAACATTGTAAATCAACTACACTTCAATTAAAAAAATAATAATAATGGTTATTTTCCTTGGATGAAGGAGCGGGCCCAAGGCAGTACTTTGGGGTATTGATAATGATAATGATACTTTGATTTTGAACAGTTTGCTTACTTTGTAAAGCCCGACAAGCTGTGGTTCAAAATCTGTGCATTTGATTTATGTGTATTATAATACAATAACAAGGATTTGCTGTGAAATGAGCCAGAGTGAGCTCTGTCCATACATCACAGGCACAATGTGTAAGAAAGTGGAATTCAGAGGTTCAGCCCTCATTTTGACGTTGACAGAAGTGACTCACCTGACTAAAATCAACTCAAGAATAGATACATGTAAAAGAAATCACACGAATGATTATACAAATGTTACCCGACAGCAAGCAACTACATGATAACTTTCCTTCTTTGTGCTCTTTTCCCATAAGTGGAGCCTGAAGATGTCAAATAAAAGCCTATTAATTTGTGGATACATGAAATTAATAGTCATTTAATAAATGGAAAGAATTTAAGTGGATTGGGTACAATCTTAGAAAGGACTGAGTCATCTCTTAAACATGTGAGTGAGCATGTTTGTGTGCATGTGTGTGCGTGAGAGAGAGCCTCAAAGACCTACATCACTCAACAGATTTTTTTCAGTGATACCTTTTTAGCAAAGATGAGTACAAGTATGTGAAAATGCGATTTTGATTATCTGTAATACAAATCACTTTTTTGAGCACAGGACTAAATATTCTTAAATTACTGCAGAAAAAAAAATGACAGTACCTGACATTAGCAGGGCTCTTTATGTTCATTTTTTCCCCATAAAATCAAGCAGCAGTGCAATTTCATCATCACTATATTAGCAATAATGATGTTAATAATGAACGTTCACAGGTTCCAAAATGCCAGCTAGTGATTTTGGTTTACTTTTATAATAAAAATGTGTTTTTTTCCCTCAGTCAGGACAAACATCCAATTTGATTTTTACTATACTTCTCAACATCTGACTTAGAAAATAATTGATTTTAAAGTGATGAATATAATGTTCTAGGAGCTGAAGCTTTTCTGGAACTGCCAGTTTCAAAATTCCATCTTAATTAAATAACAATGAAGTCTCACTCTCCCTTCTCTTTTCTGCCTAATTAAAAGCGAAGTAATGGATTTTAAATGAGCCCAATTAGTTGCAAAGCTTCTACTGTTCTTACAAAAAGTCTTTATCCCAATTTAGCTAACAAATACGTGTTTTATAGTTTTCCATTTCTCTGTAGGTAAAAAGTACATTTCACATCTTTTGGAATGGTGTACACCCTCCTAGGTTTTCAAATAATATTTATGGGCTCCATGGAGACCCAGTGAGACACAAAAGGCAAATAAATATCTCTTGTAAGGTGGAGTATTTCTTGCTCTGCATAATATACCCAACAGCTTGTTACAGATGTGCTGTGTAAACTCTGCTCTGTTAGGAACTCATGGTAATTCAACAAAAGGCATGAAAAGTAGGAGTTTATACTTTTCTTGTTAGAATAACATGAGGTAACATTTATATAACCCTTATTTTGTGCCTGGTACTGTTCCAAACATTCTATACTATTAACATATTTATTTTTCACAATAATCAAACAAGGAGGGTACTTTTTATAGGTGAAAAATGGAATTTTAAATACATAATTTGTTCAAAATGATAGCGCAAGTAAGTGGCAAAGTTTGGAACTTGAAACTATGACTGACTCCAAATATCGTCAGTTATATGAGACCATACAAATGTAATATGCCCCCAAATATAGAAAGTAATATAAGAACACATGAGGGGGCAGGTATATAGCTCGATGGTAGAACAGGTGCTTAGCATGCATGATGTCCTGGGTTCAATCCCCAGTACCTCCATTTAAATAAATTTTTAAAAGAAACCTAATTATCTCCCCCTCCCCCCTCCAAAAAGAAGAACATATGAAAAATCAATATCTAAACTGTTTTTATAAGTTCTAATGGTATGGAAAGGAAAAAATAATGTCAAATAATTCTGTTTAGCAATTTCAAGTTTTGGAGTGTTCATTCATATGTTTAGTAAAAGCAGAGGGCAGTATTTATTAAATATAAATATTTATAAATATGCTTTACGTAAGCCTCATGGTAATCACAAAGCAACAACCTATAGTAGATACACAAAAGATAAAGAGAAAAAAATAAAAGCATACTATTATAGAAAGTCATCACATCACAAAGGAAAAATAAGAGAGAAAGAAGCAACAAAACAACCAGAAAACAATAAACAAAATGGCAAGAGTAAATCTATTCCTAACAATAATTACTTTAAATGTAAATGAACTAAATTCTCCAATCAAAAGGCCCTGGGTGTCTGAATGGGAAAACAAAACAAAAAAACAAACTAAAAAACAAGACCCAACTATATGCTGCTGAAAAGAGACTCACTTCAGCTTTGACACATACAGATTAAAAGTACCAGGAAAGAAAAAGATATTTCATGCAAGTGGAAATCAAAAGGAAACCAGAGCAGCTATACCTGTATCAGACAAAACAGACTAAGCCAAAGACTACACATATTTTACAACCAGATATATAATTATCCTTCTGTTAGTTATGTTTCTTCTACTGAAAGTTTCTCTCTCCACTCTCCCACCCCTAAGTTTTAAATTTGGTACTCCCCTCAGTGTATTAGAATTCTGCAGTTGTTACATGGTTTTGGATTGTGCACTAACCCTTCCAGTTAGCTGAGGCTCCCTGCCTCTGTTTTATATATCTCCTTTAAAAAAAAAAAAAAAAAAAAAAAAAACATAAAGTGGCTGAAGAAACTGAAGTTCATCTTAGTTTTTGGTTATTGTAAAGGACATGCAGACAGTGCTGCTGGGTGAGGATCCACAGAGAATAATCTCTCGTTCTTAGGAACTTTCTATTTCTCCCAGGTTCACCAGCAACCCAGAGACTTAGTAAATTAGCAGAAATCTGACTATTGCCACCTGCCTCTCAGAGCTGAGTAGGGCAGTGGGGAAGGGAACAGTGTAGCCAGTGACCACGGTGGATTCTTCAGTTGTACCCTTTCATTTTGTGCTGGACTTTCAGTTGCATTTACTTCCCCTCGTCATCTTTTGCCCTCCTAGGTTCATCCTGTTCTGTGTCTTTCCTGTCCAAATGTCTTTATCCTAGAGGCTTTTAGTGTTGCCGATATTTCTCATAAATCTCTCCTTCCTTATTTTAACATGTGTAGCACCTACCCTGTCTGCCATTTGAAAGCAAAACACCCCTTTTTATATTCAGCGTGTTGTGCAAATTGAACCCTGTGTAATGAATCATGTTATCTTCCTCAGCTACCTTCCTTTACATCTCAGAGCATCTGATTTGGCATTCTCCTCTCCTTTCCATCTTGTACTCATAGAGATGGACTTGTGTTTTCCTCTAATAGTGATAACTTACCACATATATGTGGTAATTGTCTCATGACGAAGTCTGGAAACAGAGGCTTTTAGAGACCAGAATCATGCTAAGGCATAACTTTGCATCACATTGCGTAAATGTAGTTCTTTGTATTCTCATTTGTATACGTGTGAATCTTAATAGATTATATGGTTTTTAAGGATAGAAACAAGGTCTGATAAGTCTTTTTTATTTTTTTCTGATTTTTCTATGCCTAACATGCTCTGGACCTGGGGATCCCTCAGGAAACCTTACCTGCTTTATTGATAGCCATCTTTGTTACATGACCCAATATTATCACAGTGCCTTAAAAACAAAACCCACCCAACCC
The DNA here is from genome assembly GCF_009834535.1 of Camelus ferus. NCBI lineage: Eukaryota > Metazoa > Chordata > Mammalia > Artiodactyla > Camelidae > Camelus > Camelus ferus. Next base: position 28,448,587 of record NC_045711.1, read on the forward strand.
TTTCTTAAGTTTCAGCAAAGAAAAAATTACATAAAATACATGTGAAATGATTAGAGTAGGTTCTTGTTTTTATGTTAATGCCAGTGGATGTATTTTATTTTAAAGTATGTTATCAGAACCTAATTTTATTCTAAGAAAGTTTGGACACTGTCTGTCCCGCTTACCTTGTGTTTAATCTCATGCCAAAAAGCAAATAAAATGTTGTGGAAATTATCTTTCTTTTACTATGACCAGCAAATTGAAATCAAAGATAATTGAAAAATAAATATTTGACTATAAATATATATTTCAGTATTAAGAATTTAGAATATAAGTTTATTAGCTATACCCAATATTTTAACCATCTTTTTTTTTTTTTTTTTGGCCTGCTTTTGATCCATTTAACTGTAGGGGGAATGATTTGGAGGCCTTGAGACTTTTTTTCTTAAAAATCACCGACTTGTGTAATCTTGAAAAACAAAATGTTTTTAATGGAGATACTGGGGATCAAACCCAGGACCTTGTGCATGCTAAGCATGTGCTCTACCACTGAGCTATTTCTCTCCTCCTCCCTGCCTTGAAAATTTGACAATGGGCAGAAGGATGTACAGTGGAGATAATTTTAAATGTAGAATTTTTGGAAGACTGGATTTTCTTGATGATCAACCCATACTCAAATCTAAACAGTTTATTTGGCTTTCTCATGGCCTTTGTCTTTTGAAAAAAAGAAATATAGTAATCTCTTATCGATGATACATGCATTTCACATTTATTTATTGGGTAAAATGTATGTAAAATAGTATGCTTGAGCTTGGTTGTTCTAAGGAACAAATTTAGCCTTATAAGCTGTATGGAAAGAAATTTGCTCATTGAACTAAATTTGGCACAGAGCTGTATTTGAAGGTAAAGATCAGAAAGCAACACCACTCAGTGAGAAGCCTCGCTCTTATCACAAAATTTGCATGTCTTGGACCAATCCATCACCCTAAATAAAACGTAGAGACAATAATGAAGAAGTCTTGATAGCTCTTCCAAATTCAAGTTTCTATTACCTGATTGAAATGGAGTGAACATTACTCTTTCTCCAAATGATAAAACAAGAAAAATTATTATTATTATTATTATTATTATTATTATTATTATCTGGATTTTTCAAGCAGCAGCTGGATGAACAAGAGGAATTAGAAAATAAGGTGTTGTTTTCAATTTTTTAAAATTTAAATTTACCCTGACATTAGATAATTTATTCCTGTATTTCTATTTATTTTAAACAGTATTCAGCTTCAGAAAGTATATGAGGGGTGCCTTGCATTGAACATTTTATTAAAAGCAAAAGATTGTCAAAAAAAGAGATGATTTAATTGTATCAGCTATGCAATATTACAGTATAAAACAAATCCATAAATAATAAGAGGAAATAGAGCAAAAGAGGTAAGAATGAGTAAATTCAGTAAAATTCTAGGTATCCTGGTACAGAATGCATTTATTAATTGCTATTTATTTAAACAAATGCTCTATGAAAGTTCTTTAACAATCTTGTGCTATAGTGTGTTTATTTTGCTGTGTAACAAATTACCCCCAATTTTAGTGGCTTGAAATAACAATTATTTGTTATTTCCCAGGTTCTGTTGGTCATGAAATTGGGTTTGGCTTAGTTGGGTCTTCCTAGCTCAGTCTCTCAGAAAGTTGCAACCAAGTTGCACCCAGGGCCACAGTCACCGCAAAGCTTGATTAGAGAAGGATCCAACCCAAGCTCACTCATGTGGGCCTCTTCACAGAGCTGCGTCACGTTTCAGCAGGCTACCCCAGAGACAGTGGTCAAAGACAGAGCAGGAGAGACCAAATACCAACATGGCAGCCATAGTCCTCTTATAGCTAATTACCTAGTCTTAGAAGTGACACCCCATCAGTCTTGTAGTGTTCTGTACGTATCCTACTAGTTACACAGGGGCTTCTAGGTCTTGGGGTGGGGAGGTGATTACAGAAGAACACTGACACCACGAGGCCCGAATTATTGGATGAGAACAAACAAATGAAGTCTAGACAGAGCACAGTGAAATGTCAGAATGTCAAGTATAAATGAAAATTTAAAAATTACCGTATAAACAGGAAAAACAAGATTTAGAACCAGAAATTACATTAGGAACATTGGATGAAAGAATGTTTCTGTTGCAATTAGGGCAAGATCTACTCACAATAATCATCAATACATACACACACACACACACACACACCACACACACACTACACACAAAATCTGGATGAGCTAATAATTTGTATGTGAGAAACGAAGTATTTACACATTAAAAGTGAGCATTTATTAACCATTTATATGGTTCAGAATGGTATTTTACAATCATTTTCATGTAAACTTAGAAATAAGAGATAAAAAGAAGGTCTCATACTTTAGAACTATATTACAGTTCAAAATTTAAAACTTTATATTCGAGAGCAATATTTATCATATTGTTTGAGAAACTCTAGCTTTTAATCTTTTTGCTATCTCAACACCTTATGTTGATAAAAGGAATGTTACATAATATTACAAAATCATCTGAAATGAAATAGTTGGTACGTGAAAGCTGGGAAATTCTTCAGTCCCCAAAGTGTATGTCATTTCCTGTATAAAGAGAAAGCTTGGTTATTAAATTCTTCTAAAACCTGTTATCTGATTAATATTTTTTTAGGGTGGAAAAAAAAGTGTTCTGTAAGCACTTGCTAAATCCCTTCTATGTGTTTAGCATTATTATTTCAAGACACACACTTTTATGATTCCTGATGTTAGTGAACATTCAGGATGAGACTTGGCTCTGGGGGTTAACACCTGTTTATCTGCCCATCTGTGGTTCCTTGTTCGTCACCATAGTGTAGGCAACAAACGCATTCCTCAGATCAGTGTTTGCTTGGAGCGTCATCATGGCAATGCTAAATTCTCACCATAAGCAATTTAAACAGATTGAAAGAGAAAGAGAGAGGCTGAGCTGGTTGAGGGGAGGGAGGGAAGCGAGGGAAGAAAGCAGGGGAGAAAGGGGAACATAGGACAGGTCAGTTTGGTATTGGATTTTGGGTATTGACTCTTCTCTTTGCTTGAATTTTGATAATGTTCTTTCATCCAAATCCCAAATGACATTCATGGCCAACTTCATGTTCTCTGGTCAAACTTTAAATTGAATAAATGCTTATAAAAAATAAGTGAAGGGCTTTGATTTGAAAAACTCCCTCTGTATAACTAATACCTGGTTATGACATCCAGGTATTAAACTGTGCAAGTGCTTCTAATGGCACCCACAGTTAAACTTGTATACGTCAGAATCTTTGCCCTAGATCTTCCAATTTTAACCATTATTAAGGAAAGACAATAGGAGGAAGAGGAATTTTGTAGATACATTAAAGTATCTACATCTACATACTAACTACATCCCTGGATTCGAGTTCTGTATACTGACTCTGTAACTTTGTCTCAAACTTTTTCCTCTGTCCTCTACCCAAGCAGACATGGACAGGCACACGCACACATTGGGCTGTTGCTGTTCAGATGGTAGCCTTGGATGGAAAGTAAAGGAGAATTTTAACATTTGAGGAAGTTTCTGCAAATTGTCAGGTGGGCCCTTTAAGTAGAGCTCCTGTTGGCTGTGTCCACTGGCTGGCATGCGTCCTTATGGGCTGCCATCTTGGATTCAAGATGATGGCCCATGGGGCCACTATGACATATTTGTCCATGAATTTGGGCTTATGAATTCTTTGGGGGCATGTTATATATGGTCAGGGAACAGAAGCACAGTCAGCGTGCTTTTAACTGTTGTGGATTTATGGGTTGGTTCATTATTGGTTTCTTCCATTTTTACAATAAGCAGTCAGGCTCTCCCGGAATTCAGAGTTAAATAGGGAACAACACATTATCTGGAAAATCTTACAGCTTCATAGGAGAGAAAACGTATCAATAAATACTTAGTGTATAACCACTCTGACTCTCGTGAAAAAGGTAGGTACTGGAATTACTGAATATAGATGACTTTCATGCTAAAATGAAAGTACGTACAAGCTAATGGGAGTGATGGAGGCAGGAGTGAGGAGTGGATTCTCTGAGGGGGAAGAGAGAAGCTCAGAATAAAAAATAAAAATCTGAATTATTCTGTGGAGGACGTTGCGTTTGCCTGGTTGTTCTACAGGAAAAGATTTCACAAAAGAGGGCATAGTTTGTGCAAAGGTTGAAGGTTCATGATGTGTTGGAAGAACTTCCAATAGGCTAGTACATCTTTTATCTAGAGGGCATACATAATTGAGAGTGGCCAGACATGAGGTTCAAGAGACAGTCAGGAACCAAACGATGAAGAGACTTGTTCGTTATCCTAACTTGTGCTTAGCTTTATCTGAAAGAATCAAACAACAACGGAAGAATTCAGTGCAGAGCAGTGATGCTCTCAGCTTTGAATTTAGAGCAATCACTCTGAGAGAAGTGTGGTCTAACATCATCCCAGAAATATCCCCTTTCTCCTTACCATTCAGTGGGTTATGTTGGCTGTAAAGCCATTTTTGGACAGGCTTATATTAGGATTCTCACGTTACTCGTGAGAAAACAGAGACTTACTAAGGTCACAAATGTCAGTAGCGCGTACACAGGAGAATCAGGTTTCTCTGATCCCAAAGTCTATACTCTTTTATTACTAGACCATAGTGCTCCCTGTAATGCGACCTTCTCATCCTTGGAATTCTCATGCAACCTTGAACTCTTTTATAGTGTTTATTTGATTCTACCTTGAGCTATTTGAAACTCATCTTATTCCTCCTTCTAAGCTGCACATTTTTGGGGAAGGGGCTATGCATTACTCATCTTTTAAAATTATTTCCGTCTTCAGCGAATTACCTTATAGTCATAGGTACTTGACATAAACCTATTAAATAAGCACATAAATACATTTCTAAAAATAAATATAAATGCCATCATCCATCAGCTGATTAACTCAACCCTCTGTTACTTACATTAGTATAAATCTTATTATGTAGAAAGAGATAAGGTTTTAAAACCTCACATTGGACAAAGCATTACGAACAAAGGCGTCCCTGTTTTGACGCCACTGACTTGTCATGTGGTCTGGGTACTTCCGTGGTCAGAGTATCAGGATGTTAAAGAATAAATCCTCTATTTAAATGCATTTAATTCATTATCAGTTGCTTAATTCTAGATAACAGAGCAATTTCCTTTGCTCCCATTTATCACTGAGGTAATTATTGTCAGGTGTCTTGAAGAGATAATGTGAATTAGCATCACAGCTGATGATTCAAGTTCCAAAAAGACACCACCTAGGAGTAACTTCACAGTACATGTGGTGCAAAAAAAAAAAAAAAAAAAAAGCAACATTTATAAAAAATGTCTTTAAAAAGTCTAACAACAAAAAAATGTTACTCTTGAATCTTATTTTTAAATATCATGTATTTTTGATGACAAGGACCCACAAGAGATGCATTTATTCCTTTAGCACCTACTTAAATCAGGGGCCTGTTCTGTGCTAGATTCTGGGCTAAGTGAGCAGAAATACACCCATCCGTTCTCTTACTGGAGCTTGTCAAATGGAGGAAATAAACAGTCTAGTGGGTGGGAAGGAGTTTGGATAAATGGTAAGGGAATTAAAAACTTAAATACAATAAGCACAGATCAACAGGCATCATGCACTGGTCTCAGCGCCGCTTAGAGCTGAGACTGTAAGCCTCTCTGAGCCCCGCTGTTTTGGCTTGCAGGGCGCTTAGGAATAAAAAGGGGTGAGTGTGAAAGTGTGAACCAAAAGATCTGCCGTTTTGGAACGCTGCGTGAGCGTTACTACTATTCTTGCAAGGGTGTAGTTCAGCACAGGCCATCGTGGGTAGGAATAGCTGAAGCACACAGTCATTCCAGATCAGCTTGGCTTCGCAGAGATGTCTTTTTTGGCTTCATTCAGTGTTTGGAATTGGGAATGGTTCCTTTTAGACAGAGAAAGCCTCAGGGTTCCTAGACAATTTGAGGTGAACAGATACCACAAGAAAGGAGAAAGAGAGAGAAGCATTTGCATACATATGTATATGAACACAATCGTTTAATCTTTACAATAGGGGAGCTGGGGGTGGGGGAGCAAGCTGAAATTTTCTGCCAAATGGCAAGTTTGATTGAGGGATAAAAATATATGACCGTATTTGCATTTTAAGCTCACGAATTAGTTCCCATTGGTTCCCTAAAAAGTTCCAGGACGACTGTCACTCTGTTCAACTCAAATCTACACAAACTCCACTACAAAATTCAGAACCTGTGCCACCATCATTTCTTCCCTATACATCCACAACTTTTATTTTAACTTTAAATTTCCCTTTAAGGAATTATATTTGCTAGCTTTTTTTTTTTTTTTTTTTTTTTTTTTTTTTTTTTTTTTTGCAAGAAAGACATGGCTAACAACTCCAGTCTCCGTGACAAGTCTCTCCTGATATTTTAAACTTTAGTGACACGGAATTTCTTGCGTTTCCTTGAGAGCACCTGACATACCTGGGTGCGATGCCTTGCGTTGTCCTCTAAGCCAGGAGCGCTGGGGGGACGGGGGCAGCCTCCCCACGCTGTGAGGCTGGACAGCTCCCAGCACACTCTAGGGAGCAGTCAGTACAGACCTGTGCAGGATTTCCTGAAAGCACTGCCCTCTCACACCAAGGCTGGGTTCAATGCCTTTTTTTTTTTTTTCCTAGTTGTCCCCAAGTGTGTATTTCCACCGCTACATGGGATTGTGTTTTATTCCTTTGCATCTTCCCCTGCTGAGAACAGTGTCTTCTCTACAGAAAATACTTGCTTCACGTTGGCTGAATGAACAAATAAACGAATGGCTCGTGGCCTTAGCTTTTCTGCATAAACTCTCACTGCCTTTATACGTGCCACATGACTGACTGATTATGCAACTGGTAGAAATATGCAATGCTAAATATTGCCTCTGCTACCTTTTTTGGGTAATATTTCAGATGTAATTATATTTGAATTGGAAGAAAATGAAGAACAAATGAGTTTACGTTTAAACAACTCTCTGTTCAATTGCCTATTAGTTATGTTTGGAATGAAACCACATAACTCATTTATTTGTTTGTTAAAAATATCCACTTTTTAATTTCCATCTATTTTTTCACTCTGGGTGATTCTACTTGACTGTGACACTCAGGATGCCATTTTTCAAACTCAGGAATTACAGGGGCAGTCATTACTCTGATAAATCCATTATCACATAATTGAGGTTGTCTGCACTTTGGTGATAATGGTAGTCATTAGCTTCTCTAAAAATGCCAGAAACAGTGTAAGAAAGCAAATGTACATGCATCATAATTTTGTATTTGTATCGTTTTATTTTCTCAGTTTTTACAAGCTAATAATAGGAAGAACCAAAATACCACCCGCGATAGCAATGTGCAAGAAATATGTACCTGATTCCAAGATTTAGCGAGGATCATCTTTAGAACTTCTTCTCTAATTACTTGGAAATGTTAGACAAATTTGCACAGCTCTCTGGCCAAAGTAACCATAGGAACTGGGTTTTTCTAGACACTCAGATTCAAATATACCTGTAACTACCATGGCAAATCTGAGTTTTATTAAGAAAAAAAAAAAAAAAAAAAACCTCTGTTTTATGAGAAAATAAAATCAAGGCAAACTGAAATCAGGTTTTGGAGACATTTAACTTTGAAAGAACAGTAAATCATAGTCACCTGCAATCCTTCAGTCAACAAGATTGTCTTTATAGGAGTGGCCGATCAATACTCTAGAACCCTGAAGGAATAAAGTTAACAAAGTGAGGTTACTGTGGGTTAGGGAAGGCTGTGTGGAAGGAGGAGGTCATAAAAGGAGAGCAAGAAATATTTCTGCACTCTCAGACTTTTTGAAGAGTTGTAATTACATTACTTTCAAGGCATAGCTAACTCAAACACTAGACAGCAATCTCAGAAAATTCCTTACGGGATTTGTTTCAATTAATACAAATATCTTATTTATGTCATCGTAAATATCATCATATTGTTGGTGTTTTAAAATTATTATTTCTCAAAATGTGAGCCATAGAACCTCCGGTTCAGAATTGCCTGGCCTGATTGGTTAACACAGAGAGTCACAGAATCTGTCCCAGATCTACTGGGAAAAATCTCTGGACTTGAGATTGGGAATGTGGTCTTTAAGAGGGTCATTCTGCACAATGAAGTTTAAGAAACTCTTAGAATGAATGAGGGGTGGGTATAGTTCAGTGGTAAATTGTGTGCTTAGCATGTGTGAGGTCCTGGGTTCAATCCCCAGTACCTCTATTTAAAAAAATAAATACATAAACCCATTTACCTCCCCTAACAAAAAAATAAAAATAAAAAGAATGAATGAAAAGAGCTTATTGCCTTAATTATCTTCTTAACTCCCACAAGCACTAAAAACACACATGCATGGATTACACGTATCACATGTCATCTACGTTATGTTATTATGATGTCATTCAAAGAATTCATTTCTTAAAATAACTCAATATCTGAATTTGAATTTGCCACTAAATAGCATAATTTGTGGTGACATAACTTGATACAGTGACAAAAGAATGTTGCTCCTGCCAAATAGATAGTGTTCAATTTTCCACATAAAGTGTGTACTTGTAAATAATTTTTTAAATGTTCTACTTTTCTTCTCTTGTAAATCAAACCTGAAATGTTAACTGTGTTAATATTTTTCCAAGGGACACAGTTGATATCAGTCTGAGTCATGAGATAGGCATGGTAATGCTTCAAACACTTAATAAAACTAAAATAATATCAGAATAGATGAATAAATTAGAAAATGCACACCCATGTTAAATGGGAAAATTAATATTTGTTTAATAAGATGAGTAGTTCTTGTCTTTCATACAAAAGTTATCTTGATAATGGCACACAGTAAATGGTATGAATTTGAGAATGCTTTAATCAAGTGTCTCTATTGTTCCATGGACTAGATACCCCCTTATCTTTAAAATATCAGTTAACTTAAAATTATAGTAACTGAAAAACCATTTCCCAGAAATGTTATATTTAATCAAATGAGCATCCATTTAATGGGGTGCACACATAGGTCCAAGTGAAGGCAATCCATTGAAAAGCCTGCTGTAAATTTCTTATCTTTTCATAGGCAATATAGTTTCCCCAGTTCCTGTTTGAAATCCATTAGACTGTGTATTTGAACATAGAGTGGGAATGACTGAAATGAAGCACTGGTTGAAGAAATTAATCCACCCGACCATATTCAGCCTATCAACAGGACGTAAGGGCCGTTTCTCAACAGCATTATACTGTCTTTGATTTATGGTGTTTACTGCAGAGTCTGAGTTGCTGCCCTGGAAACTATTTCCTCTATAAAGTATAACTAATAATGTATATCAATCTCTCTCTTTCACACCGTTCACTCTTGTACACTGTTTAAGTAGACAAAGTGCTTTTGGTAACAGTGAAACATCCCTGAAAAAAAAGTCTGTATGGGAATTAGCCAATTTCACTGGCTTTGTTGGTTTCTCAACTAGTTGACATTGCTTCTCATTAAAACAACACTATAAAGATGGACTTAGTGGTGATTAATGAGGTAGGAATCACAGGTGCTTTTTCTCAGTTTCCTTTCATACCATTTCAAGCCCTTTAAACATGTTTTCTACTTAAATGGATGAGATACCTACAGTGAAGTACGCATAGTTTTAACATTCTTCTCCCTCTGATTCATTAGCATGGAAGCATTCCCTAGTGGAAAGTTGTAGTTGAAGTGAAAAAGAAAGAATTCAATTATTGTCATGTTTTGATACAGCTCATGTTAGCGTCATGGGGGTAGGGGGTAGAGCTCCGTGGTAGAGCGTGTGCTTAGCATGCTCGAGGTCCTGGGTTCAATCCCCAGTACCTCCATAAAATAAAACAAAGCATAAAAACCACACACACAGGTAGAATTATCCCAACCCTAGAAGTAACTATATTATATTTAAAGATAATTCATTAGTCTTTACTACTGGAGTTTGTTCTCACACCCAGAACATGTCTCCAAATGATTGTAGGTCAATTATCTGAAGACATCTCAAAAGCATATTAATTAGATTATGTATTCTTGCATCTTTATTTTTGAAATGGAAAAAAATGAGACCCAGAAAGCTTAAATAGCTTGTCTTAGATAAGACCCAGCAGAGTAGGGTCTTAAATTGAGATCTCGCAAATGTTCCTGCTTATCCAATGGATCTCTCATCATTCAAACAAACTTTATAATTCCTTTTTTTGGCTTAGTCTTTAGAGCCATTTTAGAAGACAAACAAGAATCTATAGGCTGTTATGTTCTGCTCTTCTGTCCCAATGACACTACTTAACTTTATCCCCTACTAACTCATCAACCTTGGCTGTACTGTGACCTCCTCTGGGACAAGTATCACATTATATCCCCATGGTATTTAGGATAATACTTTTTCCATTGAACTGATTATATATTTATTGACAAAATATATGCACAATATGTCTTTTTGCACATAACCATAACTAAAAGCATAGACCCCAAAACATTCTTGCCTAAACTATGGTGAAGTCTTCTCTTGCCAAAACCTTGCAATTCAATGGCTAGAAATTCGACTTTAGGACATCACTGCTATCGTTACTTTTATTCACAGATCAATTTTGAGGCTCTAAAAACAGCCAATGCAAATGGGATGCTAATCCAACTGACTGAACAATTAAAAGTGTTAATGACAGGATTAGAGTAATTTTTTTTTCTATTTTTGTGATTTCATGCCTGAAATATTCGGTGCTTGGTTTATGTTTCTATAAATGGCACACACACACACACACACAAAAGAGTCTTTATAGCAGATCCTAAAATGACTGTGTGGATTTCAGAGAATGTTTTCCAATGGAAAGAAAGTGTAAATCTTTCATGTAGTTGAGTGCTAAAACAACTTACTGATTCCTGTCAACAGGTGGAGCCAAGACAAATGGTCCTAATCTGTGCCTTTGTAAATACGTTAACCGCAAGGAGACGATTTTTCCAGTGGATCAAGAAAATGAATATGAGTTTTTGTGTTCAATCATTCAGAGTCCCAGCCTACAAGCCAGAAAGTCTGAGGGGATCTTCTATGGTATATTTCAAAAGTCTAGGTTATATATTATGCCTGGAACTACTTATAGAGCACTATGATTGCCATTTTTAGAAAATAACTGTGGTTACTTGGGCCAGTGTCAAGGTAACACTTTCCAAAATACAACGACCAGGAAGATTTGCACGTCTCCAAGGTATTTGAAGTTGATGGAGTCTGTGGTTACTTAAAGATCACCTGCTCTTATTGGATTAAGGAGGAATTGGGTTATGATCTGGACACGCTGGTTGTGAATGTTCTGAACGCACTCATTTCCTTCACATGATCTGACATGCCATGATTTCTGACCTCTCCCCAACCCAGTCATTCTTCCCTGGGAAGTAGGTTGTCCTTTTGAAACTGTCACCTACTATTGCATATTGTTCTCTGGATGTTGATTAACGAGAATGGGATACAGTGTCATCACTGTCTATTATTTAATGTATAACATCTATAATTAATATAGAATATATCAAGCCTTGACTAAGAGGTCAGTAAATGTTAGTCATTATCATCATCATTATTATGTGTTCCCGCTGCTTTTGCTTAGCTGCTGTATTCACCTTCTAATCATAATGCTCATTGTCAAAGAAAACCTCTACTTGGAGCTTTTAGCTTTATTTTTGTTTGTTGGTTGGTTGGTTGGTGTGGGGGGAGGGTTATTTATCTTCCTGAACTACTCTTAATTCATTATTTCCTAAAATCTATATTTCAGCAGTTGATTCTTTGGACACTAAATACAGAATTTCTTACCTATCTTTCCTAACTTGGAAACATAGACCCATCCAAATGTTTAAAATTACTTTCTTGATTTTGTAAAGTACCACATAAGATTTACCGCAGAGGTTTATGACATCTGCCAAACAAGTAGGCATTTTGTGTGTGTGTGTGTGTTTTCTTCTGGATTCTTCCATAACACTAAGCATGAGTCTGAGTAAATTATACAGTGTGCTTAGGGGCTTTCATGAGCATGGAAGTATTGCATGGAACAGGAAGGGATAATGACAAAAATGAGCCAAGGGAGTGAAGAGAATTCCCTTCCATGAAGTCCTTCAGAAAAGTTACAGATTCTCAGAATCCTGGAGAAATTTTTTCTGAGCAGAGATTTATTGTATAAGAAACTGAGAGGGTCACATTTTGAAAACAGATTGTTTTCAAAATACAGGGGTAAATGTTCTTTTCTATTACAATCTGAGTGAAAGTGTTCAAGGCATTCTCCTCTCTGATTTCCCTGTGTGCCTTTAGAAGTTTCTTCTTCTTGTCTTTTTCATGAGTCTATTATTGAATCCATTCTCTGGGGTAAACTGGATTATTAAGAGTTTTTTTTTTCTTTCCTCTCAACCAGAGAGAATGGCTTGCATTGAGAACAATGCCAATCCTCACTAACAGAAAAACTAACAAAATACAGGTCAAGGAAATCATGACAACGGGTTTTGTGCTGTCCATCAGAAAATTACTTTCAGCTGATAGAAACAGGAAGCTGAAACAGTGGCTTAAATAAATTGAGGGTTTATTTTTTCTCTTCCATAAAATAAGTCTGTAAGTAGGCCACCTAGGGTTGGCCTGGCAGGTACACAATGCCACTACCAACACGGGCTTCTCCCTGCTTCTGCCGCACTATCTCTTGCCCTTTCAAACTGAAAAGCATAAAGAAATCCTCCGCTGAGTCAGCCCCCTTCCAGAGCTTCCTGGAAGCCCGCATTCAAGGGCCTTCTACTTATATTTCACTGACTGAAGCTTAATCTTACAGTCATTTCCATCCGCAAGTGAACCTGGGAAATGTAGTTTTAAAGGTACACCATTATCACTTCCAACAAAATGAGGAAGTGTTCATTAAGATGTCAGGAGAAAATGGGAGAGAAGATATGTCTCTTACATATTACCTTTCTTCAATATTTATGTTAATAACCCCCTTTAACTTAGTTAGAAACTGCTACAGAAACTGCTCTTTCCATGAGCATGAGAGCTGTTGGGGAAGCTACTTTTCAACCTGCTTAGCTCTACGTAGCCTGTTTTTATTTTTCTAAATTACACTGTAAAGCACTTTTCATTTCACAAATATTTAAATCATAAAAGAAATGACACTCACAAGCACTATAAGATTATTCCATAATATGTTGCTCACTTTTTCTAATCTCTTTCCTTCTGCTCCTGGTTATTCATTAAGTTGTGAACTCATTGTGAACTCATTCTTTTCAATTAATAAATATACATGGAAGTTGTAAAAAAAATTAATAAGCAGAACCCTTAATTAAAATAGGGTTGGGATACCAGAAAGGGGAACTCTCATGCCCAACAGGAAGAAGAAAAGTTCCTCCTCTTGCCTGGCACAACCTCAGCCCATGAAAGACTGTCACAATCAGCCAATGATAAGCCACTGTATTTCCAACTCTCAATTCTTCCCATGGGCTCTCTGTTTACTATAGTCCCCCCACGCAACTTCCTTTTCCCCTCTTTAAAAGCGTTCACCTCTTCTTGCTGTGTGAGGCACTTGCACATGGCTGGCCAAGGTTCCAGACCCTGAATTGTGGTTCTTCCTTGATCCTGAATGATAATTTTTTTTTTTAACTGGAGAGATAACTGGCAGTGTATCTAAGTTCAACAGAGTAAAATAGATTTTACTTTGAATATATACAATTTTTTAAATGGATTTTCTCAATGACACAGAAATTCTGCTTGCCTTTCATTAACCTATCTTGCCCGCATAACACAAAGGTCCCCATTTATATAATTTTAAGGTGCAATGTGCTCAACACTTCAGAATCACAAAGGCCATCTAGTCAAACCCCTCTCCCAAAGTACACGTCTCACTTAGAGAATCTCAGGCTCTTTTTCTAATATTTCCACACTTGATTTGCTTGCTACTTGAAGACATGGAGAATTCCATTTAGGATGCTTCATATTTGGAAATTCCTCCTATATTGTAAACAGTTGTTGCTCTGTTACTTTTAACCACTGACCTTGCTTCTATTCTTATACCGGGCATTTGACTGAACTAAATCCACATGTTTCTGTGATATGAGATCACGTAGAGAATTACCTTCTCTGAGTGAGGGCTAGAGCCTAAATCTCTACATTGTTTATGGATCCTCAAGTTTAAGGATTGTCTGTCCTGAGCAGAGTTTTAACTTGTCCTTTACTAAAACCTTAAAAAAAAAGCTAGAAGTCTTCATTCTTGTGGCGAAGCCTGTTGAAACATCATTATCTGTAATATCTCATCATTTGTAACATCTCAGCCCCAAAATACAGTAGAAAGTAAGAATTAAAAGCTACATGAGTATTTTCACTTAATAAAACATCTTTACTGCTACTCTCTCCATATTCCAGAGTTATCTACTTCATGACATTTATTATGTGTAAATTTTTCCCTTATCTGAACTTTTCCACTTAAGATGCTACTTAACAATAGAAAATATGTCTCAAGAAAATAGAGGAATCAAACTATTTGGCTTCCCTCTCCCACTACATCTCATTTGCATTAACAACTTAACACAAGTCATAAATTTGGAGGTAAGTGTGTCTCTGGATTACTTATGAATTTAGGGAAAAACCTTATTTTTTTCCACTGATGTTCAGTATTACTAAGCAAAAAATAGTCCCTCCAGAGTCTGTGGATTATGTTTTTCTGTGACAGTGCCTTAACACTTTCCCTGATGGAACCTACCCTCTTTGCAATGAACTGCAGTCACTTAAGCAGTCTTCTTAAAGACTAAAAACTAGAACAGATGGCCCAGGCAAGTATGAAGCTCAGCTGCCCTTCCCTTAACAACTGTACTGCTTTAAATAATTAGGAAAATTGTAGCAGCCAGGAAATGTTTATTGTTTTGGAAAGAGGGTGGGTCGGGATGGGATTTCGCTTTCCTAGGGGAAAATATTCATCCAACAGATTTAATGTGACATATCAGAACCACAGCCTCCATTTGCCAACTGTCAAGACATCCTATGGTGAAGGCAACTGGGAATGGTAGCAAGAAAATAAGCTGACTTCCAGCCAAACAAATGCCAATGATAGTTTGTTTTAAGTGGCTAGTAAGGATAGCAGGAGGCCAACAGCATGGTGGATGGACAGAGGTTGCTTAAAGGGCACATAGCAAAGGCTATGGCCTGTGAAATTCCAAAGACGCATGATTGGCATGGTGACACACATGGAGGGGGTTGGCCACAATTTCTCAAAGATGACTTAAGCTCTGTGCCAACCAAACTGTTCCTTGACTTGTAGTTTGAAGTCTCTATGCATGTGGGAATTGAGGGCCATGGAGAATGACTGTTTCAAATGTAAACGTGGTATTAATCAAGAGAGTCACCATGCACTGGTGACAGGCTTCACTTTATCTGTGGGCAATCTGGACCACATTTGCAGAAGACAAGAAAAGAGTTTTCTCCAGTATGACCAGTTTTCTGGATCAGAGTAAAATGAAGTTACTGCTTACTTCAAATTGCACACTATATCTGGTTACCTCCAAGTAGACTCAAGTAATTGTGTTACATTAATAAATGCCCAGAGATTCTTACCTGGCTGTTCAAAGAGTTTTTCACTAAAGTGAATGTAAGATTATTTGGTTATGTAGGGGAAGGAAAGTAATTTTTTCTCTACCTTCTAGATTCTTGGCTGAGATATCTCTGTAATAAAAGATAGATTAACAGGAGAAAAGCTAAATGTTTAATAACATGTATACCCAGGAAAATTGAGTAATTGCCAGAGATGGTGCAAGCCATCATGTTAAATACCATCTCTAGCTAAAGACAAAAGAAGGTGTTGAACTGGAAAGAGCCAGAATATCAGGTGAAGCACAGTAAACAAAGGAAAGGTTGTTATGCGGATTTAAATTGTTGCTTTCTCCATTGATAAGAGTTTCTATAGATTTAGCCATCCTCTTCCTGGTACAGAGAGGGACACACCCTTACAAATGCAGATTTCTCTTTTAAATACCAATTACCCTTACAAGAGAGTAACTTCAACTTGGTTTTCAGAACTTCTGTGGTGTCTGCTGTTCTTTAAAAATAATAAGCCAAAGAGGCATTTTTAGGGGGTGACAAATTCTGCTGTTTTTCAGTTTGCATGCTGGAATTAGATGGTTTGAATGGACTCCTGTACTCACCTAGATGTGTACCATCAAATGATTTTATTTCAATGAGTAGTGAAGTCTATGTACTTGGGGGGAGGTATCTGATGTGTGGGCATGACAGGTATAGAATGCTTCATTTAGAAATATGAAATAGGAAACTCCTTTAAATTGCTTTTTGGGTGGATTATTGTATGGCCAATGCTAGCAAGTTTTTAAAAGGAAGGTTAGCATTAAAGTAGAAATCCAATTATGTGTACAGAAATGTACTTTGAGTACATATTATCAAGTAAATTCTAGTGGGTTGGCCTAAATAAGTTCTCCAAAACAGTGAACTTCAGTTTCTGAAATGTATGCATTTCTAAAATTTGAATATATAATACATTTTATAGATTAAGCCACTGTGCATTAGGAAAGTCCATCATTTAAAGGTACTGTATAATGAATTCAGGACAGCTGAAATCACAGGCATTGAACCTGCTTAAAATGAAGCAGACTTTCATGTGGGATATACTTCAAATTATATTTCTTTAAATCAACAATGAAATTCATGTCCATGTCTTACCTAACACAAGTTCCTGTGCCCAAGGCACAGTAAGGCCAAACAAACCAAACGTCGGAGTCTGGAGCAGAGAAAGGTTTATTGCAGGGCCAATCAAGGAGAAAGGGTGGCTCATGCCCCAAAATCCTGAACTCCCTGATGGTTTCGGGGGAGAAGTTTTATCGGCAAAATTTGGGGTGAGGGCTGCAGGGTGTGCGACTTTCTTCTGACTGGTTGGTGATGAGATAATAGGGTGGTGTTCTGGGAATCTTGTGCTCAGCCTGAAGTTATCATCCTCTACCTGGAGGGGGGCCTTAGTTCCTGCAGAAAAACTCAAAGGTATTTTGTTATGTATTTTGCTTAAAGAGGAACCGACACCTGGCTCCAAGGCTGCATTAGAGTTTATTGACTGATACCCCTTTGCTTCTGCATTCCCTCCCTTCTCTGACTACAACTGTTTGACTCTGCCCCCTGGAACTCAGGGAAGGTCAGGGAGGCTGAAGGAAGCTTATTTCCCACAAACAAGAAACAGGGGACATGGAAAGGTTTTATACTTGCTTCATTTCAATTCCATGGATAAAATCAGGAAATGAGAGAACTACCTTGATGACTTTACCTTGTTAAAGCTGAGATATATTAAAATTTTTACAAGTTTATTTGAGCAAAAATCTGTTTGAATTGGGCAGCATCTAATCCAGAGTTACTGAGGAGCTCTGAGCTGTGCAAAACGAAAGACTTGATAGACAGAAGGCAGAGGGAACAAGGAAGTTACACAAGGCAAAAAGTGGGGTGGTTATTGCAAAGTTACTTTCCTTTAGGGAATGGCAGGGGTCTATTAGTCAGATTACCTAACTAGTGCTCCTCAGGTGATTCCTGATTGACTAGTTACGGTGCCATTTCTGGGAGAGCCAAAATTGTAATTAGATTAAGTCTTGGTTTGGTGATACAGGGCTTAGCATAAATGACTCCATTTGGGGCTTACTGTCCTTTTTTTTTTAACAGCGGAAATATTGTTTCATTAGGTAAATTCAATATTAATTATTAATTTTGCCATTCAAAGTATAGGTTAACTTCCTAAAGATGGGTGATGTTTCACAAGAAATAAAAGCAAACAATTATGACAAGGCACCTAAGAGAGTTCTGCCTGCTGAAAGTAGTTTTGTCCAAAGGAAATAAAAAACTGTCCTCCTCAGTCCTCTTCAATATTGTGAGAATGATATGGACGTACAAGGAAAGGTCAGAGATGTCAGCAGTGGGGCTCTCCACTGTGCTAAACACGGCACAGAATAGACCAATGGTCCTTATCCTTGGCTACTCACTGCACCCATCAGGGGAGATTTAAATAGTATTGATGCCTGGCACCCATGCCCAGAGATTCTGACTTAATTGGTCTTAGGTGTGTCGAGGGTACGGCACTTTTGAAAGCTCTCTAGGTGATTATAATTTGCCATCACAGATGAGAATCACTGGCCTAGACTGATCCACTGATCCTTGAACTTCTCTGGTCATAAGCATCTCCAAAATGCTTGTTAAAAAGTGTCTCCAATCAGCTACCTAGGTGATTTGTATTCAGGTGGTCCTCAGGTCACATGCTGTGTGTGTGTGTGTCGGGAGGAACAAACAGCTTGTCTTGACTTAGCTGAAGCCCTGGGCTTGTCACCCAGTGACATCAACTTCAGCTATGTGAGAGTTCACTCAGAGGACATAATTCTTAATTCTGGCAGTTCCCAGCATTCATGGAAACAAAACCTTTCACAGAAGCTTCTCTACAATTGTGCTGCTACATGCAGTGCTAAGGGCAATTCCAGATTCCCATAAGTCAGACGCATCTCCAGCCAAGGGGAAAAAAAAAAAGTCTAAATAATGCAGTAGATTACACTTAGAAATACACTAAAACTCAGGGACTTCAGGAAGAATCTCTTTTTGTCAGGATTCTTTTTGTTTTAACATACAACATTTTATTTTAAACATTCATCGTGTCCACGGCCCAGTGATGCCACTCTCAGGTATTGATCCTAGAGAAATAAAAATATCTATTCCCCCAAAGACTCATACAAGAATGTTCTCAGCAGTTTTATTCATAATAAGCAAACACTGGAGATAGCCTAGATGTCTGTCAGCAGGGGAATGGGTAAATAAATTGTGGTTTATGGACACAACGGAAGATGGCTAAGCCAAAACATTAAAATAAAAATATATACAAGCAACTGATAGATAAAATAACACAAATGAAATTCAGTAACATTATGTTGATGGGGAGGAGGCGTATGAGACAAAAGACAACATACATGAATCCATTTATATAAAATTTTGGAATCGATGGAATTAATCTATGGTGACAGAGGTCAGAGCCATGGTATCTCAGGGTAGGAGAACTGACCAAAATATGGGAAGACAAAATGTCCTGGAGAAATGGGGACAGTCTATATCTTGATTGGGGTGGTGGTAACACACGTATGTAGAATTGTCATGGAAATGTTATTTAGAGAGCTACAAAAGGAACATATTGTCCTTAAAAGCATCCATCAACTTTCTAAAGACAGGTCTATTGATTTTCCACACACTTCATTTTAGCTAAAAGAAATGCCTGTAACACCAGGTTGAAAGTCAGATGTTTCCTTTGTCAATCCTTTTTTTTTCTAGGCAATAGGATAGCTGACTTGTTACATTAAAAAAAAAAAAAAAACTCTTCAAAGAGGTTTTTTTGCTCAAATAGGACGTCAGAATATTAGCCTTGACTATGAATTAGCTAGTCCAACGCTTTTACTTCAGAGATGGGGAAACAAGCCTACAGTGATTTGCTCAGAGGAGTCTTGGAAGTCACGGGTGTTACCTTCTGTATCTGGTTCTCATGACAATGTATCTACCACTCCTTCTAATGCAGAGATCTCATCTGGTTTACATTAACGCTTAGCAATATCTAGCTAACGCCTTACCAAATCATGACTGTTCATGAAATGTCTTCAATATGTCATCTTTTTAAAAAATCTCATCGGTTTTCTCCATTCTATTATTAGTGGCTAGTTCACAAATGTAAACTCACACTACAACTTAGATACAGAGAACAGCTATCTCTTTATTGTGTGAATCACTAACCTGGCCTTCTTCCTTTATCTCATTTCACTGTTAGCAGGAAAAAAAATAATAGAACTGATGTATGCATGACTTAAAGTATATCTTACAGTGGTTCCTAGTTTCTCTTAAAAAAAAAAAAAAAAAAGCTTGATTTCTCAGAAGACCTCATAATGACCAAAAGAGAGGAAACAATAAAAGAGCTAAAAATATCTACAGAGAATGTTATAAATTTTGTACACACACATATTGCCTGTCAGAAAAAGAATATTATGTCAGTCTTTTCATGTGTATACACTCTATAATATATCTTAAATTCCTCACACAGATAGATGTCTTAAGGGAACTAGAATGAAAAACCTTACATGTAACAAGACAAAAAGAGGAAAAAATTTCATCAATAATGTCAAAAAATTTCACTCATGATACAAACTAATTGAGTTAATTCTCCAACAAACACACACCCAGAACCTGTGGTTTTCCAGGCACACGTTTCACAGGGCAGATCCACAAAGTCCTTGTCCTCAGCGTTTGGGTTCTGGTGAAAGGTACAACTTCTGGTGGAAGTTGGAAAGCTTTTACAAAACAGTATGATAAGTCTGAGTTGAAGGACATGTGTCATGCTTTGAGAGCAACTCGGAGAGACCCCTATCCTGTGTCTGGAGAGGACTGACAGATATCCAAGGAAGAGACCAAGGGGAGAATTGAATAAAAAATCAGAACACTGTGGATCTCTAGAGGACTCAAAATCAGTTGAGTGCACATGGGACATAGAGAAGGTGGTGAAGGAAGGGGGGTTGGTTAAGAGTAGAGACGAGATGAGGCCAGAGAAACCAGAGTCCTTAATGCAAGGCAGGGTTAGCAAGGTTAAAAACTTTAGAACATGTCATTCGGTCAAAAAAGGGACGCCTTCAGGATAGAAGACTTCCTTTTTTTTTTTTAATTGAAGTATAGTTAGTTACAGTGTTTCAATTTCTGGTCTACAGCATAATGTCCCAGTCTGCATATACATACATATATTTGTTTTCATATTCTTCTTCATTAAAGGTCATTACAAGATAGTGAATATAGTTCCCTGTGCCATACAGAAGAAATTGGGTTTTTTAAAATCTATTTTTATATATAGTGGTTAACATTTGCAAATCTCAAACACCCAAATTTATCCCTTCCTGTCCCCTTTCCCCCGATGACCGTAAGACTGTTTACTATGTCTGCGACAGGATAGATGACTCTTAATCAGGAGAGTTTTATGAGAATATTTCTGTTTTAGAAAGAGCACTCCAGGTGGCATCTTTAAAAATATCTCAAATCAGAATCCCTAATTGTCATTACGTCCCCCTCTTTTATAGCAAAGAGTCATTTTGTATGATCATGTGATTTCTGTAAGGGGCATCATACAGCATGGATGCTCTTGGGCTTGACTTCTTTCCCTCAAGATTATGTTTTGAGATTCCTCTAGACTATTGCATGTGTTTTTAAATCATTCGGTTCCATTTATTCTACTGTGTACACAGACCCCATCGCATCTATCAATGGATGTTACGACAGCTCATGAACTCCTGTCAATGAATATTTGGGTAGTTGTTACTTCATAGTTGATTTTCAAAACTATTCATTTTGTTCTTTCAAATTAAAAAAGAAAATCAACCTTGAATTTCATAACATGCATAAATTCAAAAGTTTCCTGAATTTGTCTTGTGAGATTTGAAACTAGTTAGGTGTTTAATTCTATTTAATCTGAATGAGATAGCGTAATATTTCTGGTTTCGTTTGAGCCATAAGGTTTCATAAAAATTTATAAATTAACTTGGATATTCTTTGCTGTCCATGTATAATACAAGTGATATTGAAATACAGCCCAGGTGCTTAGTCAAACAACATTCTTCAACATAATGTAGGTGGAATCAGTTCTAAATAAATTATATATAATTATAGACAAAATGATCTACACTGCGAGAGAGAGATTATTGATAATTACTTAAGGAAACAAAACAAGTTGTGAAATTTAAGTTTTAAAGTTTTCGATATTTGGCACAGACTTGTACTGATAAGGGATGTGAGTTTTTTTTATCAAATTTTGATGCTGAAAATACTAACTCCAGTGGATGAGGCTTTTATGTTTTGGTTTCCTGGACATACTCATTTTCTGCACGGGGAACAAGAGTTTCCTTTAAAGTCATTAACTCTGAAGCTGTTATATGTCAGGATCTGAGCTGGGTGAATGTGCTGGTTGTGTTGGTTCTTGACCAGTACCCTCCAGATCTATGAGATCATTCCTTCCTTCCTTCCTTCTGTTCTTTCTTTCTTTTTCTTTTCTTTACTTTTTATTTATTTACTTCTTAAACCCAAAATGAAGACTGGTGCCCCAGTGAGCGCATTCTGAGTTGCTTGGAAGCCATCATTAGCATTTCTAAACCTGGAGATTCTTTTATGCCTGGAAGCCAAACTGCATGGGCAGCTTAATTAAGGTCTAACTTAATCCAAGTGTAAGGAACCCCACGAGGTTGCAATGGGTTCTCCTCCCAAATGGGAAATCACTTGAACATCCCTTCCTAGGAGAGAGTCAGTTGTGCTGTGGAATAGAAGGCCTTCCAGATAACACACAACATGAGACTCACATGAAAGACTTTCTTAGAATTTGGTTTCTGAACCCTCATTTTAAACTGGAAAATGGCAAGGGCTTCAAGACACATTTTGCAGTCATTCTAGAACATTAGGGCTTTTCTGTCAAGGTTCCATCGACGATTTCACAGGAGCTTTCACTTGTGTGGTGACCATCAAAAGGAATACAATTCTTGAGATTTGTACGATATATATTTTCTTATCAAAATGTATTGAAATTGGAGGGAGGATGTCGTTCAAGTAGTAGAATGCATGCTTAGCATGCAGGAGGTCCTGGGTTCAACCCCCAGTACTTCAAAAAAAAATTAAATAAATAGACTTAATTACCTCCCTCATGCCCCCTAAAAAACTCAAAAAAAGTAAACATTAAAAAAAAATATACTGAAATACCTTTTATATTGCTCTGAATCTGAATGTGGTCCTGTTCAACAATATATGAAAGGAAGGAAGGAAAGAAAGAAAAGAAAGAAAAGAAAGAAGGAAAGGAAAGGAAAGGAAAGGAAAGGAAAGGAAAAGAAAGAAAAGGAAAAGAAAAGAAAAGGAAAAGAAAAGAAAAGAAAGAAAAATCAGGAATGCTGTGTGGTTTGCCAGGAAGTTCTTTTTCAGAAAAATCCAGGCACAAATTATAGGACTTTTTCAGAGTCCTCATTCTTGAATTCATTCATAAATATATGTTAAACATATATTATTTGTAATATATGGAAATACATAGCTCTATATAAAAAGTACTCCCACAAAATGTACTCTTGTAACAGAGGAGGTGCTTTTCTTGAGCAGATCCCTTATGTATCAAAGTTGGATATAAGAATTACAATATTTTTTGGAAAAGAGGAATATATTAGCCAATATCTTGTCTTTTCAGTAATATACCGCTCTTGGCTATATAAATAATATATTTATTAGAGTTCTGATAAAATTGTGTGTGTGTGTGTGTATATATGGAATTTTAATTCTATGAAATCTAGGTCCTTAAAATCTGTTGCTAAAAGAACATCTAATCTTCATTAAGTGCCCTTTATTCCTGGACTCTTCATTCTTTGTTTGTGACTGTTAGTCATAACTATTTGCACTTGACATAATTTAATGACAGTTTGCCATGATAATGACCAGACTCTTTTCCTGTCTCCCAGACACGCCAAAGAGGGAAAGAGACAAGTCGGTTAAATCCTAGCCAGACATCATTCAATGTCTCACCATATCATCACCCTTTTTAAAGTCATTGTGTGGTTTCAGGTTTCTTTTAGAAATTCCCTTTCAGGTCACCAAAGGCTTTTTTTTAATCAAAATATTGAGAAGCAGCAGGACTTCAGAGCCACCTCAAGTGAAGTCAGAATTTTTTTTTTTAATGGAGTTACTGGAGATTGAACCCAGAACCTCGTGCATGCTAAGCACAGTCTACCACGGAGCTATACCCTTCCCCCCGAAGTCAGAATTTTAGGACCTTCTGAAGGATCCTCGTGATAGCAGCCTAGTGGAAAAGCTCCTGGAGAGTGGGAGAGAGAAGTCAAGCCAGGAGAAAGCAGACTTCCCAGCAATCTGCGAAACGAATGGAGTGTTTTTCTTGTTCAAGGACAAACCCATGTAACTGAGGGTTAGGGCATCATGAATGTGGCTTTCAGGTCATCCTTGTGATCCCCAGTCACTCCTGTAGTTGGCGTTCTGTGATTTCCGCGTTCCTCATTCATTAAGATTTTCTTACTTAAAATTGGGGAAAAAAAAAAAAAAGTAACCACCAGAGGGCGGAAGACATTACATTTCAAAGTGCTTCAAGTAATATTTCAGCCACTAACTCAATCTCCCTAAGCAAACTTTCCAGGTGGAATCACGAGGATACGCAGCGAAGCCCTCGATGCCTCTCTTGTCCCCTTCCCCATCGAACACAAGCCCTTTATTATCTCCGAGACTCCAGCAGCCTTGTTTCTGCTGCTTGCCGGATAGAGCTCGTTGCCAAATAGATTACTCTTTTTTTTTTTTTTTTTTAACCTTCTACTTTCATTGCATTAAGCTATTCCTTATCCCTTGTTTTGGGTCACCTGGAGTTCAAAGACGTAGTGAATTATTCTGAAGATCTTTAGGCTGTATCCCTGTCCCTTCAGGGCATTCCTCTGCCTGAGATACAGGAGAGGAAGCATTTGGAAAGACATTTGCGCGTGCTCAGAGCTCACTGAATGCCTCCCTGCCTCCCTTTCTTGGATCCTTTTACTTATAAACATCCTCACCTGTTTCCCCGAGTTCATTTTTTTTTTCTTTAATTGGCCCACCCATAGCTGTCTTAACCTTTCCCACCAAGTGACCTAGTTGAGGTTTACCAGCCCGCGTTATAACCAGCTCAGAAATCTTTATCTCCGTTGCCCTGCTGCTCAAAACTGACTCAGATTCCCCATTCCACTTACCTCCTCTAGAGCCTTCAACTCCTGTGTCTAGGAGATCCCTGCCTTACCTAATTTAGGATGCCACCCTTACTTGGCGATGGACTCTTTAAAAACTTGAATATGGCGTGCACGTGGTTGGGGGTGGCCCGTCTAACTTGGAACCCTTTGGGTGATGTACTTCTGGGAGTTGTGTTTAGGCAGACGGCAAGCCTGAGTGACCTGAGAAAGCGTCCTCCTGTCTTACTTTGAGGGTGCTCACCCTCTACACTACATTTCTGATTTATTGTGACACGATCGTGACATGATGCAGGTGATGCTAGCCATTGTATCCTGTATCTCCTGTCGTCATCCTCATCGAGGCTCACTGCTCTCCTACTCTGCTTCAGGATGTGATGGCTTCTGCCTCATGCTTTCTTCTACTTCTTAGCACATCAGTGCTCTGAATGAGGATGGTAAATTGAGAAGCTCTGGGCTGCTACTCCACAACACTTCACAGAGCAGTTGCTCCCAGATTCGGGGTGCATTAGAATCACTTAGAGCACTTTTAAGATAAAGACACCTGAGCTTAAGTCAGTAATCCTGGGAAATTGTTCAGGGCTCAGCATTTTCCATAAGACATCCAGAAGTTGTTCTGATTTGACACGTTCTGTTGCTGTTGTATAACATCGGCAACTGCATCCTTCCCTGTTAACAGGAGCTCAGATTGGTCCAGATGTCTCAGAGCAGGGAGACATCTAGAACTCCAAGAACGTAGTCCTTGATGGTCTCCAGTTAGACGATGAGTCATGATTGGCCTAAACCAATGTATTAGGGTAGGGCTAGCTGCTGTAACAGAGAGACCCCAGAACCTTCATGAATTAACAAAATAGTCATTTCTCATTCACACAGAAGCCAAAGTGGGTGTTTGTCAGTGGATGTTCTACGTGGTAATGGATGTCTTGTCACTCTACCATTTCTCATGGCGTTAGAGTACCTAGCTTCCATCCAGGAGGACGCACGCACGTGCGCACACACACACACACACAGTGAGAGACAGAAAGAGAACAGAGAGGGGAAAGGTCACCCACTCCTTCCCACTTCATCATGGAAGAAACAAGCTCACTACAATGCATTCTACTGTTTTCTTATATTCCATTTTATTATTAGTATCTATTCATATGGCTCCATCTAGTCAAGAGAGACTTGGAAATGCAGCTGTTTTCTTAGGAACTCCTCAGCAACCATTCTGGACTATGGAAGGGAAGCAAAAAATCGTTGATGGGCAGGGGTTCCATGGCTGGCCACCATAATCTTATTCCCTTTTGCCAAGAATTAATTGATGGTCACCACGTGCCTGGATCCTGCCTAAGTGAGATACAAGAGAACAACTTCTGGAAATGTTTTTGCTTTCCTCATGAAGGGGACAGCCTCAGTTAACATGACCTTTAACCTCTTCTTACTTTCTCTTTTCTCTGGAAGGAAGATGAAATAATAGGGGCACAGAAGTCATGTAACAACCACAAGGGAATATAGCCAAGAGCCAGCGTGCAAAGGATGTTTAGCAGAAAGAAGGAGCCCCCAAATGTGTGAGAGCAGGCAGAGCAGATTGGGGTTTGGGCTCAGCTTTGCCATTTGGTCAGATGCTCTGTAACCATGAAAAGTCACTAAACTTCTTTAAGCTTCAATTTTCTCACTTGTAAAATTGGGGTAATTCAAGTACTTCTCCCATGACTGGGCAAGGATTATGCAAATTCAGTAAATTGGCTGAACTCCATAGAACACAATTAGGAAAGCGCCTTTAACATTATCCAGAGGGCCTTCCTTACTTCTTCCTTATAATTATCATTACATTTGTCTCTAAGAACAATGTTATATTTTTAGTTGTTAGAAATTCCCATCCAGTGTGGAAAACAGCAAAACAAAACAAAACAAAACAAAACAAGCAAACATATAAATCCCTGTTCCCCCCAACCCCTGAAAAATGCACACATATGTACTAAGTCAGGCCCAGTCTGGATTTGTTGTTGTTAAGCAAAACTATAACCATCCCAACCCTGTTTAACCCAGCGTAGTTCCATTTTTAGCTGTTTTACATTTAAATTCCTAAGAAAAATGTCATTTCCATAAGCGTTTCTGCAACCAGAAACATTTGGAATCTGGAAGACTCTGTAGCATCACCATATAATACATCATGTAAGCCAGATACTTCTCAGCGTGGTAAACAGTAGAACAATTATGAGACATCACTGTAACCCAGGACAGTCCCAGGTAAACTGAGAATACGGACCCCCTAGTTTTAAATGGAGGGACCAGAATTCTATTCAGCTGTGACTATCAAAAACCCACCCAACCTAGTAGCTTAAAAAAAAAAGAAAATTGGTGTGAGGTGATACCTCATTGTAATTTTGATTTGCATTTCTCTGATAATTAGTGATATTGAGCATTTTTTCATGTGCCTTTTGATCATTTGTATGTCTTCCTTGGAGAATTGCTTGTTTAGGTCTTCTGCCCATTTTTGGATTGGGTTGTTTATTTTTTTCTTATTGAGTCGTATGAGCCTCTTATATATTCTGGAGATCAAGCCTTTGTCGGTTTCACTTGCAAAAATTTTCTCCCATTCTGTAGGTTTTCTTTTCTTTATTAAGTAATTTTAACACCCCCTCCCTGAAATGTTGTTATCCATGGCTGATAATATGGATACATGATAGTAGGTCCCAGGCTCCTTCCTGGCCCCAAATCGTTGCTTATGCTCCAGCCATTGGGTTTATGTTGGAAAGAATCAAGAAGACCTTGCCTTCTCCCTTTAAAGATATATTAAAGGATTTGCACAAAGCACTTCTGCTTGCACCCCATTAGCCAGAACTAGTTGTGGTAACACATCTAGCAATAAGGAAGGGATTCTTTGGGTATAAAAGAAAGACGTTATTGGTGGAAACTAACATTTTCTGCTATTGTGACATTTATAGTTTTATATGTAAATGGGCCAGATGTCTACTCAACATCACACACAAAAAATTATCAGATAAGAGTGTTTCATTTGATTCTTTCATCACTTAATTTTCAACATTTTTTGCTACTTCCATCTAGCGAGCACTCAGTAGATGGTAACTACTATTGAAATATGGTCCTTTTTGTTCAAAAAGTTTAAAATACTGGTGCTGAGAGAAACTAAAACAAAAAGTGCCACACACACACACACACACACACAAACACACTCAGCACATACAGAATGTACAATGTATCCTGTGCTCCAGGGATAAAATAATTTATCCACACAAGGGAGGCTATTGGAAAACCTTGGGCTTTATTTGGAACTTACAGATGGTATATTTTGCTTACAAGGAGAAGAAGGGGGCAGGCCACCCAAATGGGGGCAATGACATGAGTTAAGGTATAAAAGCAAAAGTGAGCCCGATGGGAGAAAAATCAGAAGCCAGAGCACAGGGTACTTGTTCGGGAGAAGTGGAGGTGGAGGTGAAAGAAATGCGTGGAGACAGCAAGACTTTGATTCTCCCACACATACCTGTTGGCAGAGCTTTTGCATATATCTACATAAATCATGCAACCATTTGGGCACTGAGATGGAGAAAAACAATTTATCGAACATCTAAGTGCATGAGGAGATTCCTAATGTTTTTAACCAGCAGAACTCAGTACCTGCTGTTACACAAATGACTTCGGGTACAGTCATCTCATGCCAATTCTTCCAGTAAAACATTCTTGCCTCCTATCTGGGGAGACTTAAATGTCTTCGAAGAAGAGTTCTGAGGTGAAGGAAAAGATGACAGTGTTTTCTTTGAGATCAGGCTCAGATCCTTCCATGCCTTTGCCCGGTACTTTGTCACATCAAACACGTTTTGTGAAGGAGAACTTCTCAAGATGCTCTGGAGCTACTGGTTTTGTAGAGGGAGCAAACAGGGATAACTCCCACATCGAATGATAAGAATAGTTACTTCAGTCCTCTCATCGTCTTCTTGTTCATCTTGCTAAAGTCAAGCAGCTCCGAGAAATAAAAGAGATTTAAAAAACACAAATAGAGATCACACTCTTTATTCGTCCTGTTTCTTGACACCTGAAGTGCAAGTCCATCTTTACCGAGTGATCAAAGTGCTGTTCCCCTACGTGAATATGTCGAGCTTGGTATTTTTGGTCACTAAAATCAGAACTAGGAGAAATGAATGCAAATGCCTACAAACTTTGAAGTTATACTTACGTCCTCTATGAATATTTGTCTATATTTGGTTTTGAATTCTTCAGTCCACAAAAGGTAGTCAAGTCCCTTCCTCAATGGATCGTATACCTTCCCAGGTAAAACCTCCCAGGAACTTACCACCAAGAAAGGCCAAAGTGAAATGTCAACCTCAAGGAAGCTCAGAGAAGAGGTTATAATTCTCTGCTGCATAGCAGATAAAAGTTGGTCCTTGGACCCACTGATTCCACCTGCCATTTTGCTCAGCATGAATTACGGTCCGAATTCTCTTCTTTCCCTGGTTTGCGAATTTTATTTTTGAATATTGTAATATTTTAAGTCTTCTGTACTTATTTATTGTTCAAGAGGCAATCACAGCAGTTTGCCTTCTAAACGCAAAATAGGTGAAGAAGAGGAGAAGCATACTATTGCTGGGTTTCAGAAATAAAGACAGTATTTTTGACTCCTCTTTTCAAAGACAGTTATTTTGCAAGAAGGTCCTTCATGAGGGGGAATTTAGAAACAAGAATACTATGCCCATGAAGGCAGTAAACTCTCAGTGTTTTCTTCAGTGTATTAGTTCAAGATATTTCAGTTCCTCCTGTTGAATTGTCACCTAAGACATCCATAGAGTTTTTCTGTTTTAGAAACAAACAAACCAAACAAACAAAAAAAAATGCAAGTGTTCTTAAAAATGTATTTTGATTTTGTTTTCCATATGGAATTCTGAGGTCTTAACTTTAAATAAGCAAGATGAAGTGAAAATCATTGAGTATTAGCCTGCTTTCAAACACAATGTATAACAAAGGCTTGATCTCCAGAATATATAAGAAGCTCATATGACTTAAAAAGAAAAAAACAAACAACCCAATCCAAAAATGGGCAGAAGACCTAAACAAGCAATTCTCCAAGGAAGACATACAAATGATCAATAGGCACATGAAAAAATGCTCAATATCACTAATTATCGGAGAAATGCAAATCAAAACTATGATGAGGTATCACCTCACACCAGTCAGGATGTCCATCATTCAACAGTCCACAAATGACAAATGCTGGAGAGGCTGTGGGGAAAAGGGAACCCTCCTACACTGCTGGTAGGAATGCAGTCTGGTACAGCCACTGTGGAAAACAGTATGGAGATTCCTCAAAAGACTAGGAATAGACTTAACCCTATGACCCAGGAATCCCGCTCCTGGGCATATATCCAGAAGGAACCCTACTTCAAAATGACACCTGCACCCCAATGTTCATAGCAGCACTCTTTACGATAGCCAAGACATGGAAACAGCCTAAACGTCCATCAACAGATGACTGGATAAAGAAGTGGTATATTTATACAGTGGAATACTATTCAGCCATAAAAACCAACAACATAACGCCATTTGCAGCAACATGGATGTTCCTGGAAAATGTCATTCTAAGTGAAGTAAGCCAGAAAGAGAAAGAAAAATATCATATGAGATCGCTCATATGCAGAATCTAAAAAAAAAAAAAAAAAAAAAACAAATACAAAACAGAAACAGACTCATAGACATAGAATACAAACTTGTGGTTGCCAGGGGGACAGGGAGGGTGGGAAGGGACAGACTGAGATTTCAAAATGTAGAATAGATAAACAAGATTATACTGTGTAGCACAGGGAAATATATACAGGATCTTGTGGTGGCTCAGAGCGAAAGAGAATGTGACAATGAATATATGTATGTTCATGTATAACTGAAAAATTGTGCTCTACACTGGAATTTGACACAACATTGTAAAATGACTATAACTCAATAAAAAAAAAAAAAGTTAAAAAAAAAAAAAACCCACACAATGTATACGAAATACTGGGATATAATGACCTTTCTAAAAGAGCTCTGCCGAATTCCCAAACTGCCAGGTAACATGATGGAGTTTCCTGAAATGGCAATGTACGTCAGCTTTGCATTTGATTTTGAATTGCCCCCTCCCTGCGCCCCCCACCGCCCCGCCCTGCAAAGCAATTCAGTCTGGGGTAACTGAACCGAGCACTATCCATCTGACGTTTTCAGTGGATTTTGGAATGATTTGTATTTTGGATTGAAAGATGGGTATAGAAAGTAGAGCTTGCAAGAGAAAGAGAGATACAAGCCTGGGAAGGAAACAGGAGTGGCAGCCTGTGCCTTGGGTCTCGAAAGGAATATCCTTTATTCTCACTGCAAAGTTGGATTTGAAAACAAGTGCTTCCAACAAGTGTGTGTGGGAGGGGTGGGCGGCGGTCAACAAGAATCTTAAGGACATTGACTAAATATGTCTACATCAGCTACCACTGTGGTGAGGTCATCAATATGCCAGCTTATTCCAAACACCACAGTTCTTGCTTTGTCTCCGTGTCTTTCTCACTTTACTTAATTATTGAGAAAATAAGATGATGTACCTGATCTTGACTGTTTGGGAAATAAAGACTCTGATAAAAACAGAAGTGGTAGAGTTTCCATGATTTGATGTCAACCGATGACATTGGCAGCCAAGAGGAAAATCTAGGCTGGGAGTGGCTTATTAACATCTTTTCCCTTGAGTATAGTTCCCAGCACACCTTCTTGACCATGGCAGTTTGCCAGTTCAACAGCTATGTTTGCCATCCACCTTCTTTGGAATTTACCATTAATGTGTTCTGTCAGAGCCAATATATAAGGTCATCTTCCCCCATTTCTCTTTCATTGAACAGGAAACTCCCATCAGATACAAATATGCTCTCAGGATATTAAACATCACTTACACGTAGCCCAAAATTTCAGAGTCTGAGAGAAAGATGGAAAGATTTGACTCACTGAATCTAGTAGAATCAAAGAACCTGGTGGTAAAAGCTGAGAAACATGTTGCATATTGAGGATTTTGTTTGTATTTTTTTTTCTTCTAGCTGAGACTATATCAATCTGCTGAGGCATTTTAAGGATTTGAGTCACTTTGCCAATATTTATTTGAGATGCGCCTAGAAGCTGCAAGTCGATTATGAAGCCAGGAAGAGTAGAAGAGGAACATTTATTGAGCTAAATATGTTGGCAGCAGCTCAACCCACAAGAGGCAGATAAAAATAACTGAAAATAAACAATTAGTAATGTGTCTTTTAGCTCACAAATGCAGTGTGTGTTTCCTTGAGCTGAATATGAAACATTCTGTAACTGACTATACACACATCAGCTCAGAAAGGCAATGTATGTTTTCTAAGGCTGAATGTTATGTACACTAAAAATAAGTGTACAGTGGAAAGAAATCATCTTTTTGGGTAGAAATGACCCTGAGATGTCTCCTAGGCATGTGATCGTATTCTCCCAAAAATTCTTCTAAAAATTCCAAAAATTATAGTGTCATAATTTAAGCTACTTTAGACATCTTAAAAAAGAAAAAACATAAAGGACTCAGTTCAGTTCTCATGTTGTCTCAACATGTCTCATGTGTTGTTTTATATTATGATGCTATAATAGCAATTGAACAGAAGACTCTCAAAGCACCATGGAAATCTAGCTTTGCTGAAGTAAGTGTATGGTGCCCTGACGAAGGAGACAGATGTCAAGTGTGATTGGCTGAGACGGACATCATGTTCTCAGACTAAATAAATAGAAGTTCATGATTTTTCTATGTCTGGAATTGGAAGTTGCTGAAAAAAATAATTCTATAGGAAATAGCCTCCTCCTTAGCCTGGTCTGTAGATGTGGCTACTCTGACTGTCCCCCAGGGGTGAGGTCTTCATCAGGCTGTGCAAGAAGGAAAACAAAGCAACAGGCAGGGCTCGGCAAAGCGCTGTTTCCTTCAGAGCGTGTGGTGCCCAGTGCAACAAAGTAACCAATGCAGAGCACAGGGTACTGGTTCCGGAGCCGTGGTGGTGGAGGTGAAAGTAAAGCGTGGAGACAGCACACTTTGATTCCATGTGCAAAAAAAACTAAATTTAGACAAAGACCTTACACACTCTTCACAAAATTTAACTCAAAAACGGGTCGTACACCTAAATGTGAAATGAAAAACTGTAAAATTCCTAGAAGATAACAGAGGAGAAAACCTGGGTGACTTTGGGTATGGTGATGCCTTTTTATCTACAACCCCAAAGACACAATCCATGAAAGAAACGGGGGAGGCTGTGCGCGTGTGGGCGAGGGGTATCTGGGAAATCTCTGTGCCTTCCCCTCAGTTTTGTTGTAAACTTAAAACTGCTCAAATAAATAAATAAGTAAAAGACAGCAAACATTTTTATTAATGATTCTTATTTCTGATTTACAAAAATGATAACTATTTGAGGTCTCCAGCCCAGTGTGTATTTATACATAAATATCTAAATTAACTGCGTCACTTTCTGACAGCTTTAAAAGCTGGTTGAAAAAAGTAGTCAACAAATTGTGTTACAAGGATCCCAAACTGTGGATTGTAAGTGTTCTTCCTAGCTGAGTGCCCTTTTTCAAAAGACAAGTAATAAAACTTCTATTTTCAGACAGAAACTCGGGGGATAGTTCTGATCTAATTCCTGGGTTGGTTTATGTTAAAAGTCACTGTTTTAAACAATTCTTTCTTTACCGGAGAGGTAAGTAATAAATATAGTCCCAGAAGGAGACCTTTTTTTTTTTCCTTTTCTTTTACTTAACGTATTACATTTGTACTGAACTTTTTAAATCCCCAAGATAGACACCACACAATTGTAAACTACTTTAGATGGGTGGAGTACAATTAGAATATATATTTTAATTAAAGATTATAATAACACTTTCTCTTTGTTCAATCCAATATAGGCATTCTATGTATCAATAAATTTCCATATAAATACAGAGCTCCTCCATGTTTGAGTTACCATCAAATAAAAACTCTCCTGAATCCGTTATCTTTTCCCTAATCAATTCATGAGTTCTGATACCTTAACCATTAAGTATCCTCAAGAAAAACAATGGAAATGTTTGGAGGGTAAAAGTCATTTCAGCCACCATAGATTTTTCCAGACACCTTCATCAGCTCTACTAGCCTGTCTCTCTAAATGTATCTATCTTATTTGGCATGACCAGCGATGCTCATCACAAATGCCTATTCTCCCCTGGTAATATTCTATTCTGTGTGAGTTAATTCCATATGTGGCAGCAGAGTAAAAAAAAATATCAAGAATAACAACTTCTATTATGTGTCTGCTATTAAGCATATTACATATATTATATGAGCCTCGCCAAAGAACGAAAGAAGGGAAGAAGGAAGGAAGAAAAAGAGAAGAAGAAAAGTCAGTTTGTTTGGTAGGTTTTATTTCCACTGACTTTTTTTTTTTTTCTCCTTGGGAAAATTAAAGCTCAGAAAGTTTTAAGAGATTAAACTGTTTTCCCAAGATTATGAGGTTAAAGAATGGTGAATCTGCATCTGCCCAGCTCCAAAGCCTATTATTTTTCTAGCACATTAAACTGTATTTCACATTGTAAAATCATTATAATAATGTTTCCCTTGGATAGTTGTTAAGATAACTAAGGTGTCTATAAAGAGCTTAGCTTGATGCTGGAAGATGGAAGATGGTAGCCATTCAGTAAATGGTATAAAATTTCGGTACCTGGAAGAGGGGAGCTACTCTGTGTTACAAATATCTAACAATGCAGAACTGGCCTTCAAATTGGATTAAGGGCAGAACCTTGAAGAGTAGAGAAGAGCATGGTAGGAAAGAAACCTGTTTCATCTCAGAAAATTCTGAGATCTTCATAAACAGGCTAGTGGTAAAAATCTGGGCATTAGAGATACTGCGGGTGAAGACACAGAAGGAAATGAGCAAGACAACAGAGAACCCTGTATCATCTTAGACAAGAACTACATCACCATAAACAGGATTGGGGTAGAAATATGAGTGTTAAATCATTGCTGTTGAGGGCTCAGAGGGAAATGAGGACAGTGTTATTGGAAACTGGAGGAGAAAAGATTTTTGCTCTATAGTGACAGAAAATTTAGTTAAATTTTGTCCTGAGGTTAGGTAGAAAGCAAAACTTACAAGTGATGAATATGGATATTTATCTAAGGAAATTTCCAACCAAAGCGTTGAGGCTGCAACCCGGTTTCTTCTTGCTGCTTCTAGTAAAATATGAGAGGAAAGAGATAAGTTGAAGAAAGAGCTGTGAAGGAAAAAGGAAGCAAGACTTGATGATTTGGGAAATTCTCCGCCTATCCAGATTTTAAAATATGCATAAGTTAGGGGATTCATGGCCAGAAAAGTGTGCTCTAGAGAGTAAGCCAAGGATGTAACTGGACGACATTCTGCTAGTGCCTGAGAAGTGTCAGAAAGTCAGAATGTTCAGTCACATGGAGGACTCACTAAAGAAATCAGGTGAAACCCATCAGTCATCTCACCAGAGGCCAGGAACAGAGAAGTGCTTGTCCAGGGTAGGTCTGTGAAGCAGCCTCTTGTCTAATGAATTGAATCCCCCCCAGACACAAATGGGAGACCCAACAGGTCTTTGGGAAATGTTGTATCACTGGAAACACCACCAGCTTGGACTAAAAGCGACCAAGAGAAGATGAAATGAAAGAAGGCTCTCTGAACCCCAGAAGTCTATAAGGCAGGAGAAAGGCTGATGAGACCACTTGGCTTCAAACATATTCCATCCTTCAAAATAAAAGGAAGGATAACTCTTGAGGTCCAGAGGACAGATATCAAGCCTCAGAGGGTTGTTCCCAGGTTTTAAACCCTAACTGAGTTTGCCCTGCTGGATTTTTGAAATTGCTTGGGAATGGTGATGACTTTTTCCCTTCCATTTTATCACTTTGGATCAAGAATATCTGTAACTATTAACTGTTATCCCATATTCCACCCCCACCCTTGTATTTTGCCAGCAGATAAAATTTTTTTTTCCAGTTTCATAGGTCCACAGATGGAGAGGAATTCTGCCCCATGATGGATTATACCCAGAGCTTAATCCATACCTAATGTAGATGACTTTAGACTATGAGATTTGGGACTTTTGAGCTGATAAGACTTAGATGATATTTGATTTGATGCTGTAATGGGTTGAGACTGTGGGGGAACGTTGGGGTGAGAGGAATATATTTTGTGGGTGAGATGGGCATGAATCTTTAGGCGGTCAGAGTTCTAACTGTGCAGTAGGCTGAATGATAGCCCCCACCAAGGACATCATACCTTAATCCCTGGACTCAGTGAATATGTCACCTTTCAAGGTAAAAGGGACTTAGCAGATGTGGTTGTTAGGAGCTTGAGGTAGGAAGATAATCCTGGATTATCCAGGTGGCCCCAAGGAAAGAAGTAGAGTCAAAATGAGAGGAGGTACCATGATGACAGCAACAGAGGTTGGATGATTTGTTTTGAACATGACCACAAACCAGAGATTGCAGGTGACCTTGAGAAGCTGGAATAGTTAAGAAAACAGATTCTCCCCTAGTGCCTCTAGAAAGAAAGGCTCTGCAGATACCTTGATTTCAGTCCATAAAACCCATTTAGGACTCCTGACCTCCAGGAATAGAAGATAATAAATTTGTGGTAAGTTATTACAGCAGTAATAGGAAACTAATGTAATACAATAATAAGAACTGTTATTATTGTGCCTTTTAATGTGCACACTTAGCCACTCTGATAGGTGTCTTTCTTAAGTACAGGATGCAGACTATTTTATTAAACAGAAAATGGGAATACTTCATCACGAAGAAGGGTCCTCATTTTGTTTATTGCCTGATGTGTTATGTTACAATAAAGTGAAATATACATTGCCTGGGCCCAAATGGACTATTTTAAAGATTTAATATTTGCTATTTATAACAGTTTTAAAAAATACTTCGATCTATATCAGCTCAAACTTCTAGATAATACCATTTTGCCTCCAGTAGTTTCTTTTCCTCTTGTAGTTTACCACCCTAATCTACAAGGATTTGGGTTAGCATAATAGCAGAATTGCTAACAATTTTTCTAAAATGTGAAATGGAAATTGAATTTTACAAGGAGATTTTTATTTGGCTTCACAGAATCGATAGAAATGTACTAAAAATGAACTTTTGGAAGAAATTTGTATATGGCTTTTTTGGTTGGTCTAAATTTTGGAGCCATATGGCTTAATAGTTTAAGAATTCTTTTTTAAACATTTTAAATGGTACATTCCTATCATCACATATTTTTAAGCACAACCTACAGTGTATGTAAATTTTTATATTTATACACTTTATAAACTAGCTGTGTTATGTATATTGTATATCGTATACAAAAATGATTTTTTAGAGAAAGGAGCATAAAAATTGAAACAAACATTTTTCACATTTTCTCCTCATACCCAGTAGGTCATTTTATACACCTGCAGAGATGTGCACAGCCCATTTGGAGCCTGCTGGTTATAAGGCTTGGCTGGTAAAGACAAGCAGACCAATTTTGGGTCCAACTTTTTCTCTACTAACCATTTTGATCACTATAGATTGGGTCTGTTTATTGAGAGAATTCATTCACTTAAAGCACATCACATACTTTGTGCTGTTTCTGGAAATTAGAAAGAGCTCAACCAACATTAGGATGGTAGTTGTGGTTATTATTCTAAAACGCGCCTAAAAATATACTAGACTTTTTTGCTGGTGTTTTTTCTGGGTTTCAGCCTTGTTTGGGGGGAGAAAGTGAGTTTTTGGGTAAGGGTGGTCATTCCTAGGAAATGAATGTATC
The DNA here is from genome assembly GCF_009834535.1 of Camelus ferus. Classification (NCBI taxonomy): domain Eukaryota; kingdom Metazoa; phylum Chordata; class Mammalia; order Artiodactyla; family Camelidae; genus Camelus; species Camelus ferus. Next base: position 28,486,117 of record NC_045711.1, read on the forward strand.
TTTCACTTTCACAGTCTCTCCACCTACAATGTCTGTCTCCGATGATCTTGTTGTTCTGATCCGTCTACCTCCCGCCAGCATCTGTGATTTTACCGTGAGTTTCCACTTGTAGGTTTGGTGATGTATGTTTTGTGTTTGCATGTGTTTTTCCATGAGAGACTTCGGGAGAACAGAAAAACATTTTCTGTTCTTTGTAACTTCAGTCCCATCCCTCACATAAACGAAAAAAGTAAATGCTTTCTTAATCAAAGTCTGTATTATAAAGGGTATTCCCTAAGATGATAGGATACTGCCGGTTCAGCGAGAGGCACAGTTTCTCACTTACAGAGAAACAAGGCTCTAACTTAAAAAGCAGGGATTCTTGTGTTTTCTTCTCCGTCTCCCACACCTTCTAGATTCTTCTCACAAAGCAGGATCAATACATCCGTTATTTTTTTATAAATGTCACATTCCCTTATTTTCACTGAACTTTTGTAATAGTTTGCAGTTAATTAGGTGCTTTTCCATTTGTGAGAAGAGTTGTGAAAGTCCACTCAGTGGCAGCAGCATGATTTAGTGGGAAGAGATTGTTGGCTTCTTACACTTGAGTCTAAGAGATTTGTATTCCTTTGTGTTTTGAAACTGCCACTTCCTCCTGGAACCTCCCACCCTCTCACGAACACACCCCCACTCAGGGCACTCAGGTGTAAAATTAGAAGGGGAAAAAAAATAAGACAAGCGTGGAAAATATGAAATAACGTTTCTAAAAATAATTCTTGTAAGAGAAGTAGTCCACTTTGAAACCAAGAAGAGGGTGTTAAGTCCTCTCCAGGCTGAATTTCTCAATTAGTCATAATTGGTGCTCCCTTAGTAGCTGACCAGGACCTCACATTTCTCAATAACTTTCTTGTGTCACTAACGATTTTATAAGGTTGCCCAACATGTGATGCAAGTTTCTTTTTATAGCCCAGATAAGTGCATGTTCCCACTACACGTCCTTCATTGCTTATTTCTTCCTCTTAGGTCTCTGTTTACTTCTGTCCACTACGTGGGACCAGCCTTGGGTTAAGTTGTGAAATTGAGAAAAGGTTCTTTAGGCTTCTCTGAGTTCAGGCACCTTCCTACAGCACGCTGATGAGATGTCTTGTAGAAGAGTTATTAAGCCCATTCTCTGTACCTCCTAACAGTTACAACTGGGACAGGCTGGAGAGAAGTTACAGGAAAAGAGAACTTTGATCAGAAATGAGGAAAACTAGGGGAGGGTGTAGCCTCACTGGTAAAGCACGTGCTCAGCATGCATGAGGTCCTGAGTTCAATCCCCAGTCCCTCCATTAAAAATAAATAAATAAATATTCCTAAGAAATCAGGAGAACTTGTTAAAATAAAACCTGCCCCTATGAACTCATCTAGAAAACAGAAACAGACTGACAGACGTAGTGAACAATCTTATAGTTACCAGGGAAGGGGGGTGGGAAGGGATAAATTTGGGAGTTTGAGATTTACAAACGTTAGCCAGCTCAATATATGTACGTACATGCATGACTGGGACATTGTGCTGTGCACCAGAAATGGACACATTGTAACTGATGTACTTCAATTTTAAAAAATTGTATTCACACTATAAAATCTAGTTTAAAATAAATAAAGTGCCCAGCACAAGCTAAGTTCTTAAAACTAATTAATTAATTAATTAATTAATAAAATAAAATAAAATGAATGCTGCCCAAGAATAAGAAGACTGACTTGGGAGGGGACACAAAACAGTTTCTGGGGGATGACTTATAAAAAGGGTGGTTGGAGATGGTTTATGCAGCTCACGTGAGTTGGAACCCAGGAAGTTAGGACTATCTATTTATACGTATATGCATGTATTTATGCATACATACACATATATGCATAATTCTATATAATTGTACTTATTACAAAAGCAATGCATTCTCTTTGTAGTAAGTAAAATAAATCAGGGATGTTGAAAGAAGAAAACCACACGCGCACACACACACACATGTCCCTTTTTCCTGTCCCCTGAAATCCCAGTGTAAAGAATTGGAGGAATTTCATCCTACCCTTTTAATATGTTCTTTTCTCTTAGCTCTTTTGGAGTAGGTCACAGAAACACATCTTATTCCAGCGGTTAGAGGGAGCATGCTCAGCACCGTTCACCACTCCAGCGTTTACGACCTTCCAGTGAGTCCCCACTTCCCACAGCGTTGAACGCCAGGTCCGGGGATGAGCTGACCTCCTCACTACCAGGCTGACCTCTCTTCCTCACCTCCTCGGGTCCCCTCCACTGCTCCCCGCGGTCAACCTCAAACACACAAGGCTCCCTCCCGCCGCAAGGCTCCCGGCGGGGTCCGATCTTTCTGCCTAAATTACTCTTTTTTCTGATATTCATGAGACTCATTCCTTCATCTTCTTACTGTGTTTGCTCAGATATAATTTTCTCAATAACTTTTTGGTGTCCCCACCCTATTGCTCTGTCGATTTAACACAGAGGGATTCAGGGAGATTCCAGACCCACACCACTGCGTGGCATTCTTCCCAGAAACCTACTGCATCTTTGCTTTTAATTCAACAAATGGGTAGGAGTTAGGCTAGTATCATTTATGTTGTTGCAGCATATCCTTTAAAAATTCCATTTAACCTTGAGTTTCATCATTGAATCTTCCACTTGGGGGCCCTCCCTCTCCCCTCATTCCTGGGGTTCTCAGGTTGTCATTTGTACTGCCCAGAAGCCCCTAATGGCATGTCCCTCTCTATAGTCTGGCTGGTTCTGGATCCTACCTTACTCTGCTCTCCTTCTTATCAAAATTTATTTGTTTTCATGGGAACTTTTCCAAAAGACAGATTCATTAGGGGAAAAGAAAGCTGAAAAGCCCATCTGTTTCCTTAATAATCTAAAGGACTGCATTTCACGTGGTAGGATTCAGACAGCAAAGTAAGCATTTTTCCTGCTTCCTACAAGACATTCTCTGTACCTTGGGTCTTGGAGAATATTTCTTCTTTCCTTACAGTCCAGGAGAGTTCAAAAGAATTTGGAATCTGTCATGATTTCTCTCGGAAAAATGTTATCGCTTCAAGTTCACGTTGCGTCTAGATGTGAAAGGTCAACGAGAAAAATGACCTCCCAGGCTTTAGCACTTTTGAAGCACTTACTTTTTCGTCTAGTTCCTGAAAGCAAGAAACCAGAGAGTAAAACAGAGTGTGCTCTGACAGCTGCAATACTGAGATAACCATGACTTCACAGGAGGAGACATGTCAGAAGAATGGGTGTCCTGATTGGACTTGAATGAGATCATCTCGATAGAGATGGTATCTGCCCAGAGTTCCACACTGCTGAATTCATCTTCTGTTCTCGCTCACAGTTTTTAATTTAAATTCACTTAATTAAATTTTCTTTGCCTTTGCCAGCTCAAAAATAGAGAGGACAAATTTTTCTTTGACTCCTAGTGTCCCTTGCCTATTCTTCCTTTACAGTCATGTTGACCTCCATCACCCAACCATGAACGGACGAATGAAACAGAACCTTTAATAATACTGGACTGATATCCATGGTGTTTCTAGGAGAAGCAGAATTGTGCGTGGACGGTGTGTGGTTAGAGACTATAGAATTCATAGATTTTTTTTTAAATTAAGCAATAACATTTAAGATTATTTCCCCAATAAAAACGTAAAGCTAATACTCTAATTTCCTACTATCAACTATGTTAAAAAAAACGCATCAACTGTCCAATAACACTGTCAAATTTTCCTGCTGTGTTAGTTCAACATGTATATACATGTATTTCATAGTCACTGGATTCTCTATAAACATTCTTTCTCAGTATTTATTTCACTAATAGAATACATGTTGACGTCAATACTCTTTCCTTGCTTCCAACTTTATTCACTCCATGATGGTATCAAATAGTTTCCTGAATGAAAGAGAGAATCGTAAATATTTTATTGTGGTCCAGTCATTATGTCAAGTGCTTCCTGATCTTCTCTTTGAACTGTTTATTTTTTCATAGGACCTGGTTTGGTCAGAGTGTGTGGAATGAATGACATTTTTAGATGTTGACGTTAGCTGTGCTATTTGGAATATTTTACACCTGAGCTTAATCATACTTGGCCCTATTTTTTTTTTCTGCAAGTTGCAGTAGAGTTCATTACTTCTAATATATGGCAAGTATTTACTTGTATTAATAGTGGTGAATTTCATTTTCACTCTGTATCTTTCCTCACGGCCACTGAGCTGACAGCGACTGATTTTGTAAGTGCAGTGTGCGAAGGCTGGCACTGGATAAAGAAGACTCTTACTGCCACTCACTTATCATTCAGACATGGTATCTCATTCCAAGAAATTTCAAGTTCGATTTTTGGAGAAAAAAAAAAATGTCTTCCAGTATCTTGGAATCTTCTCAGTCAATGGTTCAGTGTAATGGATAATCCAGCTTTAATTTGTAAAGGTCAGTTTGCAATGATTTATGACGACTCAGGCAGAGACGATTTAAAACGGAAATCTTAAATATTATGCAGCATTTGCCCAAAATCGGTGCTACCACTGGACCCCAACATAAAAGTCCAAGCAGCCAAAGTGGATTAAAAATACCTGGAAAATATTTATCATAATTAATAGCAAAACTCCCAAATTTATTTTGAAATGTCACCTTTAGTTTGAAGTAACACAATAAGCAAAACTGAGAGCTTTATTTGAAAGGTGGTACAATCTTGAGATCACAGTAGGGACTTCTTCCAGTTACCTCAGCTCAAACAATGGACACATGTCCAAGAAGTAAATAGGATTTCTGTGTATTATCTGCTTTTAGCTTTATTGATATGAACTTCCCAGTTTGACCATTTAATTAAGTTAATACATTGACAGAAACTCTGCATGTTGGGAACTATATCTCAATCAGTAGTGCTCTGTTTGACAGAAAACTGGGCGTTTTGCTGTTTAGAAGCAAAATATAAGTCCTTAGAGGTTATGAGCCCAGGGATTCTGAGATATCCTATAGTGTAGTTCACAGTCAAAGATCCAAGCTCCAATCCACAAAGCTCCAGGGCCCCACAAAGCAACCTTAGAGCTTCTTTCAATAACAAGTGTTAAACCCTGCTCTCAAAATACTTGTCAGAATTGGAATTTATGGAAAATGAATTGAAACGTTGGTGTGCGTGTCCACCGGTATCATTCTCTGCCCTTTCAGATTCATTCTGTGCCTTGCTTTCTACCCAAGAAGCTTAACTCTAGGAACTGCAAAGCCCAGGGTCTTTTCCCCTGGCTTCTGGCTCTGCTGTCTCAGTGAGAATTACCAGCGGAAGGACAGAGTGGTCACACAGCCCTCTGCCACTGTCTTGCCGGGCCGTCGCTTTGTAGCCACGGCTGTTGCAGCGTGACTCTCTTCAGTGTCTACATCTCTCTCTGGGTTCCACGTTACAACGTTCTCCTCTGTCTCCTCCAGGCTTACAGGGTTTATGGCTGAGCTTCCTACTGTTGTGGGCTCCTTGACACCCTTTTATGATTCTGTTAATCCTGCCCTGACATCAACAAATATCCCTTCTCTTGAACTCTCTTCAATTAACCCTTTGAGTTAATTGAGTGTTTTATCCATCGCCTGCCAGAACTCCGATTCCCATGGTTTGGTCTTCCCCATTGCCACAGTGTTATCAGTTGCTCACTCTGCCCAGCCCCATTTCTTCTTATCAGTAATATGCTCACAACACGACAACAGAAAATAATAATAAATAACTACCTGCCAGAGTGAATGCTTAACACACGCTAGAAAATCTGCCAGGTGTTTTGTCTCTGTTTTCTCAATTACACACTCACAACAGTCCTAGGAAGTGGCTACCATTATTATTTCCATTTTATAGGTGGCGTAAGTAACTTGGGAAAAGCCTCTCAGCCAGGAAGTTGTGAAGCAGAGCTTCAATCCAGGATCATCAGCTATGGAGAACCTGCTTTTAACTACTTGACTCTCTTTCCTGTAGGCAGCTGTCTAAACTGCTGACACGAGTGACTGAGCCAGAAGCTTTTATCTTAAACTATCCAAATATTCTCTGCCCCTTGTCTGAGCCTGAGGTTCCTACCTTGGAAATCTATACCTCAGTGACTACAGTATTAACCCTGAGATACTAACATTGAAGGGAGAAGCAGAGCTATACTGTACCTGAGATGTGTTATCTGTGGGTAGTTAGTAACTTGGAAGCGCAGAGCGACTGGTGAAAAGTCTGAACATCGGTACTATTGGACAGAGAGGCTACCATGGAAAATGGGTACCTCTCACAGAAACACTGGTGTCAGCAGAAGACTCAGACTTGGGAAATGAAACTAAAAATCCCAAAGATGTTGTGGGGAAGGAAGATCTTTACTTGCAATCCCCAAGTCTGAATGCTGGATGGACCAGGAGAGGTTCCATCACTAGTTCCTCTCCATGCTGTACACCAGAAATTGACACAACATTGTAAGCTGACTATAACTCAATAATTAAAAAAAAGACTGTCACAGGAAAAAAAAAAATAGTTCCTCTTCAGGGTTTGGCAGTTTGGTTCTGGAGATACACATCACCTGGTTCCCAGGTTTGACGAAGGCCTGGCATTCTCATTGAAGTTCCCATTCTGTTTTCCCTAATAGCATTCACAACGGTATTTGTAAGTTTCACAAAAATGCCCAAATACTGTACTCCCTAGAGTAACAGCCCTGTGAGGTTCACATCTCCATTAAATAGTTTTCAGCCTAAGAGTTTTAGAAGATAGAACCAAAATAACCTACTACTTACGTTTTATTAGCATCATCTTTATAAAGAGCACTTTATGATTATTTTAATGTAACTTTTAAAATTCATTTTATTCTTCTGATTTTTGTTTTCTTTCTATGTTTTTCTTCCCCTAATACATTTATTCTCTCCTCTTTAGATTCTCCTCCTCTGAAGTCCATCTGTTACCAGTTTCAGCAATCAGGGCTGCCTACCCGTTGAACCCTTCACCTGCGACAGTGCTCCCAGGCAGAGGCACCTGGGAGATGTGGACCCCAAGGTGAGTGAGGCTGTCCTTCATTGTGCTCCCAGCCCTTTCATGCTCCCCTCTCTTGTCAGGGAACAATGTTTCCCATTCAATTTTCAAAGTCAACAGATGAGAATGGAGTCAGACAAAAGCCAAGCTGTGTGGATTGTCCGGTTCTGACTAAGCTTTTATGATGAGGCCTTTGTCCTCCTTGGACAAGAGTGTATTTAGAGTTTGAAAAAAAAAAGGGGTGGGCTGTACTAATACGATTTCCATCTGATGTAAACAGGCATCTTCCCCAAACAGTACTTCCTCTTAAAATAAGCATTAGCATGGTGTGGTTAAGGATTTCTTTTTCTGTTTTCCCCCTGAGAACAACAACAAAAAAACCCAAAGAGCTGCTTAGATAGGAAACAGAGAGGCATCTCTTCTTACCAGTTAAGCCATCTCTTCAGTCGCTTGGAAAGAAGGACACGGATGATGATTTTAAGACATGTTGTCAAATCAATAAAAACCGAGGAGCACCCCGTGTTGAGAATTGTGGCGTGAGAGTGCCAGCCAGAAGGGGCCCTCGTGAGACAGCCTCGCCCAGAGCATCGCGTTTTACCCCAGAGCTTCCACAAATATGACACCCAAGGTGACTTTCGGTCATTTCATGTAAGCGCTCCTTTGATGTTAATAGTTGGATGTTCATTGTAATGAATTGTAGCCAATATGGAAATAGCACATTAAACGTACGATTCCATTATAGGGAAGTTGAGACTGATAACCACATGACAGATTCATTTCTGTTACATAAAAAGGTTCACTTTGGAGAAGCTGTCAGCACAGATGGCATTCATACAGAGCGAAGGCAAACACGTGATTGTGTCTACGTGACTGAGAAATTGTGGAGTCATAGTTCTAAGAATTAAATGTATGGTGCTACATAATTTTTTTTAAGCCAAAGCAAGCTTACTCTATTAAGGGATCATATTAGGATTCTTGCCGAGGAACACATGCGGTAAAGCCTCAAATGCGTTGTTTTGCTTTAGTGTTCATTCATACGCAATCAGGGATTTGTATGCAAAAAGTGACTTATGCTAAGAGCACACAGTGCTTTCTTTAATTAAAAAAAAAATTCAAAACCAGGTTATAAACCAAAGGAAACGAAATTGGTACCTTGAAGAGATCTCTGCACTCCTGTGTTCATTCAGCAGTATTTACAATATCCAAGACATAGTTTTTTTTTCAAGTTTATGCTGTACAGCACTGCGAACTGTGTTCAATATCTTGTACTAACTTCTAATGAAAAAATATGAAAACGAATGTATGTATGTATATGCATGACTGGGACACTGCATTGCACATCAGAAGTGGACACATGGTAACTGACAGTACTTCAGTTAAAAAAAATCCAAGATACAGAAAGAACACTGTCCCTCCGTGTTCATCAATGGAAGAATATTACATATATAATATATGGAAGATGAAATATGATTCAGACTTGATAAAGAAGGAGGTCCTGCCTTTTGAGACAACACACAACACAGATGAATGTGGAGGACATTATGCTAAGTGAGATAGGCCAACACAGAAAGAGACATACTGCATGATCTCACTATCTGGAATCCAATAAGGTCAAATATGCAGAAGCTGAGAGCAGCACCGTGGTCATGAGGGGCAGGGAGGTGGGGGAAACAGGGCGATGTTGATCAAAGAGCACAAAGTTCCTGTTATGCAGGCTGAAAAAGTCTAGACATCTAAGATACAGCATGTTGACTGCAGGTAATACTGTCTTGACTACTGGAAATTTGCTAAGTGGGTAGATTTCAGGCGCTGTCACCGCACACATACAAAAAAGGGAACGCCGTGAGGAGATGGGTACGTGAGTTAGCTTGACCGTAGTAATCACTTCGTTGTGTATATTAAAACATCATGTTGTCCACCTTCAATGTTTACAGTTTTAATTAAAATAAAAACAAACGGGATGAAAGCATTTCATTCATTTCTTAAAGTCAGTGTAGTTTCATCAGTTGTAACAAATGTCCCCCTCTGGTGGGACACACTGATGATGGGAAAGGCTAGGCATGTGTGAAGCCGATGGGAAAGCTCGACCCCTTCCTCTCAGTTTTGCTGTGAACTTGAAACGCTGCTCTGAAAAAGAAAGCTTACTGGAAAACAAAAAACAAAAAACCAGCCCTCGATGGAATGCTATAATTCTGGTCCATCCATTAGATGGAAGTCATTCTCGATTTTGTGGAAACAGTCTGTCCGTAGTGCAAAGACCTGACCTGGTTCACTTCAAAAAAATCAGGCCTGATTTTGAACACTAAGGTCCAGCCTTGTTTTCTGCCCACCAAAGCATCAGAATTCATTTTTACTTCCATAAAGTGAACACGCGTGTAGAGAAAATGCCGACAGAGATCATCTGTAAGCTGCTCTGCCATCATTCTTTGAAGAAATGAAGACATTCTTTCGCCATGTTTGAGGGGCCGAAGGCTGGCGAAATTCCAGGACACCAGGTCCCAGGGGGTTCTAGAGATTTTTTTAGATGTTGATTGAATCCTGAGGGAGAGAAAGAGTTGGCAGCTAATGAAAAGGAAAGGGACAAGGGGGATCCTGTGAGTCCTTGTCTCAAATATTGCCAGTGGCCACCCCTTCTTCATTCACCCTCATGTAGAAAAACTGGGGGAAATGCAGACCAAGGGACACTCATCTGAGCTTCTCGGGGCTGGAAATCTATGGTGGAAATTTTATATAACAAGGTTGTTTTATGATATTTCCTGTCTCTTCATTTATTGAAGAGGCAAAGCATTCTGCTAAGTAGTCATTCCCTGGAATCTTAGAGTTTGGCTTCTTGTCCTGGAAGCAGAAATCAGAGAGACTGATTAAAGTGAAAAGGGAAAAAAAAAAAATCTAAAGAAACATTAACCCAACTTTGATTTTTATATCTTACCCAGATCGTTCCATTTCAGTCCATTCCATTTCAAACCCTGCAGATTTCTAAAAGATGTTATATTACTTGTGGGCACAAGGGGATTCTAGCTCTCGTGGTCTATGTTAGATGACATTAGAAAGAGTCCCAAGAAATAAAATGTGTTTCAATTTATTTTTAAAATGTACTCAGACTTCCAGAATTATTTCCAAAATCGTATCAGGCTTCCTCCATTTTCAATTTAAAAGGCTAGAATGATAATATATATATGTGTGTGTGTGTGCGTGTGTATGTGTGTGTGTGTGTATATATATATGTGTGTGTATATATATATATGTGCATTTTTTTTACATTTACATTTGCCATCTGTTATTTCCAGAGCCTTTTAAAAACAAAACTCAAGTCATGCCCTAGTTTTTATCAACCTGTCTCTTCCTTTCAACAACCACTGATTTTACTAACTTTAAAATTTCCCAACATATCCAATAAAACACACCCTCCCTGGCAGGAGTCATGTTATTACTGTGAGTCAGGAAGTTTATTACAGGACTAGCCAAAGACACCAACTGATAAAATGAACCGGTATTCTCGTTGCAACAATCGGCGTAGGAAAGAGTGGGTGTAAGAAATCTGTCTGTCGCATGTAAACAGTAGTCTCGGGAGATAGATGATCAATATTTGAAGAGAGTCATCATTCTCAGAACTTCAAAGATACATAAGAGAATCAGTTCTGTTCCCATCCTTCCTTTGGATGATCCTTGCCCTAACTCCTTCAGAAAATTAGATTTTTGAATACCGAGCGGAGATTGAATGCTTAATAAGAACCTACAACTCGGGTTTGGGAAGTGACCTTAGACTTTTTTTTTTTTTTTTTCACCTTGAGAATCTGACTGTCCTGTGCCTTTAAAAAGAAGGATGTGTGAAATTCAGCTACTGAAAACAAAGCTTTGCTGCCAGGATTTCCCCTATATTCCCTGACCCTCCCATGCCTTTGTCTCTGTGGTTATCTCATTTTTATATCCCCTTTCACTTAGGATTTTTTTTTAATTTTTATTTTTATTGAAGGATAGTCCGTTTGCAGTGTTGTGTCATTTCTGGTGCACAGGATTTCTGCTGTTTCAGTCGTACATACGCATGCATGTATTTGTTTTCATATTCTTTTTCATTATGAGGTTACTACAAGATATTGAATATAGTTCCCTGTGCTCTACAGAAGAAACTTACTGTATACTTAGGATATTTTTACATCATGTTTCCATTTCTTGAATTATTTAAGTGTTCACCTTGCAATATCTCAATCTTGAACTGAGAGAGAGAGAGAGAGTGCACGATTTAGTTTCTACCCTTGCAGTATAAGCTTCCTGAGGTCCTTAATCTGACACCCTATGGGGGAGTCATATTAAATTAAAATTTAGGACATATCAGCAGAGTGTGATTTGATGACCTTGTGGCATGAGATTTCTGGCTCAGCATCTATTTGGAAAGGGTGGGAGGGGGGCGCTACTGGTGATGTCTTTGTAAATGACACAACAAAATGCTGGAGGAGGAACCTCTACTCCATCCTGAAGATTGCTGGGGAATACAGCATTGGGAACTCATTTGGTTTTCCTTCTGCAAATACAACAAATGACTGTGCCAAAAAGCAAAGGAATTACTGCATGGGTCCTTTCATGGTGGTAAGGATTAAACCCATGGTGTGCTGATTCCAACCACACTCTTCTGTTTGTTTCCACTTGAGATTTACTAGTTTTTGCTGGGCTTTCAATCTCTCTACCCCACCATCTAGATTACATGACCTAAGATAATCAACTTGAGTAGGTCATAAGAGAAGGATTAGACCACGAGTAAGTTTATATTCAAATTCACTATCAGATTCCCTGAAAATCTGAGGGCTGCAGGATTCTACTTCTATCTCATGAATGTTCCAGAATTACCAAAGGTTTTCACTAATTAAATACAGGAGGGACTGAATGGATCATGTCACAGGAAGCCAAACAGTGAAAACAATAAACTTTTTTTAATGGACCACTCTCCCCAGCAACTTTCCAAACTCATCACTCTTATCAGTTTGGCCCTTCAGTCCTTGATCCTCTGCCCACGTTCTGCATCTGCAGCTCTTCCTTCCTGGTTTGGAAATCCACCCCTTGTCTTGCGGACTTCAAGGCAGGGCTAGACCCCCTCCTGCCCAAGCTTTATTTTATCATCTCTTTATTGACCGCAAGACCTTTTTTCTCCACAAACACAAATATAAATGTGAAAGAATAACAAGTACCGTCGTAACACAGCCAGACAAGTTCCCTGGTGTGCATTTTAGGAAACAGTTTCGACAGATGGGGCCATAGTCATTCTAATTCCAAGAACAACATTCTCTGTGGGTTCTGTCCATTTTAATTTGATTCGATTATTAAGGACCTGGAGGATGTATATTATCCGTTAGCTACCTACTCTATTGTTTTATGTAATTACTCTGACTAAGCATTAAAACTGGCAGAAAGCAGAGCAGGCAATAGTGATCGAGTCTAGATGAGATGGGATACATTTGGAAAAGTTGGGGAAATACAATGTCTTCGTTCAGGTGGCTATTACAAAAATACCGTTGGCTGGGTGGCTTAAGGACCAAACATTTACTGCTCAGAGTTTTGGAGGCTGAGAAGTCCAGGATCGAGGCACTGGCAGATAGGGTGCCTGGGGAGGTCCTGCTTCCTGGCTTCTGTCTGGCTGTCTATCACTGTGCTGTATGCCGAAGAGAGAGTTCCCCGGCGTGTCCTTCATAGGAGCACCAATCTCATTCGTGTGACTTCATCGCCTCCCAAAGGCCCCACTTCCTACCACCATCACATGGGAGCGTGAGATTCCAACAGATGAATTTTGCGGGGATGCAAACATTCAGTCCGTAATATCTATGAAGCATTAACTCCCAAATGTCAGTTCCTACACCTCTGCTCTCCTGGTTATATACTACTTACATTGGTAACTGGTTAAAACAAATAATTCTAGGAGATTCTGATTTACAAGAGCTAGAAGGGAAAGGGTGGTCTAGGAATTTGTATTATTTAGAAGCTTTTGGTTTTACTCTAATTGAGAATCATGTCAAGGAACTACTGGTATGGAGTACAGGAGAATGCCCAAGTCCTCGTTAGGGAAAAAAAAAAAACTGGGAAGGTGCACCACTCAAAAAAAAAAAAACAAAAAAAAACTAAAAAAATCAAGGAGAGGCTTAATATGGACAAATTTTATCTTACTTATAATTTTCCTATTGGCTGGTCTCCATTTTAATCCATTCCTTTGGTTTACATAGTTTCAGGGATGAAAGGGAATTTAAAGCTTAGCTAATTAAAACAACAAAACCAACCAATCCATCCGACCAGCCTACGCAAATTATTCACCTGTGATAAGAAACAGAAGGATCAAATGATCAAACAGAATGGAATAGACTTTAGAGCACATTTAGAGGGGTGGGCATAGCTCAGTGGTAGAGCATGGGCTTAGCGTGCACGCGGTTCTGGGTTCGATCTCCGGGACGTCTGTTAAAGCACATTTGGCAAATTACGTCCTCGCAGGTAATCAGAGAGAAGCTGAGAAAGTCACAGTAGCAGGAGTTCATTTAATGGAACCACGGTCAGCACAGAGCCTTTTAAATAAGACTCTGTCTGGAATGAGACATGTATGGGTGGGTTCTGCCCAGGTATAGTGCTCAGAATTGATTCCATCCATGCTTTCAGGCTGGAGATCTCTCTTTCTTTTTGACTGATGTATTTTTTTTCTATACATATTGTGATATCTTAAATTAGGTGAGTCCTACAGAACATGGAACCACTCTGACTCTCAAATACCTTTGCCCTGATCTATTTTGTCTTTCTCTGAAAGAACAAATTTCTTTGTCATGTTAATGTACCCAGGTTAGATTATCTCATGTGCTTGTAAAGAGAGTATTCAGGGGTAAATCTTAGAGTAACTTCCCTTGTGACTCCGTATTCTCCCAAGTCTATCAGGCAGGGACTAGCTACATAATTTGCAGGGACCCAGTGCAAAACCTAAACATGGGACACCTTTTCAAAAAGCAGAGGACAAAGTGTCATTAAAGGAACTAAAATACAAAGTTTTATCCTTTAAAAGACATTACTACTTATGAAACATAATAGGGCTACACATGATACATGAGCAACAACACACTTATAAATGGCAGTAAACTATTACTCTGATGTCACAATCTTATATAACACAATGAAAAATACATTATTAATGTGACAGCTTGATTTTAAGATTTTTCTGGCTCACTTTTATGCAAATCCATTTATGCATCCAAAGTTATCATTTTAGCAGCTCCATTTTCAATTTATATGTTAGAAAACAGCATCATTTATATATCCACTCTTGGCAAATGCAAGTTTGTAAATATTCTTGGAAAAATTTTAATACTTGGAAGGATCGCTCCACCGACCGAACTGTTACGGTTGCTGGAGCTGTGAGGAGTATGTTATGGGCTGTGACAACTAAAGGATGAATTTCAGAAAAATTATTTAAAAATATAAATTTTAGTACCTCCAAAGCTGATGAATCTTTTTTTCTTTGAAACTTTTCTCTGAAAAGATTCAACTCTTCGTACAAATCATTTTCATGCAAGTTTGAATTTAATTACAAATGTAACTTCATGCAGTGCCTCGTAGTATTTCGTCTGAATAAACTGTAACTTGTGGAGGTCTTACAGTCCATTGAAAGTGGCTTCATGGTTTATATATCATTCAAAATTCCCTATTTGTGCTTTCTATCCCTGTATCTTCCGTTATAAGGACAATATTCATTTTAAAGTTGTCTTTTTTGTCAGTAATTGATTCAGCAGCAGCTTCAAACAAAAAGTAGCGTTCTTTTTGGTCACATGTGACAATCTTGAAATTTATTTTCTTACAAGGACTAAACTCTTCCCCCCCCCCCCCCGGATTTACATCTTGAAGTCCTAACCCCCGGGTTCTCATAATGTGACTCGAATCCAGTGTAGCTGGTGTTCTTAGAAGAAAGGCTAAGAACACAGGTACACACAGAGGAAAGATCACATGAAGACACAGGGAGGAGAGGGCCGTCTACAAGCCAAGGTTTTGTCAGTTTAAAAACACATAGGGAGTTAATAAGGCATAATTTACATATAACAAAATTCATGTATTTGAAGTCGGTGAAGTTTTTTAATGGTGTCACTATAATGTGTATTAAAATATGGAGAACTGACATGGCGACAAAAATGTCTTCCAATCTAAAACTAGAGTGTGTCTTTCCATTAATTTAAGTTTTCCTATCTTCTTTCTCAGTTTATTTATTTATTTTTGTCATTTCTTAAATGAATATTTGTTACATTTATTCCTAGGTATCTTATACTTTGCTTTCATTGTGAATGGAATGGAGTTTTTTTCCATTATTTTTCTAAACCTTTATTATTACTCTGCCAAAAAGCTACTACTGCCTTTTAAAATGTTTTAGTGTTCGTCATAGCTTCACATTTATGTCTCATGGGTTTCCGAAATAGGCAATTCTACCAACTACAAATTATGACAACCACCTCACCACCATTCCATTTTTAACTTTTGACTAAACGTTAAATTCCAATAAATGGATCAGCACTCGAGGAATGGTGCTAAATATAAACGTTTACTCTTGGCATCTTCTTTCTTGAGTTCTGTAACTAAGAGGCGGGGATTTTAATGCAAGCATTTCAATAGCACTTGTTTTTCACCAGGCACTTCCTTAAGTTCTTTGCGGACATTAACACGTTATTCCTAAATCTGACTTTGTGACGTGAACCCTCCAGAAATCGACAATGAGACGGTGGAGACTCAGAGCTAACTGTGGGAACCGACTAAGGTCGCAGGACATGATTCAGACCTTGGTCATCTGATTCCTCACTTACTCCGTTCAACTATTTAGCTGTGTCGCCTCCCGAGAGCCTGTGTCTGCAGCACCTGAAGTCCTAAGGCAGGCACACAGCTCTGGAATTAGACCTGAGTAGGTGTGGCATGAAGAAGTGAGACCTGAAGTCCTGCTTCGTGAAGGAGTTCATCCTTGTCTCCAAGATGCTGTCTTCTTAGAGACTAAAACCGGAGGGACCCCCCGAGACGGACTCATCCCACCCAGTAGGTTACCGTTGAGGGAAAACAAGGAATTTACAGGAAAGCGCCCCCTCCTGGCATGATGCAGGTACTGAACAGAAGCAACTGGGTTATTGAAATGTCACCCAGTAAGGTGGAATTATAACTCATGATTTTCTACTGATATGTAATTAAATGCTCCTCCTCCGTTCCCCGTGATTAATGAGCAACAGGAAAGGAGGACAGAAGTGGAGAGATCGGAATCCGTGTTCCAAGAGAGACTAAAGTCTGAAACTTGGGTTCTTCTACTGGGCAGCGCCAACACTCTTGAGATTTTAAAATGCCATAGTGTATTCTATTTGGATAAAAATTATCGACTGTTTTCAGAGTTCCTCAATGTTCATTTTATTGTAAGCAACTGATACAAAACAGAAACAACACAAAAAAACACAGATGAACAAACACAACTTAACTGCATCTGAAAAAGGCCTGGATTTATTTAGATTCTCCAGACAGGACTAAGCCTGAAATCTTACTTTTCAATCGGGTTCACACCGTTATTTTCCTTGCCTTTTTTCCCCTCTATTTTTACCTTTCCTCTTTTAAAAAATTGTTGTTTTTGTTGTTTTATTATTATATTTATTTATTTATTTTTGGTGAGGAGGGGGAGTTTTACCAGTCCTACTGGCAAGAACATGTTGTTCTTTCATAAACACATGGAAATTCTTATTTTCACTAACTTACTTTTTCTTTCCATGGAAGACTCTTTGGAAACGTAGCATCTCATTTGGAATGGCAGCAAGCGGTGAAAATCCATTTTTAGCATTTCACCCATCATTTCTGCAAGGCCAGTATTCAGCTCTGGAAAGATGGCATTAGCCACGTCCTCAAAAAGCAGACCATATTCCTTAAAACAGTTCTTGGTTACCAATCTCAGGGTACTATTTATTCTTACAAGATGGAAGGGGTTAATAATTTGACTCTGTTTTCCTTGAAGAGTCTTTCCAATGCAATTTCCAGGTGTCCAGCATTGGCCCTTAACAAACAAAATACTGGAATAGTTACTGCTTTCCATAATCTCTTTTCTCCCTTTAATCTTGATTACAAATTCAGTCAGAAACCCATTGCTAATCTCACTAAAAACACATGGAAAATGGTCAAATGACATACAGTTTTGAGCTCCCTGGTGCAGAAATTAGATCGAGTGTGTCCATTGATTGGAATAGTCTGACCTTTTCTTCTTAAAAAATACAGTAGGGAAAAATAGGTTTGGATGACAGTCTGTGTTTAAAATATTCTGCGTTAACAATTTAGACAACTTCTTTGGTAAAGAAAATGGAAAGTTGGCTCAGAGCAGCAACACATATACTGCAAACCATGGCAAAATACCCAAAGTCTATGTTACACGTTGCCTACGCACAGAGGTGCAGGGTGTTACAGAGAGCGTTCTACAAAATGCCCAACGTTGGAGGAAGTGTGTGTGTGTTTTTAAGTGACAAGTAATAAGTCCTTCTTTGCATGGATTATGAAAAAGAGCGTTAGACACTGAAATGCTGTTTTTGTATGTTTGTGTGTGAAAGTCTGATCTGTACAGAACGGCAGTAAATATTCAGAAAATTTTTAGTTAAAAAGTCCCTTCCAAATGGAACAAAGTAAACCACAGAATCAAAAAATTAACTGGAAAATTTGAATCGTCTAGGCAGCTGAGCCTGCCTTTTAAACGTAACATCTTTTGAATTGCATTGTTTGGACTTTTTTATGTCTGTGTGTAGCGTGGGTATGTGTGTGTGGTTTAATTAATAGCTTTATATTTTCAGAAGTAGAGACTTATATTTGGTTTGGGAAAAGAATGGTAAACAACAAATAAAATTACAGACAATGTATTCTCTTCAATCAATGAGTTATAAGTGCACGTGTCTGGTTGTGTGTTTGTGTATGTGTGTTTAATCTGTTTGAAACTTTGTTGGTTTGTCAAATCCTTAGTATAGTCACTTTGTTTTAATTACAGCCCATTTGTTATGAGTCAGATCTTTGAATACGGTAGCCTTTTTTTTTGATTTAATGATTAGTTGAAGATGTGATGAAAACTCTCTTTTTATAGACCAACTGTAGACTCTTGGTATAATGATAACTTTTGCTGAACAGTGTGACAGAGCAAAACAAATAGTTCCAGTATCTTATTCATATACATATATTTCATTTTCCAGTGAAAAAATAATAATGTTTTCATTATGTAGTTTAATACGCCTCACTACTAGGCATGAAGCTGTTACTTCTAGTCTGAAATAAGTCGTCTGTTACACGTGCTTGATGAAGTGCAGAGTACAGGTGAAATGCAGAGGGATGTGAATGGAGGCACAAGGAAAACAGTTCCTTTTTCTATGCTTTGCAGGATGCATGACAATAAAAAAGAACACTGTGTGTCCCCACCCCTATGAACATTCCTGGCCGGGTAAAAGTGTTTCATCAGATGTGACATCAAGTTTATAAAGACTTGGAATGGAGGTATCAATTGATTTTTTTTTTAAGTTTGTACTGTCCATAAATTAAAAAAAAAAAATCTTTTCACTTCCTGACATAGAATCAATAAATTAGAAAAATCAAGTAAATCAAGGAGGAGTAAATACTTTGCACAGCATTTTCTTTTCCAAAGTACTTTCACATGTATCAGTTGTTTTGGTGCAGTATGCCTATATAAATAATATGGGTATTACCAGCGTCCCAGACATGAAATACTATAAGTGAATGAAGAAAACCAGCGTTAACTGGTGTACTTCTCTTAAGCACATTGAGACTCTGAACAAGTCTCAGGGAAAAGCCAGTTTATTTTTGGTTATGATAGATCCTACACTTTCAGAGAAACCTGGAGTGGAATTTGCGTAAGCGCTGGGAGAATGGAAATCAGGTGGCCCTGGGAAGACTCAAACCTGGCTTGGTCACTGGGACCAAGCAACCTGATTCTACCCACAACCTGAGTTTTCTTCTCTAAAGACAAGAGATAACACCTGCCCTGTGAAGGTCACAGGGTTTTTGGAAAGATCTGCCACAGTTACTCCGTGGTTTAGCAAAATATGATCTGGGGAACACTGCACTCTGTCTCTGCAAGGAAAAATATAAATTATTTTTCCTTTAAAGTACTTGGTTAAAGGTTTGGAAAAGTAGTTCTTGACTTGTTGAAACCAAAGAATACTGCCCTCAAGGGTACGCCTCCACCCACCCCACCCCCGCCCCCAGCCACCTTCCAGGGCAGTAATTTTCTGTAGCTCCTCTCCAAAGGACCCAGATAATAGTATCTCATGCATATTTCCTGAGTTTTTCAGATGCTAAAAACCACCACCAAGTGGAAGAAATTAACTACTTGATGATCATGAGCACGTAGCCCCCGGACCTTCTGGCGCCTAAGGATTGCGCACCATCAACCCATCAGAGCCTTGTGCACAGCTGTTCACAGACCCTGGGACGCCCCTCCCTCCCTCAGCTGACCTTTAAGAATGTTCAGCTGATACCCTTCTAGGAGTTTGGTTGCTTTTTGGGCGTGAGACGTGCGTTCTCCTGGCTCGGCCCTGCAGTAAAACTTTCTCTGCTCCAAACTCGGGTGCTGGGCACACGAACTTGCACTCAGTAACAACTTTGGTGAAGCCAGCCCAGGAGTCTGTGCCCGTGGCGGGTCGACCCTGGCCGGGGGCAACCCCTTCCCTGAATCCCAGCGGCTGCCGGAGCTCACTTCGCTCCGGGGAACCAGGAGTGTCTGTTCCTGACCCGAGAGCCTGTTCCAGCCCCAGCCCGAGGCTGTTTGGAGCCAAGACACGACTGGAGCTGTGGTCCACACTCGCTGTTGCCTGGGGGTGAGTCGCTCCAGCTCCCACAGGCTGGAAATTCAGTCGCTCTCTCTGGGCTTTCCCACCCAGGAGGTGAGCTGCTCTGGGCTCACTGGCAGCCACTCTGGGTCCATTATCTTTTGAGAGCTGGGCCCGTCTGTTTGGAGGCCTCTGTGTGGAAGTGAAAGTTTCAGGGGACACCTCCCCTGACGGTCTGCGTGAAGCTAGCTTACTGTTGCTTGTGTTGGCGTGTGCGTTGCTTTAGGGCGGCCGCTGGGGCTTGCGCAGGAGGGGACGTTCCACCTGCTGCCCCTGGCTCTTCCCTGCTGGGGAGTGAGCTGCCCCGGGCTCACCGGGGGCCGCCCTGGGTCCTTTCTCTTTCTGGAGCCTGGCCACTCTGGGAGCCTCCGTCTGGGAGTGGAGGTGGGATCTGGGGGCTGCACCTCGTCTGATCTTTTGTGTGGGGGACCGTGTTTGGGGTGTGTGTGTGTGTGTGTATGTCCCCGTCCCTACTGAGCTGGCTTCTCCTGCGTTGGAGTGTTGGTTTGCAATTTCCCCTCCTAGCTTGGTCTTTGATTCAGCTTCATCTCTGACGGGGCACTGGTTGGGGTTCTCCCCTTTTGGAGCTGGGAACCTGGGACCCTGAGAGACCGTTTCTGAATTGTTGTTTGCTTGATATTTGATAACATCAGCTGTGAATAAGGTGTGGAGGATCAGAGCTCCGTTCCACCTACAGGCCTCCTAGGGTGTATTTTGCAAAACTGGGAGATCTTCATTTATGCTCCCATCAATGAAAGATAACGGTATTTTTTATTGTAACGCTGTGTGACCTCACGTAACCCCTGAGATCCGGAGACAGTGGCCCCTAACGGTTCTGCTGTTCTATCAAAGTGGGCCCTCTGCAGTTTGGCCTTAGCTTGGGGAGGGGGGGTGTGTGTCTCGTACCTGAGTCCAAATCCTGTTCTCTGTGGTTTGCTGAAAATGGGGCATGTGAATGTGAGTGAATGGTGTGTGTGTGTGTATAACTGTCTAGTGGATATTTGGGAAATGAAAATTAAAAAAAAAATCCTGAAAATAGCCAAGATGGTTGGATTTTGTCTAAGCAATTAGAGGAAGAATTTGCATTTCTCTTCCTATGCCTTTGAGATGTAAATGGTCCACCTAGGCTCTCAAGGGGAAAAAAAGCTTTTTTTTTTTTTTTTTTTTAAAACTGAGATCTCTGGTTCTGTCCTTACTGTAGAGCTCATTTACACATTAATTTTTAACTTAATTGACTTAAAAGTCAGTACTTACAAATTAAACACTTCCAAGTATAAAAGAAGCTAGACAGGACAAATTTCAGGCTCATGTGTTCTAGGAAATACTCAATATCGACTTGATAGCTGCCATTAAAGCTAGCTTATGCATGCTGGTATAATCAGTACAGACATGTAATCCACTGTACCTAGGTTTACTGAAGGTCAATAAATTCGTGTAGTTTCTGTTGCAGTTTGTCAGCAGAAAGAAAAAGAATTAATTAGCTTGGTACCAGGAAATTCTTAGGAATGGACTGAGAGTCAGCGAGGTAAGAGCTTCTGGATGAAGTCTCAGCAAGTGATGGTTTGGGGAATGACTACTTAGAGGTGATCTGCCTGGATATTTGAGATTTTGGAGTTGTGCCGGATTGAGTCAAAGGATGGAAGTTTATTGAAGAGTTGAAAAGCTAGGTCATTCCCAAACAAAACAAGACACTGAAACATTCACTAGAAGTTGAGTTTTAAGAACTGAGGATTCGAATTTAAATGTGTAACAAAGGCTACTAGAATAAAGGAAACATTTTGGGATACGCTGTGATTTGAGTAAAAAAGTTATGAGAAATGGAATTGCATTTTTTTTTTTTTAAGAAAAAAGGTGATTTGTTTCTAGAGCTGTTTCTAGATGGGGACAAAATACAGGACAAACTAATAAAGATACAGAAAATCATGGAAGGTTTGTAGGAAGGGAGTTCTGTGCACGCTCAGGCCGAGATTACATTAAAGTTAATTAGGTAAATAGATTTTTGTTATTGAAAGTGGGTTGATACAGGACTGGATTTGGCTCTTCTCTGTTAAGAGAACACGTTTACTTAGAATGTTTCTGATGACAGATTGTGAGAAACTTTTGGACAGTTTTAACAAACCTCCTATCAAGTTCTTCTGACTCCAGCTGGCTTTGGGATGCTTCAGAGGGCCCCTGAGATGTCACAGAGAAAAATATTAAACTACCTAGGATTTGTTGGTATTAAATTCCATAGGAAGCATTATTAAATGATAAACCCCCTCAGATTATATAGTATGAATAAATGTTATTAATACAGACATTCTGGAAACTATACAAGGTTTCTGAAATTTCGATATGTCCTGGTGTAATGCTGCCAGTCACGATGACAGCTGATTTCTTGGACTGTTGCGTGTCATAGCAACTCGATTAAGCTTCTTTGTCAAAAACATTGTCATTGGACCTTTGACCTTGCCTTTTTGGGTCTCTTGTCATTCATAGGCAGTTAAGCTGATGCTTTGCAAAACTGCTTTGCCTTCAAAAAGATTCATAAAAAAAAGACCTTTTGAGACAAGTACAGGTTTCTTTTAAATCATAAATCATACTGCTGAACTGGGTAAGAGATTTAAAAAGTCTGATGAAAACTGATTTCATGGAACTGTTCGTAAGGGGATTGATTACATGGGATTGAGTGAACTCGGTTATAAGTTTTTGGTTTTGTGTGAAATATTACTGGCTTTTAATCTGTGTTTTCTAATTGAACTGTTCACGGAATGTTTTATCTCCCCATCAATATTGCCCCCAACGTTTAGGATAAAAAGAACTCCCTAACGGAGGTGTTAGAGAGTGTAACTACTCAGGACGTGTCTCACTGCTTGCTCTAAGTCCACTACTAAAGGCACGTGGGCAGTGCTCGTGCAACAATTGGGTATAAGTGATAAAATGTATGGCCTGTGAAGTGTTTCCCCATTAACATACCCCTGACCCTGTTCACGACATCTGATTAGATTTCCCCCATCGTGGATAACTCGGCAAATACAAAGGAGGCCCAGCACCCAGGGACGTGATCTGAACCTGCGGCAGGAATCACCTGCCCAGCGTGGAGGGACAGCTATTCTGATCATCAGTAAAAGATGTGGAATCAAAAGGGGGAATGATGGAAACGTCTGTACATTTTGAGGTATGGGGACATCATTCTGGCTTATGCATGATTTGACTTAAACTTTACCGAACCGAGCGACTGTTTTCCAGCCTTTTGGGCATGCGCGGTACCTGCTTTGGTCTTGAGGAGGGGAATGCATTTGAAAGTCAGAATGGAGTAGCTGAGGTTCAGACATCCAAGGCAAAACTAGGTGGCCGTTGTGAGTGTAATTTTTGATGGTTCCTGTGTTGTTGAGAACTCAAATTTCCTGAGCTGTGCCATCCTTGGGATACCATCAGCCACTGTCAAAGCCGTGTCTGCTGGCTGATGGCAGCTGCGACCGTTATCACTCCAAGGTCTCCTCTTGTAAATTTTTACATTTTTAGGCAATAAAATTGCCTTAGATGTGATGTGAGCAGAAAAAAGGAGACAAGTGTGGAGGCCAATCGCTCTTGTTACATCTATGTTAATAGCACATCACAAGTTAAAACCTATTCAGATAAAATGAGACAACTGGCTACGAGTCTCCCCCAAAGTGCCAGGTCCAGACTGGTTTTCAGGCTTATTCTCCTGAACTCCTCAGGAAATGTGATCTGTTTTCCCCCTGGATGTTTAAAAATGGAAATATAATCAATTTATAATGTTTATGTTAATTTCTGGTGTACAGCATAGTGATTCAATTATATATATATATTGTTTTCATATTCTTTTTCATTATAGGTTGTTATGCAGTATTGAATATAGTTCCCTGTGCTATACAGTAGGACCTTGTTTATCTATTTTTTGTATAGTAGTTAGTATCTGCAAATCCTGAATTCCCATTTTATCCCTCCATCCCTGCCCCTTTTCCCCCCTGGTCATCATAAGTTTGTTTTCTAAGTCTATGAGTCTGTTTCTGTTTAAACAAGTTCATTTGTGCATCTGTGTCTTTTTTTTTTTTTTTTGTAAGATTCCACATATAAGTGATATCGTATAGTATTTTTCTTTCTCTGTCTGACTTCACTTAGTTTGATGTCCAGGTCCATCCATGTTGCTGCAAATGTCACTATTTTATTCTTTTTTTATGGCTGAGTAGTATTCCATTGTACTTACATATCGTAACTATCTTTATCTGTTGATGGACATTTAGGTTGTTTCTATGTCTTGGCTATTGTAAATAGTGCTGCTATGAACATTGGGGTGCATGGATCTTTTCAAATTAGAGTTCCCTCTGGATATATGCCCAGGAATGAGATGCTCTATTTTCAGTGTTTTAAGGACACCCCATACTATTTAGGGAATGAGATTTTATTCACACAAGACTCAGATCTAGGACTTAGAACTCGGTAATATTTTTCAACTCGATGTCCATTCCCCTAAACTGAGATAGGACTATGCCCCTTTTCCACAGGAAGTAGCCAGAGCAGTCATCACTCCATTCCCTGAAAGATTTGGGGAAGGATGAAATAGGATTGGAGATTAAAGCCAAGTTCCTCCACTGAGTTTATGATGACCCTCTCTACACAAAATACTATTTCCCTTCTTGTCTAACACCTGTTCTCCTCAATCTTGAGATGTGGCAATGAAAAGAGGGGCTCTTCAACCGAGCAGGATCCTCTGGGGGCTTCCCGGGACAGACCCCTCCCCCATATCCTCTGCTGTATCTGAATTGTGCGCAGCTGATCACAGACCCTGGGACTCCCCTCCCTCCATCAGCTGACCTTTAAGAATGCTCAGCTGAAACCCTTCCCGGAGTTCAGGGGTTTTGGGGGTAGCAATAAGCCTTTTCTCTGCTCCAAACTCTGATGTTCAGTATTGTTTGGCCTCACTGTGCTTCGAGCGCACAAACTTGCATTTGGTAAAAAACAAAACAAAACAAAAAAAACCCACACCATTTCAGATTCTTCTGTTTTTCTTTATTTTGTACATCTCCTGGTGATAGCCTTGACTCTAGCTGATATACCTAATTTCATGATTTTGTGGTATTTTAACAAGCCAATGTTGAGCTAATTTAATAACCTCTTTTGAACGGCAAGATAAAGGAAACCCAGTTCCACTGGAGGAAAGCTGCTAATTCTGAACAAAATAAGCTATACATTGCCATTTCAAATGAGACGAAATCCTTTCTGAAAGATATTTTTCTAGTGCAGAGAGAAACAAATCAACTCTATTTTTACCCACCCAAGCAGTTAAAAGTGAGGATAAGCTTTGAATTATACATTAAATATTGTTTATAAACTTTCTAGTTGGGCTTATGTGTGGGGTTCCTGTGAATGAAAGGAAACAGAATCAAGCTTTTTAAAAAACTCGATATAAATGCCATTCTCAGAATCTGTTTGGCTCCCAAGAACCCAGATAACAATTACATTGTGACAGAAAAAAAAGTGCCATCAATCTCAACTCTATTTCAAGTTTAAACTTTCAGCCAAACATGGCAAAGTATAAATGTAATTGCTTTTTCTCTCCCCCGAGCCTTAAGCCTTATCTGGCTAAAAATGAAAAAGAGGCGGGGGTGGGGAAGTCCTTAATTTTGTTTTATATACACACCAGGAGGAAAATAGAAATCTTTCATCCAGAATCATCCTGACATTTTGACAATGTATAAAATGAGAGTCTTCAAATGGATGATCGGAGTCCTTTCCAGTAAACCTAGGGTTTACACATGCTCAAATGTCTGTGAAGTTCAGAAATTCTCTCGGTCACTCAGATTTTCTTTGTATTGTGAAGACAGAAACAAAGCTTTCCAGGAGGCTCAGGGAAGCTGGGCAACTTAATTACTCAAACTGTCTAGATCCTCTTCCTTTTTTCCACTCCAGCCTCAGTGGAAGCTTTTCACAGCCATCCATTCCAAACTCTCTATTTGGACCTGCCTGGTGGAGAAGCTTCGTGTCTTAAGAATGTCTAATCTGGGCGGAGCTGGAAGGGAGATAAAAGGAAATCAGAATGAGGTGCTACTGATTCCTTGGGCGAAGGAGGAGGGCCTTGAATTTAAAAACAAGCAGTTAACAGCGACAAAAACAATACTGCAGAACAATAGGGCTTAAAATCAGTATTTTAAATAAAGTTTTTCCATTATAGTTCTTTTCTTCCCTATGTTTGCTGTTGGATAAGTATGTTCTTTGTCTTAGTTTCTTCCTGTCACCTTATCTAATTGTTAAGAATTCCGCATCAGGAAAAGAGTTTCACATGGAGGTCTTGGGAGCAGGCGAGTAAGAGCGTTGACTGGATGCCTGATTCAGTGGAGCCCTGAGAATGATCTAGAAGTTCCCGCAGGGGTGGTTTGATTCTACAGGGATGTGGCTCTTCGATTGATCTGCCATTGATTAGGCTATTTGACAACTTTGAAGGGGTTAAACTGCGAAAAACTGGGAGTGATGCAAATGTTTCCTATTCATTGCAATGCAAATTCTTTTTGCCTATTAGGGAATATACATTTCTGTAAGTCACCCTCTCCGTTTGAACCATTTTTAACACCTTACTGATTTCCTCTTAAATTAGTTGAATAACAGAGTTATGTGTTCACTGTGCGGAAGTCTTATTTTTGAGTTTTGAAAACGCTTATACTTCCTAACACCGGTGAGATGCATGGAGGCTTTGGATCTCTTGAAGGTTAAATGTTATTTCACACACAGTCACTTCCCAGGCACGTGTAAATCCTACAACGGTGAATTTCTCCCTCATCCTTTGGACACAGCATTTCTTGTTTTTCAAGGAGGCAATAATTTAACAGAAATTATATTTGGAAGCAACGCAAATCTAAATTTCAAGCCTCTAGAGAAAATGCAGAAAGGGAGAGGTATGCCTTCTGAGTGCACAGCTGGACTTTCAAGCAGCATCTCTTTTTTCTGTGTCTGCCACAAGGGTGACAGCTCTGTTGGGGGGACGTGACCACAGGTTCACCGGGGAGCTGGAGCCCGGCAATCGGAGGCTACCCATCCCTCCCTTGTCCTTGAAGTGTACGCTCTGACCACCGTTTCTACAGTAGGAACCATTTTCAAGGATGCAGACCAGAGCGAGCAATACGTCAGGTCCGCCTGGATGGGACACACGACGGAATCCTGTTAAGGCTTCTGTACAAACTTTTAAGAGCCTGGCAGACAGGTGTGGAGATCTCCTCGGTGGGTAAATTCCCTGCTTCTTAAACCTGCCACCTACCAACCTGGAGTGGCTGCCTCTTTTTTTGATCTCTCCCAGCCCTCCGTGTACCGGAGCCAGTTTTTCAACCAGCACTCTGGCTTCTTGCTGGCGCCTCCTCCTCCCCCTTCCCCTCCCCGTCCTCCTCCACGCTTCTCTGGGTTCATGTCTGAGCAACTGTAGCAGAATAGTTTAACCCTGCAGAACCAGCACACCCATCTCCTCCTCCTGGCTCTCAGACTTAGTAGCTGTGTATCTTTAAGAGAGATGCTTAACTGCTCTGTGCCTCCGTTTTCTCATTCATCGCAAGGGGATAATAGTAATTATATGATCAGAATGATTTAATCAGCTGGGAAATGTAAGTGCGCTTAGAACAGTATTTGATGTCTGGAGCCTCTGTGGGGGAGCGATGTGCTCCGGTCTTCCACTAATAAGGGCAGACAGGGAAGTATTTTTTGTAAAGTACCTTCTAGTGTCGAATTTCTAGGTATATGACTCTGATCGGCCTCTTCCACAATCATCAGGATATTATTACTGCCTCCAAAATAAAAGTTTGGAGGATTTTCTCAGTATCTTTGGCTCTACATGAGTTCTGCACTCTGGCTTCGGTCCCTTAATTTACATTTAAAATAAACACCATTTCAGTTCATTTTTCTCTCTCACTTCAAAATTCACTATTAACTCCTCTGCGGGTGTTTTGCCATTTCTCCACCTCCTTCACTGTGCTCTGTGAAAGTTTCGTAGTCCTTTGAATCTGGCAGATACTTGATTTATTATAATGTTTCACTGCCATCTCAAGAAGTTTTGCTGCTATTCCCCTTGGGTGAGGACTGTTATCTCATCTTTTTGTCTGTCTCAGGCCTTAGAGAACTATCCAGCATGTAGTCCACACTCAATACGTGTTTGCAGATTGAATACATAGAAGAAAAAGTAGATAAATGAACTAGTGAACCGACTGGATTTCTATTCTTTATTGCCTATAAAAAAAATCCACCCTTTCTTGGATGTCTTGTTGGAGTTTCCCTTAGTGAATGAAGACCTCCTTGTCATCTCAGACCTCAGAGATGTTAGTTCCTAAAAAATTACTCCAGGATTAGAATCCAACCTCTTTCCCTTCCCCTCCTCCCTCTGCTCCCCTTCCTTCTGCTTCTCCATCATCATCATTATTGTTCTGAGTTGCTAAGAAGTCTTGAGGGTAAGGACGAGGCGATGGGATGTGGTAGCCCCTTGAATGCCTCACGCAGTACAAGATTCACGTTCGGCACTGAGTAAAATCAAGCTCAGTGAAGTTTGCCAGTTTTTCCATCAGTTGATCAAGGGGCAAAGGGCCTCCCTGAAATTCTCCAGGCAAAAATCTGAGAAACCTCCAAGGAGTTTGGGGTTGAATTAACCTCTTGTGGCTTCAGAGCCAGCAAATGAGTTGCTGATCAGCGGTTTTGTCACTTTTGTCTAAGTTGTGAGCAACGCTAACCGTAAACCACTAGATTCTTAGAAAAGGCAGGGGAAGGGGAGTCGGCTAACAGTGCAGAAGTAGGGCAAGTCGGGACCTGCAGGTGTGGAGTGCAGACGAAAGCACAGACCGGAGACTCAGGGCACTTGAACTTGGCTGAAAGAATGATGGATGGGGAGACACAGAGGTCAGAGAGCCTCCCTGAATGAGAAAGAGAAAGTTACGCTTTGGCTGTAGGAACATTTGTTCTGCGAGAGTGTTGCTCTTTTGAACGTCTTTGGTTATTATTAACAAACATCCTTAAATGGCATAAAGACAAAATGACACACAGGGAAACAGGGCTGTGAAACAATCTGGCAGGAGTTCCACGTTCTGGTTCCTGGGCCTTTTTTCCTTCCTCGGGTCTTGATTGTTTCTCTTTCACCCGAGGAATGAAAAAGGATAGCAGGCAAGTTTTCAATTTTTCGGAAAACTGTGAGATCCCCCCATTACTATTCATTGCAATACGCTCTCTTTCTTTCTCGAGAGAAGTGTTGGATGAGGAAATTTAAAGACTCAGCAACCCAAGACAGAATGCTGGCTCCCGTTTGGACCTCACAGGATACTTTTGGGAAAAAAAAAAAAAAAATCCTGGAATGGTGAATGGAAAAAGGACCATCTCAAAGCAGGGCCCACCATGGAAAAGCCACGCAGAGGCACGTTTGTTTCTGAAATCCCAGCTCAGGTCTAGAAACTTTGGAAAAATGGGTTTTCTTTTTCTCTGGTGCCGTGTCAATCAGTTGTAAGACATCAGAAATGAATTACCCTTCTTATTTTCCAGTTTTCTCTGAAATTATGAAAGGGGAACTGAATGAAATAACAACAGTCCTGCTCTCTGGCAGAGGATAAAACATGACTTGAAAAAAAAAAAGATCCTTAAAAAAAATGCCAACCTTAAAACAATGCCTAGCCTAGGAGCGAGCCGCGGTTTTCCAGAGATAAACAATTTCATAGATTTGACTGGCCTACCATTCATCATTTTCTTGGGTTGTGCCTACAAAGTTACGATAAATACAAAGCCATGTCAGCTTTGCAACAAAATAGGGTGTTTTAGAAATAAGTTAAAAATGAAGTCACTCAATGTTTTGGTACTTTTTTTTTTTTTTTTTTTTTTTGCCCAGATGACACCAGGCAAGTCTTCTGAGTTTTACCTCTTACTTCCCAAGTTCCAGGGTGTTTATCAATGGGCACCCATTGGATCTATTTTTACTTAATCGAAGTAGACTTTTAGACGGGTGTTCCATTCAGCCACTACAAGATGTATTAGGCATCAAGGCCGATTTCAAAGGTTTTAATTGCCTGGATTTGGATAGAAAAGTAAAGTTTCATGATTATCACCATGATGGTTACAATGACTTTCTTTAAAAAGTTAAGAGCAGGGGGGTGGAGGGGAGAGGGTATATAGCTCAAGTGGTAGAGCGCATGCTTAGCATGCATGTGGTCCTGGGTTCGATCCCCAGCACCTCCTCCAAGTATAAATAAATAAACCCAATTACCTCCCCCCAGTAAAGAAAAAAAGAGAGAAAAAAAAAAAAAGAGTTAAGAGCCTACCAATATAAAAAGATCGTCATTCTAAGTGAAGTAAGCCAGAAAGAGAAAGAAATACCATATGGTATCACTCATAGGTGGAATCTGAAAAAAAGAAGGGGGGAGAGGGTATAGCTCAAGTGGTAGAGTGCACACTTAGCAAGCATGAGGTCCCGAGTTCAATCCCCAGAACCTCCTCTAAAAAAATAAATAAACCTAATTACCTCCCCCCTACCAAAATAAAATAATAAAGAAAAGAAAAGAAAAGAAAAGAAAAGGGACACTAATGAACTCATCTAGAGAACAGACTTGCAAACATAGTAAACAATCTTATGGTTACCAGGGAAAGGGATAAATTTGGAAGTTTGAGATTTGCAAGTGTTAGCCACTATATACAAAAATAGATTTAAGAAACCAAGTTTCTTCTGTATAGCACACAAAACTATATTCAATATCTTGTAACAGATTTTAATGAAAAAGTATATAAAAGTGAATATATATATGCATATGCATGACTGGGACATTGTGCTGTACACCAGAAACTGATGCATTGTAACTGACTACTTCAATTTAAAAAATTAAAAAAATTAAAAATAAATGAATAAAAAATTAAAAATGTACATCTGGAAAAAAAAGGACCATTCATGAAATAACTCTGAGAAAGTTGGTGTTACTCCTTTGCTTCTTCTGTGAGATGCTGCCTCCAAGGTGTATTGTTTGGTTGTGTTATTAATCTGTTTACTTCTCCCATATACGTGCTAATGTACAGGGAGGCTCAGTCCAGTGACCTCTTCACCCACTCTTTTTTTTTTTTTTAACATTTTTTATTGATTTATAATTTTACAATGTTGTGTCAAATTCCAGTGTTCAGCACAATTTTTCAGTCATACGTGGACATATACACACTCATTGTCACATTTTTTTCTCTGTGAGCTACCATAACATTTTGCGTATATTTCCCCGTGCTATACAGTATAAGCTTGTTTATCTATTCTACAATTTTGAAATCCCAGTCTATCCCTTCCCACCCTCTGCCCCCCTGACAACCACAAGTCTGTATTCTCTGTCTATGAGTCTATTTTGGTCCTGTATTTACGCTTTGTTTTTGTTTGTTCGTTTTTGTTTTTGTTTTTGTTTTTTAGATTCCACATATGAGCGATCTCATATGGTATTTTTCTTTCTCTTTCTGGCTTACTTCACTTAGAATGACATTCTCCAGGAGCATCCATGTTGCTGCAAATGGCATTATGTTGTCGGTTTTTATGGCTGAGTAGTATTCCATTGTATAAATATACCACCTCTTCTTTATCCAGTCATCTGTTGATGGACGTTTAGGCTGTTTCCATGTCTTGGCTATTGTAAATAGTGCTGCTATGAACATTGGAGTGCAGATGTCATCCTGAAGTAGATTTCCTTCTGGATACAAGCCCAGGAGTGGGATTCCTGGGTCATATGGTAAGTCTATTCCTAGTCTTTTGAGGAATCTCCACACTGTTTTCCCTAGTGGCTGCTCCAGACTGCATTCCCACCAGCAGTGTAGGAGGGTTCCCCTTTCTCCACAGCCTCTCCAGCATTTGTCATTTGTGGATTTTTGAATGACGGCCATTCTGACTGGTGTGAGGTGATACCTCATTGTAGTTTTGATTTGCATTTCTCTGATAATTAGTGATATTGAGCATTTTTTCATGTGCCTTTTGATCATTTGTATGTTTTCCTTGGAGAATTGCTTGTTTAGGTCTTTTGCCCATTTTTGGATTGGATTGTTTATTTTTTTCTTACTGAGTCGTATGAGCTGCTTATATATTCTGGAGATCAAGCCTTTGTCGATTTCATTTGCAAAAATTTTCTCCCATTCCGTAGGTTGTCTTCTTGTTTTACTTCTGGTTTCCTTTGCTGTGCAGAAGCTTGTAAGTTTCATTAGGTCCCATTTGTTTATTTTTGCTTTTATTTCTTCTAGGAGAAAATTTTTGAAATGTATGTCAGATAATGTTTTGCCTATGTTTTCCTCTAGGAGGTTTATTGTATCTTGTCTTATGTTTAAGTCTTTGATCCATTTTGAGCTGATTTTTGTATATGGTGTAAGGGAGTGTTCTAGCTTCATTGCTTTACATGCTGCTGTCCGGTTTTCCCAACACCATTTGCTGAAGAGACTGTCTTTACTCCATTGTATATTCTCGCCTCCTTTGTTGAAGATGAGTTGACCAAAAGTTTGCGGGTTCACCCACTCTTAAGAGAGCTTCTTTATCCTGCTTTCAAAGTGAGAAGCAAGAGGAATAATATCATGGGGAAAGGATGCACCATGGGGTCAGACAGACCTGGAAGCAAAGCCCAGCTCTCTCCTTTAACAACTATGTAACCTCTGTGAACCTTAGTTTGCTCATCCATGAAATTGAGATATTAAGGCTGACTGCCTGTGATGTTTCCAGGGGTCGGTAGGTCTTTAGTACATATTAGCTAGTATTAAACTGCAGTTGATTTGTTCTGTCACAACAATTGACCGATCAGGTAGAAACTGTCCCATGTGAGTCCATCATGACTGTCACCTCTCTAGGGCCTTCCAGACAGAATAACACACGAGGTCATCAGATATTCTTTTCTTACAAAGGACTTTCCCCTGGAGACTGACGGATACCCCTCACCTGCACACTGGCATTTTCAACCGCTGGTAGAAAAAAAAGTCAGTCTCCTTTTATGAAAATAATAAACACAATGTAACCCAGGGACAATTTCTGTTTTCTCCATTCTCACATTCCCCAGAAAAGATGGAGACTGCTACCAAAATGGTAGTATTGTTAGCAGATCACTGGGGTGTGGGAACCCAACACTCTACAGCAGACATTTTCCAAACTGTGGAATTACTTTTATTATTTTCAAAATGAAACAAAAGATGGGTGTTATTTCAGCAAAAATTTTGGAGAGAGCTACTTAACCCATTTTTTTTTTTGAATGGATAGTTTGGCTTCTGCATCATAACTTAATGAAAAATGATGTTGTATGCCCAAATTTTTAAGTAGAAAATGAGACCAAGGAATCATTAGTATTGAAACCTGCGATGCACGTGACCAGCGTTTTGTAAAGAGCTGCAAGGAGCTATTCCCACCGATGTGGATACAGAGGGCTGACTGTTCTTCACCATTTGATATAAAGGACTTGGGCAAACGTGAATTTTGCTCTCTGAGGGGGTCCTGGAACCAACTCCCCATGGATACCAAGGGATGACAGTATATCTGAAATCATATCATTCAATGCACTTTGTATATGTTGTATAGTTCTTAATACATGAAAATACTGAAATTTGTCCAGCAACTACAAATAACTCTGATTATCACAGATATCAACGTGTCTCTCCTCAATGTGATAAGAAGTAAATTGATACCAGATGTTAATCCATGTCAGCTGTTGCCCTTATTAAACATAATTGATTCCTTTTAATGCTCCAGATAAGAATGAACTACTGCACACATCTGCTTCCCTAAGTCATGATGCTCTGAAATTTTCATAGTCACGTGTTGCCGTTTTAAAGCAATTAATTCATATCTAAAATGCAGTTGAGAGTTTTTAGAAGTGATACAGCCTATCAACACCCACCCTCACCCCCCCCCCCAAAAATCCTGAGATATTGCAGCTGGAGAAGATTAGAAACAGACTACCTATAGGGGGATGTCTGTGAATCCTTTAAGTAAAATGTGGTCCCGCATAAACCAAAAACGGGAATTTATTTCACTGGGTACATGAAAAGTCTTCCTGAAGCCCACGTTGCCCGAAAAAGATAAATTTGGTTTACCTGATCATTTTGCTTAACCTGTATATTTAAAATGATGAGTCATTTGAAAGCCTGAAACAGAGATTCTATCTCACTATCTTTCAAGTGTGGGCCAGCAAAAGAGAAATCAAAGGGTGATTGTACAATGGATAAATGAAAAACATGCATGAGAGAATGGCAGTGGAGGGGGATCAATAAGTTTGCTGCAGCGTAACATTTATTTGAACCCGTCTTTTGGAATTTATGAATGGCACAAATGGAAACTGTTACTAATTGGAATATCCCTGCTGGTTCTCAGTCTGAAGGACCCATTCCTTAGGGGACCCTTCTCTTGCATATAGAATTAAACGGTCCCTCTTATTAGGCCGTATTATGTTGTGTTTTATTATGACTAATGCTTTTACTGTGTACAAAATAGGCAGGACAAAAATCCAAACCCCTACTTTAAACCTGACTCGCTGTTGTCTTGGATTTTTGCACTAAGACTCTTTGGCTTAACGCCCCTATTTTAAAATGGAAATAATCAGGCATCCACTAACCCAGGAATTAGTTAAAGGAAAAAAGATACTCTTTCCTTCCCCAGACCAGGACCATCACTGAGAAGGCAGCCCCCATCACTGCTTCAAAAGGTTTCTTTTATCCATTTAATTTTTCCTTCCTGATGTTACGATATGCTTCTCGTTTTTCCCTGTGAGCATTCCTGCTCTGTGATAGAAGATTTTTTTTCCCTTTCTAAATTCTCTACCAGCCCTCCTTTTCCATGAGACACAAATTACAATCATTCTCCTTGACAGCTGAGGACACCTTCTTGGGGTCATTTATAGATACAAACGTCCCCCTCTGGATTCTTCATACAGATCGCACACCAGGATAATACATTTTGAGCAACTGATTGGAAAGACTCGTTGATGTGATGTGGAAGGCAAAAAGGAAATTCACCGTGGATGGGAGAGAAAATGATCCACCAGAGATGAGATAAATGTGCCCAATAAATATACTATCGTCCCCCAGGGGATGGCACTGCACCTAATGGCTACAGAATATAGTAAAGCCATAAAAATAACGTAAAATAGCATAGTGTACTGTTCCCAGTAGGCACCCACCCAAATGTTGCTATAAACCTAGCAGCACCACAGAAACAGATGCACAGACAACGTTTCCATGATGCATGGACCACCAGTGGGGCTCAGAGAGAGAGGATTTAATGGTACTTTTCTGGCTTATCTTTTAAAAGCAGTTTGCACAGGAATGTGATTGTGTAAGAAGTAGAAACTGATTTCAATTTCCAAAAGCAATGTAAACGGCCCATAATTTATAAAGTCACATAATGGGGCTAAGACTTAACATTGGGCTGTTAATAAGGAATTGTTACAAAATTATTAAGGAACAGTAGTAAATTATTTTCAAGGCACTAAGGATGTTATTAAAGAATAATAAAATTAATGATTCAGGAATAATTACCTCTTTTTTTAGAAATAATAGTTTCCAAATATATCTGTATATAAAATTTTAACCTTGAAATTGTGAAAAATAATAAACAGATAGTCAAATAAAAATAAATTGTGAAACATATAAACAGATAAATGGTGCATAAAACATAAAGTGGCATCATATTCAGCTGAATGAATTGTGATAAAAAGAACACCTGTGTAAGAGCTGAGTCAAGAAACAGAATGTCCCCACATCCCAGAAGCCCCCACGTGTCTCTTCTGTCTCCTTGACCCCTAGTGATGACTATACTTTCGTGATGTTTTAATAGCTTTATTGAGGCTTAATGGGCTAAACAGATTTAAAGCCTTCCATTGGAGGCTTTTTGATAAACGTTGCTATACTTAAATGCCTATAAAACAATGATCATAACTGGGACAATGAACGTACACATTAGCCCCCAAAGTTCTCCTTGTGCCCGTTTAGAATTCCTCTGTCTGCATTTTTCTACCCCATCCCCATCGCCCCGGTACCCAGTCAATCTCCTTTCTGTCTCTTGTGTTTGAGTTTGAGTTTTCTAGGACGTTCCCTAAGTGGAATCACATAGTTGTACTATTTTTTTGTCTTTCTTTCACTGAGCACAATTGTTTTGAGATTCAACCATGTTGTGGTATTTATCCATAGCTCATTGTTTTTACATTGCTGAGTAGTATTCTGCTGGATAACGGGTAAACAGGGTTGGTTTGTTTGTTTGTTTTAACCAATTCACCTGTTGATTGGCAAGTGCATTTTTGCCCAATTGGGGTCATTTGCTGTGAACACTTCTGTACATGTTTTCCCCCAGGTAGATACTAAGGAGTAGAATGGCTGGGTTATATCATAGATCTATTTTCAAAAGTTCATATAACTGCTGTACAATTTTTCCAAAGCAGCCATAACTGTTTACATTCCCACCAGCCGTGTGTGAGAGTTTCCACTGTTCCACATCTTTGTCAAAACTTCATATGGTCGGTCTTTGAGCAATCTGTTAGGTGTCGAGACATAACCCATTGTGTTTTTAAATTTCATTTTCCAAATGACTAATAATGTTGAGCAAATTTCCATGTGCTTATTTTCTCTCTGTATATGTTATTCTTTTTGGGTAAATCATCTATTGAATACCTTTCCCATCTTTTTAAAATCGATCATTTTGCTTTTTTGTGAGTTTCAAACATTCCTTACATAGTAGGGACATAAGCCCTTTATCAGGTGTGTGATTTACAAAATCTCTTCTGTCAGTCTGTGGTGACTTCATTTTCGTAACGTCTTATGAAGAACAGAGATTTTTTATCTTGATACTGTAAAATGTATCAGTTGTTTTTTTTTAGTGACTCATGCCTTTGGTGTTAAGAGTCTAATGCTTTTATATAGGCAAAGGTAACAAAGATTTTTCTCCGAGATACAGTTTCAGAAATGTTGTAGTTTTACAGTTTACATTAAAATCCGTGATCCATTTTCTATTAATTCTTGTATATGGTACAAGGATCAAAGCTCCCTTTTATTTTCCACATGGGCATCCAATTGTTCCAACACCATTTATGCAGAATTTTAAATACTCCTTTCTTAGTAATTTCTAAAACAAAGAGAGAAAAACAGTAAACACATAGAAGATACGAAGATAATGTATTTTCAATCAAAATAAAAGTGTAAGGTGATAGAGAATTGTTGTGGCTTTTAACATTTTAAAAGTGAGAAAGAGAATCAGCTAGGAAATTTTATCCTTTGTTTCCTTTCCAACAACTCTGGGCCCAGCGGAAATCTGTCTTCCTCCCTAGTGTAACGCCTAGGAAATTATTTGGTCTCGATATCCCGAGAGCTCAGTTGCCTATTATCAGCAAGATAAAGGGTGTGGATTCTTGGAAACAGTCAAATGTAATGTTTCACTATAGAACTGATTTCTGGTGGGAGTTTTCCATCAGATATTGACAGTATTCCTATTGATACATTCAGATATATGAGAAAAACATGAAAAAATTTCCTAATTAATAATATAATAAATAAATGATAAAATAACAAATAATAAAATATATGTATGTAAATGTGTATATTCAGAAAGAGTGTAATGGATTATTATGCCCAGTTATTTGCTTCAGGCAGGATTCAGATTTCTGGGCTGTTCGTGATGATCTAAAATCTCAGTAATGATACTAGCAAGTTGCCTTTGAAAAGAATGGCACCAGTTACTGTTTTAAACTTCTGTGTGTCGGGAGCTGTAATTTAATATGTTTCAAAAACTTAATCTAGAAAGCAGTGAGGTTAAAACTGAAGACTGGGTGCTGGGGGAAAGCAGAAAATGAGGCTGTAATGTGCACCTAAAATTCTTAAACCACATGAAGCTGAATATTTTCCTCAGTTTGAAAGTTGCATGCTGTTTTGTAAGAGAAAACTGTAGAGATTTATATTCATTGATTTAGCTTTGCTGAGAGAGGAAACTGAAGCCAGCATTATCAAGCGTGTGCATGCACGCACACACACACACACACACACACACACACAGAAAAGTTTAAGAAAATAGGTTATAACATAGGCAATTTGAAGAGGTAAATCCTTGAGGTGTATGAAAGCTGAATAATGTTTGCAAGGCATTCACCTTGGAAACACTAAGAACATAAACTGTAATTCAGGCTGGATGTCCTATCCATGGCTTGGTCCTAACCCACCAACACTTGTTCCGTATCTTGTTACCATGGACGCATCATAGCTAGTTCACAAGATGTACCTTTGGGATGTTCTTGATTTTAAGAGATTATTGCTAGCTCCTGTGAAATAGAGTCCACTACCTAAGACCCTGCTGATGTTACTCTGTAATTTAGCAAGACTATAAGTGGCTTGAATTTAATCTAGTCAAGAAACGTTAAAAGGCTTTATCTTACTCTCACCACTCATGGGTGACTGTAATAAAACCACTCATGGGTGACTGTAATAAAAAATCGTCCTCTAACAGACTCATTTCTTAAAAACACACAAAAAAGGGGAAAGATTTTCTCTAACACAGTAACCACGAGGATGCTGTATTTGTTATTTATTTGCATCCGTGGGCTTAAACATCTTACGATAAGGAATGATACTCCATGAGAAAGTATTTTTAGAAATAATTAAATGTAGAGATATTGTTCCTTTCCAAACAGAATGTCAGTGATGAAGAGTCGATTATGATCTGCTCTGCATCAAAAAGACTGAAATAGAATATTAATAATTTAATGAGCTAGATCTGGGATAAGCGTCTCATTGTCTAATGAGATTGCCCTCACAGTGCTCTGACTGGGATTCCCAGAATCCCTGCATCAGGACCCAGGCTCTCGTTGCTGGCAGTCGTTCTAGGAGCTGGGAGTGTCGCTTGCATCGCTTGCTGACACAGCTGACTCCCTCCCCAGGACTGCCTGTGGCTAACAGGAGGTTATGCCTCTTCCCAGGGGACAGCACATGTCCGGGGACTTGTCTGTGAATCAGGTCTGACCCTTTGCCTTGCCTTGAGGCCTCTGTGAAGGAGCGTCGCAGGTGCGAGCTTGCCATGGGATTGGCTGAGCTCTCGGAGATGCACCTGCATCTCCATTCAAACCCTCCCTCAAGTCCTGCTCCCTGGTTCCTTACAGATGATGGTGTCAGGAACTGTCCCCAATAAATCACTGGTACCCAGATCTCCATCTAGGAGTCTGTTTCTTGGGGAGCCTGACCCACAATATTTGGATTACAGAAGACAGGTAGATGCTTCCTCATGAACAAACTTGGCTCACTTTCCTTCCGAGATTTCCAAAGGCTTTTCTTGTCACACAACATGAGTCTTCATTAGCACACAGAAATTCTACTTGCAATCGTTTTCCACATCGGATTTTCATATGACTCTAAGAATCACAAGGAATTTTCTGAGGACAGGTGAAACCAAGAGAATCAGCCCATCACCCTGTTTACAGCTGAGTGAGCAGGTGAAGAAATTGGAACTGACTGTTGCTTCTCAGGTTCTGTTGGTGTTTGAAGGGTCATAGAATAATTGTTTTTCCTAGCCACAGCAATCAGGCAAGAGAGAGAAATAAAAGGGATCCAAACTGAGAAAAGAAGAGGTAAAAGTGTCACTATATGCAGATGACATGTTACTATATATAGAAAACCCTAAAAGGTCCACACAAAAACTACTAGAAATAATCGAAGAATTCAGCCAGGTAGCAGGTTACAAGATTAACGTTCAAAAATCAGTTGCATTTCTTTACACTAAGGATGAATCAACAGAAAAAGTAAAGAAACAATCCACTTTAAAATAGCACCCAAACTAATAAAATACCTAGGAATAAATCTAACCAAGGAGGTGAAAGACTTATACACAGAAAACTGTAAAACACTGATGAAGGAAATTAAAGAAGACTTAAAGAAATGGAAAGATATCCCATGCTCCTGGATTGGAAGAATCAATATTGCTAAAATAGTCACACTGCCCAAGGCAATCTACAGATTTAATGCAATCCCTATCAAATTACCCGGGACATATGTCAGAGAACTAGAACAAATCATAATAAAATTTATATGGAACCATCAAAGACCTAGAATTGCCAAAACATTACTGAAGAGAAAGAAACAGGCTGGAGGAATAACTCTCCCAGACTTCAGATAATACTATAGAGCTACAGTCATCAAGACAGCATGGTATTGGTACAGAAACAGACATATGGACCAATGGAATGGAATAGAGAGTCCAGAAATGAACCCACAAACTTTTGGTCAACTCATCTTTGACAAAGGAGGCAAGAATATACATTGGAATAAAGACAGTCTCTTCAGCAAATGGTGTTGGGAAGACTGGACAGCAGCATGTAAATCAATGAAGCTAGAACACTCCCTTACACCATACACAAAAATAAACTCAGAATGGATCAAAGACTTAAATGTAACACAAGATATGATAAACCTCCTAGAAGAAAATATAGGCAAAACATTATCTCACATACATCTCAAAATGTTCTCCTGGGGCAGTCAATCCAAGCAATAGAAATAAAAGCAAGAATAAACAAATGGGACCTAATGAAACTTACAAGCTTCTGCACAGCAAAGGAAACCAGAAGTAAAACAAAACGACAATCTACAGAATGGGAGAAAATTTTTGCAAATGAAACCGACAGAGGCTTGATCTCCAGAACATATAAGCAGCTGATACGACTTAATAAGAAAAAAACAAACAACCCGATCCAAAAATGGGCGGAAGACCTAAACAAGCAATTCTCCAAGGAAGACATACAAATGATCAATAGGCACATGAAAAAATGCTCAATGTCACTAACTATCAGAGAAATGCAAATCAAAACTACAATGAGGTATCACCTCACACCAGTCAGGATGTCCATCATTCAAAAGTCCATAAATGACAAATGCTGAAGAGGCTGTGGAGAAAAGGGAACCCTCCTACACTGCTGGTGGGAATGCAGTCTGGTGCAGCCACTGTGGAAAACAGTGTGGAGATTCCTCAAAAGACTAGGAATAGACTTACCATATGACCCAGGAATCCCGCTCCTGGGCATATATCCAGAAGGAACCCTACTTCAAAATGACACCTGCACCCCAATGTTCATAGCAGCACTATTTACAATAGCCAAGACATGGAAACAGCCTAAATGTCCATCAACAGATGACTGGATAAAGAAGAGGTGGTATATTTATACAATGGAATACTATTCAGACAACATAAAAACCGACAACATAACGGCATTTGCAGCAACATGGATGCTCCTGGAGAATGTCATTCTAAGTGAAGAAAGCCAGAAAGAGAAAGAAAAATACCACATGAGATCACTCATACGTGGAATCTAAAACAAACAAACAAAAAACCATAAATACAAAACATAAACTGACTCATAGACATAGAATACAAACTTGGTTGCCAAGTGAGGGGGGGAACAGACTGGGATTTCAAAATGTAGAATAGATAAAGAAGATTATACTGTATAGAACAGGAAAATAGATACAAGATCTTGTGGTAGCTAACAAAAAAATGTGACAATGTATGTTCATGTATAACTGAAATATTGTGCTCTACACTGGAATTTTACACAACATTGTAAAATGATAACTCAATAAAAAATGTTAAATAAATAAAATATTACACACTTTCCCGAAAAAATTAAAAAGAAAGAATAATTGTTTTCATCACTGAGTCACATTCAAACCACTTATTCTGACTTCTTAATTTTTTAAAAAATGTTTTATACAATTTTAAAAGGTTACGTTCCATTTACAGTTATTACAAAATATTGGCTATATTCCCTGGTGCTGTACATTACATCTTTGAGCCTTTCTTATACCTGCTAATTTGTACCTCCCACTCCCCCACTTCTGTGCCGCCCTTCCTCCTCTTCCCCACTGATAACTTCTAGCTTGTTCTCTGTTTCTCTGAGTCTGCTTCTTTTTTGTTATATTCACTAGTTTGCTGTATATTTTAGATTCCACATATAAGTGATATCATACAGTATTTGTCTTTCTCTATCTGACTTATTTCACTTAGCATAATGCCTTCCAAGTCCATGCATGTTGTTGCAAATGGCAAGATTTTGTTCTTTTTTATGGCTGAGTAGTATTCCGTTGTATTTATATACCACATCATCTTTATCCATTCATCTGTTGATGAACACTTAGGTTGCTTCCACTTACTCTGACTTTTCATTTGTGTTCTCATCTTGCATAGATCTGAATTTTATGTAGTTATAAGGTGCAAAGAATGTGGAAAACATGAGGGCAAACTTCTTTTTCATGTAATTTTCTAGAGATTAGAAAAATATGCATATGGATGTTTTTGAGTTAGTC
The DNA here is from genome assembly GCF_009834535.1 of Camelus ferus. Classification (NCBI taxonomy): domain Eukaryota; kingdom Metazoa; phylum Chordata; class Mammalia; order Artiodactyla; family Camelidae; genus Camelus; species Camelus ferus. The sequence goes on from NC_045711.1 coordinate 28,528,185, forward strand.
ACAATCAAGGAAATATGAAGCAAATCTTAATCTTCAAAGTTCAATTCTAATCGATTTCCATTAGCAACAACAACATATACAAGAACAGTAATTCATCAAAGCATCCTGGTATTATTTTGCATGAAATCAGTATTTTAAACATTTCAAAGCCACCAAAAAAAAGTACCCCATCCACTGGCACAAGGTCTACAGGAAGTCATCTGATGTTTAAGTTAAACATCTGAGAATCATAGGATCTGTAATGTGAGAAATTAGTTAAATATAGTGGTAGCAACTGGAGCTGACTTGTACCGTCATGAGAACAAATTGAACACCTTTTCCCAACTTCACATTGGGTGACAGCTTGGTGATAGCTTACAATTGGCCATTGTGGCAGCATGATGCCTAGAAATCTGTACATCCCACAGATCGGGGAAGGGCGGGGCTGGGGAGGGGTTAACGTTTTCTTTTTTTTCCAGTTGTTAAACTCTTACCAGACTGCCACAGTCTGTAGATCGGATGGTGGGTTCAAAATCAAAATATCCAAATATAAAAATAAGAATGGGAAATACTTTATAATAATGTGTAACTGTAAACCAGAGTAAAAAGTGAGAGATCAGAAAGTTTTAAATGAATTATTATTTGATTTTTACATTCTGGGAAAAATATGGAAGTTTATATATATATATATATCTTATTATTGTACCCTCTATATGTTTTTATGATATTCTGCAAATCACTCTTAAAATATCATAATTAAGGATCTCTCTGATTATCTAATTCATTATTGCAAATAGCATTTTTTTTTCTGGGAGCAACTATGAGTTTTCTCTAAAGATGAATAGCAGAGATTGAAACAAAAAAGGAAGTTTTCTCTTTTTATTTGTAATCAGTCAATCTTCCAGCCATTCATGCTTTATTGGAGGTAAATTTGAGTAAGTAGTTACATAAGAGGAGATTATGACAAGGCTCGCAACACATTAGATATATGACGACACGAGGTTCAAAACTGGCTTAAAAATAACTTATAGGAATATTTTTCGAATCCCTTCTTCCTTTGTTTTAACATTTCCTTTAGCCGTTGACTATCAAAGGTTAAAAATTATAATTTGGTTGTTTGACATTTAAAAATCATGTGATTTTGAAAAGAACATTGATTTAGATCTCGGTTATGACATAAAATTAAAACGACAAGTTTTGACTTAGCACTGATTCCAAAATCAGGAAGAAACAATAAAGGAAAACGTTTTTATTTCTGCTGTTACAAATATTTCACACAGCAAGCAAATAATCAAAAAAATAATTGAGCATCAAAAGGACACCTGAAAAACACACTGGTGTGAGGAGATACATTTTTTTGTATAAAAAGATAAATCCAAATTTTTCTTTCTCTCTTTCTTTCTTCAGATACTTGCATTCCCTCTCTTTTCTCTGGGACCTTTCATTTGTTTCTTTGCTGTCTTTCTTTAGACCAGAAATTCTTATTCAAAATTCTGGTGATCCTCAACTGGCTGTTTATATTTAAAGATGAAACTGTATAAAAAAACGTTTTGGAACTCCATAAATTGTGCTGTGCAAGATGCATGTTAGTTAACGGGTTTGTACGTGGTGTGTTCCGTCTGTGGCTGTCCTTTTAGTTAGAGGACCCTCAGTGCAAGTAAATCACACCTTTCTGTTTTGACAGAGAAGCATCCTTTAATCTTGTTTATTGAGATGGAGTTACATGTCCACTGCTATTCCAGCAGGAAGATAGGGGGAATGTTTTGAGACAACTGTATTATTAGTTTCTGATGCTACATAACAAAGAACCAAAAACTCAGGTGCTTAAAACGGCACATTGATTATTGCTGTTTCTGTAAGTCGGAGGTGCTGGCTTGGCTTTTCTGAGTCTTTGGCTCCAGGTTTTCAGTTCACAGGCTAAAATCCAAGGTCGTGGTCCTACCAGGGGCTCAAGTGGAGGGAGAGCTCCTTCCAGGACCCCTCAGATTGTTGGAAGGATCGCTTCCTTATAGTTTCAGGAACGAGGCTTCTGTTTCTTGCTTGAGCTGCTCTCTGTTCAGAAGGAGACCGCCCACAGCTCTTGGCCACGTGGGTCTTCGTCCACATGGCTGGTGACTTTCTGACAGTTTGCTTCTTCAGGGCCAGTGAGGGGGCGTCTCTATGGCTCCAATCTAATTAGACTGAGTCTTATATAATGTAAGAATAACATCCCATCCATTGCCATATTCTATTGGCTGAAGCAAGTCACACTCTGAGGCTATGGTACTAGAAGACAGGAATCCCTGGGGCAGGGGTCCTTTAGGGTCCGTCCACCAGGGAGACCAGGGTTCACTATGTATTGGTTCCCTATTTTTTGTATCTCTGGGGCCTCTCAGATGTAATTTCTTTCAATAAGGACCTCCATCCCTTCGGTCATGGATGAGTTGGGGAGGAAGAGGAGGGGGAGAGGCAGTCACCTGATGCCCAAAGCTCTGGGACTTGCAGCCCTTTGTGTTAAGTTCAGCCACTTCCTACATACTCAGCACTTCACCTTACCCTACCCCTGGGTGGTACCTACTGCCTGCAGGGGCCCACCCCTCCTGCGGTTGGCAGGGTCAGCTGGCACCCTTCTTTACCAAATTCCCATCAGACCCTTAGCTTATAGCTTCTTACCATCTGCTGAGTCAGTTCCTCTCTTGCATCTACAGTTTTCTCCAAGTCTGTCGAAATATCTGAATTGCAGCTGAGTTCTCTCCAATTTTTCTTTTTTTCTTTTTTTTTTTTTTTGTCTTTGTGGGTTTTTCCTTTTTATGTTGTTTTATTGTTACCTAACAAGGCATGAAGAGGGAGAAGTCAAGTTGTCTGGGTCGACTGCCGTCTTTAGTCTTTCTCCTTAAAAAATGCTGGATTTTACCTTTCCTTTTGATGCTGCCTCTGCTCACTCCTGTATCCACATTATCCCATGGGAGGACCAGACTGGGACAGCTTCTCTATTTTCTTGCCTCCCAGGAAGCACTTATAAAGATTGCTTGCCTTATCAAATATAGGAGGGAAAAAAAAAACCCCACAAGGATTAACTAATAACTAAAGCTAGATGCAGCAACTCTTAGGGCCAGGAAACAGTCATGACCAGAGCAGGTAGCATCCTCAGATGGGGTCTGATGGGGGACCTTCAAAGCATGCCATGCCCCGGTCCCACCCGGAGAACTCACCTCTTATCCAGAGGAGGTAGCCTTGCTGTGTGGCCTCCCATAGGCTACTCCTGAGGAAGCCCCTTAGCATATTCCACAAGGACGGGCTGTACAATCGTTATAAACACTGTGCGTGAGACAGCAACAGTATGGAGTTGTGGCAATCTGAGTCTCCACTCATTTCCGAGTCTGTCCTCCAGGATGAGAGAAACAGCAGGATGTCAGCACTTTTCAGAGTATCTCAGTCTTTCCCCCAAATCACCAATGAGCAAATGTATTAGTTTACACTCATACACCTTTCCGAAAAAAAAAAAAAGCACTGTAAATCCAGAAAAGGAATTGCAAAAGCAAAGGAAAGCAAACAGACAAGCAGGCTGTGCAGACTTAGATTTGATACGTATGCCAAGGTTCCAGAAAGCCTGCATCAGGTGTCCTCAACATTCTCCCCGCCCCACATCAAAGGGCAGGTATTGGATTTGAAATTCATAACTAAAATTCTTTGAGGTACTGGTTCCATAAGAAAGAAGTAATCTACCCCAAAATGATAATCACATTTCCATTGCTTGGGATGGAGATTCCGCTGCCAGGTTTCAATGATTTTTAGCTCCTCCTCTGCAACATTTTCAAATACATTGGGGCTCATTCTCATTCTGTGTCTCGAGTTACTCTAACAGATGCAACATGTGGACGTATGCATGTAAGCGTATGTGTGTGCGTGCCAGCAAAATTTTTTAAAAACTATTTTAAAATTATATTTTAAGTGCCGATCATATGACTCACAACAATTATCCACGTTTCAATCTCAAATCTCGGTCTCTGAAAGAACTCAAAAACACGACTGGACCAAGCGGATGCTACTCTGATTGGGTCCTTTCACGTCAAGGCTACTATTCCTGGCTATCTCAGGTAGTCTGATGTTCAGTAAGAAATGGAGCTAAAGAGAACAGTCTCCATCTTCTGTTATTAACAGAGTCAAGAAGCCACGTATGACTCTTAACAGCCCAGCAAGTAAAGGGTATCACACGCTTCTAGTGAACTCTTTATACACCTGTGGCAACCGCACGAAAACTGGACCCAGCAATTTTGGCTCCACATTCTCATCTCTGTTAACTGAGCAGTGTTTCTTTTTATTTGTTGTAAAGTATATTTCAAGACTTTAGAATCCACTTTTTTGAAAAAAGTATCCTTATTCAACAACTTAGAAACCCTCAAATTACTTTTTCCCCCTACAGAGGGATATCAGCTTCATTCAGTGAGTGTTAATCTTCATTTCAGGGAAAAAATGCAAACCTTAGCGTTTCTTTAAACTGTTAAGTCTTTAAGGGTAAGCTGGTGAAACTTAGGGAGGGAAAAAAAAAAAAAAAGGATTGCACCCAGCGATTATTTGGAAAAAAAGAATGACCTCAAAAATTTGAACTTAAACGCATGAAAGGAAATATATCATTTTCTTTTTCCTGTGAGTGATGACAGGACTTAAAATGCAAAATGCTACGCTTGCCTGGAAAAGCTACCTATTAAAAAAAAAAATCAGACTTTAAATGATCTCCTGGGTACTACTATGTTACTCAGGACTGTCGACACAGAGAAATGAGGCATTCCAGTTACTGAAATGTTGAGAAATGGCCTCCGCAGTGCCAAGTGCGTGTCCCCTACTGTGAGCCGTTTCTCCTTCCCCTGTCCGCTGGCCCCGTGACGGAGCAATAGCTGTTTTCATGCCAAACACGGAGAGTTGAGACGCCGGGCCAGAAGTGTCCCTTGATATTTCCCCTGCACTCATTCAAGGGAACGAACATCTAATTGTTAATTGTGATAAGATAATACTTCACTCACTCTTGTAAAAGCATCTCAAAAAGGCTCAGATTTTCCAGCAACATTTGGATAGTGATACATAGTATATGGTCTTTGCCAAACTCAAAGTTACAAAGCCTTATTCTTGGCAATGACTACAAACAATTTCCATTTTACTACGAAAACTGAAAGAACACACGAAGTTTCAGTCTTCTCTGCGGTGTTCGCGATGGATAAACACAATGTGCTATCCGTGAGTAAACACGTTCTTCTACTGAGCTACTTTTTATATCAGAATCACAGATAATGCAGAAGGATCATTAAAAAGGTTATTATTTTAGAACATGAAACCCTCATAAAAGAACATATTAAAATATTTATTTTGACTGATGATGGTCACTTAGAATGGGAAATTTAGAAGGCAAAGAAAACTCCAGTGTTCTTTATTCAATTATACCATGAGTTTCCTCGCTGACACAGTCTCCAGCAACAAACTAGGTTCAAAATAAATTAACTTCAGGTGTTTTTTTCTTGCTATGTCTTTTTTTTTTAATATATATATATATTTTATTGAAGTATAGTCAGTTTACAATGTTGTGTCAATTTCCAGTGTGCAGCACAATGCTTCTGTTATACAGGAACGTACATATATTTCTTTTCATATTCTTTCTCACCATAAGTTACTACAAGATATCGAATATAGTTCCCTGCGCTATACAGCATGAACTTGTTGTTTATCTATTCTACATATATCACTTAGTATTTGCATATCTCTCTTTTCTTGGTATGTTTTGATTCGTGCCTGCATTAAGAAGAAAGAATGTCTGTACTATTTCAATGTAAAAAAAAAACAAAAACAAAAACAAAAAATCCAGCTCTTTTAGGCTATAAAATACAATATATTGTGTCCAGAATGACAGACAAAACAGTACCTCTAGGACCCAGTTCAGTCCTGGAGCACGTGTGATCCAATTTAATTATTCATAGCATTCTCTTTCCATCCAGGTTAGATAACGTATTATATTCTTACCCTAAGCAGCATGGGGAAAAACTAAGTATTCATTTCATTCTTGTATATTATAGAGAATATATTCATTGTATCGCTGTGTGTCCTTTAGCAAGGTAGCTAGTCTCTAAAACCCACAGTTTACTTATGAATAACATCATAATCACCATGTAAACTCCTTAGATTTTTCCACAAGTTAGTATACATTTACTATGAGGATCATTGGGGTTCAGTTTTCTTATCTTTAAAACAGATCGTACTAGCACCTGTGACAATTGAATAACTTAGTATGAACAGAGGACACAGAGGAAGTGTTACATGTTAGTAGCTATTACCCACATAAAATGACGTATTTCTGATTATCAAATCTGAGTGTGTGATGCTCTTTTTTCTGGATTCAAGGGTAAAATGGTCCTATGATTTATCATCTCATCCAGGCAATTAAGAAAAACACTTCCTTACTATCATACAACTTACATACACCAAAATGCACCCATTTTAAGTATAAGTTTAGTGAGTTTTGACAAATACGTATACCTATGCAATCATTACCTCTATCAAAATATAGAATATCCCCATCGTTCTAAACAGATCCCACATGCCTCTTTGCAGTCAGTTTCTACCCACCATTAGCCCAAAGTAATTCTGGGCTGCTTTCTGTCATTGCAGATTAGTTTTGCAAAGAACTTATGAAATAGTTAATTTGATAAATACTTCCGGGTGGACATCTAGTCAAGAAAACATTTCAGTTACACCAGAAGGTCACTATGGGAATCAAACTATACATGTGAAGAGGAACAGCAAATTTCTGATTTTTCCTCCAAATATTAGTCACCAATGCAGAAAAACACTATTTTACAAATAAGACAAGAATGTAAGGATCCTTTAGCTTTTGCCTTATCTTCTTTGTAGTCTCACTTAATACTGAACGGTGACATTATGTATCATTACAATACTGTGCAGAGAACATATAATCCTTGTCTCTTCTCTGTAAGTTGGAGGCTGAAATTCAATGTAGCCTTTTCAGTTATTACATTAGGCAATGGAAGGAAGACATGTTTTGCCTCCGGTTTGTCTAAGTCCAGAGAACGTATTTTTTATCTTCAGCCCATACCTTTATCAACCTCAAAAGTCTCATGAACACACACACACTAAAAAAACCTCTAAAATCAAAGGCAATACTTTTATTATATCAGAGGAAGAAAAGTTTGCTTGCTTGTAGTTTAGGATTTCAAGCCTCGGCCCTATTTACACTTGGACTAGGTAATTCTTTGAGACTGGGTTGGGGGTTGGGGGCTGGGGGCCGGGGTTGGCTGTCCTGAGTAATGCAGGGTATTTACCAGTGTGCGCACCTGACCTCCACCCACCAGATGTCAGTAGCAACTCCCCTCCAGCCACAATGATCAAAACACTCTTGAGACCTTGCCAAATGTCCCCGGAAGGGCGAAATCACCCCTTTGGAGAATCACTTCTGTACAGGGTTCAGGAATGTGAAATATTTTTTATTCTCCTATTAGCGTAACTATAAGATAGCAGTTGGTCTCTGAGATTCTCCTGCACCTTAAACCAGTTTCCAAGGCATGAAAGATTTTTTTTCTTTGGAAGCAATCACATGCAATAAAACCATCATAGATTAAATTAAGTTTGGATTTGTATGTGAACCAGCTAGTTTGCCTGAAACATCAAAATCATTAAACCACTGCGGAGGAGCAGTCAGGGCTGACTTCCCTGGAATCAGCCCAGTACGTACAAAGGTAATAGACCCGAGACTGGCAGCACAAAGCATCTAGAGAAACAAGCCAGTGAAGAAGCCATCAAAAGTTTTGGAGTAGAGGAAGCCCTCTTTTGGACCCCAGAAATGCATATCAGCAGCTTCTATTTAGCAAATTATTCAGAACACCGCTAGTGGCTTCCTATCCGTACAAATTAGAGATAAGCTTTCACTGTAATAAAGAAACAATTAGATGGTCAGGCTCCCTGAAATGCACACAGGCAGCTGAGATAAATTGCCAGCTTCAGTTCCTCGGGTTCAGTCACTTCTCCACTGACTCCCTGAACCCAGGTTGTTTCACCCTGCGAGGAAGTACGTTGGGACAGTTCTCAGTCTGTGCTTCGTTAAGTAAGGTCTTCTGAGATGCTGCGATGGAAAGCTTACCTATGGCTTTCCAACTGAGTGAGCAGGGTGGCAGAGAAAAGTAATTCACCCTGTCACCGGAGTGACCGTACACATTTGCCCTCAGCTCTTTGTAAATGAGAATTGATTCTTTTTTTTTTTTCTTAATTGACATATAGTCTGTTTTCAGTATCGTCTCAATTTCTGGTGTATAGCATGTTTCAGTCATACATACACAAACATGTATTTGTTTTCATATTCTTTTTCATTATAGGTTACTGCAAGATCTTGAATACAGTTCTCTGTGCCATACAGCAGAGACTTGTTTATCTAGTTTACATATGGTAGTTAGTATCTTCAAATCTCTAACTGCCAATTTATCCCTTCCCACCCTCTTTCCACCCTGGTAACCATAAGTTTGTTTTCTAGGTCTGTGAGGCTGTTTCTACTTTGTAAATAAGTTCATTTGTGTCTTTTTTTTTTTTTTTTTTAGGTTCCACATATAAGTGATCTCATATGGTATTTTTTCTTTCTCTTTCTGGCTTACTTCACTTAGAATGACCATCTCCAGGTCCATCCATGTTGCTGCAAGTGGCATCTTATTCTTCTTTATGGCTGAGTAGTAAGAATGGATTCATCTTAGAACCTCTGCTTTTGCTGTTGTAGCTAACTCCATGCACCTGGGGAGGAGAGGTACCCATATCATTGATTTAATTGACCTTCTTAAGTTATTTTCGGTTGAAGTCTCCATCATCTTCTTAACTTGCCATTTGGGAAAGAGTCAAATTTTCTGGCTTCATTTTTTTTTTAAATTCCTAATAAGATTCTATTTATACAAATAATTTTAAGAGCATTTCAAACCTTCACCTCCAGGCGTGTGTACACACACACACACATACAAACACACACACACACATAACTGAGTTCAACAGTCTGTTTTCCCTGTGCGATGCTTTTTTCTTATTTATACTATTTTTCCATATTAAATTCACAGATTAAAGGATAAAAGGCACACATTACTAGATCTGCTCATTGTTCCCTCCTTCACGAAAAATTAAGAGCATTGGTTTTGCTCTTTAAAAGCACCTGCAGCCTCACTTGTAATGCATTTGAACATCATGAGGCAAACTTTGAAGTTGGCAGGCTCGTTTTTGCATTATCTCAATTTATAAACAGTCATGGTTAAGAACTATCTTTTTCTTAAAATACACAATTTTTATAGTAGCTTTTTTCCTTGCTGCCACACCTTCCGTTTATCGACTGACCGTCAGGAGTGCTTGCCCCTCTAGATAAGCAACTAAAGGTTTATTAACAGATGGGGGAAAGGACCTCTGTTTTAAGTGTTCATTCCTTATTCAGAACTTCCTTGAACCGATGTACAAGGTGGGTTCCACTGCAACCTGAAAAGTTGTACTTAAGGGATGTGTGTGTGTGTGTGCTTGTGTGCATGTGGTGGAAGGGAGGTCAGAGGTTGGGGAACCAGAGGAGAGTTTGCAGCACATAAGTTTGTGAATTGAATACATTATAAATATATATACAGTGCAATATGTGCATACGACAGCCAAAGAATAATTCTAAAATCAAAAGCATGATTCGAGTGATGGGAAATCCTAGCAGTTGAAAGGAGGACCCCAGCTAACATTATGTGAACTGTCCGTGGGAAAGGAATAAACTTTTCATCACTAAATCATTCCAAAAATGAAGATTCCCCCTCTTCTTTAGCATGCTTTAGTCTTACCTTCCTTAATGATCTCTCCTTTTTTTTACTCAAGGAATTGTAATGAATTATGTATAAAGAAAAGAAAGTCAGATCAAAATAAGGGAGAGAAGAAGAAAATAGAAATCCTACAGATATAATCTGTGTTTAGGAGAATTTTAAGACTTCTTAAAACCTATCAGACAAACGGAAGAGTTTTCAAAAGCTGACTTGGGTGACGGCAGGGCATAGATGGTGGTGTTACTGCATTTTAAGTACTTTGAGGAGACTTCATTTTACGAAGTTACAGAGACTAGAGCTGAATTAGAAATTATAATTTAAAATATCTACCCATATAGGAACCATTTGTTATTCATTTTTTATCTGCCTTCATACTTCTAAATGCAAAGCATAAATTCTACATTGGGAAATCAAGGATGGGAAAACATAGCTGTTGGCTTGAATTTTTTAGGATGATTGAGCCTTTTAAGGGCTTAAAGGATCGCAGAGATTGCGAACATTTGAGCAAAGGTGATGAGAAGTCTTGGAAAGTGGCAGGAAAGAAGAGAACGAAACAGCAGAGAAATGCATAGGAATTCTCAGAAAACTCTGTTCTATTTAAGATATTAAATTAGAATTGGCTCATCTCATAACCTGTTCACGATAAGAGGAAATCTTTTTAAAATTAAATCTTCTAAGCATAGGCCTTGCAGATGTGGAAAAAATGTAGCAGGAAGATAGTTTCAATTCCCTTTTGGCTAAACTTACATACTTGTAGCCAATATTTTAAAAAAAAAAGTGGGGGGGAGGATAAAGAAATCTTGTTTCCTTATGACTTAGGGTAAAAGATTTGTCCCTGTGTTCTCTCTTCCAACAAATGGTGACCCAGGAGTATAAACGGGTACCTCCTGGTATAACACATGCTGTAGGACTTTGATGCCTGAATAAAACGGAAAAGGAAATGTGTGGCTTAGTGATCCAGTTGAGATTTTACGATACCACGTGAGTTACTGTTAAAATGACAATAGAACACTGCCTCTGTAAAGATCTTCCACCTCAGTCCTCTGGAACAGAAATCTGTCCCAATTAAATCAACTTTCGCTATCTATTAAGACATAGCATCTTTGAATTAGATGTTTATCATTAACAACTAGGAAATTGAATTCAGAAGAACAGAATAACAGAATGACTGTTGAAGTAGAAAAAAAATTTTTTAACAAGGACCTATATTAGTTTCCACTACGTGGTGTCATCTACAAACAGTGGAAAAAGAGGTTACGGACTTGAATTTAAATTAACTCTTTTTATATGCGAGCAAGTAGACCAATACCAGACAAGCCAGGAGTAAAAACAAGGGAAATGATTCTTCTGGAAAAATCTAACACCTGGGGAATAGATTCCATTAAATGAAAGACATTTTACAGGAGAAATAAAAGCTTACCCAGTATTATGGTGATTCCCATTGGAGAGAAAGATCACATGTTGTCTTTCTACAAATTCTGAGAGCAGGAAATTTCAGGGAATATTGGTTGAGAGGAAAAAGATCCCTTAAGTGTGAAAGAACTCTTCGCATTAATTAGGCATAAACCAGATTAATATTAAAAGAATATTTCCCCAAAGCAGTTTGTGATTTGACATGCCAGTTAAACTCTAACTTTTTCAAGATACCCTACCCACATACAGTCTTTTAAATTATTACTCTAAAGTAGGTTAACATGATTCATCAATTATTCAGTAATCATTAACTTTGTACAATGTGTTGATAAAATGCATATATTTTTTCGAACTTTCATTTCTCAGAATTGCCATCACATCATGACATTTCATTTTCATTTAGTTACATTATGACAGTTGTTACTGTCTACTTTTACCTGTGCTTGGGGATAAGTGTCCAAGTCGACTTTATTTAGTTAAAGAGGAGGAATTTATGTCTTAGAGAATCAAGGGCTAGAACGTGGATAATAATGGAACCAAAAATGGAAACTTTAAGGAGCCCAGGGAGATGTTTGTAATCTCTCTGCACACATCCTTCTTTCCACGGATTGGCATTCTTTGCTGATGGTGAATTGTGGCAAGATGGCCATGCCAACCCTGGAAAACTTCCATTTCTCTTCCCGAAAGCAGCTCAGGCTGGCGAGAACCTCTTAGCCATGATTTCAGGCATGAGGGGGAGAGGATCTGACTGGTTCCACTTCTCCCAAACACTCAACCAACTATGTTCACATTTGATTGGGTGGCAGGGGGCACATTCCACTGGGTGGCATGGGCAGGGGAAAAAAGTCATTTTGAGCTAAGCAAACTTCATCAGTAGTGCCTCTTAGCCTCAAACCTTTACCAAAGAAAAAGAAAAAGAAAAAACAGACTTAAGCATTTACATGTGAGCCACTGTATATGAAAATAGATTAAAAACAAAATTCTTCTGTATAGCATAGGGAAATATATTCAATATCCTGTAATAACCTTTAATGAAAAAGAATATGAAAGCAAATATATGTATGTATACACATGACCGGGACACTGTGCTGTATGCCAGAAATTGACACATTGTAACTGAACTTCAATAAAAATTTTAAAACAGACCCCACACTTGGTAGTGGAGTTAATTCTAGTCTTAATGTTCTTTCTAGAATACCTCCAATGAAAGAAATACTCAAGATTGTACCCGATGTAAAAATTAATCATTGATCCTTTCTTTTGTCCAAAGGATTTGATATTTTAATGTTGGGCAAGTGGGCTTATTATGTCAGGAAGTTTTAGCTCTCTCTGTTCCCCTTTCTCACTCTTTTCCATGTATCTATATGTGTCACGTGGTGGGAGAGAACAGAGACGGCTGTAGTGACAAAGATTTATCATTGAAACAATATTTATCATGGAATTATTAGCAGGTAACCAGTGAGGTAATTCAGGTTTCCTTCCGATTCTAATATAAATGGGGAGTTTCTGTCCTCAAAACGGTATTTCAAAAAACAAGCTTGGATACCTCACTACTTCTAAGAAAAGGAAAAAGAAAGCTCTTGACAGTACCATGAAAATGTCCAAATCCTGAAGATGTAAATACTGAAGTTCCCTACTGAAGGCAAGGTTTTCAGAAGGATTTTAGAGTATTTAGTAAATCCTGTGTTTTCTGAAATGAAGCGTGATTCCCAGTTTCTTGTGGCAGTTCGGCTTCTGGGTATACTGAAGTGCTAAGAATGAAAACATAGGCGTGGAGAATGAGTGTAGTTTTTAAACATCCGTTTCGTGAAAAACCATCCTGTGAGTTAGTCAGTCCTTCTGAAATGACAGAGCAGAGGAGAGATCATTCCCTTGGAAAGTCATCCATTCACTCCTAACCCCTTGGGTCACAAGGTGTGTAAATAATTTTGTGGAGGAAGTAGGAAACAGCTGTTGTAAACGTACTGATTTTGTCTTTCACCCTTGGGTGTGTAGCTGCCAAAATGAAACCATGACTACGATTGTGAGGCTGAAATGTGCAAACCTGAGCTCCTTTCTGGGGTGAGGCCTGTCATATGGTGCTTTTCTTTATCATTCTTCCCACAGAACCCTGAAGGGGAGGGGTGAGTCAAGGACTTGATTTTTTTTTTTTTTTTTTAGCTTAACTGGAGGCTGAAGTCATGCTTGAGCTGAGCAAATAGAAGAATCCAGGGCAGGGTCTGGTCAGTTGCTTATTTTCTGTATGACTCTCCTGCTCATTAGCCATATATTGAACCTGGTCAAGACATTTTCAGGGTCTTTAGGTAGGTGGGGCATGATAATTTAGTACACTAAGGAGAAATTGTTCTAAAGAAAGCGATAGATCTCAAGATACTCCAGGTTTATTTCTTTAAAAAAATTTCTGACATATAGTCAGTTTACAATGTTGTATGAATTTCTGTTTACAGTGTAGTGTTTCAGTTATATATATGTGTGTGTGTACATGTATATATATTCCTTTTCCATATTCTTTTTCATTATAGGCTATTACAATGTATTGGATATAGTTCCCCATGCTATAGTAGGACCTTGTCGTTTATCTATTTTATATGTAGTAGTTAGTAGCTGCAAATCCTGAACTCCCAATTTATCCCTCCACTCCCCCTCATCCCGCCAACTGGTAACCATAAGTTTGTTTTCTTTTTTTTCTTTTATTGAAGTAGAGTCGGTTTACAATGTTGTGTCAGTTTCTGGTGTGCAGCATAATGTTTCAGTCATACATATACATACATGTGTCCCTTTTCATATTCTTTTTCATTATAGGTTACTACAAGATGTGGAACATAGTACAGTAGAAACTTGTTTATCTATTTTATGTATATAGTAGTTAGTATCTGCACATGTTTCTTTATGTCTGTGAGTCTGTTTCTGTTCTGTAAATAAGTTCGTTTGTGTCATTTTTTTTTAGATTCCACATATAAGGGATATCCTATGGTGTTTTTCTTTCTTTTTCTGGCTTACTTCGCTTAATATGATGATCTCCAGGTCCATGCATGTTGTTAAAAGGCACTGTGTTACTTTTTATGGCTGAGTAGTATTTCATTGTGTGTGTGTGTGTGTGTGTGTGTGTGTGTGTGTGTGTGTACATTTATACACACACCACAACTTCTCTATCCAGTCATTAGGGTTAAGAATAGGATCAGAGGATACAGTTCGAGATAGGGGTAGGGACCGAGAGGTATCTATCACCGTACATATATCTGTGTGTATAATGGATCATCCATATATATCTCTACATAGATACAGACAGTGGGCCAATAAAGAAGCTCGCACCACTGGAAAATGATTATTAATGTCAGAATACAAACAGTGAGGTCTCAATCTCAATAGAGCCAAGTTTAGCTGCCTGGAGTCTTGAGTATTATTTTCAGAGATATGACTTAACACCTAATGGAACAAACAGACAACCCTCACTATAATTAGGCAGATGGCAAATAACAGCATTTAATTTACAAAGTATTTAGATTAGACATGAGCAAAATTCAGACTGACGTAAGCTGACGGCAGAGTCACGGTGTTTCAGCAGCATTTGAAAATTTAGGGATTAAGCCACTGCCTTATTGAAAATAAGGGAACCAAAATTCAGAGTTGATTTGCGTAAGATCATACAGCTGCTGAAGAACAGAGCAAAACTGGTACCGTTCTCCAGTTCCAATGTTGTTTCTGCAAAATCAGGTTGATCTTTGAAGTCTGGTACTCAAAGTAAATAAAGGAGAAAGTAAATTATGGGTCATACTATTATGATTTAATAGACATGGGGAAATGCTGATTTGCTTCTCAAAGTTACAGTATATTTGGGCATCTTGCTATATATAGCAAGATCCAGGAAAATGGATACCTCGCCAGAGTTAGATTATAACCTTTATTAACATTATTTAGCTTCACTTTCTAGCCATGACCAGTACTTAGAAATGAAATGCTAATGTAGTAAAGAGTTGTAGTTGAGTTAATTCAAAGAAGGAATGACAAGAGGGCTGTAATGATACCAATGCAGAAAACTGACCCAAAGAAAAATGAGGGGGAAAAAAAAAAAGAATTTCTACTAGAATAAGTTGCAATAGTTATCTAAAGAAAGACACTGGGAATACAGCCTAAGAAAACTACCAAAAGTACATTTGCAAACATAAATCAACCTAAGGCTTGTAAAAACAGGAGAGTAAGGCTGCATTCTTGGGCATCAAACCAGAGGGGTGTTGGTTGCTTTAGAAACCATTTCTACATTGTGTCTCTTGAATTACCAATAACCCCAGCTGTGTACTTTTTAAACACCAATAACTACATGCACATTTTAATGCAAGTTTTAAACACCAAAAAAATGGAATCGGGCAGTTGCACACAGTACATGTTTATGGAAAGGAAAGAAAGGAAGAGGTATAATGAAGAAAAGTAGCGTCCATTAAGGACATATTACAGTCCAGGCGTTCAGCGTTTGCAAAGTGTAGCTATGGTTTCTATTTTACAGAGGAGGCTCCAAGAGTTTAAACGTTTTTCCCAGAGTTCATATAGCAAGGAAGTTGTAATGTGAGTATCCAAACCTAGGTTCATTTGAGTACAAAGTACCAGGGCTTTCCACTATACTCTGTTGTGAAGTGACAGACTCTCAGGTTACTGAATCAATCTCTCTCTCTCTCTCTCTCTCCCCCCTCCTCTCTCTCTCCTTCCTTCTCCCTCTCCCCCTCCCCCCTTTTCTTCCCTCCCTCCCAGTTTTTCCATTTTTCCTTGCAGGCTTGAGATGGTGAGAAAATATTTTGAAAAAAGCGTTTTAGATCCACTCTTGGTTAATAAGATTCTCTTCCCATCATGACGGGATTAGGAAGCCAACTAATCCTCTGATAAAAGTGCAACCATAAAACTGGGCAGAACTGTCAAAAACAATCATTTCAGGTGGCTAAAAATCTAGAAATCAACCAATGTTGTGCATCAGTGTCAGAAGCACTAAACTTTGGGTAAGGACTATGGTGTTCTTGCCCAGGACTGCTCCCATGACCCTACTAGTTCTGTCCATGATCATTCCATCAAGGAGGGGCAGGCTCTGAACACCACAACAGGCTCTGACAGCTTCACTGTCACTGCCAGTAAGGGCACACAGGATTTAGAACATTATTATTCAAGCGGTGTGATAGTTAATTATATGTGTCAACCTGACTAGATCACAGGTACCCAGGTATTTGGTTATACTTTACTTTGAGGTGTGTTTGTGAAGATGTTTCAGGAAGATGTTAGTATCTGAGTCTATAGACTAAAGCAGATTGCCTTCCCCAGTGTAGGTGAGTATCTCCAGACTGTTGAAGGAAGGTCTAAGTAGAACAAAAAGGTGGAGGAAGGGAGAATTCTCTGTCTATCTGCTTGAGCTGGATGTTGGTCTTCCCCTGCCCTCAGACTTATATCATTGGCATGCCTGTTTCTCAGGCCTTTAGATTGGAACTAACCACTTCTTTCTTGGGTCTCAGATGCCTTGCAAATGGCAGACAGTTGAACTTCTCAGCCTCCATAATTATGTGACCCAATTCTTTATAATAACTGTTTTTACATATGTATGGGTATGTGTGTATATGTGTATACCCATAAAGAATTAAAGAATGAAGACAATGGTTCAGTGAACAGAGCCTCTTATTAAATAGATAGCAATTATAGAAAAGAAAACAAGTGGAGATTTTGAACTTGAAAAGTAAAATAATTAAAATGAGAAATTTACAACATAGTTTCAACAATAGATTCATGTTGGCAGAAAAGAAAATTGGTGAACTTGAAGGTAAATCAATTCAAAAAAGTGAACAGGACTTTAGAGATCTACAGAACACTATAAAGCATGTATATGTGTAATGGAGGTCCCACAGAGAAAGAATGGAGTGGAAGAGGAAAAATATTTGAAGAAATAATGGCAAAAAACTTCCCATGTTTAATGAAAGCCAGCAATCTATGGATCCAAGCTCAGTAAACCCAAACTTCTTTCTTCCTTTCTTTCCTTCCTCTCTTCTTCCTTCCTTCCTTCTTTCCTTCCTTTCTTTCTTTCTCTTTAAATTTAAATTCCAAATTCTTATAAGCATTAGTAAAATAAGTAATCCAGGCTAGCAATTGCTTTTGAAAATATGTACACAGACATATTGGATGGGGATGCTCAAATGTTGGAGGTAGGACCATGGTCCATGTGCTTGACTGTCTGTTTTCACTGTGCATCACCCCCAGTTCCTTCTGAAGTTTACTCTTCAGTGCAGAGGTGAGATCGGGAGTTCCATCTCCCAGAATGTGCCCATGCGTAAGGTTCTAGGTTGGAGCATATGAAAGGCAGGCACTAGAGTCCAACTTGGGAAGTCCGGAAAGAAGGAGGGGTAGGTGGATGCGCAGCCAGACAGAATGTTTGAAGCAGAATGTGTGTTCCAACTGAACTTTTGCTCACCATCCACGCTGGAATCTCAGTTTGGGAAAAGTCATTAGGAGATGCCTAGGAGTTCTTGAGACCTACAGACACTTGAAGGCAAGCGCGTGAGAATCGCCTGCTTTGGTGCTGAGGCTAAGACTTTGGGTGATGGTTTTCTGACCTTCGCTTCCCTATTCCTTCACTAGCACCACAGACCTCTAAACCCATATGTTAAAGACTTTCCTAATTTGAGAAAAATTCAATGATGCTTCACTATTAAAATGATGCTAAATTTTATTTTGCACGTGCATGATTCCAGAGGCCCCTCAAATTCTTAGAATGTCTCTAAGTCGCAGTAGTAACAAGTGCCCAAATTTTAGTGCCACAAAAGGCCCAGGTTTTAAAACAAAACCTATAGGTTGAGTATTAAAATTCCTTTCTCAGGGAAATTTAAAAAGACATTTGAATCTCAAATGTGCTCTCTCTACAAACTCCATTCGATTGCCAACTCTTTATTAGAATGCAAATGAGGAGAAGGGAAGCTGCGTGCATCTGTTCCAGAGAAACGGATACGCAATAACCAGAATAGAGTCTCCAACAAGCACATAGCGCATCGCCTGGTTCTCTCAAGAGAAATACTACTGTTGTATCTCTGTTGTTTAACAGTTTTGAATGATTAATGATTAATAATGATTTTGAATTGTTAAGGCTGGTCCTTTATTTCTTCAACACGACATGGCACAAACTGAGGAAATAAAAGGAATTTTTGAGGGACTCAAGGACAATAGAGAAGGATAAATCTGCTTAAAGCCTTTGGACTTAGACAATCTGGTCATTTTCTCTTAAGAGGTATATTGATGGAAGAGCCAGGAACATTCTCTGTTACTTCTATCTTGTACGAACATATTGTGAAGATGGTTTTTCCTCTCTCTTTTTCAGTAGGATTTATTTGCAAAAGTTTTAGGGTTCACAGCAAACTTGAGTGGAAAGTACAGAGCGTTCCAACACACAGCCTTGCCCACTTCTGTATTCCCCACCAGAGCAGTCCATTTGTTCACACATCATTATCACTCAAGTCCGTTGTTCACAGTAGGGTTCACTCCATTACAGTATCATACAGAAGAGCTTCACTGCCCTACAAATCCTTTGTACTTTGCCTATTCATTCTTCTCTCCCCTCTCTCCCTGGCAACCACTGGTCCTTTTACTGTCTCCATGGTTTTGCATTTTTCAGAACATCACATAGTTGGAACCATACAGTATGTCGTCTTTTCAAAATGGTTTCTTTCACTTAGTAATACGCCCTTGAGTTTTTCTCCATATCTTTTCATGGTTTGATAGCTCTTCTTTTTTTTTAAGCCCTAAATAATATTCCATTGTCTGGAGGTACCACAGTTCATTCATCCATTCACTTACTGAAAGACATCCTTGGTTGCTTGGTTGCTTCATTTTGGCAATTAAGAATAAAACTGCTACAAACGTTCATGTGCAGGTTTTTCTGTGGATGTACGTTCTCGATCCTTTGGGTAAATACCAAGGAGCATGGTTGCTGGATAGTTTGGTATGTTTAGTTCTGTAGTCACTGCCAAACTGTTTTCCAAAGTGGCTGTACCGTTTTAATTCTCACCAGCAGTGAATGAGAGTGCCTATTGTTTTACATCCTTGCCAGCATTTGGTGTTGTCAGTGTTCTGGATTTTGGCCACAGGCATGTATAGTGGCATCTCATTGTTGTTTTAATTTGCATTTCTCTAATGACATGTGACGCAGAGCATCTTTTCATATGCTTATTTGCCATCTGCGTCTCTTTTTCAGTGAGGTGTCTGTTCAGATCTTTGGCCCATTTTTAAAATTGAGTTGTTCATTTTCTTTTTGTGAAGTTTCAAGAATTCTTTGCATATTGTGAAGTGGAAGTGTTTGAGCTAATTCTCAGGAGTGTGCCCTATAGCATAAGGAAATGCAGGCGTGTCATGGATGATCATTTTGGTGAGGGGAATCTCCACAATTACATGAACCATTAATGACTTCCAGGGTAAGAACTACCACTGCTATGCTGATGACATTTGCTTTTCCAAGATGAAATATTGATTGGAATAAGTTGGGAAATGGTCATTGCTTAGTTTTGATCAGACATGAAGCACTGAAAATGAATCCTAAAAGCTGCCAAATTCTGTCATTTTCCTACATTAAGAATTTTTTTCTTATCAAAGAATGCGTTCAATTATAGAATTGCCCTGTTCTCAATCCTGGTGTACGTACTTACGTTAAAAGTAATTGGTGACCCTAGGTAAGCAGGTAGAGCGCTGTAAGGGATGTATTTCTTCTTCCTCCCAGACTCCAAAGTCCGGGCTCTTTTGGTTTGGCTGTTAGGAGTTTGAAACCAGTTTGCTTTGTATCCTTGGTGAGAGCTGACTGAAAAACCTTCAAATTCTAAAATGTTTTACATGAGGAACAGCAGCTTCAACCCAAAAGAAACTATCTCCATAAATGATTTAAGAAAATAACCACGATCGTTAACAATGGCTGTTCTGACCCAGTTTGCAATTCACTAAAGGTCTCAGGATCTTCATTTTTCTCATAAAATACCCATCCTCCAAACTGTAGAAAAGTAGTGTAAAATCAATACCAAGCTAAAAGAAAAGAAGAGGAATGAGACAAAAAAAATCCATCCAAATTCTTTCAAAAATGTATATGCTTGAAAATACACTACAAAGCTATCAAACTGGCGTTAGGAAAAATTTCAGTCTAGGCTATGCACAACCGTATTTTGGTCACTTCCCCCAGAAAGAGTATGGCCATGTGTTTAGGGGGTCTTTTTATAAGTACCAAAAGGACATGCAAGAACTATGCAGACAAATTATTTCTGTTACAAAAATTGCATCAGCAGTGAGTAGATAGCACGGTATCTCTTAGCCTCTAAATGATGTTAATCAACTCTGTAGACCACATCCTTGAGAATTATGTCCAAATTTTTCTCTCCCAAATATACAGAGAATTCTTAAAACTCAACAAAAAATGAACAGCCCAACTAAAAAAAAAATGGACAAAAGATCTAAACAGTAAAGAAGAAACAATAGTTCTGATTATTTAGTAGTTACTTGGGTTAAGAGTTCAATTTTATGCTACATGAGGCGAAGCATTCATATGAATATTGAACATTGATATTTTAATATTTTTCAACTATGTAGATTGTTTCCATTTCATGGATATTTGACTGACTTTTTTTTTTTTTAATTCATGATGTAGATACCCTTACTCATGGAAAATGCTGGAGACACTGACCATGAAAGGAGGGGACCAGCTTGGGCAGTGATCACGTTTCATTCACTGCATTTGCACCTAAGACTGGAGAGACTTCTTCAACACCCTGGACCATGGAAGAGAATCTTTTCCCAATTTTATTTCGGTGGAGGGTCGTAGCCCTGAAAACGATGAAGGTTGAATTCCACATCACCCACTCAAGGTAAGATTTAATTTTATTTAGATTCTCCTTTTCATCAAGTGTGGTCGTGGTGAATTTCAACTTGGTCTACACAGGAGCTTAGGAATTGTCAGAACATCCTTGGGTACCAGCATCTAATTCCAGTCCACAGGCTATGAGTGATTCAGTTGGGAAATCACATGCAGAAATATGCTTGTCTCTTAGAAGTCAATCCTGATTTGAGGAATAGCACTAGAGCTGACGAACTTAAGATTGAAAGAATGATATATGGTATTTTGACATCTACAGCGTCATAGTGGTCTGTGCATATAGATCAGGAAAAAACTCAAGTGGAAGCAGACTTGCTGGAGTTTGCTGCAAAGAGGAGCCTCTCTGATGTTCGAAACAATTGTTATTTTATAAGTGCACTAACATACTTTCAAAATACTTCAATATAAACAGTAATATGTGTATATATACAAGTTAACTCTAATCTCTGCTTTAGGGGCCTTAATTAACATTTGAAGACCTCTAATCATAACATACACTGGGTGATCTAAGTGATTTTCAGGGAAAAGATTTATGATATTCTGTTTGATTTTACTGGTAATTTTAGAATTTTTCTCCAACTCACATGTAAAAAGCAAATACACTCTTTCTATAGGCTGTAACTATATAGTATATTTTAGTAGATTTACATCAAAATAACATACATTGCATATATCTATTTCATGTAATATACACGTGCAACATGAATTTGTTGCCCCCAACTTTGGAATATTTATTTACATATTAATTCAACTATATTTACTATATTAATTCAATATATATTAATTTACATATATATTCAACATATTAATTGAACACCTCGTATCATACCATTTTCTCAGAAATAAAAACTGAGGTAGAAGAAGATGCATTCCTTTATCTACTGGATCATTCAGAACTAACAGTCCCAAGCAAAAAGTCTTAAAAAGTGCTGGAACAACATAAAATGTATTCAGCAAAGGTTGGTTGAGTGACTGGGAGTGATGTAATTACTCTAAGTATCTTTCCGTAAGAATCTAACCACCTTTGGAATCTGGGAATTCCAGAGTCTCCAGCAGATTTAAAATACAGAAAGCCTGCTGTCAGCACAAGGAACCCCAGGGTCAAAAAGGTGAGGAGGGTGTGAAGGTGGGATGATGGGGCTTGTGTCATGTAAAGGTCTGCATGCGGGTGATAATCTACCTAGGCAGAGCAGTTAACAGATAAGCCCCCAGAACCTGATTGTACTGATTATTCTCCAGAAAGTGAGTATTTTGATCATTCCTAAGTAAGCAAATCAGAGATTTTGAGCTTATCCTGGGCTTATAAATAGTGAGGAAATTTTATCTGGACACTCAGAGCTCTTAGGATATACTCTTTATCATCCAAGTCTAGTTATGGGGCAGAATTTCAAATAAGATTATTTTAATTCTTTAATTCATTCTGCCAGGATATTTAAAAAAAAAAAAGTGCATGGGGAGCTAACATCCAGACACAAATTCTTTTACATAATTTCCTTCTTCCTCCTTCTCGTCAGTCTTTTGAAAAGCAGTCAGAGATCTCAGTCCTTTGCCCAGGAAGTCCTTTCTCATCCCTGAATGTCCCTTTGACGGCGACACTGAGATCGAGCTGTGAGGGCCGGTGATCTCTCTCATTGGCTAGAGTTACAGTGCTCATTTATGTGAGGTTCCAGAGTAGGCGTGGACAGAGCTCACAGGACATCCTGCTCTTTCCCAAAAGGTGTCACTTAAATGTTGAGGCTGTGAAAACAATCACCTGGGTCCTTTCAGCATGGATGTTCTCACCGCTATGAGTTCGGATCCGCTGTTGGCTGGTACCTAATGCTTATCTGCAACATTATACTTTTCGGGGTTCTAAGGACTGATTTAATACCAGCCTGCTTTCATGCATCTGTCTTAAAACAACCATCTCAAATCTTCCAATATTTTCAATCTTGCCCCTAATCTTAATAGAGGAAAACAATTAAGTTCAATACATTCAATACAGGTTGTGGGGCACAAGCCTATCTAACATAACATTGGGTGGAAGATAGAATGAGTTTTGGAATTAAGTCTAGCTGATTTCAGTCTGAACTCTGTTATGCTGACCAACCATCCTGGTTTCCCAGAGACTGAGTGTCCCTGGAAAGACCCAAGCAAACCAGGGTGAGGAAGTCTCTCTTTGTACTGCTTTCTTGGGCAGATTATTTCACCTCTTTGAGTAGCAACTATTCTTATTCATTACATGGAACTGGAGTGTATTGTTTCTCCCCTAGGATGACCTTAAACATTTTATGAGATCAAATATCTTTATTAAGCACTATGAGTCAGATCCTGCACTAAGTGTTTTAAGTACTTGATTTTATTTAATCCTGAGAGTTTAATAAAGTGTCTGAGAGCTCTCTTCTCGCTGCCTGAGTTTGAATTCTGGCTCTACCATTCACTAGCTGTCTGATCCGGGGCATATCCTTTAACCTCTGAAACATTTTCTCAACTGTAAAATGGTTAAAGTTTCAACTCCACGGAGCTGCTGTTAGGACTGTCTGGAATAGAGTAAGCAGACGTGGCCTCTATTTTTATGCAACTTACTTTCTCATGGGTAGGGCAACTGAACCGAAAATATAGACACTAAAGGGATGATTCTGGAATTGATGAACACCTTGACAATATAATGTTCCATGATAGAAGACTGCTGCTAAGGATCACCAGTCAGAATGGCCATCGTTGAAAAGTCCACAAACAGTAAATGCTAGAGAGAGTGTGGAGAGAAAGGAACCCTCCTATACTGTTGACGAGAATGTAGTTTGGTGCAGCCACTATGGAGGACAGTATGGAGATTCCTTAAAAAACTTAAAATAGACTTACCTTAAGATGCTGCAATCCCACTCTTGGGCATATATCTGGAAGGAACTCTAATTCAAAAAGACACGTGCAACCCAATGTTCATAGCCCTATTTACAATAGTCAAGACATGGAAGCAACTCAAATGTCTATTGACAAGGGGGCAGAGGGTGGGAAGGGATAGACTGGGATTTCAAAATTGTAGAATAGATAAACAAGATTATACTGTAGAGCACAGGGAAATATATACAAGATCTTATGGTAGCTCACGGAGAAAAAAATGTGACAATGAATATATATATGTTCATGTATAACTGAAAAATTGTGCTCTACACTGGAATTTGATACAACATTGTAAAATGATTATAAATCAATAAAAAAATGTTTAAAAAAGTCTATTGACAGATGACTGGATAAAGATGCTGTGGTATATTTATGCAACGGAATACTACTCAGCCATAAAAAAGAATAAAATAATGCTTTTTCAGCAACATGGATGGACTTGGAGATTGTCATTCTAAGTGAAGTCAGTCAGAAAGAGAAAGAAAAATAGCATATGATACTGCTTATATGCAGAATCTTAAAAAAAGACATGAATGAACTTACCTACAAAATAGAAACAGACTCATAGACACAGAGAACAAACTTATGGTTACCAGGGGTAGAAGCGGGTGACGGGAAGAGATAAATTTGGAGTTCAAGATTTGCACCTCTTGGGGAGTGATGGAAATGTTAGCCACCTTGTTTGTGGTGGTGGTTTGACTGGTTTATCTATTTATCAAAATTCACCAAATTGTACATCTGATATATGTGTAGTTTACTGTACAGGAATCATACTACAATAAAGTTTTGTTTTTTTTTAAAGGATGAGATAAGGGGCTACTTTATGGAGAAACAGGCAGAGAGAACCCGTCTGAAGAAATAATATTTGGGCTGAAGGAAGAGCTAGCAGATGGTTCCTGGCACAGGAAATGGCAAGTGTGCAGAGCCTGGGGCAAGAGTTCTTTTATGGGAGCAGAGGAATGGAAAGGAAGCTGTTAGGTTAGAGTGTTGACCAAAGAAAGGAATGCCATGGCTGCTGGAGGGGTCTGGTTTGGCCGCCGCCAGAATCACCAGCATTTGATGGTACAGAGCATAAACCATACAAGGTCGAGTTTTCTTTTGATCTCACCCAGACAGTGAAATGACTTACAAGAAAGCTGGGTAGCCAAGTGCCAGCAAAATCACTTAGAAAATGACCCAGAACGTGTCTGCAGAAATAGATGGAACTCAGAAGAAGAGCCCGCACAGTGTCACTCACGCATGTGGGGAGGAGAGTGGGTGGAGCTATGAGGACCTGCTCATCTCTGTCACTTACATATGTCTCCTCCCCCCTCCTTTTTTTAACCAGGCAAAATAAGTAGGAGCTACTTTTTTAAAAACACTTTTATTTTGGTATAATTCCTGTACAGTAAACCACACATATTTCAGATGTACAATTTGATGAATTTTGATAGATGTGTACACAACATGAACCACCACCACAATCAAGATAGCTAACATTTCCATCACTCCCCAGGAGATGCAAATTTCAAATTCCCAATTTGTCCCTTCCTACCTCCTCTGCCCCCTGGTAACCACAAGTTTATTCTCTGTCTGGGAGTCCGTTTCTGTTTTGTAGAAAAGTTTGTATCCCTTTTTTTTAGATTCCACATGTAAGTGATACCATATGCTATTTTTCTTTCTGACTGACTTCACTTAGAATGACAATCTCCAGGTCCATCATGTTGCTGCAAGTGGCATTATTTTATTTTTTATGGCTGAGTAGTGTTCCATTGCATATTTTTATATATATATATATATATATATATATATATATATATATATATATACACACATATTATATATATACACACACACACACACACATATATATATATATATACACACACACACACACACACACACACACACACACCCCATCTTCTTTATCCAGTTATCCATTGATGGACATTTAGATTGTTTCCATGTCTTGGCTATTGTAAATAGAAGCACTAGCTATTTTTGACGAGAAAAAAGAATTGATTTTGTGCTTTGCATTCTTCGAAATACATTTATCAACTGGAAATATAATGTTCCAGGATTCACCTTTCCTAAAGAAAATGTCATTCTATTGCTGTTCTATCTTGCTGGAGGGAAAAAAAATTAGTAAAAAGAGGAATGTGAGCTTTTTTATTACATATATATGTGTTCTTGGGGCTAATCTGAAATAATTACTCCACCAATAGTCTACATCAATCAAATACTATGGGAGTCTGCCATCGTACTATTAGCAATTAATTGCCTTATGCTAACACTGGATTCTCCATGGAAATGTGCATAATACTAGGTAAACACCTAAATTTGATTTTCAGGGTTTTTAAACAAAATTTTAATGAGCTAGTCTCTGATGATAATATAACAACTCACAATAGGCTTTGAAGACATTTAAA